>NC_072790.1:240794896-241419896 GCF_028583425.1 Eublepharis macularius
CCAAAATAATAAACACCTCCTTGGCTTTTAAATGCAGGATACAACATAGCACGGTAAACAAGCTCGTAGAAAGGAACCTTCAGGTATGCATGCGTGGGAGGTGTGGAACCTGGGCCATAATCCTTGGTATGAGAATTGGGTGGTTACGGGGACGTCGACATTCTTGAGAACGTGTCTTCACGATTATGGAACCCTGGAATACGGCCACGGATGACACCTTACGCACGGAACCCAAACAGAACTGGATGTTGAAGTGTGGGGCGTGACGCACAGCTTTGGGAACCTTCTTTCTCTTCAAAGCAGGGAGAATTTGAATAAAAATGTAGTAGGGACTTTGCGGACCAAATGGAATTGGACCATGGGTTTTGTTTAGCCTCTGATTTCCCAGTTGGCAATCTCTGGCCTGGTACGCAGATGAGAATTGCTGAGCAGATGCAAAATTCTTAACATAAAACCTTAAAATTGATCCCAATGCTTGATGATTTTAAAAGGATTCAAAGCCTCCTGGAAGCATGCTAAAGGCACGGTCACATACCAAGGTTGCCACCCCTGTCTTGAAACACTCCTGGAGATTTCGGGTGGTGCAAGGAGAGGGTGGAGGTTAGGGAGGGGAAGGAGCTTGTGGGGGATGCAAGATCACTCTAGGATGTTTGTTTCTTCTTGACTCTATGATATACCATAGAGTCTGTTCTCCAAAGCTGCCCTGTCCTTCAAGGCAACTGATCTCTGTAGCCTGAAGATCAGTTGTAATTCTGGGAGAACTGCAGGCGCCACATGGAGTTTGGTAACCCTGTAACATATGAATGAATAGGTTTCTTACAAGGTGTGGGGAGACTTTCTCTACAGAGACAATGGAGGATGATCAACTTGGCCCGTCAATTAAAATTCAACTCAAAATCTGAGATTTGTGATGACAGAGAACCTGTCTCTTCTCTTAAGTGGGTGGACAAACAGATTGGTGTGGCAAGCAAAGGTGAGTGCTGAGCAGAAAAATTCTGGAAACAAATGTAACCTCTCCATTCCTGTCTGGCTGGTGATCCTTTGTGTTGTTGTTGTGTTTCTGTGGGCTGTTACAATGAGCTAATTCTCATTTTATGTAATTTTATTTGCCAACAACTATTTAATGTGCCGATGACATATTTATGGGTCCTGCTCTTTATTCTTTTGTTGGCTGATATTTTTGTTATGGTTTATGATTAAGCCACCCTGAGGACTACATTTTGGCAGATTGGAAGTGTATGCATTTTAAAAAGAAATACATAAAAGGAAAAGAAGTGGGTCGTTCAGGTTGTTGTTTTGTGGGATGGTATCACGCGGGGCCAATTTAACTCTCTTCTTATCCAGACCTGGGCCGATTCCAGACGGCCCTCCCCATCCCAAAATGTCGCGCGTTGTTGCGCGGAAAACGCAAAATATCGCATTTTCTCGCACGAGTTTTGCGTGACGTCGCGCAAAACTCGCGCAAGAAAACGTGATATTTTGCGTTTTCCGCGCGACGACGCGCGACATTTTGGGATGGGGAGGGCTGTCTGGAATCGGCCCAGGATTTTTGTGTGTGGCCTTGGGCATATAACTGTTCCCCACTCCAGTTCTTCATTGCAACACTGGCCTATTACTGTCCTACCTTATAGGACCATAGTGAAAATGAATGATATTGGCCATTTTCACACGGCTTACCTTGTTCCAGAAAACAGCGAAATCTCGCGCGAAGACAGTGTTATCGCATCTTCTTGCATGATAACAGCGTCTTCTCGCACGATTTCATGCAATAACAGCGTCTTCTCGTGAGATTTCACGCGAGATTTCGCTGTTTTCTGGAACAAGGTAAGCCGTGTGGAAACGGCCCCTATCTCTGTATGGGATTTATCACTTAAAGGACTTTGGAAGTTCTTGCACAATGTGGTTGCTCTTGAGAGAAGCAGTCCAACTGTAGATATTTCCTCAGACATTTCCTTCCGGTGCCAAGGTGTTCAAGGAGTCCGTTCACATGTGCGAATGCTGCACAATCAAACCATGCACATGCACTCACCGAACGAGATGGGAAGGGGTGCGTGCTAATTCACTGGCTTCTCTTGTCCCAGGGGAAGTTTCCAAATGGAGTGTTTCATGGCCACCATGGAAACAGGTAAATAGAAATTACAACACAAAGGTGTGGCATGATTTTAATTAGGCAGACTGGCATTGGATCATGCGATTAGAGGTGGTTCGCTTGAGGGCAAGCAATCTAACTTTAGAGATGGGAGGTTTGTTGGGTAGCGGGGGAATCCTGCGCTGTCTCCAGGGGAGTTAAGCCAACATACTTCATTCTTCCCATCACCATTTTTTTCTCACAACAACCCTGTGAGATGAATTAGGCGGAGAAAGAGCATCTAGCCCAAGATCACTCAGTGAGATTTTTCATGGCTGAAGGGGGATTCGAACCGAGGTTTCCACCATCTCAGATACTAACTTTGGCTTAGTTTTTTGAATTTTAAAATTTATTTGTTAGATGCAATATACAAACATATTGTTACAATTTTCAACTTTTTCTGACATAACCAATTTACACTTAATACAAATGAACTATTTACATCAATTCTGTTCTTACTGTCTTCATTGTGTATCCATTTTTTGTTTACTATAATCAGGGCTTTTTTTCTGGGAAAAGAGGTGGTGGAACTCAGTGGGTTACCCTTGGAGAAAATGGTCACATGGCCGGTGGCCCCGCCACCGATCTCCAGACAGAAGGAGGGCAATCTAAACTCCCCTCTGTCTGGAGATCAGGGGGCGGGGCCACCAGCCATGTGACCATTTTCAAGAGGTGCCGGAACTCCATTCCACTGCATTCCAGCTGAAAAAAAGCCCTGACTATAATACTTAAAAGTAAAAGTAACACAGAATTATATTATTTCCTTATATATATTCAAATGGTATTGTAATGCTAGTTTAAATTATATATCTTTATTTTAATTAACCTTATAAGCTTAGATTTGTTTGAGATGATCTTGTAAGGGGTTGAATATTGTTGATTGTAATGAACTCAAAGAGGGGGAACCATTTCCCCAGAAAATCTATTGTATTGGGAAAGTATACTGCTTGGTATATTTTATCATTGATCTTGTCTAATATAAAGTGGGTCCCAGATTTTTATGAACCAGTTTGCTATTGTGGGTGGGTCATGTGATTTCCAATTTTGCTTAGTTAGTTTTCACGGGTTTGTTAGTTTTTGTAGTTAAAGGGAGGGTGGCAACTCTATTCAAGGGTTAGTCTTAGAGCCATGCTAGAAGTGATGCCTGACACAGGTTGGACACTTGTCAGCTTCCCTCAAGTTTTGATGGGAAATGTAGGCATCCTGGTCTTGCAGTTGTAATTGAGAGCCAAGCTGTAAAACCAGGATGCCTACATTTCCCATCAAAACTTGAGGTAAGCTGACAAGTGTCCAACCTGTGTAAGATGTCACTTGTAGCTTGGCTCTGAGTGCCAAGCTACAAGAGATGAATTACATGAGGAGGAGCATGTGAAGGAAGTCACAATGTTAGTTGGGAAGTCGAGTTTTAAAAGAGATCAGAAAGCTTTGTCAATTTCCCCTCTCTACAGAGCCAGGGAGATTGCTGCTCAGAGGTTTTGTTAATTTTCTCTTTGCCTCCTGAAGGCTCTGTCAGAGCCAAATTACAAGTGACGCCTTACACAGGTTGGACACTTGTCAGCTTCCCTCAAGTTTTGATGGGAAATGTAGGCATCCTGGTCTTGCAGCTGTAATGGAGAGCTAAGCTGTAAAACCAGGACGCCTACATTTCCCATCAAAACTTGAGGGAAGCTGACAAGTGTCCAACCTGTGTAAGGCGTCACTTGTAGCTTGGCTCTCAGTTTCACTTCCTCTTCTATTCAACCTCCCCTTCTATTCTGCCATAGTAGCAATATGAGGATGTCCCTCCCTTAAGACCACTTAAGAAACAATAAGGGATACAGAGATCTTGAACAAACAAAGCTAGAGGAATTTTATTGGATGGAGCTGGGTAGGTTAAATGTGTGGAGTCTACAGCCTCGTGAAGGGGGGTGGGGGTTGGCACCAAGTAGCTATGGTTTTTTTTTTTTAAACTTAATTTTATGTATCCCTAGATCCAACTCATGATGCAGTGGGCCTACTATTATCCCAGCAGAGTCAAAGCACCACTACTCAACCCATTTTTAATTCCTTGAAAACAACACAGTTGCCTTGCTGGAAAAAGACCATTTTCAACAGCACTTGCAAGCCGGGCATGAATTGATGTAGCCAATCCAGAGGCGTTCTGCAAGATGCAACCTAAATGCTATCCAAACAACAGCACTTGCAGTATAATATAAACAATGACTTACTGCAAATCTATAGAAAATATGTCATCTCTTTAAAGTGCTCAGTGCAAAATTTGTGATACCCAAAATTGACAATTTCTTAACCATCACTATTGTACAATTTTTTTTACGAATCAATTACAAACAACAAGTAACGACCACGTCCCTTTAAGGCAGTCCCACGGTAGGTAGCAAAGTCCTCAATTGCGCGTTTATTCTTTTCATCGAAGACCAGAGACTCCTTTGTAAAGACTGTAAAATGAATGAGGACAAATTGTCCAGTGTACAATCTATAATGAACCACTGGTTGAAAGGGAGAAGCCGACTGGACCGGAAATGTCCCTTATCAACCGAGCAAGAAGTGTGAGTACGAGTATATTGTAACGAAATAGATATTGACTAATCTTGTATCTTTCTTGTTAACAGGTGGATCTCAAGGACGGAGGGAGAGCCCGAGCAGCCCCCCCCCTGGCCCTACAAGCTCCCGGCTTGATCGTTCGGCTTGTTTCTGGTATCACAAATTTTGCACTGAGCACTTTAAATAGATGAAATATTTTCTATAGATTTGCAGTAAGTCCTTGGCCCTTTTCATACTGCTTACCTGCTCCCCGAACATCGCGAAATATCGCGCAAAAAACACAGAAGATAGAGTCTTCCCGCGAGAGTTTTGCGTGATGTCGCGCAAAACTCTCGCGAGAAGACACTATCTTCCACGTTTTTTGCGCGATATTTTGCGACGTTCCGGGAGCAGGCAAGCAGTGTGAAAAGGGCCATTGTTTATATTATATTGCAAGTGCTGTTGTTTGGAGGGCGTGAATTGATGGCTGATCCTTCTTCTTTGTCTCCAGCACCTGGTACTCACAGGGTAGACCACTCAGGTAAAACTCGGGTAAAATTTATTTATTTTAGACTAATATATTACTGGCCTGTTTTTCTAGCCAAAATTGCAGGGGGAAACCTTACACAAATGATAAGTCATAGGCTGTTTCCACACACACTGGATAATCCACTTTCAATACTCTTTATAGATCATTTGGAACGGATTTTCCGTGTGTGGAACAAAAAATCCACTTCCAAAGGATTGCTAAAGTGCATTGAAAGTGCATTATTCAACGTGTGTGGAAATGGCCATAGTCAGTATCTATGCTCCTTGGAGAGTCCAGTAGCACCTTTAAGACTGACTAACCAACTTTATTGTAGCATAAGCTTTCGAGAATCACAGTTCTTTTCATCAGATGCTCCTTGGAAAGAAACTTCTTGGCTGGAGTGTATCAGGCATGAGGGAGGGGTGCCTGGCTGCTCCTTGCCTGCCTTCAATCACGGCTAATATCGGTTGGCAGTAAGGTTGCCAGGTTGTATACCCTCCTGGCAGGAGGGGGGGGGGAACCTGGCTCCTACCTCGTGTCTGTTGTGCAAGTCCATGCTTCGGCACTTGTCCAGAATTGGAATGTTCCCACGACTGGCACAATGATATCACTACTGTAAGTGACATCATCACGCCAGCTGCGGGAGCACTCAAATTCAACCTGTTTGCCCCCCAACAAAACACGGGAGCACTCCTGCAGCGAGCACGATAGCGTCACTCCCAGAAGTGACATGGTTGCACTTCCAGGGAGTGTGCATGCCATGCATGTTCCCAGGGTGCCTGTCAGTGGCAGGCATCTCCAAGGAGCTTGCTGTCTCCCACTGATCATTGCTGGATGGGTGGGCAACAGGGTAAACCCCTGGGAGTTTGGGAACCTCTGGGAATTCTCGTTGGCAGACCTCTCCTCCTTTCCAAATCCACATACTTATTTAAAAAAACAATGTGGCTGTAAGTTCCATGAATGAATGCGTGTGAATACCATCTCTCTTTGAGTGATTCCGCACACGTTGGATAATGCATTTCCAATCCTCTTTGTAGATCATTTGGAATGGATTTTTTTGTGTGCGGAACAAAAAATCCACTTCAAACGATTGATAGAGTGCATTGAAAGTGCATTATCCAACGTGTGCGGAATCAACCTTTGTGGCAGCATGGTGAAAAGGGCTTGCTCTTTGTGGTGAAAAGTGACCACAGCGGCCACGTGGAGTGATTTAAAGTCACCTCAAAAGCAAAGGAAAGTTCCGTGGGTGAGCTATCTATGGAGCATCTGGTCTCTCTAGTCGGGACCGTTGGCCCGATGCCGTATGGCTATTCTGAGGTTCTTCTGGCAGGTGTGTAACAGTGTTAGATCTGCTCAGAAAACTTTGCAATGCTTATGGAGATGTATGGGGAAGCCCTGTCTCTAGGAATCAGGCAGCATTCCCAGGGATAGTTCATCACGCAGAAAGGCATCCTCAGGCACGATCCCCACCTTAAAACCCTGCCCTTGAATAAATGCTCAGTGCCGTTGGATTGCTGATTTAATACCGAACTCACGCTTGGTAGTGTGATGTTATGAAAGCTCAATGAGACCTCTGTTTTCAAAGTAAATATACTTATGGCTACTAGATACAGGAGGAACGAATCACAGCGAAAGTCCGTAAATGTAACTTCCGTATGAGATCTGGAAAGCACCTAGCGTCCTAGCAAATGTTTGTCCTGCTCGTCCTCAGAGGGCAACTTACGTGGTTCTCCCCTGATAATTTATCTTCATAACACCCCTGTGAAGTAGGTTTAGATGAAAGATTGTCCCTAAGTCACCCTGGGATGGCAGAGGGCGATGTAAACCCTGCGTCTTCTCAGTTCGAATCCCAAATTCTAACCACTACACAACACTGTCTCTATTTGGCAGCCTACTGTTGGAAGGACGGTGGATTTTTAAAAAAAATTAATTTAAAATTTTTTAAAAAAATTAATTTATTTCAGATGATAAACTCAAACAGACACACAGAAAGTATAACTACAGTCATCCACTACTTCAGTCATTAATAATCATCTGGACCATATATGTATCTAAATACAACATCTAAATCCTATATGGGAAAAATATAACAAACTAGCAATGGAGCTCGTTGTAAAAGTAAATATAACAGGATCTAGTAGTGGGGCCTTGGGAGGGCTGCACCGGCATGACCCCCCCACAAGACCCTGCAGCCACTGGCTCAGCAGGCAGACCTCTGAAGGGCCGTGGAGGCGGGGGGAGGCGCCTCCTGGCACAGGCACACCCACAGGCCCACAGTGAGCCTGCGCCAGGATAAAAAGTGAGTTGTCACCTGTCCAACCATACCTCTACCCTCTTTCCCGTTGTGTATGGTGTGCAGGGAAAGGGGAATGGCACCCCATCGGGGATACTGAAATTTATGCTGCTATGTTGAGATGTGATTTTATTGTTCTACTGTTATATCTGTTGTAATTTGTCTATTGCTGTAACCTGCTCTGAGCCTGCTTGCGGGGAGGGCGGGCTATAAATGTAATCCATCCATCCATCCATCCATCCATCCATCCATCCATCCATCCATCCATCCATCCATCCATCCATCCATCAATCAATCAATCAATCAATCAATCAATCAATCAATCAATCAATCAATATGGCTTAGCTTTTATGTATCGAATAAACTACTATCAATTAAATCAAATTGTCATCAAATCATATACCTATATAGAACTTGTCCACATATATTCCTAATTTTCTATTTCTACTTAAATATCTTTCTGTCCAATATCATATTTCATAATAGTTGTTGTTAACGATTCTTAGTATTCAGATACATAATCAAAAATACTCTCCATTTTTTTTTTGGAATTCTTGGATTGGCCTATTGTGAATATAAGATTTTAATGTTACCATTGACACATATTCGTATAACTTGTTTTCTGTTCTGTCAAATCTGGACAGCATTCTAACTTCCATTTTGCTGCAATTACTACTCTTTCTGTGGTCACCATATATTTAAATAATTTGCTATTTTTTTGTAATATTACTAGGTAAAATATTTAATAACGTATTTTTAGAGTTCATCACAAACTTTAACAGATCAAGATGGGTAGTCAGCCATGTTAGTCTGTCTGTAGCAGTAGAAAAGAGCAAGAGTCCAGTAGCACCTGTAAGACTAACAAAATTTGTGGTAGGGTACGTGCTTACCCGGCTATGAACAATAGCTGGTGAATGACAATAGCAGGCGTGGTTGGATAGGGCGGGGTATGCAGAGGGGTAGTGGGTGTGGAGAAATCAGCATTGGTAATGAGACTGCTGAATTGCAATGGATAACGAAGCTCAAGAGAATGTATCCACCTGGATTGAGTTGAGACGTAGGCTTCCTGTCTCATTGCAGCTGTTTTCTCCACACCCACTACCCCTCTTCATACCCCACCCTATCCAATCACGCCTGCCATTGTTATTCACCAGCTATTATCATTCAGCTTCTGTAGTCACTCCACTTTCGAAGATATAAGGACAGATGGACTCACATTCTAGCTGCATCTGAAGAAGTGAGCTGTGACTCACGAAAGCTCATACCCGACCACAAATTTTGTTAGTCTTGTAGGTGCTACTGGACTCTTAAACTTTAATATCTTTTGTTTTTATTCAGGTATTTCTATCCAATAGTTCCTTGCTTTCTTGCATGTCCACCACATATGATAAAATGTTGCACTCGTGTTTTGGCATTTCCAACACTTTCCATTGTAATTCTTGTTAGCTTTTGCAGTGTCCTTGGGATTGTGTGCATGATGGCCTGATCTACAGCATGATCACATGAGGCTGCCTTCTATTGAGACCGTTGGTCTATCAAGGTCAGTATTGTCAGTTCTGACTGGCAATGGATCTGCAAGGTCTCAAGCCGAGATCTTTCACATTTTCTACTACCTGATTGTTTTAACAAGAGATGTTGGTGGTTGAACCTGGGACCTTCTGTATGCAAAGTGGAGGTTGTACCATTAGGCTACGACTCCTCCCCAAAGGGAAACCGATTCTAATAAAGAACTAGATAAAAGAAGATTGAGACTTGGAAGAGCAGCTGTGAGGGAGCTAGATAAGATCCTTAAATATAAAGATGTCTCTCTGGGAACCAAGATCAAGATAATCCAAACTATGGTATTCCCCATTGCCATGTATGGATGTGAAAGTTGGATGGTAAAGAAAGGTGATAGGAAAAAAATTGATTCATTTGAAATGTGGTGCTGGAGGAGAGTTTTGCGGATACCATGGACAGCCAAAAAGACAAATAAGTGGGCACTAGATCAAATCAAGCCAGAATTCTCCTTAGAAGCTAAAATGACAAGACTAAGGCTATCAAACTTTGGTCACATCATGAGAAGATGAGATTCTCTGGGAAAGTCAATAATCACTGTCTGCAGTGATGAACCTAGCAATAATGCTAGGTCTTTCATTCATAGGGTCACCATAGGTCGGAAATGACTTGACGGCACATAACACACACACACACACACACAAATTGATGGTGGACAGGCCTATCGATAGCTATTAACCATGATGGACGAATGGAGCCTCCATGTTCAGAGGCAGTATATCTCTGAATGCTGACGGCTGGGAGGCAAACAACAGAGAGAGGCTGCCTCTTTCTGGCTGGCCAATGTCTGGATGTGAAATTCTAGACTAACAGAGCCCCCATCTTGAACTGATCAAGCAGGGCAATGTTTTGGGGAGTGCTTTAATATAAGGTTGCCATCCTCCAGGTGGGGGCTGGAGAACTCCCGGAATTACAATGGATCTTACATTGTTTATTGAAATGTCCTCAAAACTGTACTAACTTGCCCTGTGTAATCTGCCTTGAGCCTTAATGAGAAATAAATAACTATAAATAACAAATAAAAATGAGAGAGAGAGAGAGCAGTCGCTCTTGAGAAAATGGCGGACTCTATGGCATTATACTTCACTGAGGTCTCTCCCCTCCCCAAACCCTGTTCCTTCCCAGGCTCCACTCCCAAATCTCTAACAATTTCCCAACCAAGTTTTGACAACCCTATTTAATATTAATCATCTTATGTTATTATTTTTCGAAATCTCTTCATTGCTTTGTATTTTGCGAGCCTCCTGGAGCAGGTGTCTGTAGAGAGGCAGCAGGCACCTCTTCTAAATAAATAAATGCTTTCCTCTTGATCTCATCATCTCACACAATAGAAGCAGGACTTGATTTCTGCTTCTACAAAATTGGGCTGAGTCACTCAGCTATGTGACCAGAAACCAGGGATCCTGGCACCTCTCGCCCAAACCTGGTTGCTTCATCTTTGGCAATTGCATAAGAAGCCATTTCCCGTTTTCTAATTTTAGCTCCCCCTTCCTCATCAGCTAATCTTGGGAGAAATATTTTGGGAATGTTTGGAGATTGCGGTGAGTCTCCATGAGTTCTCTCCATGTCATAAGGAAGTACAGCAGATATATATAAAAAAATCGGGATGGCAAATGAATCAGGTTGTGGTGTCCAGAGACATTCTCTAACTACTGGCTGCCTTTTCACACAGATGTGCACTCCCTTTTATGAATTGCTGTGACCTCATACTGAGGAAACATAGCAACCCCCTAGGGGAAAACATAAGAGACAATCTATAGCTTGACTTCCATTCGTGATGCTTCTTTTTTGAACCTCCACTAGGGTAGACTACCCTAGCTTGGAAAATTCATGGAGATTTGGGAACAGTGTTCAGGAAGGACGGAAGGTTGCTCAGCGAGGTGTAATGCCACTGAGGGTCAAAACACCGGAGACGCACAGGCGAGTGTCGGATTCTGCAAGGATCCTTGGGAATTGTAGTTAACGCCCCCCCCCCCCAGCCGCTCATGTGAATCTCAGCTGGGGAGAATTGCAACTGGAGGGACTTTTTCTCCTTCCTCTCTCTCTCTCTCTCTTTCAAAAATTCTCCAGTGAGCTCAGGATGGGCCTGGGGCTGGGGGGGATTGGGAACAATGTAACAAGAGGCAGGAAAAAAGCCAAGGTGTTTTGCGAGCGAGAGAGAAACCCAGTCCCTCCCATTCTTTTCCCGGCAAGGTTCTGTTACATCCCACCCTCACCCCGCATCTCTGAGCTCCTGAAGGAAAACCAGCTGATTGGATTTTTGAAAGAGAGAATCTTTCCAGTCGAGTGGCTGTTCTTTGCAAGAAAATCCACTTTGCTCGGGTTTCCTCCAGTTACTTGGATGGAGGGGGTCGGGTGGGTAAGACTACCATTCCCATGAAAGCTTGCAGGACCAATCAAGCGCTCTTCATGTGTAATTTGTCTCATGTGTTTCCACTCTGGCCCCCCTTCCGATGCTGCCATTTTCTCCAGGGGAGCTGATCTCTGTCATCTGATAACCTGTTGTAATTCTGGGAGATTGCCAGGTCCCGCCTGGAGGTTGGCAACTTTAACCTCACCACTAGAGATGGGCACGAACTGAAAAAAAAAAACGAACTATGCAGTTCTTGGTTCATCAAATTTCACGAACCACGAACCATGAACTTTCACGAACCTGCCCCTGGTTCATGAACCGGTTTGTTTGGTTCGTGAAAATGGCACATCCAGGTCAGAAAACCATCACTTCCGGGTCAGCAGAAGGTCTGCAGGAAGTCCATCCCCTGTTGCCTAGGAAAGTGATTGATTGGCAACAGACTGTCTGCAGTGACGAACCAAAAAATGAACCAAGCGAACCAGCCTAAAAGTTCATGGCGGTTCGTCAGAAATGGGATCTGATGAACCGTGGTTCGTGAACCACGAACCGGCCTGGTTTGTGCTTAATTTCGGTTCGTATTTTGGTTCGTGCCCATCTCTACTCACCACCCAGCTATACACACTAGGGATTTACTCTTAACAGACCATGAACCAAGTCTGGCTCTCTGAGACACCCCATTTGATCCCTCTTTTCAATTGCCAACCTCAGGGCAAAATGATGGGTTGCAGATAAACAGGATTTGTAGCTGGGGTTTGGCAATTGGGCCTCCCCCTCTCTCCTGTTCCATACCCCTCCACCTCTTTCCCCAGGAAACCCCAAAACATCCCTGCCTCCTTGTCTTCCAACCCCACATGTAGCAGGGAGTTGATAGGACACACCCCAATACAGAGTTGGTATCAAAGGATGGAGAGCCAGGTTGGCGCAGTGGTTAGAGTTGTTATTTAGTTAATTGATTGATCATTCATTTAACCACCACCACAGTCATCGTCATCAACACCATCCCAGGTTGAATGGAAGAAAAGGAGTTTGAAAAGATAACAAAATATCAATCAAGATCTAAGAGTGGAAGTCCAGTGTCTTTGGGAGAAACATACAATGGTTATTCTAGTAATGACAGGCTTGCTCGGTGCAATTCCAAAAGGACTAACTAAACGCCTGGGTGATCTTGGCCAGCCGCACTACTCGGAACGTGCCACATGCTAGCATGATAACTCACGGACTCCTAGATTCTTGGATAAAATCTATGTTGGTGAGAAAGTAAAATTCCAGCCCAAACATCGGGTGGACTGTGGAAAATAGAGATACTATTATGAATAATAACACGAATAATAATACGAATAATACTAATCATAGATATCCTGCTTGAGCACCTGGTCCTGCTTGAGACACATTGTTTAGGAGAGAGTCCACTGGTGACCTTTCACTCATCCACTCCCACCAGAGGATGAGACATTGTTCCAAATCTTGCAGTACCCTTGGGGTATTGTCCCAGGGCATAGAAGCAGTGCAGTACAGTTTGGGCATGAGGCAGCCACCCTCTGGAAGCGGGTGAGGGGGAGGGCATTTGTCCTTCTTGGGCTGTGTTCCTCCTCTCCATCTTGTTCCTAGCTTCTGAGTCTCTGTCACATGTCTGTGCAATGCTAGAGATAGTGTCAGTGGTGGTGGAGGGAAGTGCAGTCAAGTCATAGCTGATTTATGGTGAGCCCTGCTGAGGTTTTCGAGGCAAGAGAGTAACAGGGGTGCTTTGCCACTGCCTGCCTTTGCATAGTCTTCTTTGGAGGTCTCCCATCCAATTACCAACCAAGGCTGGCCCTGCTTAGCTTCCGAGATCTGATGAGATCGGGCTTACCTGGGCTACCCAAGTCGGGGCAGACAGTGTCACTGGTCAACTGAAATTACTGTACTGATTTTTAAAAAATGAGGTTTAGAATGGAGAAAGATGAAACAGCAGAAGTACTTTCTTGTTTGTTTTGGTCTCCTCATTTCCTGTCGGTTAACAAAATTCCACCTTTCCCTTCCCCATCAGGCCTATGAAGAGATGGTTCAAAGAGATGGTGACACATTCCAAACTTATGACAAGGAAATAGTTAAGGAATTGGACGGCGTGCAAATTGATCTGTGGAACTCTCCGCCACAGGATGTGGGCTGGGAGCAGGAATCTGGAAACCTCCAGTCGGAGAGTTGCCTCTTAGATGGGTCAGCTGTAAAAATAAACATTTCATGCCACAAATACCTCGAAAGGTGGAATGCAGCTTCTGAGGCCCAGACCAATTAGCGATGATCCTTCTCTCAAACTATTCAGCGAATGACATGCTTTTAAATTCTAATCTCCTGTATCAGGACTGAGATCCCGTGAGACAGGGTTGGTTGACAGATAGAACCTGCCCAAGGCCGCCCAGGGGAACCTGCTGGGATTAGTGACTTCAGCTTAGCTCTCTCATACTTATACTGTACTATACTTGTCTCCAGCTAATTGTCTTATAGTTTACAGCTTGATTTGATTGGGGAGGGAAGTGTTTGGAGATGGGAAGGGCCTCAATGGGGTATAATGCCATAAAGTCTGCCCTCCGAAACAGCCATTTTCTCCTGGGGAACAGGTCACTGTTGCCTGGAGATTAGTTGTAATTCTAGGAGATCTCCAGCCACCACCATGGCCAATGTGAGGGTGCGTTCTGCTGCCACTTGAAATTAACTATGTGTCAGCTGTGATATATGACAGCTAGGTCTGTTTGACCCCTGATGAAGTTATACTTCGGAAACAAGTGTCTTTGATGACCAGTTCCTTGTCGGGTCTGCGGTCCTTCAAAGTTTGCCATCCTTATTATGTGCAGAGAAGTTAGCCGTGTTAGTCTGTGGTAGCAAAATCAAAAAGAGTCCAGTAGCACCTTTAAGACTAACCAATTTTATTTTAGCATAAGCTTTCGAGAATCAAGTTCTCTTCGTCAGATGCCTGATACAGAGACTGGTCAAACACAGAAGAGCAGAGGGAAGAGGCAATTAGGGGGGGAGGGGGAGGGAGCAATCAAAACATTCCTTTGCTAGTATATGTAAACATCTCCTTTTGGTGTGTGTATCAGTTGGCTTCAAAGGAGTTTGCCCTGTGAGTTTGTAGAAGCCAAACAGCTAGACCATCCAATTCCAATGCAGTATGGGCCTTCGATAACCACAGCTCTCCCTGCCAGATGCATCTGACAAAGAGATCTGTGGTTCCCGAAAGCCCACACCAGGTACCACTGAGCTCCCCCAGACCCCACCTCTGTAAAGGAAATCTGTTACCTGTGGTAATGTGATAACCATTCATAGTCCCTATTCAGTCCCAGCTTGACAGAGTCAAATTTGCATATGAATTCCAGTTCAGCAGCCTCCCGTTGGATTTTGTTTTTGAAAGGTTTCTGTTGAACTACAGTGACCTTTAAGTCTTTGATGGAATGTCCTGGTAGATTGAAGTGTTCTCCCACTGGTTTCTGGACGTTTCCATTTCTAATGTCAGATTTGTGTCCATTTATTCTTTTGCGTAGAGGTTGGCTGGTTTGTCCAATGTACAGAGCAGAAGGACATTGTTGGCAAATGCTAAAATAAAATTGGTTAGTCTTAAAGGTGCTACTGGACTCTTTTTGATCTTATTATGTGCATCTACTAAAAGAAAAAACGTCATAAAACTTGGAATATATTTATTGCACAGAAGAGTTTTTGTATTTACTGTCTATGTCCGGTGGGTCCTGCGATCCGCTTTGGCGTCTTTGCACCTGCACTTTGAAGAACTCCATTTGGAGGAAGACATGTTGCTAAAAGAATTTTGTCATTTGGCCGGTTGCTTTTGAATATTGTCGATACTTTCTATTGAATACTGTATGTAAATCTGTTTTTGGACATTGCATAATCTTGAATTAATTGCACTGAGTCACAGCATATTTATATTACATACAGAATATACAAAAATATTTAGATCTTTACTTTTGTAGTATTCATGGTTTTTCTGGTCCCTTAGCTGTGATTTTCTACTGTGGATTTTGGCAGTTGTTAGTAGGGGAGCTTCTCTGTTCTGTTTACTGTGTGGGCAGGGAGGCAGTTGTGAATTTCCTGAATTGTGAAGGAGGTTGGACTAGATGACCCTGGAGGCCCCTTCCAACCCTATGATTCTATGAGGTCACAAAAAGCTATCGTTGGAAACATCTGGTGGAAAATGTGGTCGTCTGAAAGGAGCCAAGGCGAGGCCTGTGGGAGGCGTAAACCAAACTTCAGGTCATCCACTGCAGAGATTAGAGACTCAACCGATCATCTCCTCTACATCACCTTGCAGTGAATCAGTCAGACCGAGACTGGGATTCCCACACCTTGGCTTTTGTAAGGATTTCCTGAGCAGGTTGGACGTCAGGGAGTCTGACCGAGCTGTCTGGATCAGGGCCGGGAGCTCAGCCCAGAAGGCAGGGAACTCAGGTGGCGGATTGCCACACGGCACACCCCAGCCAGCTTGCACAATGTGGCTCGCCCACATCCATGAGAGCATTCTGGCGGGGCGGGGCCCTCGATAACTCAGCCAGCCAGGAATGATGCCGTCCCACGGTGATCCAGGGAGTGTGAGCAGCTCCCTTGCGGGGTGGTGGAGGATGAGGTGAATAAAAGATCCCCCTCTTTTCATGATATTTAAGGATGCAATACAAAGAGAGCTTGGCCTACTTCCAACCCTGCATGTGCAGAAGGCACGTGGCGTTTTCCCATATCCCTTTCCATTCCAGTGGACCTTTATGACTCTGGGAGAGATTGTTCCAGGGGTTATGGGACCTATGCAGCCAATCCACTGCATGGTGACACATTGAGGAGTGGAAAGGAGGTGAAATGGCTCCCTCGTCTCTCTTCTTTCAGCAGAGCTGTGCATTGCCCACTTCCGTTACTGCTTTCTAGCACCCCAACTCACACGGCTGTTCCTCTGGACTGATCTTTCTGGGCGTTAAAAGTAGGCTTACCAGTTACCCACCTGCAGTGGGCGACCTCCCATCCCCACCCATCATCCCTGTGCTTGTTGGACAGAGCAGCAAGAGAAAAAATGCACATGCAGGTGGGAGAATGATGGCGCTGATGTCATGGCACCCACAACACTCTAGAACTTCCCCAAATCTCTATGGTCATTACCATAGAGATTGGGGGAATTCCTAGAATGTGATACAGTGATATCACTGCTGGGTGCTCAATGATACTCCTCCTCAGGATCCATCCCCCTGGGGATCCCAGGTCCCACAGCGGGTGTGGGGGATTCCCTGCTCCCACCCTCTGCCCCTCAGCACCACTCACTGGACTGGTGGTGGTGGGGAAAGGTGCAGGAATGGGCCTCCCGGGTGCACTCCCAGGGTGACACGACAACATCACTCCCAGGAGTGACATTATTGTACCACCCCGAGAGCACACCCATGCTTCATAGCGGGCCGATTTGGGCCCCAAACAGGCCAAATGAGGCCTATTTGGGGACCAAATCGGCCTGCTGCGAAGCATGTGTGCACTCACATTCCTGTGTGATGACATCCTTTCCTGGAAGTGATGTCATTGCGCAGCTGTGCGATCTCATGCACACTTTGTGTGTGCATGAGGAGCACTCTCCAGATGTCGCAAAGGTGCATACCATGTCCCACCCTCCCACTGGGAGGGTAAGGGGACCTGGCAAACCTACCCCCTATGCTCCTGGGAGTTCCCAGTGCAGGACTGGCAATATTAGTTAAAAGCTTTAGGAATGCAGAGTTCTGTGCAGGCATGGTTGGACCCAGGCAACTGGCTAGATTACATTGATTGTTAATATGCTTGCCCCCTGCTATAAGCCCCTGACCCCTGCCTCTACTCAGTAGGCAGGTGGGGGGAAAATAGTACAAAGATCACCATTGTTTTGACAGCATGACGTTATTTCTGGGCTGAGCCTGGAAGTGACATCAGGCCACTCTAGGATTCATCTAATCCAGCCTCTGGTTCCACACAGTGGCAAATCAGTGGCCCTGAGGGGCCAACCATCAAAGCATACCGGCCAAGGCTTTCCTTCTCCCAGTGTTGCCTCCTAGCACTGGCAATCAGAGGCTTACTGCCTTTGAATATGGAAAGTTAAACCAATTAAAAAGACTGCCTCTCTAATTAATTAGACAGTGGATGCTTTAAAAGAAAATAACTGCTTCCAATTCAAGTACTGACGAAAACTGCCGGCTGCAGACAGCATCCGAGAAGAGGTATCCTCCCTTCTTTCACAACCAAAAGGGAAATCATACTTCTGAGGGGATGCCCATTGCATCTAAAACCCAAGAAAAACGCTTGTTTCTTTTGCCTAGCTCAGAAATTGCATTAATTTTCTTCTTACTTGCCCTCAGGGCTTTTTTTTCAGCTGGAATGCAGTGGAACGGAGTTCCGGAACCTCTTGGAAATGGTCACATGGCTGGTGGCCCCACCCCCTGATCTCCAGACAGCGGGGAGTTGAGATTGCCCTCCGTGCTGAAGTGGCGCGGAGGGCAATCTAAACTTTCCCTCTGTCTGGAGATCAGGGGGCAGGGCCACCAGCCATGTGACCATTTTCACCAAGGGCGATTTAAACTTTTAACGCCCCCCTTGTTCCAGCTGACCCCAAGTGCCGTCATTGGCCCTGGGAACATGCATGCACTTTGCGCGCGCACATGTGGTACCAGGGGCACCACCTCCCGCCAGGAGATGCCCCCTGTGCTGGCAACCCACTGAGTTCCGCCACCTCTTCTCCCAGAAAAAAAGCCCTGAGCGTCCTCATATCTGCGAAATCACCTCTCTCCCTGTGTTTCTCCACTGCAGCTTCTCTCACCTGGACAGGGATTTCTGCAGATGCCACCCTGCAGTTGGGCTAAATCAACAACTGCCTGTGCTTTCTCTGAGGTAGCCCCCACCAGGAAACTTCCCATTCTCCTGGCATTCCGCAAACAATGCAAAACTGCATTATTCAGGAGAGCTTTCTACTCAAATTACAGAGCTGTAAATAGCTCAAAAGACATACCTTGGTAAGGGACAGGGTCTATTGAGTAGGCTATTGGGTACTGTCTGCTGATGTAGATATGCTCCTACTGGGTAGTTTGATGTCGCTAAAGATGTCATGTTAATTACTTATGCTTTAATTCAGAAAGGTTTTATTCAGAAAGGTTTTCTGTGTTCAGCTTTGGGCCAGTCAAATGTGCGTCTACCACACCCTATTATATCTGTTTTCGTTAGATGTCTCAACTGTTGATCATATTGTATGTTTGCTGTGAATGTCCTAGCTATTGTTTATATTGTATTCACTTGTAGTATGTAATCTGCCTTGGATCTCATTGAGGAAGGTGCACTATAAATAAACAACAGCAATAATAATACACTTCTAAGATTGTGCCTGGCTCATCTAAATGTTCTTTCGAATAAGCTTAGAGAAGCATTCTTTCTCCTTTTACACACATCTTCTTTTCCACTCAGCACTCAAATGGTAGAAAACAAAACAAAACAAAAAATTGGTGTAATGTGCACGATGACATCATATCCGGGGAAAACTTGGAAGTGACATCAGGTAGCTCTAGGAAACTCTGGAAACTCTTTTCTGGCAATTCCTAAAGAGGCCTAATGCAATTGGAATAGATGTCATGGCTCAGGCAATGCCACGTGCCCCCCATGTCCACGTCTTCAAGCTCCTATTGGTTGTTGGGCCTCGCAACCATAATTTACATGCTGATTGATGCTGATTATTGAATTGATTTTCTGATTAAAACCTACATGATCACGGGAGCGATTCTAAGCAAAGTTGCTCCTTTCTAAGCCCTTTGACTTCAGGGAGTAACTCTCTTTAGCACTGTAAATCAACTTGGATTTATTTAAAGAGCCCCAAAAGTATTGAATTGCATGATCAAATAGTTAGCAGAGCTCCTCTTATAGAATGGGATTTTCTACCACCACCTCTGCTGTAACTCGCAGCATCCCCTGAGTGGGCACCAACTCTGGCTTTCAAAATAATGTCCTGTCCTGGCAGGGCCTGCAGGTGAACCAAAGGAGATGGGTAGAATGGGGAGAAATCTAGTAGGGGAAGGACTGATCCAAGATGCAGTCAGGAGTTGTTTATCAGCTCCGTGTTTGCTACAGAAATAGGTAAAGGTATACAAGCACCGTGTCATTACTGACCCATGGGGGGACGTTGCATCACAACGTTTTCTTGGCAGACTTTTTACGGGGTAGTTTGCCATTGCCTTCCCCAGTCATCTACACATTACCCCCAGGAAACGGGGTACTCATTTTACCAACCTCAGACGGATGGAAGGCTGAGTCAACCTTGAGCCGGCTACCTGAACCCGGCTTCCGCCAGGATCGAACTCAGGTCGTGAGCAGAGCTTGGGCTGCTGTACTGCCACTTACCACTCTGTGCCACAGGGATCCTTTCATAACAAGTGTGCTGATTTCATGCTGTACTTTATAAACATAAAAGTAGTCCCCTGTGCAAGCACCGAGTCATTACTGACCCATGGGGTGACGTTGCATCACGACGTTTTCTTGGCAGACTTTTTACGGGGTAGTTTGCCATGGCCTTCCCCAGTCAACTACACATTACCCCCAGGAAACGGGGTACTCATTTTACCAACCTCAGATGGATGGAAGGCTGGGTCAACCTTGAGCCGGCTATCTGAACCCGGCTTCTGCCAGGATCAAATTCAGCAGAGCTTGGGCTGCAGTACTGCAGCTTACCACTCTGCGCAGCGGAGCTCCTTCTATAGAAATATTTTTTTAAAAAATAATAAGAATAAAACTCCAGTGATAGGAAAAGCTGAATCTTATCACCTTCATGCCCTGACCTGGCTAGCCCAGGTGAGCCTGATCTCATCAGATCGCAGAAGTTAAACAGAGTCAGCCTTGGTTAGTAATTGGATGGGAGACCTCCAAGGAAGACCAGGGTTGCAGAGGCAGGCAATGGCAAACCACCTCTCTTCATCTCTTGGCATGATAACCTCGCCAGAGGTCACCATAAGTCAGCTATGACTTGAGAGCACTCTCCACTCCATCATCTTCATAAATTATGGTCTCTGTGTATCCACAAACTCCTTTTTTCTGGATTGTGCTAGGAAGGGGGCTACTTGGTTGAATGCTCCTCCCTGGAAAAGAATCCCTGAACATGTCGACCCTTGAAGATCCCTTCAGCAATGAGATCGATCACAGTGGAGTCTGGGGCACGTGCTTCCTTCGGTGAAGGGCCTGAAAAAAAATTGGGAGGGGGGCAGTACATGGTGTCCCAGACCTATAGGGATCCAAAGACATAACCAAAATTGTGCTGCTGATGTAATTTGTCCTCATATGGGTTCTATGGGGCTTAGGAAGCAAACGCACAAATTTAAGTTAAGAGAAAAAATCTTTTAAAAACTTTTTAACAATTAATACAATACAACTTTTTTAAAAAACCTAAAGTCATAACTACAGGCATACAGAAACTTTAAATCAACAATGTCTTTGAAAGGTAAACAGTTTAACTTGTCTGATACCACCAAGTGATAGAGTCCTTTTTCACTATTCTTCCCATTCGAAGCAACTGTAGCCCAGGCTTCTGTCCTTTTCTTGGGGAATTACAGTCCTGCAAAAATAATACAATCCCAGTAACACCAACCAAACACAATACACAAACACCACTTTTAGTCATATTGTCCACATACAACATTTCTTTTTTTTTTAGTTTTAAAAGTTTTTTTTAATTTTATTTTCAAAGTTTTTAATGTTTATAACAGAATTGTATACAACTTTCAACAATTAGAATTCTGCAGGGAGCATTATAATAATTACAAATGAAACATTTCGAACATATTAAATAAACAGCAATACAGATTTGTACATTTGGAAGCAATGCAATATTGTATTTTTTTAAAAAGGGTCCAATGGATATTTATTACTTGGGTTAATATCCTGCGTGGTCATGCAGTCCAAAACTGGCAGCCAATCTTCCCAAAAATCCAATTGTAGTTTGGGAGAATTTCTGATTACCTTATTCAAGGTGATAAGAGCATATTAATTATTATTAAGCTCCTTAGCAACCAGCCTTTTCCACAGCTACCTGGCTCTAGCTGCTGAATCTGCCCTACTGGGCTAAACCAATTACCTCATAGGGGTTACATTGACTTTCAAGCAATGGGTCCCAGGAATGGGGTGGTCTCTGGTGCCAGCAATGGGTAACGCCATGATCTTGATCAGGGCTTTTTTTCAGCTGGAACGTGGTGGAACGGAGTTCCGGAACCTCTTGAAAATGGTCACATGGCTGGTAGCCCTGCCCCCTGATCACCAGACAGAGGGGAGTTTAGATTGCCCTCCGCGCTGAAGTGGCGCGGAGGACAATCTAAACTCCCCTCTCTCTGGAGATCAGGGGGCGGGGCTACTGGCCATGTGACCATTTTCACTGAGGGCGATTTAAACTTTTAAAAACTCCCCCCTTGTTCCAGCTGACCCAAAGTGACGTCATTGGCCCTGGGAGCATGCGTGCACTTTGCACGCGCACATGTGGTACCAGGGGCACCACCTCCCACCAAGAGTTGCCCCCTGTGCTGGCAACCCACTGAGTTCCACCACCTCTTTCCCCAGAACCCCCCCCCCCCCGATCTTGATAGTAACATATGGAGAGCCCTGCTGAGTAAGAGTGTCTTAGAGCCAAGCTACAAGTGGCGAATTACACTTGCCCGGTAAGTGAACAGACTCATGTGTATTCCTCCCTGTTCACTTGCCATTCACTTGTGCTCCACTTGATCAAGTGGAGCACAAGTGAATGGCAAGTGAACAGGGAGGAATACACATGAGTCTGTTCACTTGCCAGGCAAGTGTAATTTGTCACTTGTAGTTTGGCTCTTAGTCCAGTGTCTATTTCCCATAGTGGCCAACCAAATGCCAGCGAGAGTCGAAGTGGTTAAATGTTTCAGGTAGGTAGCTGTGTTGGTCTGTCGTGGAGCTTTGACTCTCAAAAGCTCATACCCTGGAAATCTAGTTGGTCTGTAAAGTGCTACTGCACCTAAATCTTGTGGTTAAGTGGTTCTCATTTGAGAATAGGAGCGGGGAGTCCCAAATTTGAATCCCTGTTGGGCCATGGAAGCTTGAGCCAGTCACACACGCTGTCAGCCTAACCTACCTCACAGGGTTGTTGTGCGGATAAGATGGAGGAGAGGAGAATGACGTAAGCTGCTTTGGGTCCCTGATGGGGGAAAAGGTGGCACGTAAATAATCTAAATAAATAAATGTTCCTGGAAGATCTATAAGCAGGGGCACAGGGTTCAACGTTTAATTCCCATTGAAAGCTATCCAAGCTAGTGGCTTTTGTTATATCATGTGGCAGGGAATTCCATAAGCTAATGA
Organism: Eublepharis macularius; assembly: GCF_028583425.1. Taxonomy (NCBI): domain Eukaryota; kingdom Metazoa; phylum Chordata; class Lepidosauria; order Squamata; family Eublepharidae; genus Eublepharis; species Eublepharis macularius. The sequence continues at coordinate 240,817,602 of NC_072790.1, forward strand.
ATTGTTAATTAATTGATGGAAGCTGGCAGTGAAGAAATGGGCAATGGCGTCAGCCGTTGAGACCTTGCGCAGTTGATATAATCACCTGGCCACTCCTGGAGACAGAACACTGGGTTAGGTAGAGCACTATTGCACCTTCTTCATAGATCCATACCTTGGGCCTTACACATAAGCACAGAGCGTAGGAGTTACTCTGTGTCACCGGCAGCCAGAACGAGAAGGTAGAAAGACAGGATTCTCCAATTGCGCAATCAGATGGCATTCTGTGCTGCCAAGGCCTAGGTGAGTTGTAAAGCTTCACGGAGGAACGCCCCAAGAGTGTCAGCATCATCCTAAAAAAAAAAAAAAAATTGAGGAGATGCTTCTCTTCAAAAGGAAGCCGATGCAGGTCGCGTGACACAGGTGCTGGGTGGAGGGGGAGGTACTAAATCTGATAGAACCCATCCTCAAATACTGTAAGAGCCGGAAAGGTGCAAACAGACACCGAAGACTTTGGTAGAAGGAACAGACAGCGAGCGCTGCAGTCATGCACGGTAAGACTGTGTGCCCCACGAGCCGGGTACATGCATGCGTTTATGGGATGGGGAAACTGAGGAAGGGGCTGCTTTAAGAAGTTCCTACGGCACAGGGGTTATTTCTTCCATTTGTGCTCAATAGCTAGGAATGTGGCATGCTGCTACAAGTCATGAGAAGAACTCCTTCGTTAAACTGGGTTGCCAAAGAAGTTGTGCTCCGGGAGGGGAAAGATCGAGGCTAGAAGAGGGGGAAAGAGAGAGCCTGGAAGGTGGAGCGAGTAGATGTTTGGGGAAGGGTCTCTATGCCATTATGACCTCAGCTGTGTTGATTTTCAGGGGTGGGCAGATGACGGTCTTGTCCAGTCTACCGTTTTGGTTGACTTGGATGTGCTCAAAATGATTTTTATCGAGGAAGGCATAACTCAGAAGCAAGAAATAATCCCAAGCTGCGGCTCAGTTATAAGAGTATCTGCTTGGCAGAAGGTCCCAGCTCTAGGTGATGTGATCATGTGAAAGACCTCTACCTGAGAACATGGCGCACGACTGCCGGTGTGAGCAGGCAAGACTGCTTTTGATGGACCAAAGGTCTGATTCCGTATAAGACATGTGGGGACTTTTGGGAAATCTTGTTGGATCCAACCTAGTTTGGCAGTCTTAGCAAGATGTTCGGCACTTATCTGGCCCACCAGAAATTTGCTAAATTTCTGGGACATCTCTGGGACATCATGGTCTGGTTTCTAACTGCTTCTGTTATATTTTGTTGCACAGGCATGTTGAGAATGGAGACACGCAGGGAAGTTAGTAGACTTACACATTTAGCAGACAATCCTAAGTCAAGTAATGCCCTTCTAAGGCCACTATTCTCAACAGAATTTGGAAGCTGTAACTCTGATGCATTATTGGAAGAGATGGCAGCATCAATTGCGAAGGAGTGAGTTTTAGGGGATCCTACAGTTCAAGGGTTGTTACTAGTAGATGTTGTTGCTAGAGCGGTCCCTCAGTGGAACAGGCTTCCTCGGGAGGTGGTGGGCTCTCCTTCTTTGGATGTTTTTAAGCAGAGGCTAGATGGCCGTCTGACAGCAATGCGGATTCTGTGAACCTGGGCAGATCATGAGAGGGAGGGCAGGAAGGGTTACATCAGGGCTTAGTTCTTGTGGCCCTTTCTTACACATCTAGAGTACTGCCGATCGCCACATTGGGGTCAGGAAGCAATTTTTCTCCAGGCCAGTTTGGCCAGGAATCCTGGAGGGGTTTTTTTGCCGTCTTCGGGGAATAGAGCAGAAGTCACTGAGGGTGTGAGTGGAGGTAGTTGTGAGTTTCATGCATTTTGCTTGGGGTTGGACTAGATGACCCTGGAGGTACCTTCCAACTCTATGATTCTATCCCTGTCTCTGTGGTGTGTTCCTTCATTGCACAGTAATATTTCAAGGCATTTGGGGTTGTTCTGGGACCGGGTGCTGATGGAATTTCCCTCAGCCCTGCTCTTCCTTCTAATTTAGGCACAGAAATGCCTTCTTTCTCTGTTCCTTTTGCTCTTCTTTATTTAAAACGGTTTATTGTTTTTAAGCTGGTTGAGTTGAGATTTTTTTGAAAGGGTTCATTCTCTTGTGTAGGAGAGGGGAAGAATATAAAGAAATACTTCTCCTGTAACTTTTGGAGAATTCGAGACATTTCAACGACACCTTTACAGTGGCCTGTAAGCTGGGCCAGTATTATTTGTGCAGATGGGAAGACTGAGGCTGGAGCACAGTGCGGTGCAGTGGCTAGAGTGTTGGACCACGATCTGGAAGCCCCAGATTCGAATCTACACTCTACCATGGAAGTTTGCTGGGTGATGTTGAGCCATCACTCTCTCTTTCAGACTAATCTACCTCAAAAGGTTGTTGTGAGGATAAAATGGTGGAGGGGGCAACGATGTTGTAATCCAGTTTTGGTCCCCGTGGGGGAGAAAAGCAGGGTGTAAATATCTAAATAAATAAATACATTGCCCATGGCCATCTCAGCTGTAGCCCTGGTCTTTGCTATTGCTAATCATCACATTCAGACTGATGGGAAATATTTAATATTTATTTACTTGATTTATTTACCCTCTCTTTCTCCCTAATGGGGGCCCAAAGCAGCTTACATAATTCTCCATTTTCTCCTCACAACAACCTTGTGAGGTGGGTTAGGCTGAGAGGGTGCAAGTGGGCAGAGGGCACCCAGCATACTTCCATGGGGGAGAGGGCATTCAAACCTGGGTCTCCTGAATCCTAATCTGACACTCTAACCACTACACAACACTGCCTCTCAGATATGCATGACTTCATCTATGGAGAGGGAAAGATGGACTAATGAATGGACAAGGGTGAAGTCTGAAGGCAAAAAAAGAGAAAGGGTTTTTTACCGGGTAAACAAAGAAAGAGTGCGCATCTTTTGGTGTCAGATAGGTTAGGGGATATTTTATCATATTTTAACCCATTGTTTCATCATTTCATTTAGCTAAACCCAAATATTATCCCAGTCAAGATGCGAGAAATATTTAAGGAAGAACAAGTTATTGTAGGATTCATACAGGATTAGATCTGGCTAGACCTGTACCCAAATAATTTCCCTCAGCATGACTTTTATGACCTCCTTCTTGTGGAAAGGTCTCGCTTTATACCAAACGGTTTAGGCCTGGGATTGTATCTGTGATTTTCCAATGTACTCCAAAGGGAAGTTAAATTGTAAAGGTGGTGTTTATTGGAGTACAAAAAGATCTAGGTCAGATGCCTAAAAAATTAAAGATGCTGGGAAACTCTGGACGCAAGTGGAATTTGGCAGTGAGTTATCAGCGGGACACTTAAGAAGGTCAATGTTTTGAAGGGTGCCACGCCTGTTAGGATAGACTTTCCGGGGCTGGACCCATGCACTGTGGTATGGGAATTCTTAATAAAGAGAAAAGCATTTCAAAGCATGTGCAGAGAACCGCCATCCCTCCTTTTAGCTCTCATGCTCCCGGGATTGTTTATGGTGGGGAAAATATTTCAGACCAGAGGAAATGAACTGTCGTTCATGAAAAAATCTCAAACAGCACAAAGTTCCAAATTGTCAGCATTTTGCTGCTTCCCCCACCTTCTGTTCCCTGGCAACTGTAATTCAGAGGTACACTGCTTCTGAACATGGAGGTTCCATTTAGCTATCCCAACCACAGCCCTCGACTGGCCTAGCTTCTTAGAAATTACCACACCCCTTTTCCAAATGCCATCGAAGGCACTGGCCATCACCATATCTCATAGCAGTTAGTTCCACAGACTAATTATGATTTGTGTGAAGGATTTCCTGTTTTCTAATGGGGAGCCTACCGACAATCCATTTCAGTGAACCTTGAGGCTGATGGGAATTTGAAATTAAATGCCAGCTGTGAGAATTAGGAAGCATTGGCTTCAAAGAAGGGGAAAGGAGCTGAGAAAGGAACTCCTGCTCATAATTGTTTGCCAGAGAGGGAGAGAAGGAAGAAGCTCAAGAATGGAAAGACAAGGGGCTGAGAGGCAAACATGTTCTGTCTCGTTTGATCTGATCTGTAGAGACTTGCAGAATGGGTACTTCTGAATCACTCTGCTTTATCCCAGTTCTCCGTTGGAAAACGGTCTAGATCCCTAGGCAAAAACTTTGCTCCATTAAAGAAATTCTACAGGTGTCAAGGCTGAGCTAAATGGAGGCTTTGATGTAACAATGTCACTATGATGCTGTGGTGGGGATAGGCTGAGACCTGCTGGTGGTCTTGGCTAGCTGAGAGCCAAGCTACAAGTGATGCCTGACACAGGTTGGACACTTGTCAGCTTCCCTCGAGTTTTGATGGGAAATGTAGGCATCCTGGTCATGCAGCTGTAATGGAGAGCCAAGCTGTAAAACCAGGATGCCTATATTTCCCGCCAAAACTTGAGGGAAGCTGACAAATGTCCAACCTGTGTCAGGTATCACTTGTAGCTTGGTAGTAGAGAACCTTTCCGTGTTCATATCAGAGAATCCACTTGGACCTCTTCAGTGAAGGCTGAACAGAATACATTTGTAGGAAGCGTGAGCTGACAGTACAATCCTAAGAAAAGGTACTCCAGTCTAAATCCATTTCCGTGGGCCTAGTAACTGTTTTTACCTGCAAATTTTGCAAGTTTGTTGGCTTGATCCAAACATCTCTGATTTCGCTTCTCCCATGTGAGAAACCAACTTGTGAGTCTTTCTTTTTATACTCTTTTTTGTTTCTTCACACCAGATTTCCCCTGAAACACACACACAGACACACAATTTTAAATGTTATTTATATATGTTGACAGGGCTTTTTTTCTGGGAAAAGAGGTGGTGGAACTCAGTGGGTTGCCCTCGGAGAAAATGGTCACATGGCTGGTGGCCCCGCCCCCTGATCTCCAGACAGAGGGGAGTTGAGATTGCCCTCTGCACCGCTGAGCGGCGTGGAGGGCAATCTTAACTCCCCTCTGTCTGGAGATCAGGGGGTGGGGCCACCAGCCATGTGACCATTTTCAAGCGGTTCCGGAACTCCGTTCCACCGCGTTACAGCTGAAAAAAAGCCCTGTATGTTGAGTATAAATAGCATATAAACAGCACAGACAGAGAAGTGGTGCGAAAGAAACAAGAGATCCATTGCTGAAAGCAATTCAAACGAGGCAGCCCAAACGGGATGACAAATAGCTGGAGGAGTGCTGAGTATTTCTTTATATTGATCATTCAAAGGCTCTCTGACACATCAGTAATAACACTAAGCTATCCTCTGATGAAAGAAAAGATTTGCTGGTGGATTATATGCATTTAAGTTTACTCGATCAGTTCCATCTGTACACATTTGCAAAACAAACCCGCTGGAGGAAACACGCTTGCCTGTTCTCAGGGGCTGCCTGGAAGTGTCCAAGCAAATGGTCATCTTAGAAGAGGTATCTCTCGCTCACACACAGGAGGGAATGCCTCTTCCAAGATGGGTTCTATCTTGATATTTTCCCTCTGATATTGAAGAGACGTCTTTTGAGTCAATCAAATGTTTCTTTGACTGAGTCACTGGCCAAACTCGTCAGCTTGATGGTTCTCTACCACCGCCCATGTACTCAAGCCTAAAACAGGTCCTTACTTCCAAGGAGATTACGATCTAAATGTGGCAGTGGGCAGGACAGAATTTGGAGGGGGAAGAGAGAAGGAGAGGGTGGGTTGAGAAGAACAGGAGCAAATGTATGACGCAGCTGGGCAAGGGATTGAACCAAAGGACTCAAGGAAAAGGTGGCCTTAGAAGAAAGAAAGCAAAGGAACATCTTATTGGGAGGGTACCTGGTTTAGGGGGAAGCAGAAGAGAACTGGGAGAGCTTTTTAAGAGAGACTTTAGGGTGGTACATCAAGACCCTTATAATCCCTTTTCCCCAGAAAGTAGCATTTTGGAGGTCATTTGAAGCAGTGCGAGAGGGGAGGCAAGAAATTTATCCTGTCTGAGCCAGGAAATCTAAGCTGATACATGGAAGATTGAGAGGAATTGGCTTGGGTGGAGAAACTGGAATAAACCATGCCACACGTATTGTACTAATGTTTTTTAACATAGGCTTGCTGAAGGGTGGGACGTCATGTGGAACTGCTTCTATAACTGCACAGAGGAGCCGTAGCTCACTAGTAGAGCGTCTGGCTTTGTAGACAGAAAGTTGTAGGTTCATCCCCGGGGATCTTCAGTTAAAAGGATTAAGTAGCAGGGGATATGAAAGACCCCGACCTACCTGCTGGAAAGCCACTGCTGGTTAGAGGAGACAAGACTTGTTAGTCTGATGGTGTGACTCAGCACGAAGCATTTCAGAAGCCACCAGCCTTATTAGAAGCACATCTCCAGACACTCAAGAAGAGGTCTTTCACGTCACCTGCTACCCGACTCCTTCAGAACGGAGACATCGGGAACTGAACCTCCAACCCGTGGCGACACCATGAATGAAAGACTTCCATAATGTTCTATCATTAACAGACTTGCTCAGATCCTGCAAACTGGAGGACATGGCTTCTTTTATTGAGCCAAGCCATCTCGTTTTAGATCTTCCTCTTTTCCTACTGCCTTCCACTCTATGGCAGCGCTACACCTGTTGCAATTTCTCTGCTTAGGGCCAGCTTGTCTATTCAAGCAGGCAGTTGGAAGAGAGACTATTTTTTGGAGCTCTAGTCCAGCAGGGATCAGTAACAGAGAGACGTACACAATTCCCTGAAATGTGGCAGTCAAGGCTGTCTGCCTGGACGGTTGTCAAAGGGGCTGAATCCAATTCAAGAAGGAGAGGACAGGTCTTTTGAGGGCAACTAGCCACGTGGGCTAAAGAGAAGCTTTGTGTTTAGAGGTGGCATAGCCCTTAGATCTTCACAGGGTAAACAATGAGGTGGGGAGCTTTTAACTTGATGCCCTTCTTTTTTAAACAGTTAATTTTTATTACATTATTAAATGTTATTAAATTAATTTTTTTATTAAATGTTATTAAATTAAATTTTTATTTCAATTAATAACTCAAAAACATACAACATAAAATACAATCAATCATCCAAATTGTATCTCTACTATCACCCATAACAACAAAAACTTAATCACGTCATACAAATCATGTATGTAAAAAAACCCATAATAGGTAAATTATATCATCTACCTGTATGAAAATGAGTAAAGAGTCCAGCAGCGCCTTTAAGACTAACCAACTTTATCGTAGCATAAGCTTTCAAGAACCTCCGCTCTCTTCGTTAGATGCATCTGACGAAGAGACCTGTGGTTCTCAAAAGCTTATGCTACAATAAAGTTGGTTGGTCTTAAAGGCGCTACTGGACTCTTTACCAATTTTGCAACTACAGACTAACATGGCGAACTCCTCTGGATGTATGAAACTTGCGTATGTTCATAGTTTTTCCACTTCTGTTCAAATATCTATCTGTTTTCATATCTAATAACAATTGTTCTGATTTATTCTTAATTTTCAGCTATATGATCAAAAATACTATGATGTCCTGCCTGTAGGCTTTCTAGGAGGATTGAGTTGCTCACTGCGGAGAACAGAATGCAGGACTAGGATAGAGACTTCTGGTCTGATTCGACAAGACTGATCTTGTATTTTTGTGCTGAAAATTATTCAATCAATACACTTGATCAGAACGTCTCTCTAAAGGCAGAGAGACCGGAACTTTGCAGCCGGGCAAGAATTTAGGAACCCGCTCCCTCGTCCTATCATGATGGGTGCGTCGCACAACCTCCTACACTTTCCTGCATGCCAACCGTCAATGACGTACTAACAATCAGGTGGCAATGGTGGGGGACCCCCCCCCAACCTGGGTGGCATCTTGAGACTCCACTAAGGGCCAAGCTACACATGACGAATGACACTTGAACGGCAAGTGGATTGAGTGGAGGGCAAGTGAACAGGGAGAAATACACTTGCTGTTCAAGTGTCATTCGTCATGTGTAGCTTGGCCCTAAGATCAGCCCTCCCCTGAGGGGATGGGATGGAATTCCTGCAACAAGGCGAGGTTGAGCTTGGCCTGGGATGGGAATCGTTGCTATAGAAACAAAGATCAGAGAGACATTTCGGATTGCGATATTCTGTGGTGGGATGGAACGTATCTCTGAGGTGGAGAGCAGAAAGGCAAAGGAGGGCCACCAGGGGGCGGATGTACATTATCACCATACTTAAATTGCTGTTGGTTTATTTATTATTCCCACAAGCCTATCCAGGGCTGGCCTCAGTCATCCTGTTTTCGAGGTGAAATGTTGAGATTGTACCCCCAGCCTTACTTATTTTTCTTGGCACCATTGCATGCTGAGCCACAAATAGAGCATCTTCTTCATAACTTAAATGGGCAGGGAACGCGGTGGAATGGAGTTCCGGCACCTCTGGAAAATACTCGGCAATAGTGCGTGAAAATAATATTATTTCAAAGAAGCCCACGTGTTTCCTCCTCGTTTCCCTCTTGAGAGTTCTGCCACCTCTTTTCCCAGAAAATAACCCCTGTAAATGGATATTTACCACATTCATTGACCAGGGCTGGCTCTTTGGCCTGGAGATGTGGTTGAACATCAACAACACATACATGCTCATGTGTACACTAATATGTACACTTCCCTCACTTTTCCTTCCCTCTCTCCTGGAGTATTTTGAGCTTCCAGGAAGCATCATATATTATTGTGTCCCTGGTTTGACCAGGACTATGAGACCAACGGAGACACTCTAGGCTGTAGACTCTTTGATCCAGGAAGACTGCCTCAACACACATGGCTCTTTGTGCCTCTGTACTGATCAAGGGGCAATTCTTACTTTACCTTTTATGCTTAGGTGTGGACTATAAAATATTTGAAGCTCTTGTTGTACTAATAGAGCAGGCTAGGCATTTTTTTGGAATTAATTTTAGCAGTTCTCCAGAATCCAGAAGTAGATTTCAGGTCGTTGTTCACTAAAGGAATAAAACAGGGAAAACAAACTCACCTTTACAGGCTAGGGCAATGAGGCAAGAAGGAGAAAAGGAAGAAATTTATCCCTGTCTTGTAAAACTAGAATTTGGGGTCCCACAATGAAATTTGTTCTCAGTATGTACAAGACAGACAAAAGGAAGTCGCAATGCACACCATTAACTCATAGGCCTTTATGCCACAAGATTGTTGTTGTCATCTTGGAAGCTGGATTTAGACAAATCTATGTTCCATCAGTAGCTATTAACTCTGACAGCTCAATGGAACCTCCATGTATACAGGAAGTCTATCTATTAATAGCACAAAGTGGTGATAAACAATGAGGAATGGAGATCTTGTGATCTTCCATGAGTTAATTGTTGGCTACTGTTGGAAATAGGATGCTGATGTGAACGAGATAGATCTTTACTGTGTGATGGCCTTAAAATTCTGTGACCTATGCAAACCATGCTAATAAGCTTGCTTATTTTTTAATTCTGAAGTTTTGAGGAGGGAAAAAAAATCTATGTGAGCCTCTCCCGCCTGACATCTTCAAATCCAGTCTGGTTCCAGCTGCCTTTTCAGCTTCTACATTTTCACCAGGCAGCTACACCATACACCGAGAAGCCTCCAGTCACAATCTTGAGGACTAGAAACCTGAGGTCTGAAAACAAAAGCAGAGATTCTCAGACTGCTTCATTCTGTGGCCCACAACAATTTCCCAGCGTACACGCTGCAAATCTGGAACACACAAAGCCCTGGCCTATATGTTGACTGTATGTTTCTACTAAGAAACAGCATGGATGCCCTTTGGTTATTATAGGATATTCCACGAACCCAGTAAAAGCAACCATTCTGTCACTCTCCCCGAACAATCTTTAGCTTGTTTTGAGACGTGGCAGTCTCCCACCAAATGAAAACACAAATTTCATTTTCATTTTGTTCCTTTAATATCTATTTCCTCTGTTTATGTCCTTTTCGCACCTCTTTCCACGTCTCTGCTTTCTCGTCTGCCTTTTCTTTCTCCTCCTCCTCCTCTTAAAAAAAACTTCCCCCAAATAACAGACAACAGGGATGGTGCTGGTGATGTGACACATATTGGAGTCACAGCCCATCACTTGAAGACCTTGAATCAACTGAAGAAGGATTGTAGCCCACCCCTTAGGGTTGCCAAGTCCAGGTTGGGAAATTCCTGGAGATTTTGGGGGTGGAGCCTGGAGAGGGCAGGGTCTGGGGAGGGGAGGGGCTCAGTGCAGTATAATGCCATACAGTCCACCCTTTAGAGTGGCCATTTTCTCCAGAGAGCTGGTTGCTGTTGCATGGAGATCAGTTATAATTCTGGGAGATCTCCAGCTACCACCTGGAGGCTGGCAACCCTACCACCTCTCAACCTCTGGTTGCATTGTTGTGGATCATCTGGCGCCTTCTGGTTGCTAGAGCTTCATTCTTGCTCAGAATGTTGAGTTGGATGGCCTGATCCTTCCAAGCTATGACTCACCTTCTCAAATTTTAAATTTATACTCAGGACACAGGTTAATCTTGACCATTGTCAAGGGGCATGGTACAGCAGTTAGAGTGTCAGGGCCAAACTACAAGTGAGGAATGACACAGGTTGGACACTTGTCGGCTTCCCTCAAGTTTTGATGGGAAATGTAGGCACCTTGGCGGAATGTTGGACAAGTGACAGTTGAAAAGTCCATTGGACAGCAGTCGGAGAGCCAAGCTGCAAGACCAGGATGCCTACATTTCCCGTCAAAACTTGAGGGAAGCTGACAAGTGTCCAACCTGTGTCAGGCGTCACTTGTAGCTTGACCCTCAGAGTAACATTGGAAACCCAGGTTCAAATCCCTACTCTGCCATGGTAACTTGCGGGGAGACCTTGGGCCAGTCACACACTCTTAGCCTGACCCACCTCACAGGGCTGTTGTGAGGATTATCATTGAGGAAAATCATATAAGTCAGTTTGACTTGGGGTGAAAAGTGGAGTATAAATGAGCTAAGTAAATAAATTTAATTTAATTTATTAGACTTATATTCCGCCCACCCCACACTGGCAGGCTCAGGGTGGATTGCAATTTACATACATTTAAAATACGTCTAACAATTTACACAGTTTAAAATTATAAATATATAAACATCCTCACATTTAAAATACATATATATACATACACGTATACTCAGTGGCATAATAAAATGCACTATATGCATACACAAGGCACCTCCCTTTCACCTTCACCAGAGCATTTACAGTGGAGCTCAACAGATGGAGGATGTCACTAGTGGGGCGTGCACAGACCATGCGCGACTGGACGGGGGGGCTCCGCCTAGCATCAACCATACGCCTGGTGGAACAGCTTTGTCTTACAGGCCTGGCGAAAAGACAATAAATCCTGCCGGGCCCTGGTCTCATTAGACAGAGCGTTCCACCAGGCTGGGGCCAGGACCGAGAAGGCCCTGGTTGACGCCAGGCGGGCCTCCCTGGGGCCAGGTACCTTCAGCAGATGTTTGCCATTAGAGCGAAGAGTCCTCTGAGGCTCATATGGGGAGAGGCGGTCCCGCAGAGACGCTGGTCCCTGTCCGCATAGGGCTTTATAGGTTAATACCAGAACCTTGAACCTGATTCGGTACTCTGCTGGTAACCAGTGCAGCTGACGCAATAAAGAGGTCTTGAGGATGCAGTCGCTTTACAAATTACTTTCGTTTAGAATCATAGAATCCTAGAGTTGGAAGAGGCTTTACAGATCATCTAGTCCAATCCTCTGCCCAATGCAGGATGAGCCTAAAGCATTCCCGATAAGTATTCATCCAGCCGCTTCTTGAAAACTGCCAACGAGGGATAACTCGCCACATCCCTAGGCAGCCAATTCCACTGTTAGATTGCTCTTAATGTGAAGATGTTTTTCCTAATGCCCAGCTGGTACCATCACTCCCGTAATTTACATTATTAATAGTCCGCTTTTCTCATTCAAGACAGATATTGAGGATTCTATTTTTTTTCTGGAATTATAGGAATTTTATTTAAAAAGAAAAGATATAACAATAGAAAGTGCCTAAAAAAACGTATACAAACACTACATTTGGAATTAGTTTGAAATTTATACAAGCACTACATTTGAAATGGGATTAAACTAATAGAAAGATACAGTCGAAATTTATAATAACAAAGCTTAATTGTATAATAGCTCTCCTTCCCTCTCCCTGGTTACTTATACAAACTTTAATATCAACTATTTTGGTTATTCATTTCCCTGAGTTTTATCTTCTTATCTTTGTATGGATGTTGAGGATTCTAGAGAAAAACAAACAATACTAGAATGTAGTAAACATCTTCTTTGTGCTATATATTGAAGGGGAAAAAAAAGATCAGCTCGCTATTTGAATGTAAAACAATCCTGTTGGCTTGTGATGAAATAGCATATTCAGGCGCTATCCCTGATGTAGACCGAGATAAGTCCACCTGCTCTAGCGGCAAGCCGCCATTTTGTCCCAAAGGTCTGCCAGAAGGCTTAGGTGGTTCCTCGCTTTCCCAGACGACCTCCACGCCTTGTCCCCTTTTTCAGGGATGGGGTGGAACTGAATGCTAGGAAGGGGAGGTTTTGGTGCGACACATTCTTTTTATCAGCATCGATGCCAACACACTACGGTGTGGCAACAGAAGGGAAGGCCGGTAATTACTACCTTGTTTCTGGCACGCGGCCACTGCCTCCTCCTCTGCCTTTGCTGATTGGCTGGGAGGGAGCCACATTCCAATGGGATGAACACACGGCAACAGGTTCCACCAATTTCTACCGGAGCTTGCCTCACAGGGGCCAGGCGGAGTACCTGCCAACGGAATAATTACTGGTAATTGTCTGAGGCTCAGTAGGTGTTTTGACCTGCAAGGAAGGGAGCGGAGGCTGTTTGGGGGAGAGGCAGCAGGCGTTCTGCAAAGAGACCAGAGTATATATCCAGCTGCTATAGAAAAAGAGGCAATTGAATTAGGATGGAATTAGATAGTTAGAGGTGAAGGAGAGGCAGAAGGGATCTTTAATGGGGGACACTGCTGGAGAATCCCTCGGTGAGGAAGTGCGAACAAGTTATGTTATAATGGACTAGCTTGATACCCATGCTTCGCTACGGTATTTAATTACTTTAAATCCAGTTATAATACTTATGGGTATGTAACATTTTTTGGTTTGTGTGTGTCTCTGTGTGTGTGTTTTTAGTTGGTTTTGTAGTAGCCACACAGGAAAGCCAAGACCCACAGGGAGACTGGCAACCCTAGTGAACTTTGAGGGGAAGACTGGGAGGTGCAATTGACTTCAAGACACCTTCAATGACTCCAAATAGCAACTGCAGACTGTTTAGAATGTGGAAGGTGAGGTCCAATCAGGCCACATATGCAAATGACCTCTGTGTTCCAACTTGGGGGGGGCATAAGGTGTGGAATGTTGTGAGACCCAATCAGCCCTCATATACAAATGACCTTGAAAGGCTGGCCCAATCAGGGAAGAGTGGCTGAGCTGGCAGTGGGCGGAGGCTCAAGTAGTCAGCAGCCTGCACAGCCACACAGGGAAGCTCTATCCCTTTGAGAAAACACATTTTACCCCTTTTGACCAGGGGGCAAATTTCTCAAAAGTCCCTTCTCAGTGGGTGTTTAGTACATCATGGAAGGAACGTTCTCCCCAAATTTCCTGTTTCTAGGTCTAGGGGTTTGGACTGGGCATTGATGAGTCTGTCAGAACACATCTTTATATAGATAGAGGGATGGGTGATTGTAGTTAGGGATGGGGTTGCCAATCTCCAGGTGGGGCCTGGAGATCTCCCAGAATTACAACTGATCTCCAGACTACAGAGACCAGTTCTCCTGGAGAAAATGACTGCCTTGGACAGCAGACTGTATGGCATAATACTCTGCTGAGTTCTCACCCCTCTCTCCACAGGCTTGACACCCAAATCTCCAGGAATTTCCTAACCTGGAATTGGCAACCCTAGTCAGAGTAGCTCATGTGACCCATTTCTGGACTATTGATATTTAAAATAACCCCTGTTTTTACAGGTGAAAAGGAGGAGATGCATATAACTAGGGTGGTGCCTCCAGTTTGGGAAATTCCTGGAGATTTGGCAGTGGAGTCTGGGGATGGTGGGATGTGCAGAGGGGAGGAACCTCAGTTGGATATAATACCACAGAGTCCAGCCTCCAAAGCAGCAGTTTTCTCCAAAGGAATTGATGTCTAGAGCTCAGTGGTAATTCTGGGGGATCTCCAGCCCTCACCTGGAGGTTGGCGACTCTAGTGTTACCCCACATTCTCATCTGAACATCACTTCAGTCTCACTAGCTTGTATGTAAAAGGAATGCACCTGGGGAAGTGATATCAGACTATTAAGTTCTTGCGAGATCTCTGGTAGGATTCCCAACACTGCCTAGGCAAATGCCGGGAGATTGGAGGGTGGTGCCTGGGGAGGGGGGGGTGGAGTTGTAATGTCACTTCCAGGCGATGCTCTAGGAATTTCCCCTAATCTCTATGGTAAAGACCATAGAGACTGAGAAAATTCCTAGAATGTCACTACAGAGGCTATTTTTTCCCCTCTCACTCTTGTGTCTCTAGGGATGGAGGCTAGGACTAGTGGTGGGACCTGCACATTTAGGATGGATGGCATGGATTGAAATGTATGCACCTATAACCTGTATGCACACCTGTAACCTGTATGTGCAGGCTGGGCAGAGCTTATTGCCTTGTGTGGGGCTTTAATGAGTTAGGAACCATAGACCTCACCACTATGTTGTACGGGATTCCTACTTTGTTCCTGATATTGACTGTATTAATCTCACGCTGTGTAATCCACCTTGAGTCTCAGTGAGAAAGGCACTGACATAAATAAAATAGTAAATAAATAATAAATATGTGCTGGAGAGAAGATGCACCTGCTCACAGATTTACCTTTCAGGAACTCTCAAGAGACGGCTGAACCTTGATGAATGAAAAGGCCAGCGACTCACAGAATGTTAACGTTGCCTCCACCGCAAAGGCAAAAACAGGGACCATACAAGCATAGTAATTTCATATGAAATTATAGACCCTCCCTGGTAAATAGGAGCAGTTGGCTTGTATTTTTCTGGCCTCCCTATTCTCTCCTCTCCCTCCGGCCAAAGCTGGGTGGTTGCAGAATGGCTGACCCCCATGTGACACCCCTTGTTCATGGCCCTCTGCGACTCCCAGCCTTGTCCTATGCCAAGGGTGTGGCACTTTAGCCCTGCAACATATTTAGGGAAGGGTGAGTGGATGAGAGTTGACAGGTTTGAATGATGGGGGCTCCTCGGGCATTCTGGGACAATTTGGAACCATCCTTTTAATTGATGCTCCTCCCCCAGCTGTTGAGTTCCTGCACTGCCCCTCCCTCTGCTTGGTTCAGAAAATCCCCTCACGTCCTGAACTTTCTCCTCCTCCTTCAGGGACACAAACAGATGTAGACCCAGAGGAGTTAGCCATGTTAGTCTGTAGCTGCAAAATAGTAGAGTCCAGTAGCACCTTTATGACTAACCAACTTATTTGTAGCATAAGCTTTCGAGAACCACAGCTCTCTGCACCTGACGAAGCGAGCTGTGGTTCTCAAAAGCTCATGCTACCAATAAACAGATGTAGTGAATCCTCCTCCGTTTAAAGGCCATCATTATGAAAGGCAATGCAGGATAGTGGTTAGAGCAATGGACTGTGAAGAAGTGGTTCAGAATACCCACTCAGCTGTGACGCACAGGGGATGTCCTGGGGCCACCTACTCTTTCTTAGTGTAATCTACCTCATAGCAAGGTTGCCACCAGAGGAGTTCTGAAAAAGAACACCAAATAACATGTTATATGTGTGAGAACAGTCCCACGACTTTATTAGAATATGCTGACCTGGTAAGATCTTAATGTAAAGCTACTTTTCGCCTTTAAGGCATCCTGAACCTAGTTTCAGAGAAAGGCAAGCTAAAAGTGCTCTCAATAAATAAAGGAAAACAGTCTTCCATAGGAAAGAAGGAACAGTTCTCTGCACTAAGGATGGAGTGGCAAGCTTACCTTTCAGGACTGTTGTGAGCAATGAATGTGGCCCTGCTCTCCTTGGAAGAAGGGCATAGGCTTACCAATCTCCAGGTGGGCCCTAGAGATCTCTTGGAATTACAACTGATCCCCAGGCAACAGATCTCAGTTCCCCCAGAGAAAATGGCAGTCTCAGAGGATAGACCTTATATGGCATTACACGCTACTGAGCTTCCTCCCCCATGCTCCACTCCCAAAATCTCCAGGAATTTTCCAGTCAGGAGTTGGCAACCCTGGAAAGGCAGGATCAACTTGCATGAGAACAATTATGTAGCCGAGTAAACAGAGGCAATTGGGTTTCTTTTTGCTCCCAAAGCTTTTGGGGTGGGAATTGTGACGGCTGCTTTGTGGGCATGTCCGCCAACACCTGAAAAATAGCCTGGAGTCAAGGTTGTGTGTGGCTCTGTGAAGAGAAAAATAAGTTTATCATAAACTAGGCTCGCAATGTTTTCAATCTTTTGTGTGTGTTTTATTTCTGCTAATTAACGTGGGGCTTCGAATCAAATGTATGCTTGCTGTGGCTTAAAACGCAGGCCTCTGTGAGGAGAGCTGTATGGGTGAGTGGTTATATGACTGGACGGCAGCTGTACCCTGGGAGATGCAAGGAACTGCAATTTAGTGAGTGGAACTGGGGGAGAGTTTTTCGGACAGAGAGGTTGAGGGACAGAGGTAGTGTGGCGCCATAGTCTGAGAGAAGGCTGTGTGTTCTTTTTTTGTGGACAATATTAGCCTAAGGGGCACCTGAAGGAATTAAACCTTGGTGGCTAGGTCTGTTTAGAAAAATAGGAAGAAAACCTGTACTCAGTGCTTTTTTTCTGGGAAAAGAGGAGGTGGAACTTAGTGAGTTGCCCTCGGGGAAAATGGTCACATGGC
Source organism: Eublepharis macularius (assembly GCF_028583425.1). Taxonomy (NCBI): domain Eukaryota; kingdom Metazoa; phylum Chordata; class Lepidosauria; order Squamata; family Eublepharidae; genus Eublepharis; species Eublepharis macularius. The sequence continues at coordinate 240,834,460 of NC_072790.1, forward strand.
TGGTGGCCCCGCCCCCTGATCTCCAGACAGAGAAGAGTTTAGATTGCCCTCCGCGCCGCTCCAGCGGCGTGGAGGGCAATCTCAACTCCCCTCTGTCTGGAGATCAGGGGGCGGGGCCACCAGCCATGTGACCATTTTCAAGAGGTTCCGGAACTCCGTTCCCCCGTGTTCCAGCTGAAAAAAAGCCCTGCCTGTACTTATCTTGCAGTTATGAAGCTAGTAGTCTTATTGAAACCATTATGCTATTGGAACTACCCTGAAGCCATGAAGCTTATGTTGTTCTAAGTGAACTCTATTTCTGTTTAAGGAAAATGTCTGTCTTGTCCAGAATAAAGAACCCCCTTTTTCCTCACAGCCACCCCTATGTGCTGATCGTTTTGTTAATCTACCAAATATAACGAAGCCTTCCTATACTTGGATTCAAACTGAGAGAGAGTGAGAGCCTGTGGTGGCAGCAAAAATTCTGAGGACAGGGAGGCAGCATAATATAGGTCTCTTAAAAGGAGGAAAACACCACAAGGAGCAAAACTGGTCAGAGAGAGCTCTTTTTGCCGCTGCAGGAGAACAGTGAAAACATTGAACCTTTCTGTTGATCCACAGTGCGTGCAAACAAACAAAATCCCCAACAGGAAATATTACTGACCATAAGGACTAGAAATATGATCTCATTGGGAAAAAAAGTTTAGATTTGGAAGCTTTGGATTCAGTTGGAATGAGCTAGCTCTAGTTACTGGCTCAGGTTTTGAGATGTTATGGAATGTTCATGAACATTCCAACTTCTCAGAGGTTTTCTCGGCTCAGCAACAAGACAGGGCTGTGTGTGGTTCAGCAGAGAAGGAAGTTGACACCGTAATCAATGGGTGGTTGTGCAGGTTTGATAGTGATATGTGAATGAGAAATGGGAGCGATGTGTGCATTTCTTTATTTATTACCAAAAAATTACACTCTTCCCCTCCCTTAAAGAAAAAGGTTTACAGAACAATAAAATAATAATGTATTAGAGGTGTGGGGAAATGTGTGTGCGTAAGAAAGAGAGACATGGGTGGAAGAATAAGGGAGAATGGACCCAGGCAAAGTGTGTGAGAACTGCAGCAATGCTCTAATGCTCACTTACGAGTGTGAACTAGGTTCAAATCTCACTCCTGCCACAAACGGACTAGGTGGCTTAAAAAAAAAAGGGCTAATTTTAATCCTTTTCCATTACGAGGATAATAATATTGACCTACTTTATGATGTTGTTACGATTACATCAAGATAATGTATGTTAGATGCTTTGAACACCCTATAGTGCTTCATTCACTCTCCCTCCTTGCCTTTCTTCCCCACGGGGATCTATTTATTATTTTATTTATTAATGTTATTTATAGTCCACCTTTCTCACTGAGACTCAAGGCAGATTACATAGCGTGAGATCAGAACAGTCAGTATCAGAAACATTTCCATACAGCATCAAGAATGTTTCCATACAGTGTTACGGATATTTCCAAAACAGTGTCACAGGATTTTACAGAGACGTAGCATTAGTAATTATTGTTTCCCTTGCTTCTGTTTCACTCTCACAACAATACTGTGAGGTTGGTAAGGCTGAGAAAATGTGACTGGCCCAGGTCACCCTGTGAGCTTCTGTGGCACGCTGGGGATTCGAACCTGGGTCTCCCAGATTCTAATCCACCCCTCTAACCACGACACAATACTGTTAAGTGTTGTGCGCCACCCTCTTCACGCCTGAACTTATGGTAGGTCTCCCCCTGCATATTTTGAAGATAAAGTGCATCTATGGTCAACAGCAAAGAGGGATGCTGATCTGAGACATCTATTTTTCTTACAGGAGCAAAAGGAGGAGAGGTGATGACCAGCGACCCCTCTGAGCTGGAATGGGCTATCCAGACACTGGTGAAGAATTATGACAAGTACTCCAGCAGAGGCGGCTGTTGCTGCTGTTGCAAGAAACAGCGTGGAATCAGCAAGGGGGGGTTCCGGAAGATGCTGACCCACGAGCTCAACCACATGCTGACGGTGAGAAAATCATCAGTGGGCTTCTGGGGCCGCTCGGGTGGCAGAGGATTCAGAGGTCAGCATGGTGCAATAGCTGACGTGGTTCCTGCGTGCAGTATTTCCTGACTTTAGGGAAGATGCCAGAATGGAGCATGCCCAACTCCTGGTACTTCTCATCTTCCAAGGAACATTGTAATATTTCTTATGTTAAAGCCGTGTCAGCACTTGCGGCAATTTTTCAAAGAAGGAAAAGGAACGGGGTGGGGGAAAGAGGTGGTGTTGCACAAAATGTGGCACTGTGAAGCCATTTGAACATGGTGGAGAGGGAGGAGATGCGGAACAGTCCAGTATTTTGACCAATGGCTCATCACCATGCACAACGGTAAATAATCATATATTTGCAAGGACAGAAAAGACAGAAGTGATGTAGCAATATTTAGCTGACTGCAAAGAACGGGGAAAGATGTAGAATGGAATAACTTTTGTAGAACAGCTCAGCACCCAGAGCAATAGCAACATGGGCCATAATTTTAGGTTTTCCAAGAAAGCAAAGTAAAGGGGAACAGAAGGGAGGCACTGTTATACAATTAAGACTAAGGAAAGGTGTTAAATAATATATATTGTGTTTTCAGACATAGCTCAGTGTGAAGCTTCACAGCAAACCAGTCAGTTATCATTTTTTTAATGTCATTTATCAGGCATTTATCATTTATCAGGCATTTATGAAGAAAATAGAGATGACGTTTCACAAAATGTTTCACAATTAAGTTGACTGCAAGGAACAAGGGAAGTTGTGAAATACTGTAGTCCTTTTGCTGTTTTGATAGGGGACGCCAAGTGTGCAATAGCAAGCCAGTCAGCATATAAGAAGGAAACCAAGCAGAAGTGATAGACTAGTGCAAAGTGCAATAGCAAGCCAGTCAGCATATAAGAAGGAAACCAAGCAGAAGTGATAGACTAGTGCAATGTGGAATAGCAAGCCAGTCAGCATATAAGAAGGAAACCAAGCAGAAGTGATAGACTAGAGCAATGTGCAATAGCAAGCCAGTCAGCATATAAGAAGGAAACCAAGCAGAAGTGATAGACTAGTGCAAAGTGCAATAGCAAGCCAGTCAGCATATAAGAAGGAAACCAAGCAGAAGTGATAGACTAGTGCAAAGTGCAATAGCAAGCCAGTCAGCATATAAGAAGGAAACCAAGCAGAAGTGATAGACTAGTGCAATGTGCAATAGCAAGCCAGTCAGCATATAAGAAGGAAACCAAGCAGAAGTGATAGACTAGTGCAAAGTGCAATAGCAAGCCAGTCAGCATATAAGAAGGAAACCAAGCAGAAGTGATAGACTAGTGCAAAGTGCAATAGCAAGCCAGTCAGCATATAAGAAGGAAACCAAGCAGAAGTGATAGACTAGTGCAAAGTGCAATAGCAAGCCAGTCAGCATATAAGAAGGAAACCAAGCAGAAGTGATAGACTAGTGCAATGTGCAATAGCAAGCCAGTCAACACTTTCATTGGGGAACGACGCACTTTTATTCTAGGATATGAGCTAGCACACCTTTTAACTGCAGAAATAAATGGGAAGGTTTCTCGCATTCCTAGGAGAGAGAGATTTTATTCTTGCTTTTCATCAATATTTCCCCCTCCCCTTTCTACCCAAGGACACCAAGAACAAGCAAGCAGCCAACAAACTGATTTGCGACCTCGATGAGAACCACGACGGGCAGATCAGTTTTGACGAGTACTGGATCTTGATCGGCGGCATCGCCAGCCCAATCTCGTGCCTGATCCGACAGCAGGAAGAGAATGTGAAGTTCACTAAGTAGAGAGCCAATGGGAGCAATGATGCCACCTGCTCCGCCCCAACTCCCCACAATTGCGTATCTCCAGCTCCCCCTGCGGGCCGAGTTGTGCATGACACATAACACCTGCGTAGGTTATTTGGTTTTCTCCACTTCTTGGTGTGACATTGAAGGCTGAAGAGAATTGGAACGTGGATCTGTCTGTTTACATTGCACATTTCCCCATCTGCTCCCGTTGGATATCTCCATTCAGAGATACTGCATCCGGGGGTGGGTCTTGGTGGTTCAATCTGTGTCATATTCTAACTGTGAATACCATTGCAATAAAATCTGGAGTCGGATCTGAGTGTCAGAGTCCCATTTGTGCATGTGCTTTCTTGATCCTCCGTTTCAATCGTTCTTCTGGCCTCCACAGATGAAAGAATGCCACAACAGCATTTCTGAGTTAGACAGGTATCCACCCAGTCAAACATTTTGGCCAGATGCCCCTGAGAAGGTCAGAGGTCGGGCACAATGGAACGGTCTCCCCCTATTCTTTGTCTCCAGTACTTGAGACTCAGTGGTAGACTGCCTATGATCCTGGAGGTTCCACTGAGCGACCATGGCCAAATTACATTGATAAGCCTCCTCTCCTTGAATTTGCCTAAACCCTAAAACATTGCAAGCCATCAAAACCTGTCTTGTTGTCACCAAATCCTGTGGCAGTGAATTCCACAGGTTAATTATGCATTTTTTGAAGAAGTACTTTCCCAGGCCTGTCCTTCGTTTACTGTAAACCATCTTTGTCAGATTGACCCTCAGTTTTATGATTTATTTACTTCATCTATACCCCGCTTTTCTCCCCATGGGGGACCCAGTGCAGCTTACGTCATTCTCCTCCCCTCCCCTTTAGCTTCATGACAACCCTGCATGGTAGATTAGTACGAAGCATGTGACTTGCCCAAGGTCACCCAGCAAGCTTCCAGGGCAGAATGGGATTCGAACCTGGGTCTCCTAGATCCTAGTTGAAGACTCTAAGCACTACACCACATGGGAGGCAGGGAGGGAAATTTCTTGCGATCTGTTTTCTCTGTTGGTTTGTAGGGAGATGGGCAGGTTCCCTAGATAGTCCCTGTGAATTCCCACCCTATCCCGAGCATTATCACCACCTCACTGCTATACAAGGCACTTTTTAGCAAAGCATAAATACAGCTGCTGTAGCATAGTGGTTAAATGGTGGGACTGCGAAACAGCACTCTGCTGGATCGAATCCCGCTACTGCCACGAGCTCAGCAGGTGGCCTTGGGGAAGCCACTCCACTTAGCTCCAGCTCTCCATTGGTATTATGGAGATAATAACACTGACCTTGTTTGCAGCTCTCAGCGGGTTACTAATCTGTCTAGAAGAACAGTATATAAGCACAGTTATTGTTATAAAATACAGCTACAAGCCTCAAAGACTGGGGTCTGGTGCAAATGTACAGGAGAATGTGGTATACGGTTGCTAACTTTGTGAGATCAGGCTTATCTGAGCTATACAGGTGAGGGCAAAGAAGGGGTATGCGAAGGAATATTTGCAACTGGAATTCACCCCCTGCAATCTGAAATGGAGTGGTCCATCGTAACCACGCAGGACAGTGCCACCTAGGGTTGCCAATCTCCAGCTGAGGCCTGGAGTTCTTCCAGAACTACAACTACTCTCCAGGCAACAAGCCTCAGTATTCTGGAGGAAACGGTCACTTCAGAGGGCTATCCAGGTCAGGGTGGAGATCAGTTATAATTTGGGGAAATTCTAGAGCCTACCTGGAGGTCGATAACCCTAAGAAGATCCCAAGTTCAATCCCTGCTATCTCCAGTTAAAAAATCTCAGGCGGGTGACACTTATTTACACATTGATTGATTTAATTTATTTATAGTCTGCTAGAGAAAGATCACATTTTCATGCTACTCTTTTTCCTGAGGAGCACAACGCAGCATACCTAGTGTTGTGAAAGGGGTTTCCCTTTCCTCATCTTATCCTCACAACGCCCCTCTGAGGAGGGGTAGAATAACAGTGAATGACGGCTCATCGTGTCCCTGTAATCTCCAAGGCAGAGTGGGGATTTGAATCTAGCTTTCACAGATCTGAGTCCAACGCTCTAACCACTATGCAACACTGGCCTTTTCATTTTGATATTCTGAAGGCAGCAGGAACAAAGTCACAGACAGACAGCAGGAAGAGAGAGTCCATGCAACTGGGAAGCGTTTTTAAAGAGGTGGATGTGGATGGGGAGAGGAAATCTAATGAAAAGATTTTACTACACAGCAGAGAACGGCTTTCTAGAAAAGTTGTGTGCTTTCATTAGCAGTTCACCATTATACAATTTGTCTCCTCCTCCTCCTCCTTTTTCTTCCTCCTCTTGCCTCTCCTCCTCCAAAGGATGACGGTGGGCCAGTCACTTTCTCAGCCTAACCTACCTCATAGGATTGTTGTGAGGAGAAGAATGGAGGAAGGGGAGAACGATTCTTGTCTCCCAGAGTTCCTTGGTGGAAGGGAGGGCTAAAATAATAATAACGTAATATTTGATTTATATACCACCCTTCAGGACAAGTTAATGCCCACTCAGAGTGGTTTACAAAGTATGTTATTATTATCCCCACAATAATCACCCTGTGAAGTAGGTGGGGCTGAGAGAGCTCTGAAAGAGCTGTGACTAGCCCAAGGTCACCCAGCTGGATTCAAGTGGAGGAGTGAGGAATCAAACCCAGCTCTCCAGATTAGAGTCCCACCGCTCTTACCCACTACACCAAAATGAGATAATGATTCAGTCTGAAAATGCTTTTTGGTATTAAGTCATTTGACTGGAATTTAGGATGAACCTACCTAGAAACACTATAATTGGGCCAAATTCCAGAAAAAAAACCCAATCTAAAATAAGAACCAAAATTATTTGCCTGGATCGTGAAAGTGCCACGAAGCTTTCGATCGCCTGAAGAGCATCCCAAACATAGTTATGATTTCCCTTTCCGATTCTGTCCAAAAATGTTTCCGGGGTCTTAACCCTCATGAGTTTGCTGAAGCAATGTCATTGTATATTCACAAAGAGAAGAGTTTTCCAAGTTCTTGAGAAAACCAGCCACCCGATAGTGACTTGTTCGCACAAGCTTTCCGCAAAGTAGGCTAAGCTTCTCTGTGGAATGTTTTCCTCCCCCCCACCAAAAAGGCCAGCATTTGGAATGCAGCCTGAGACACAGCAACAGCTGCAGCTGTGAAGTGGTGGGAAAGAGAATGCCGGAAGAAAGAGATTATTCCCATATTTCTGCTGGTTGAGAGACACGGAGTGGCGAGGGATGGAGCGGCTATGCTTCTTGGCAACAGAAGGTAAGTTTGGAGGCAGTTTACTTTCTTTTTCAAACATTGCGTTGGAGTACGGCTGAGCTCTTGCTATTCGGTGGAAAGGTAAGAAAGAACGAAAACAATTTTGCTTCCCCCCTGTCCCCTGTAATATTTGTAATGTTTGTTGTGTGAGGCCTACTTGTAGATGACGCTGGGCCAGTTTCAACAAGGCACTCCATGAGTGAAAAGTTCCCCTCTTGAAGGGTAACTTCTTTAGCCTGGGTCAGCGTAAGCTTTAAATCAAGCCAAATCGAGTAAATTACAGGCAAGACGGATCCCTTTGGTTTAAGACGAGACGAGAATGAAGTTGCTTACAAGTTCCCTCGTGCTCCCAAAACTGAGGAAGTTGTAAGCGACCACTACACCATGTTGTTTGATCCACTATTTTTGATCCACTGCTTACTGACCTCTCTAACTTTTGGCAAGCATTTCAGTATAAGACCGGATTTCAAAAGCAAGCTGGTTTGATTTAAAAATTCCTGTTTGAGTTTGCCTCGTGAGGAACAAATGCAGCAGTCCATTTTTCTGTTTCAATTGTGCCTGTTGTGTGATCACTTCCAGGTGATCATCCCAAAGTGCCCCTGGATGTTCGAGGAATCTCCTCAATCCCTATGGTCTTTACCATAAAGAATGGGGAAGTTTATAGAGCATTGTGGGGTGGGTGGAGATGTTTTGCCCCTTTTTTCTCCTGCTGTTCACCTGCAACTTCTGAGATCAATGAGGACAGAGGCAGAATCTTACCATCCAGAGGCGGGAAAATGGCAAGCTTAAATGGATAGTTTTGGAAGGACAGGGCAGACCTGAGTTCAAAACCCCACTCAGCTATGAAACTCATTGAGTAAACTCAGGTCAATGATGCTCTCTCAGCCTAACCTACCTCACAGGGTTGTGTTGAGGATACAACACAAGAAGGGAGAACTGTGTGCACTGCCCTGAACATCTTGATGAATGGAGTAAGTTGGATGGTTGCAAATTGGGGGAAGGTTGAAATTGAGAGAGGCATGGTGGGGGGAATGGCTATGTATTTTCCTGCTGGCTTTCTCTGGTTTCCATTAATCTGTAGGGCTGCCCAGCTGACTCTGGCGACCAGTGGAAGGGTTGGGGAGGGTGGAGACATGAGGGGCATGTAATGTTGGCAATTGTACCTGGTTTGTACCTAGAAGTGACAATGAGTAGCTCTAGGAATTGCCAGAAAATCTATGGTTTTTCCAGAAAGTAGAACCATAGAGTTTCTGGCAATTCCTAGAGCTACCCATTGACACTTTGTGTCTTACCCAGAAGCGACGTACTGATGCAGAGTCCAGCAGCAGTTTTTTCTTCATTTTTCTCCCACTGCTGCTCTGAGCAGCAGAAGGTAAAGAAGACAATGGGTGAGAGGCTTTCTGCCATAGCAGGAGGCCTGGCAACCATGTTTAATCTGCGTTACAGAAAATAGCACATGCCAACAGTGCAGGGCTATATATAGGTGGTGGGCGAGTGATGGCTGAGCGATGGAAGATGCAGGATGCAAGATGAGGTCATATTGGCAAGTGTCTGTGTCATCTTGAGGTTACAGGAAAACTGGCATGAGAAATGAAAGAGGTATATCTTACTTATATGCATATATATGCCCTAGGGTGCATCTGAGTAGTTTAAACATTTCAAAGTAATTAACTGCATAGCATTGACAATTAGAGTGGAACCAGTTTGATGCCCTGCCCTTTCATTCGCCGCTTTGATGGTCAGTTAAGATTGCATTCTTGCAACTTAAGGGAAGCTTTGCAAAAGGTCTCCTGTCAGCATGACAGGTCTACTATGGAAAAGCAGCTCTCTTAATGAAGCTCGATGCAGCACTGACTTCCCCTCCAGTGATAGGTGCAATCTAGAGAGGAAAGGGATTGGGTCCGAAAGGAAGAAGGAAAGTAAGTTGTAAGTAGAGATGGGCATGAATAGCAATACAAACAAAAAAAAAAGCCACGAACAGCCCAATTTGCTGTTTGTGAGCAAGCTGTTCGCGAGGCCCCGTTCCCGACGAATATGTGTTCGTTCCAAGCCCTCTTCGTGGTGTTCATCAGCATTTTGTAAAGCCAGACAGTCTGTTGCCTTTCAATCAATTCCCCTGGCAACATAGGCATGGACTGTCTGGCCTCTGTCTGAACTCCTTCTGGCTTTCCTTCTGGCTTGTAACCCCTCAAAGTAGCTTCCAGCAGACAGTCCAGTTTTTTCCACTGTGAAAAGAAAATGACAGGAAAGGGAGGGACCCTGGATCATGGCTTTCCCAGGGTCCAATCTCTCTGAAACTTGGGGGGGGGGTCTTCAGAGGATAGTGAGGACTATTTCCCCTGCAAATTTGGTGGGTATTGGACATTGGGAAGGTCAGTTTGTAACTCCTCAATTAGCTTCCAGCAGACAGTCCAGGTTTTGCCACTGTGAAGAGGAAATGACATGAAAGGGGGAGACCCATGGACTCTCTTTTCTCCGGCTCAAGTTCAGCTAAGTCCCAAGGGGGCCGTTCTGGCTCCCACGAACCTCCAACTACGAACATGTTTGTGAACATGTCATGTCCATCGATGTTCGTGAATCCCTGTTCGTGGATGGCAACGAACAACGAACGTGTTCGGGTTTTTTCCTGTTCGTGCCCATCTCTAGTTGTAAGTGGCCATAATATGATCCATACTGTAGAAAGTGAGATTCTGTTTAGAAATCAAAGTCTGCATAGAGATTTTGCCAGTGTTCATGCAAACTTTGTATTGTGGATATGCGGGAATGGATTCTTTCCACCATACACTCCTTAAGTGAACAAGGCCTCGTTCACATGCAAGGGAGTAATATGATGCACTGGTAGAACTAGGGATCCTAGGTCCCCTGGGAGGGGCAGGGGATCTCCTGCTTCCATCCCCTGCTCCCTGCCACCACTTAACTGGCTGGCGGAAGGTGGGGGAAGGCATGGGAACGGCCCTCCCAGGCACTCTTCCAGAGCGGTGTGACGATGTCACTTCCTGGGAGTGATGTCATTGCAGTGCCCCGAGGTGGTCCTGCACTTTCCAGGAGGCAGATTTGGGCCTCAAATGGACCACACCAGGTTGCAGGTTATCAACTCTTGCTTCGAACGGTCATTCACCTAAGCAGGTCCATGCAAATGGAAAACTAGCACCCAGATGTCCTGCAGCCTCTAAAGGGACCAAAACTGCTCGTAAAAGGGCACCTCCAGAACCGATATAATTGTCAACAGAAGGGGAACTCCCACCAGAGGGAATAGACAAATTTAACTACACATAAATATATTACATTATTTTTTATAATTTTCAAAACGTTTGGAAAAATGCAATGTGCTGAAAGTGCTATATATAAGGTATAATAAATATGATAAAAAATTATTATCTATACAAAGTCTTTTCTATCAATAAATACAAGATTCTTATACATTAAAGACACAAAAAACACAATGGTCCGCATTAAAGACACAATGGTCCTACTAGGCACAATGTCCGTAAGTCCAACTGGTGAAGAAGTATCACAGAAGATGCTTGTCTTTCCTATAGAAGAATCCACTTCTGAGATAATCATCTCTCTGAAAGAAGAAGAAAAGAAGATTAGATTGTTACTACACACTGAGCCAAAACACACGTTAAGAAATACCCAGGTTCAGCACGTGTTCTCTTACCTCAAGGTTTGCCGGGATCTGTAGGCGTCCTGGAAGCTTAAAGTAGGCGTCCTGGAAGCTTAAAGGCATCCTGGAAGCTTAAAGCTTAAAATACAGGCGCCTGTATTTCCCTTCCCCTTTTTGCTGCTCTGTAAATGCTAAACTTTAAGCTTCCAGGACGCCTACAGATCCCGGCAAACCTTGAGGTAAGAGAACACGTGCTGAACCTAGGTATTTCTTAACGTGTGTTTTGGCTCTATGTGTAGTTAAATTTGTATATTCCCTCCGGTGGGAGTTCCCCTTCTGTTGACAATTAATTGCCTCTAAATAGACCAGTTGTACCAGCCGGAGACCTGAGGTCTTGTCCATTTGCCCCTCCAGTCCTCCAGCCATACTGCAAACATTATTTGTATTAGGTTGTTGTTTTATTGTGATTTTATTGAATATATTTCCAATGGCGAGGTCCCACCACTGAAAAGGCCTGTTGCTGGTTACCACCTGTTGCACTTCTGCTGAGCTTGGAAACTAAACTGGGCACATTTGAAACTGTTGTGTAGTGTTGTAAGTTGCCTTGGACACTGCTGTTGGCAGAAAGGTGAGGTCTAAATGCTCAAAATGAATTAACAGCCCAGCGAGGATCAAACTTTGAACCCATCTCTGTCCTTGCTGGCCTGGCTTTCTATTTGCAGGGAGTTTATACCCCCCAAATGTGATCCTCTCCTTACAGTCTGAAAGAATCAGGGGGAAGGGGCTGATATAGACATAGGTCAACCAGGGATCTTTCCACTTTGTTAAACATGCCATCTAAATTAGTTTCACTTGTTTCTGGAAGATTTCATCCCTGTGCTTGGCTTTATGCTTGTTTTTCAAACATTCTGCTGCCATACCATATTGTATCTCTTTCACTGAATGTCCAAACTGTTGTTCATTATTGTACTTTGCTCAAGGAATGTCCCAGCTGTTGATTATATTGTATTTTCACTTGCGCTGTGTAATATACCTTGGATTTCAGTGAGAAACGTGAACGAATAAACGAATGAACAAATGAATGAACGAATGAACGAACGAACTAACGAACTAACTAACAGCAGCAGTAGCAGTAGGAAAATGGCATCACCTCTATGCTTCTCATTGCTTCATGTTAAAGCATGCCAATAACTGCTGCAAAAACAGATGTTTAATTCTGGAAATCCCCGTTTACTAAAATATATGCAGTTCGGAGTTCTGTCCACCAGATGGCAGCAGAGGGCCATAAGACCTGGCACAGCCATACGGTTGCTTCTCTGGTCTCCAGAACTCTTCAATAGGATGGCTTTTTTTAAGCAGAGAGGGAGAAGAACATGAATTTCAGGCTTTAATCCTGTGGCCTGCTGTCTGACTCCTGTGTAAAATGCCAGGCAGTTTTGAAGAGTTAAAATGGTGTTGGGTGCTCCTGTGGGCCAGTCTGTGACGGAGAAGGATTTTTTAACGCCAGCTCCCAACTACTGCATTGAGCAATAGCAACCAGTAGATGGCAGCACCGAATCAGAAATGGCCTCTAGGACATTATTAACAAATCCTCATTTGAGACAGAAGGAAATTTACCTCTTCAGGGCAGCCTCTCCCCTAAACCTGGATGCTTGTTCCTTTTCTGCAGGTTAAAAATATTGCACTTTAAAAATTCAGCGTGTTGCAAAATAACAAGCACACAATATATAAATATACCGTCATGACTTTGTACCAGGTGAGGGCTAGAAATCTTCCAGAATTCCAATAGATTTCCGAACTATAAACATCAGCTTTCTTGGAGGAAATGGTTGCTTTGGAAGGAGGATTCGGTGGTATTATATCCCAATGAAGTTCCTCCCCCCTTCCCAAACCCTGTCCCCCCAGGCTGTACTCTCAATCTCCAGGAATTTCTCAACCCAGAGCTAGCTACTTGCAAGTCAGATTGCTGCTTTAAATTGGCACTTGGCTGAAATTCCCATCATCTTTAACTTTCTATAACTTATATTACTTTAGAAAACTTTATATGATTTTATATATAAAATGTGCAGTATCTTTACATTCAGGAAAAACAAATGCATTATCTGGAGGCTGGACAAGCGGATGCTGCTCTCCTTTATCCACAAACTCTGTCTGTACTGGTTGCAGTTCTATTCTGGTTGTGGTTCTGTTCTGGTGAGACTGAAACACTTAGTGGATAGTCAATGGAGTGTGTGCATGCGAGCGCGTGTGGAGTAGAATAAACATGATGGGAGAGAGAGAATGCAACTGTGATCAAATGACTTTCTCTGATCTATGTATATTCAGTGGAAAAGATATCTACAGCCTACAGAAGTACACAGGTATGCCCTTCTATGAGATGACCATATACTGCAATTCTGTCTCTTCTGCTTGGTTGCTGCTCTCCAGGGTCTTGGGCCAAGAACGAATGAATGAACAAGCGAATGAACGAACGAACGAATAAATGAACAAATGAACAAGCGAATGAACGAACGAACGAATAAACGAACGAATGAACAACAACAACAACGACAATGGCAATTTCATTTATAGTCCACCTTTCTCACTGAGATCCAAGGCAGATTACACAGTGCAAGTGAGATACAATATAATCAAGAGAAAAATAAACAGATCGCTGGATTTCAAGGAGAAACTGGAACAAGAGGAATTCAGAAAATTCCTCTTAACCATGCTACTCAGTGGTAGAGCACTTGTTTTGAGCAGAGAGAAGCTCATCCCTCAGCTTCTCCTGTTATAAGATCTGTAGTAGCAGGTGTTGGCAAAGTCCTTTCTCTGCCAGGAAAGCGGCTGCCAGCCAGAGCAGACAATGCTAAGCTCACCAGAACAATGATTGTCTTGGTACAAAGCAGCTTTTGCCAAAAAAAATCAATAGCTTGTTTGTTTCCCCTCTTGTGTTTAACCAGTGTTTGGGAGAATGGAATGAACCTGAAGTGAACTCATAGAACAAAACAAGAAGAAACTGGGGAAGAAATCCATTCATCCCTACTGGGCATTTGGACAGGAAGGGTTGGATTTCCTTTTGATTTGTGGATCCTGCCACATCCTGTGTTGCATTTCCATTCCAGGCCTGCTCAGAGGGATAACCACAGCTCTAGCATGGAGTTAAGCAAATTAATCTGAGCATCTGGACTTTCTCCCTGCTTGCGGAAGGGCGGCTCTGGACTAGACTTTGAAAACACACAAAACCAACGGCTTTCGGGAGCACGGAACTGGCTTCAACAGGTAAACGGGTCAGACTGCTGATTTTCCAAACCCCATTGCCTCTGCAAGCGGGGCAGGCAAACCTTAGAGGAGGGGCTACTGAGCATGTGGGGGGCATGGTTTGTGATCCTTTTCAGGCCGATCTTTTCCTGTTCTTCGAATCTGACAAACCCTCTGCCTGTCTGCTGTGATTTCCGAAGCAGGCACACAGGGTGGGCAGCACTTGGTAGCAAACCTGGGAGGTTCCAAGCCCAAATTGTCATAGTGTTTGTGTCAGGGGTGACTTGAAAGAGAGGTAAAAGCAATGACTCTTTCTGTGTGCTGCCTGTCTGATGATTTTTGACAGCAAGGTGTTGGTGTCTTGAAAGAACCGAAGTCGGGCTATTCTTGGTTATTGGGCTTGCCGTTCCCCCACTACCAGTGAATACTGCTGCTCCGTTGGCTGGTGGGGGGAAATGATGGGAAATGGGGGGGCATCAGCAGTGTTCTGACATGCTGACAGCATCCCTGTGCTCCCAGAAATGACAGCAGTGCATTGCCATGGAATTCCAGGGACGCTCTGGTATTTGGGCAAAACTCTATGGTTCTGAGTGCACAAGGAGTGACATCAGCACATCATCAGCAATGTAAAGATGGCATTGTGAACCCTCTCGACCCAGTAAGTCCTCTGACCCCCCCCCCCACACCTGTTACCGGGGGGACCTGGCCACCCTGTCAGTTATGGAAGTCTTTTCTGGCAGTGGTTAGTTTGGAGAGAATCCTCCTGCTGAGCTTTAGGTACCAGGCAAAAGCTTTTTGATGCCCTCAGAACATTTGTTGGAATATTCCTCCCCCTTCTGCCCACAATCTTTATTTTCTGCTGTGACTCAAAAATTGTTCTAAATGTAGGGACCAAAGTACTCAGATCTGGAGTTTCATAATTAGAACTCGGGACAGGCAATTTGGCACTTGAAATAGTTGTAGTTGTGGGGGGGGGGTAATCTGGATTTGGGCCACGGTACGGGGGGGAAAGAGTGGTTTAACACTTCCCTGCTTCACAATTTCCCCTGTTATGCTCAAGGGATATCAAACAGGCCCTTAGATATCAAGTTTGCTTTTTAATTCACCTTTTCGTCCCAGGTCCTGGGAAAGCTGATCTCATCTCAGGATGTACGAGCTGTAAAAGGGTGTGGCATCATCATTTGGCTAAACTGTCATCCTGTGTTTGAGAAACGGGTGTTTGTCTAGTCTTTTGATCCCATTGTGAAAACTTGGGCTCTGTGTGCTACATGTCATAGTCAGGCTATGGAGCCGGCAGGGCTTTTTTTCTGGGAAAAGAAGTGGTGGAACTCAGTGGGTTGCCCTCGGAGAAAATGGTCACATGGCTGGTGGCCCCGCCCTCTAATCTCCAGACAGAGGGGAGTTTAGATTGCCCTCCGCTCTGCTGAGCGGCATGGAGGGCAATCTAAACTCCCCTCTGTCTGGAGATCAGGAGGCGGGGCCACTGGCCATGTGACCATTTTTAAGAGGTACCAGAACTCCGTTCCCCCACGTTCCCCCTGAAAAAAAGCCCTGGAGACTGGGAAGGCTGGTCCTAAGGGAGAGGGGAATATCTTCTCTTGGAGGATGGTGTTTTAAAAGGCTCTGCAGTCCTTTGTGCTGTGTGGTTCCTCTGCAAGGGAGAAAGGGGGGAGAGATAAAAGAAGTTTGTTGCTGCTCCTGGACCCTCCGTCAAGATGTGCATTGCCAGCTCCCCGTTTTTTCCTGCACCCTCCCCACTTCCAGCCTCAATATACGTACTACATATGGAAAACTATAAGCAAGCTTCACAGTGCAATCCTAAGCAAAGTTATGCCAGTCTAAACCCATTGATTTCCATGGGCTTAGACTGGAGTAACTTTGTTTAGGATTGCACTGTTGGTTGTGGAGAGGCAGGCACAGAACACGGGGAGCAACCACTGTATTTTTTGTCTCTGGATGGATCTTGCAGCAACGATACTTCCAGCAACGGCGATACTCTTGCCGCAGCGACAACTTTAAAAAAAAAGACGTTTTGCAGGAGAAAGTGGGAAGAGCAAAGTGCAAAGCAGGACTAATGAAATCAAGCCCCACCAGGTTGGAAGACAAAGGCTCCTCTCCCTGTATTATCTTAAACGTGGCATACAATCTTTGACCATTAATCTGGACGTTAAGTGCTCTGTGACAGCTTGGGAGTCTGCTCACTGTTCCCAAAATCACTGCCACAGAAACGACTAAAGGTCATGAATTCAGTTTTTAATCTTGAGGAGTTCGCTGTGTCAGTCTGTAGTTGCCAAAGAGTAAAGAGTCCAGTAGCACCTTTAAGACTAACCAACTTCATTGTAGCATAAGTTTTCGAGAACCACAGCTCTCTCCGTCAGATGCTTCTGATGAAGTGACATCATTGCGCAGGGCATTGTGCCGCCCCTGGGAACGCTCCGCTGCTCCGCAGTGGGCAGATTTCAGCCCATTCGGGGCCGAATTGGGCCCGTTTGGAGCCTGAATTGGCCCGTGTGAAGCACAGGAGCTCTCCGGGGCCCTCCCGGCCGTGCTCCCACACTCTGCAGCAGATCAAATCGGGCCCGTTTGGGGACAAAATCGGTCCACTGCAGAGTGTGGGAGCGCTGCTGGAAGGGCCCTGGAGAGCTTCTGCGTGTCAGTGGGCCAATTTAGGCCCCATACAGGCATGATTCAGCCTGTTTGAGGCCCAAATTGGCCCACTGAAGAGCTTGCTGCGCCGCCCAGGAGCATGCCCCAGGACCCGGAGGCATGATCCCTCGCCTCCCCCCCCCCCCGGCCAGGTAAGCGGTGGCAGGGGTGGAGGGTGGGATCAGGGTATCCCCCGCACCCAATGGAGGACTGGTAAGCCTATGCCTGATATTTTGATCTTATTTCCCCCAGGAAGTCCAAGGGAATACCAGACTGTCTGGGTAAATACCGGACACTTGGAAACCCTATTTAGTGGCTAGGCTAGTGTTGTTTCTTTTATGATTTTCTTGGTCAAACCCAGAAACAGTTGGTTGTTGTGGGTTTTCCATCATTCTCCGGCCGTGAAAGCCTTTGACAATACACCAGAAACAGTTCTCCTATATTTCCAGCTATATCCATAATAGGTTCATAGTCTTATTTTTGTAAGAATCGGCCAATTTGTATACTTTTCGCAGCTGAGCGAGAGACTCGTACCACTGAAATTATGAACACTCATCCGAGTCCTTCCATATAATATACATTTTCAGCTGCTACAGCCTCAGCTTGCCTCGGGCCATGTAGAGAAGAGAGGGTGGCTTTCGCCCTTCCATTTTTACTCAGTTTTGCTATTCAGAACAAGACTCCCAAGTCTGCAATTAGCATTTGAAAGGAGAAATAATAACGCCCTTTAAAAACAGGTTTTTTTCCTTTGCTCCTCAACAACCTTTCTTACTCCTTTATTCCTTTTTTAGCTCTTCTATTTAATGCCTGAAGAAGGCATGGAACAATGAAGTTGGACTGACAAAAGAGAGTTCCTTAGTAGGTGGATTAACTGGCGGAACTCCCTGCCACCAGATATGTTAACGGCCACTAGCCGAGAAGGATTCCCTGTAGCAGTGCCTCCCAGTTGCTGAATCCTCTGTCCCGCCTTTCTTTGCTTGGTTCCAGAAATCCTGTCTCAACCTGTACTTTCTTATCTACCGTAGCTACCATTTCCCCATTGAAATGTATCAATAAACACACACCTGGGTTAATAAGTAAACTGAGGCAACTAAATCTCTCTCTCTCTCATTTCCAGAAACAGTGTGTGTGTTTGGATCACTGCTTCTGAGAATATCCGCAAAATCTTTAATGATTTTGGTTCTGAAGAGTACCTGAAGGCATTTGTCCACCCACTCGCGCTCTGAGATCAGCCACGGGGGAATCTGATATAGGGTCTACATCATTACAGGTACGTTGCGGGGTGGGGGGACTCATGTGGTGGCCTTTCTAGGTACCCCTAAACTGTGGAACTCTCTTCCACAAGAGATTTCAGTACTCCCCCTTTAGAGGCCTGATGCTGGCATTCTTTTCTGGAAAGTCCCCGAGGAGAGCCAGGGTTAAAGTTGTATTTTTAATCTGCTTTCTCCTTCTCCTCCTCAGTTTAATTTTGTGAATTTCTGTTTGCTTTTTTGCTCATTGAAAAGAAGCACAGAAAGTTTCCAAAAAAATTTGTAATTAGACCCGGAGCCCATGCCTCTATATTCTTGGTTGTGAGTGAGAGCAGACCAAGAAAAAAGGTGTGTGTCACCAAGCAGTCTATACATTTTTATCCCTCCCAGTCTCTAAGGAGTGAAGAGTAGCGTACACAACTCTCCCCTGCCCTCAATAATCCTGTGAGATGGGTCAGATTGTGAATATGATTGTCCCAGTGTCACTTGGAGAGGTTCGTGGCCTAGTTGGCTCTTAGTTCTCCACTTTAACCACTAAACCATACTGGTTTAAAGTGTACCCCCCCCCCAACAATGGTTAAGGTTCAGGGTTGCCAGCTCCAGGTTGGGAAATTCCTGGAGATTTGGAGGTGGAGCCTGGGGAGGGCAGGGTTTGGAGAGGGGGGGGGGACTTCAATAAGACAATATACCATAGAGTCCACCCTCCAAAGCAGCTATTTTCTCCAGGGGAACTGATCTCTATGGCCTGGAGATCAGTTGTAATTCAGGGCAATCTCCAGCCACCACCTGGAGGCTGGCAACCCTACTTCTCAAAGACCACTGTTCTAGCAAACAGTGAATTTTCTCATTCTTTTTTCATTTTAGATTCATTTTCCTTTTGACATACGGTTGCATTTCTTTGCTTTTTTAGGTTTGGCTTTGTAGATTTTTAAAAATAATGTACACAGTTTAGGTGATATTTAAATGTACAAATGATATCATTTATAATCATTTATAATGGTTGTTGTGGGTTTTCCGGGCTGTATTGCCGTGGTCTTGGCATTGCAGTTCCTGACGTTTCGCCAGCAGCTGCAGTCTGACTGCACAGGGAAGCCATTGAAATTCACAAGCATAAGCAAAACTTCAACAGGAAAGAAGAAACCTTAAGAATGAACCGAGCATGGTTTCCAGTTCTGAAAAACACCAGGTTAACAAAACACTCTATACTCGACAATAGTCCTGCAGAGAAGATTAGCACATCAAGCACCAATCCATATGCAAAAGAACCTCCTCAGGATACAGTGAAGCCTCCCGCCATTAGCATTCCACACCCTGGGAAACTCTTACAGGATGACTCAGCTCAACCCCACCCCTCCTGAGTAGATACAAATGACCTACATTTTTTCCACACTGTGACACTGAGAGATCTCTGTCTTTTGGTGCTACACCTCTGAAGATGCCAGCCACAGCTGCTGGCGAAACGTCAGGAACTACAACGCCAACACCACGGCAATACAGCCCGGAAAACCCCCAACAACCATCGTTCTCCGGCCGTGAAAGCCTTCGACAATACATCGATATCATTTATACATGGGATATATTTACATGGGATTGGATTCAGGGAGAAGGGATCTTTCCCCAATTCCCCCTTATCAAGCAGCCTGCCATTTGTCCTGTCTGGGGTTGGGAGCAAGATGTGCCACAAAATGTGTGATTGGGAATGGTGGTGCTTTTCTCTCCTTCCCTGTGATGCTACATCTCTCCTCTCTCTGTCCTAGGTCACATTTTGCTTGCAAATCTCTCCCAATCCTTAGAGAGGCTTTTCGGGACAAACATCCGGCTGCCAGGAAAAGGGGGAGGTGCATCTGCTCTGCCAACTTCTTTTGTGTACTCTTTCCACTTGACATAACCCCCTGTGGAATGCTAATCTAGCGGTGCACAAAGAAGATTGGGGGAAAATGTATTGTTTACTCGGAAAATTTGGGGTGAGAAAACGGTAAAAATAAAAATTACGAGTTCGATTGGCACAAGAAGAGAAGCTGAAATGGGCATGTTTTTGCTTTTGTGAGTGTGAAATATTCAAAATACCCTGTTCTCTTCGTTTTGAATAAATAGTATTTGCAAATGTAAACTTTTAATTAACATCAGCAGAGAGATGCCGCTTCAATAGTACAACTTTTTTTTAACAGCCTCTGATTTAAAAAGTAACCTTGATTTGCATTGGATGGATTTGTTTTGGGGTATTTGCTGAAGTTTTACTCTTTTCTTTTCCTGGGTGTGAAGAAATCATTTTTGTTTTAGCCAGTAGTAAACCAAGCCCGAGCCCTTTGGAGGCTTCTAAAGGGAATCTAAATTTTAATATGTTCTGCATTTTTCTGTGTATTTCCTTCCGATATCTTTGCTTATTTGCAAGTTCACCACATATGATAAAAGGCCCCATCTATACCTCGGCATTTCCAACATTTTCCTTTGTAGTTTTTATCTACTTTCTCAATATCCTTTGGAGTAATATACCATATGAAAAACATTTTGTACCAATTTTCTCTTAATACCTGGCTGGCTGTGAACTTAATTCCTTTCCCCCATAACTGTTCCCATTGCTGCAAGTTCTGCATCCATTTAATTGTACATTTTTTCACTTCTTTTGTTTCTAACTGAAGTTATAGCTTATGTATCTATTGTAATAAGTGATCTTTTTGTAATAAGTGATCTTTTTGTTTTGTTATCAGCTGTTCATATTTAGTCATCTCTCTTACAGCTCCCTCTTCCATGTTAATAATCTTCTTTAATCATGAAACTGATTGGTAATATGGTAACCACTGAATATTTATTCCTTCATCTCTAATATCTTGGCAGGACTTGAGTTTCCCTTGAGCATTTATCATCTTGCTGTATGTTAGAAAGCCACTTTTATTTCTCATATTCCTATTGCGATAAACTTCTGTTGGGGACATGAGCAGAGAGTTTAAAGGACTCCATAGATTCTGAGTTCTCAGGAGTCCATCTCTAATTATATGGCTCCTTTCTTGGCTGATCTCTTTATCCATCAATAATTATGTAAGCCTTTGTCTAAATCTGCTGATTTGTTTTACTATTCTTTGTCTTGGATTTTTAATCCAATCCACAATCCAAACCAAACCTGCCACTTGATAACATAATTTTATATTTGGAACTGCTAACCCTCTTCTTTTTTTCTCATCTTGAAATGTTTTAAAACCTATTCTTGGTTTCTTGCCATTCCAAATAAATTTATTTATCTGTCTTTGCCGATCTGTTAATTCTTTCTTAGGTAACATCTGAAATAAATCCAGAGGAGTGACCCATATTAGTCTGTAGTAGCAAAACAGAAAAGAGTCCAGTAGCACCTTTGACTAACCAACTTTACTGTAGCATCAGCTTTTGAGAACCACAGTTCTCTTCATCAGATGGACTCTTTTCTATTTGAAATAAAAAATTCATTTCGGCAATACATTCATTTTGGTCGCTTGAAACTCTCCCCAGTCATGAGATTTTAAATTTTTTCCATCTGGATAAATCTGTTTCTATCCGTTTCCAGATCTTCTTGTTTTTGAAAAGATTACAACACATACGATAACAATTTCAATTAAATACTACAATGATGTTTGTGGGTCCAAAACTTAAAACCACATCATCTGTATAACTTGAACGCTGAATGAAAAAAAAAATAAAATGAAGAATTTTGAACCTTTCTATAAACTTACAATGCATCTTGGATCTTATTAACAGGGCCCTGGTTAACTAACTAAATAAAACAAAATAGCATTCCAGGAAATGTTAACAGCGTTTTGGGCTCCTGAGATCTGAGCAGGCATAGTCTACATCAGGGCTTTTTTTCAGCTGGAACTCGGTGGAACTGAGTTCTGGCACCTCTTGAAAATGGTCACATGACCAGTGGCCCCGCCCCCTGATCTCCAGACAGAGGGGAGATTAGCCGCTGGCTCAGAGGGCAATCTAATATTGGATAACACTTCCAACTACTTCGTCAGACTGCACAGGGAAGCCATTGAAATTCACAAGCATAAGCAAAACTTCAACAGGAAAGAAGAAACCTTAAGAATGAACAGAGCATGGTTTCCAGTTCTGAAAAACACCAGGCTAACAAAACACTCTATACCCGACAATAGCCCTGCAGAGAAGATTAGTACATCAAGCACCAATCTATATGCAAAAGAACCTCCTCAGGATACAGTGAAGCCTCCCTCCATTAGCATTCCACACCCTGGGAAACTCTTACAGGATGACTCAGCTCAACCCCACCCCTCCTGAGTAGATATAAATGACCTGCCAACATCTTTTTCACACTATGACACTGAGAGATCTCTGTCTTTTGGTGCTACACCTCTGAAGATGCCAGCCACAGCTGCTGGCGAAACATCAGGAACTACAATGCCAAGACCACGGCTATACAGCCCGGAAAATCCACAACAACCAACATGCTACATGTTTGCTAAATATACATGTCTTTCCTTTCCTGGAACATATCCCACAAACCATATTTTAAAGTAGAGTCACATGTGATTTTAACATTACAAAAAAGAGAGCTGTTAATTATTACTTAGAGAAAATGTAAATTTGATATGAAAGAAATATTTGTTTGGGGGAAAATAGGAAACCTTTTCATTTAGATTGTTTTTGTTGCTTTATTTCTGTATTATATATGTTTTTGTTTGTTTATTTTTTTGTTTTATTGTATATGTATAATTGTAGTTTTTTAAAGATTTGTTTTTAATTATATAAAACTTTCAATAAAGCAGAGTCACATGCCTGCACTTCCATTCTTCTTGCAGGCACACGGGGAGGAGAGACGATGGCTGGCGAGCTCACGGAGCTGGAGATGGCCATCGAGACGCTGGTGAAGAATTACGACAAGTACGCCAGCAAAGGCTTCTGCTGGAGGAAGCACGGGATTGGCAAGGGCAACTTCCAGAAGATGCTCAGCCAGGAACTCCACCACATGTTGACGGTGAGATGATAGATCAGGAACTCCTGGGCACAGCTGGGATGGTGGAGGATCCAAATCTCAGACGAGTGTAATAGTCAAGGGGGTGAAGAACATAGGAGGTGCTTTGTTGGGAAAGACCACTGGTCTATCTAGTCTAGCATCCTGTTCCATGTACTGGCCCACCAGTTGCTCCTGGAAGACCTACAAGTAGGAAGCCTCTCTCGTTGGACGAGATGGATTCATTTACACAGTTTGGTAGCTAGGCAAAAAAGCAAAGTTCAGGCACAGAAGCTCCCTTCTTCAGATAAGGTAAAAGTAATAGGTTTCTTGTTCGGTGTTCTTGTGCTGCGAAATCTGTTTGACTGTGATGGCTGGAAAGCTTCTCTGTCAGTTTCATCATTCTCCCTTTTTCTTTCCCTCTGATCTCCTGTACTTTCTCTAAAAAAAATGTTGCCAACAACCATATTAGCCCATGTAGGACCCAGAAAAAAGAAATACAATTATAGAATACCTTTTCATTAAGGCCAACTCAAATGATACAAAATGTTGTGGATGCTTTTGAGTTCTATAGGTAGATTTTGAGTTCTATAGGTAGATTTTATAAAAATTACAAAAAGAGGAAGAACCCCCCTGCCCCATTCTCCAGGTCCAGATGTCAAGACCCTATCATGCCACTCTTTGATGCCAGATGTTGGCAGGCTCACAGTTTGATTGCAGAGTGTGATAGTGTTTGCATGATGGAAATAAGAAACAAATCATAGGAGCATCATCTCTATCTTAAAAAAACATCAACAGAGTCCAGCAAGGTCCAAGTGACACCCCAAACTCCAGCTACAGGCACAAATAGAAGATAATGGGATTCATAAGTCAGTTTAAAAATTTGGTTTTTCATTTTGCCTTTTTGTTTGGCTCAAATGGAGCTTTTGGGGTTTGCTCTTATTTTGTGAGTTTGCTGTTATAAAAGAACCTGGCAAAATCAGAGGGGAGGCTTTATGCAACCCTTTTGTTACCCAAATAGGAAGTCTCCTTAATTAGTTGGGGGAATTAGCATTAACGAGGCAGCGAGAGAGGGTAACTGGGATTCTCCACCTATGTCTACAGGGATTATTCCCTTAGAGAACATTCAAATAAACAAGCAGATGTTCAACAGGAAAGTGTTTTTTTTAAATTAACAGAGAAATAAAAGGCAAGCATACAGAAAACAGCACAAACACAGAGCTAACTAATAAAGCAGTGAGGAAATGAGAAAGCAGATTTGGGGGAAGGGCGATAATTACGTCTTGGAGAGGAGGGGGGTCTGCGGAGGAAGCAGCAAGAATGACTGGCGTTTCATAGCATGGAGAAGAGAGGAAGCCCAAACAAATTGGGGGTCCGTGGATGGGTTCCAGAACACACACAGAGTGCATGGCTGGGAAGCCCAGTTATAGGGCAAAACGTTCACTGGGGCAATGCTGACGTCTTGCTCCCAAAAACAATAACTTTTTTAAAAAAAATATATATTTAATTACTAACGCTACAAAAAGGGAAAGATAGGAACAGGGGGAGAGGGAAAAAACAACATATAACAACACACACGCTACATCTACAAGTATTGCATTCCCTTCATACTACAATTATTTAAAGTTAGAACTTTATAAAATGCTATTAGATTGGTAGATCTTATAAAATACAAGCTACAGTCAGGATCAGGTCTTCTCTCCCCCCCCCCCCCGGGTCTCGGACGCAGTTCTCTCTGAACAGCTACAGTAACTGTGCTCGTTCCCTCCTCCCCCCTTCAGATTTTGAATCCTCTTCTTGCTGAAATTCTTGATGTTTACACACAAAGTCCCTTAGCTGTACTTCCGATATTATCTTGTAGGCTTGGTCTTTATAGCTGAACCAGATGCCTTCCGGGAATAACCATTTGTATTTTATTTCACGTTTCCTCAGAAGAGCTGCAAACCTTTTGTATTTAAATCTTCTTTTCCGAGCCAAAAATGGAACGTCCTTCAGTATCTTAACCTTATTACCCAGAAAGTCCAAGTCCACACTGTACGAATTATATAGGATGGTGTCCCGAGTCTTCTTAGATGAAAAGTCGTAATAATCTCGCGAGGCAGCTGACGCTTCGTTGCATATTTTGAAGATGTCTGACGGACTTCCAAAATGGCGCTTTTTAATTCTTCTTTAGTTGCCTTTGCGGGTATCGCCAAAAGTTCCGACACCATGTCCTTTAAATTTTCATTTTCCTCCTCCTTCACGTTCTGGAGACGCAATATTGTCTGAGCACGATCCACTTGTAACCCTATCAGTTGATTCTCCAAAAGCTTTACTTCTTTGTTTGTTGCCCTCATGACTGCTGCGTTTTCTCGAGCAGACTGCTCCGCCCCCGCCACCGCTTCCTTAATGGTTTTCATTTCACTCTCAATTAAGCCAACCCTTTGATCTGTTTCATTTAGCTTGTCAACAAAGGGCTTTATAGCTTCGACGACCAACCGCTTAACCAGCTCTTCAAGAGACTCTCCTTTCCCCTGCAAAGCAGCCGAAATAGATTTGCCCATAGCAGGGCTCTGCTTTTTCGTTGCCATCTTAGGGGGGGGGGCGGAATCCGCCAACTAAGTTCCAGAGCTCAGTGAGGGGGAAGGTATTGGAACCTTCTTAGCTTCAGATCCCACCAATCCTTCGCATATGCTTGTAATGACAGAAGGGATTCGCTACTTACAGGTTTTCACCTTAAATCTGCTTTTTGCCATTCTCCATGGCCCGGCAGCACGTGATGTGCTGCGCAAGTCTGCTGGCCTCCGTAGGAGCAAACGGGCAATTTACCCCCTGCATCGACTTCAGGGGGCTCTTCCCGTCGTGCTCCGGACCCTGACCCCCTCACTGGGAGTCCTGGGGGTTAACCCTCGCGGGCCAACCACCCGGTCAGGCTGCTCGGGCGCTTCCTCCTGGACCTGCGGAGAGGAGCGTCCGACATGGCCAAGAAAACGAAACCGAATCCCAAAAACAATAACTTAATAGTTTGTCCAGAGATAGAACAATAAGTGGGGAGAGGTTTGATATGACTATCTGGGCTGGTCTACAGGTGAAGATATTGCTTGATGACCTGGTAGGTAACGGATGGGAAGGCTATCGGGGGTGCTGAATAGCTTTGATTAGGGTAAGTGGGTGAGAGACGGTAGAGGAAGGCGTTCATGGGATTAGGCTGGGAGCTTTCTCAGGAAGCCTCATTATTGCTGCTTTTCTCCAAGGCGTGGGGGCTGTCAGTAAATCATACCACCTCTGACTCATGTCTCGGTAACTTTCTAGTCTCTAGGCAGGCTGACATTTGTTCTGCTTTGGGCCGGGCAGTGCCTTGCACTTATGGCAAGGGGTTTATAATAAATAATAATAATAATAATAATAATAATAATAATAGATTTATATACCACCCTTCAAGACAACTCAGTATGTTATTATTATCCCCACAACAGTCACCCTGTGAGGTGGGTGGGACTCAGAGAGCTCTGAGAGAGCTGTGACTGACCCAAGGTCACCCAGCTGGCTTCAAGTGGAGGAGTGGGGAATCAAACCTGGCTCTCCAGATTAGAGTCCTGCCACTGTTAACCGTGACACCAAGCTGGCTGGCAGTTAATGAATATTGCATATCCGTAAACTGCCCTTTCAGCATGGGGAGGGGTCTGACTGCTAACCCTTGTGCTGGTGGCTTTCATTCCAGCTTTTCCTCAGTCTCATCCTTTCTTCCTTCTCTTCCCACCTCCAGAACACTGAGAGCAAGCAAGCAGTCGACAAAATGAGGCAAAGCTGCGATAAGAATCAAGACGGGCAAATCAGTTTTGAGGAGTACTGGACTTTGATGGGCAGCATTGCCAAGTCGCTCTTGTTCACGATGGAAGAGCCAGAGGAGAACACCTCAAAGTAGCAAGCAAAGGGGAACAAAGATCTCAGGTGCTACACTCCTTCCAGATGTGCTGTTTTGCTCAGAACGGTCCAACCCAACAACTGTCATCTTTTCAGCTCCCCCTGCTGGCTGGACTGTATCCTACATGTACCATCTGCCTGTGTTTCCAAGGTTCTTCCTCATCCTGGTGTACTCTGAGGAGGTTGGCAATGGGACCTGGGTGTTTAACTGGACCATCTACCCCTTTTCTGGACTACACAGAGGGACATGGTAATTGGGTGATGTGCAGATTTGGGTAGCACAGCAGCTCTGAAACTGCACTAGAATAAAATCTAGAATTGGAGCATAAGAGTCCCATGGGAGCAGCTGTCTTCTTAGTAATCTTTCTTTAACATCTCCTGGACTGGTGCTATATCTCACTACCCAAGAGAAATGTCACAGGGATCCCCCCTCCTGTTTTGGAGGCACCCACAACAGAGGGTGTCTGGAGGTATCACTTCTATGGAAGCAATTTTCTCCAGGCCAGTTTAGCCAAGTATTTTGGAGGTTTTTTTTGCCATCTTCTGGGTGTGGAGAAGGGGGAGGCGGTCACTCGGGATGTAGAGGGGAGGTAGTTGTGAATTTCCTGCATTGTTCAGGGGGTTGGACTAGATGAACCTGGAGGTCCCTTCCAACTCTATGATTCTATGATTCTCATTGCTGCATGCTAAGGCATGCTCTTGGCTAATATCAGCATCCGGGAAAATGCCCCATGGAATAGATGTTCAAGATTGGGGACCATTAGCACCTTAGAGACCAACTAGATTTCCAGGGTGTGAGCTTTCGAGAATTGAAGCTCCCCAAATAATCTACTACAGACCAACAGAAGCTGTGGAATAGATGTATGTGCAGTTCTGAGATGTATCCACTGGAGGGCAGCACAGGTTTTAACACATAAGAACACGTTGTAGTCCGCTCACTGGGTATGTAAATAATCCCCAATGCCTGCAATGAGCAATAGCAACCACTGGGGGGCAGCAAGAGGCAACTGAAGGCAGTGGACAGCAAACATTCACACCCTGTTCTGAAATGGCTTCCAGCACAGGAAAAGTCCCTAAAATGAGAGCAAGTGCAGTTCGAAACTGCAAAGAAATCCACATCCTCTCAGCTGAGTCGTCTGTTCCCCAACCTGAGACACGTGGAAGCTGGTTTTGAATGCTTGGTGTGAATGGGAGAGAATGGGAGAAAGGCACTCTGGACATCTACAGATACATTCTGTGTTGGGCAGAGCCCCAGGGTTGCCAACTTTGGGTTTGGAAGTTCCTGGAGACTTGAGGGCATTGTCTGGGGAGGGCAGAGTTGGCGGGAGGGAGTTCAACAGGGATGTGATGCCGCAGAATCCAGCCTTGGAAGCTGCCATTTCCTCCAGGGGGACTGATTTCTGGAGGCTGGAGATCGGTTGTAATTCTGGGAGAACTCCAGGCTTCACCTGGAAGTTGGCAACCCTAAACCTCCATCCCAGCATTGTAACTGTGGGGCTGCTACTGTGGTTTCCAGGGATGTGTATGCATTTAACACACTTCCATCCTACCCTTCCTCCAAGGAAATCAGCACCTGGCTCTCCCCTGCTTCATTTTATCTTCACAACAACCCTGCAAAGTAGGTTAGGCCAAGAGGGATGACTGGCCCAAGGGCACCAAGCGAGTTTCCTAGCAAGCAGGAATTCAAATCCAAGCCTCTCCGGTCCTAGCCCAATATATCACATTGGCTCAGCCTTCCTCCTCCATTAGGGATCCTAGGTCCCCCAATTTGGGTGGGGGATCCCCTGCTCCCACCCTCTGCCCCCCCCACTCACCTGGCTGGTGGGAGGGGTGGAGAAAGATGGGGGAACAGGACTCCCAGGCACACTCCCGGGGTGGCGCAACAACGTCATTCCCAGGAGTGACATCATCACGCCGTTCCGAGCGTGCTCCCGTGCTTCGCAGCAGGCTGATTTGGGCCCCAAAAGGGCCGAACTGGGCCTGTTTGGGGCCCAAATCAGCCCCCTGCAAAGTGCATGCCTGGAAGTGACGTCATTGCACATGCGTGCAAGGAGCGCAGAAAAGGTGAGGGCTGCTGGGTCCCCCCTCCCTGCAGGAGAGTCAGGGGACTTGGCAACAAGGGTTGCCAGCTCCAAGTTGGGAAATTCCTGGAGATCTAGGGGGTGGAACCTGGAGAAACCTGGAGAAAGTGGGGTTTGGGGAGGGAAAGGACCTTGGCATGGCATAATTCCATAGAGTCCACCCCCCAAAGTAGCCATTTTCTCCAGGTGAACTGATCTCTGTGGCCTGGAGACCAGTTGTAATTCCGGGAGATCTCCAGCCAGTACCTGGAGGCTGGCAACTCTATTGGCAACACTATCCTCCACTGAAAGCTGTGTTCGAATCGATCCACCTCTTTTCCTCCAGCCTCCACTTGCCATCAGGAAGAGAGAAGAGAGCAACTGGACTCCCCTCGGTTGTGCTCGAACCTGGCTCCGTTCATGGAAAAACATTTACTGCTCCTTTCCCCGCTGCTTTGAGGGCACTGACATTGAAGAGCGGGACACGAAGAAAGCAAATGTGGAACTAAACAAATTAAAATGGCCTTTCCCTCTTGTACAGAGAAAGCTGGGGGGAGGGCGTGACTGAGGGAAATGAGGGTTAAATGCCAACATTTGTAGTCTCTTGGCAATGCAGGAAGAGCCTGTGTTTGCCGGGTGAATCATCGCTGTGGAATCTTGCGCTGGCCAGAAGGCTAGGCTGGGCTGAGCCACTGCGCTTGGGGGTTTTCCAAGGCAGGCCAAAAGGAGGGGAGAACTGAAACCAGCTTCATTGGACATAAGGCCGAGGGAGTGCTGAGCGGAGCCGTTTCAGGGTGTATCAAAAGAGATTTACGGGAAGTCTGAAGGGTTACAACCGAGGCCCTCTGCAGGATTTCTTGAGCTCCCCAAGGGCTGGCTCCAGCCGGACCTGCCAGCATTTCACAACTAGGATTGTGTTTCAGACTGAGCCAGTACGAGCGATACCTGATCGTCATCAGCAAAAGGAGGACAGGTCTCTGCCCCAAAGAGCTTACAGTCCTAAACAGCAGGGAGGAGAAGAGACGGGGACTGATACATGCATACTTGTAGCATCCCACTTTTTCTCACGAGACCACCACCGGACCCCCCCTGACTTCTTTCCCACCTACATTAATATAATGTGAGATTTAAAGCAAAGAAGCCATTTTTGCTCTTTAAAAAAATTTAGAAAAGCATCCATTGCTTCTGTAATATCTTCATCTGATGAAATAGTTCTCGGCTTCTGAAAATTCATCCTGCCAGTTGTTAAATACCCCCGTTATCATTTGCAGAGAATTTCTGCAGACGTGAGGACTTGGGGGCAAGAGAAGCAGAGATTTCCACCTGAGAAGTGCTCAACAGCGCAGTCCTAAACACTTCCGAGCCCACTGAAGCCACTCTTGTTTGGGAATGCGTTGCAGGTCTCTGACCGAGAGAGACTGAGAGTATACAAGATAACATGGAACCGAAGCAAACTAAGGCCATTTTCACACGTCTTTATATAGCACAAAACTCACAGAGCCAGTCTACAGAGAACTGACGCTTTGGAGGAGGGACTCTATGGAATTACATTCCCTCTGAGCCCCCTCCCCAAACTGCCTTCCTCAGTCATAAATCTCTGGGAATCTCCCAAGCTGAAGTTGGCAACCATTGCCTTGGGGGCCCTAGTTTGGGTGGATAGATGGCATACTAATGTGAAAAACAAATAAATCCTACCAACGCCATATGAAATATAATTTGATGGTGGTAGGCCGATGGGTGGTCTCACCAGTCTTTCCTTCACTCTTCTGCAAAGCGGCCAGGAACTGATGGTCTTGTGGTCTTTGCAGAATGACCCGTCACTAGGCTTCCCAACTGCCCAGGCCCAGCAGGGAATTCCCTGCCCCCAGCCCCAGTCTCTTACCCTTCATTAATTGAGGAAGAGAAATTGAGGTAGAAAAAAATATTCTCCATAGTGACGCTCTAGGAATTCCCCTCCCCATCCTCTATGGTCTTTACCACAGAGATCAGAGAAATTCCTAGAGCATCACTTGGAAGCGATGTCACATCCTCCACCAAACTCCATCCTCTGCAGGTACCGTTCCTCAAATCTCTTGGCACTTGCCTAGGCAGTACTGGGAACCGGGTTGGTCACTGAGGGAGCGTTGGGAGAGTTGGGCCAGGCTGATGGAAAGGGCCTTGCTTGTCCTCTCTTTCTGTAGAATCATTTCAAATAAAATCTAACAGGGCTCTCCTTGTGCAATTGCCTTATCACGTGTTATCAACAGCATAGAATCCATGTTGCCAGAGTTTCTCAATGGTGCAATACTGTCCATGCTCGTGCACGCATATCCTTGCGCACTGGAAACTTTATTTATTGAACGATTTATGTTTCTCTCTCCCCCCTGTGGGCACCCAAAGAACAGTACAATAGGGATCCCCTCTTCTCCATTTTATCCTGACAACAAGCCTGCGGAGTAGGTTAGGCCCCGCATTTCACCCAGCAGGCTGAATGAGATTTAAAGGTGGGTTTCCAAGCAAAACGGCGCTGACAGAATCTCACACTAACAGACTTGGGTGCAACTGATTGGAGGGTTTGTAGGAGTGTTTGTTGACGAGGCAACCGAGGCAGCACTTCATATGTGCTAAGCAACGAGGAGGACAGAATGGATTTGAGCGGCCGGTCTGTGGGGATAAAAGAAAGCATTAGTGCGCACGCGCAGAATGAATAAATATTTGTGGTTGTGTGCAGCTGAAAGAACAAAGGCTTGTGTGCTTGTGCATGCAAGCAGAAGGCAGTTGACGGAACACCCAAGGGTAAATATACCTAAGCATCACCATCTGTGAACGGCCAGGGTGTGTCTAAAATGCAGCAAGTACATCGCTGCAGGAAAATCAGTTAGGCCTGATCTGTCCATGTAGCAGAAGCAGTTGGGTGGTTGAGGTGGTAGAATGGCCTCTAGCCATTTCAGACGGTAGGCAACTAATTGCATTTTTCATTCCCCTTGTATTGCTACGTCCCTGCAAGAAGAAAACTAGCAAAAAGTGTAAAAGCCTAGGTTTGAGACTTTCTCCAGGCAAGGAATTGCATTTTTCATTCCCCCTGTATTGCTAAGTCCCTGCAAGAAGAAAACGAGCAAAAAGTATAAAAGCCTAGGTTCGAGACTTTCTCCAGGCAAGCAATTGCATTTTTCAAAATCTCCCTGTATTGCTAAGTCCCTGCAAGCAGAAAACTAGCAAAATATGTAAAAGCCTAGTTTTGAGACTTTCTCCAGGCAAGGAATTGCATTTTTCCAAAATCTCCCTGCATTGCTAAGTCCCTGCAAGCAGAAAACTAGCAAAATGCATAAAAGCCTAGTTTTGAGACTTTTTCCAGGGAAGAAATTGCATTTTTCAAAATTTCCCTGTATTGTTAAGTCCTTGCAAGCAGAAAACTAGCAAAATGTGTAAAAACCTAGTTTTGAGACTTTCTCCAGGCAAGGAATTGCATTTTTCAAAATCTCCTGCATTGCTAAGTCTCTGCAAGCAGAAAACTAGCAAAATGCACAAAGACTTATGCTTGAGATTTTCTCCTTCCCAGGCATGCACTTTTTAAAAAGAATGTGAAGGAACATACAAAGCCGAAATCTGCTGCTTCTGAAGTGACTGCTTCAAAGGCCCTGCCACCTCATTTCCCCACGTGTCAAGGAGACCTCATTTTATATGCAAAAGCCACAGTTCATTCATATATCCGATCTCCATTCAGTCTTGTGTACACAGATGGCCACTAGCTTCGATAGTCGGAAGAAGGATTGCGCCAAACCCTGGAGGCAAGAGGAGAAGCCTGCAGATGGCAGTTAGTTGCAATAAGCTAAATAGAACTTCCCTGTTCAGAGGCAGTTTACCTTGGAATGCTAGTTGCAGGGGACAAACAATACGATTTAGTCATCGCCACTGCCTCCAGTTTGTGGGCTTCCCCCATTCTTACATTCTCACTCTTTAAATCTAATCCCAAACCCCCAAAGCCCAGAGAAACATTGCACAAACCAAACCAAATTCTGTCTTCCCTTCCCTCCTCTCAATGTCTTATTTATTTCATGAAAACATTCCTCACCCCCCTCATGAGGGAATAAGAGAGATTTCCAGCAGAACTTGCCAATTTCTGGGAAGGAAGGAATGACTGGAAACTCTCGCTCCTCCCTCCCTTTTGCCTGGGGTTGCCATCCTCCAGGTGCTGGCTGGAGATTTCCTAGAATTTTTCCCGAGCCAGAGCTGGCAACCCTACTTTTGGCTTGGGTTTGCTGGGAAAGAAATCCACCTAGAACTTCCCAACTCTCGACTGGTGTTTCTGGCTTTCCCACCTACGGCCTGCAGCCTTTTCTTCGAAGAGATCAGGTCTGGGATTAGTGTGAGTGTGTGTGGCTGTGGATAGCTGCAGGCTGCTGCTTCTATTTCCACTGCCTGATGTTGGGTGTAGCCGGGGAAGAATGAGTCATCCCCCCCCCCCCAGAGATCCAGCTCCTCCTTTGCTAGAGGCACCACGCCCTGGCAGAGAGGGCAAAGAAGGAGGTTGGGAGGGAACCATCAATAGGGTGGGAGCTTCTCTTTCTTTGTGTGTGTCCATGCAGGCATAGTCCTGTGACTTGCTGATCCGAACGACAGTGTGTGTCTGACTTGTGGGCAGAAATAGGGCTGGAAGCTTCATTGTGGGCACAGCTCTGGCATCTCTCAACAGAAGAACGGCGGGTACAGATTCCAGCAGGGCAACACTGCTATTCTCTTGCAGCAATTCCAGAATCTCGGGGGAACCTTAAAGCCTAACAAATGAGGATAAAGAGGACTAGAAACCACTTCACCAGATGCATGAATTGTCAGTCTGCAGATAGACATTCAGACACAGAAGGGAAAATGGCTTGGAATGCGTGAAAAAAGCCACCATGAAAGGGTAGAATTTGTGACATTTGTGTGTGAAACTCAAAGTCATGCAAGATGAGCACTGTGACAACCACCCTCTTCCTAGTTATGTTAAGCAATTTTAATACTTGCCGCGGCTAAGAAACGCGCTTTCTTGGTTTAAGCCCTGGCGAATACAATTAAACGGGCAGAAAAGCAATGTTTCTGCCTTTCGTGAACTGCACCTGTTGAACCGCTGCCTGGCAACCAGCTTTCTACAGGCAGAAGAGTGTTGCCAGAAGGGAAAGCGGCAAGTCTATTGTGGTGCACTGCAGGAAAGTAATTGGGTGAAAAAGGCACCCAGAAGTGTCACCATGCGGCCTGACAGCCAGATGCGACCCTCCCTCTCTTCCTGTTCACAACCCAACCCTATCCGAGGAGTGTGCTTAAAACGGAAGCAGGAAAGGCTCTTCGGGGCCTTTTTTAGACCTGAAACAAGAAAGCTAACTCAGAGCGGGACCACAAGTGACGCCTGACACAGGTTGGACACTAGTCAGCTTCCCTCAAGTTCTGATGGGAAATGTAGGCATCCTGGTCTTGCAGCTTGGCTCTCCGCCTGCTGTCCAAGGGACTTTTCAACTGTCACTTGTCCAACATTCCGCCAAGCTGCCTACATTTCCCATCAAAACTTGAGGGAAGCTGGCAAGTGTCCAACCTGTGTCAGGCGTCACTTGTGGTCCCGCTCTCAATTGGAGACCAAGAAACTTGGGAACATTTAAGGCAGGGTTGCTAAATGCTAACCCCTCCAAATAACCTCCCCTTGGACAGTTGTCATGAAAAAAAAGGCGGTGAAGCCAGCAAGTGAAAATAGTCTGATGGGTGTTTTTCAGTCTTATTTCCCTTCCTTCTACCAGCTTTTTGAAAACGGTCTTCTTCTGAGCGACAGTCAGCACACTGCCAGACTAGGACAGGCGAGACCTGGGTTCAAATCCTCCTTCAGCTCTGAAACTCATCAGGTGAATTTGGACTAGTCTCTCCTTCACAGAGTTGGTGGCACACCCCGCTCTCTTCAGCTTCATTACCCCCTTACTGTGCTCTATGTGTTGGTCCTCCGTTTGAGTCAGTTGTTTTTCCTCAGCCTAAACTACCTTGCAAGAATGCTGTGAGGAGAAAATTGGGGAGGGGATTAGGAAAGGTTGCCAAACTTCACCCTCCCCATGAGGCTTTTATGCCATAGAGTCCACCCTCCAATAATAACAACAACAACAACAACAACAACAACAACAACAACAACAACAACAACAACAACAACAACAACAACAACAATTTATATACACCCTTCAGGTATATAACACCCACTCAGAGCAGAGTTGTTATTATCCCCACAACAATCACCCTATGAGGTGGGTGGGGCTGAGAGAGCTGTGACTGACCCACAGTCACCCAGCTGGCTTCAAGCGGAGGAGTAGAAATCGAACTCAGTTCTCCAGATTAGAGTCCTGCTGCTCTTAACCAGTACACCAAACTGGCAACTTAATGCCACAATTAGAGTGGTTCACAAAGTGTGTTATTATTATCCTCACAACAATCACCCTATGAGGTGGGTGGGGCTGAGAGAGCTCTGAGAGAGCTGTGACTGACCCAAGGTTACCCAGCTGGCTTCAAGCGGAGGAGTGGGGAATCAAACCCGGTTCTCCAGATTAGAGTCCCGTGATCTTAACCACTACACCAAACTGGCCTCACCTTGAGGTTGGAAACCCTAGAGAGGATATGTATACTTCCTCTCTGAGCTCCTTGTAGGTGGAGGGTGGGACAAAAACATCATAGCTGACTAGCTAGCTAGAGACAGAGAGATACATAGACAGACAGACTGGTGATTCGCAAGGCCAGATTTATGTACGGTGGAGAACGAGATGATAGAATCGATTGTGCCACTTTGGACTGCGGGGGTGGCTTCTGGTTGTGATTACTGTTTAGGATTAAAAATCTGGCCTGTCAACAGAAAACTAGTATAATGTTGAGAACGGTGCTTATTCCCCCCCCCCACCCTGTTGCCACGACGATTTGCTCGTTGCAGGGAGATTTTCACTTAATAATAATAATAACATTTGATTTATATACTGCCCTTCAGGACAACCTAATGGCCACTCAGAGCAGTCTACAAAGTGTGTTATCATTATCCTCGCCGCTTTCTGAAACGTGAACCCTTCCTTGCCTGAAACCTGCAATTGCGGCGTTTGTCCCAACACCTTATTCTCTTGCATGTGTGAACACTGCCGAGGCCGGATGATGCTGGCCGAAGCAAAGCCCCCCCCCCGTGCAACTTAGCGGGGGCTCAGAGTCTTTCTAAAAACTGCCCTGTGAAGCAACTCCACGTGTCTGCCTTCCCAACCAGAAATCCACGGCCCTTGTAGGTATCTTGCTGGCGGTGGGCAAGCTGCCATTTACACACGAGCCCCTGAGTTCATGCCAAGTTGAACAGAGATCTCTGGCGTCTCCCACCCTTCTCTCAGGAGAGCTCCGGGGAAGTGCCGGAGGAATTCTTTCCAACTTGTCATTTTGGAGCTAGGAGGCAGCTTCAGTCACCGGGCCTGGCCAGGACGGCCGTGGCGGCGCCACTTAATGATGGGTCCGCTGTCCTCCGCCTTCCTCTTGGACCACCTGCGATGACTCCTTGGCACTCCTGCTTCTCAGGTGATTACAAAGTGTCAGAAGGAACTATGATAATTGCTAGAGACGGAGCTTCGATATTAGGCTCCTGGGAAGGGTGCATTCGGGATCCCTTTTTCCCACCAAGCAGAAACGGATTGATCTCAGGCCATGTGAGGGTGGGTGGAGGGAGGGGGAATGAAGGCTGCCGGGGAGGTGTCGGCTTTATGGCAGCTGTGCAGAACCACCACGCCCAGGGAGTAAACAGTACAGCTGGGTTCGATGAAAGCCTGAATGGAGCAGGTGCGGGGAGGATGAAGTGAGAGATAGGCCGGGTGGTGGGAAGTTGTGGAGGAGGCAAGGAACAGTTACCTCGAAGGGACTAGCTTCATGCTGGGAGCTGCACCCTTGGTGTGACCTTTGGTGGAACTTTTGGACCTGCCGCCTGCCGTCTCCCAACTGATTTATTGCTCTAGTGACTTTTTGCCCCCTAAGCTATGGTTCACTTTGTGCAACTGATCAGCAGTGGAAACAAAGACACCAGAGTCGGACCAATCTAGCATGACACCCTCCTTCTGAAAGTAAGCCGCAAGCGGGACACAAAGGCCGCAGGTCTCACCCATTATTGATCTCCAGCAACTGACAATCTGGGGTACACTCAGGGCCGGTGCCAGGGTTTCTGGTGCCTGAGGTGAGACACCTACTTGCGCCCCCCCCCCCCCCGCTAACCAACTTGATATTGTAGGCTTAAAAATGCTGAATTTTAAATACATCTCCAAAATTATACCTTTTCCGGCTTTTCCAGCCTGCTTTCAGTATTCTTGGTGATTGGGAGGGGCAGCGGCGTAGCGTGGTTGTGATGTCATCGCGCAGAAGCGTCCCCTCACCTGAGGCGGGCAGCAGTGGCGAAGGGGCAGGGAGGCGGCCTGCTTCTCCACTCACCTTCCCGCTCACTGCCACGCTGCCAGGGCGCCCAACTCACCAGGGGCCGAGCTGAGGCGGGCGGTAGTGGCAAAGGGGTGGAGAGGCAAGCGGGGACGTGGCCTGCTTCCAGGTCGGGATGTGGTTGTCGGGGGCCAGCATAGCGCCTCTTTTAGACTTCAGCATTCGAGGTGGCTGCCAGCACCACCTCCATGGATGCGCCGGACCTGGATACACTGCCCCTGAAGCTGGAGGTTCCATTTAGCCATCATGGCTAATAGGTATAAAATTTTACATACATACATACATACATGTGTGTGTGTACACACATACACACACTTTCCCCTAATTTTATATCAGTGCTGTAAACGTAGTAAGGATACATGGATGGATAGGTCTATAAAATGATGTATCTATTATTTATTTATTTACTTCATTTATACACCACCTTTCTCCCCAATAGGCACTTAAAGCAGCTCACATCACTCTCAATTTTTCTATTTTATCCTCACAACAATCCTGTGAGGTAGGTTAGCTTGAGAGGGTGTGTCAGGCCCATGGTCATCCAGCAAGTTTCCATGGCAGAGCGGGAGGTTTGAACCCGGGTCTCCCAAACCCTTGTCTGTCGCCTTAACTGCACTGCTGCACTGGCTGGAGTGTATGGAGTGGAGAGATTGGACCCTGAGCATTTTTTGCATTCCTCTTTCATAACACTAAGTTGGCAGCTGGGGGCAATGAAACGGATTGGCTGGAGATTCAGGGCAGGATAGAAATGGAAATACAGTTTGCAGAACATGCCGTTAGCTTGTGGAACTCGCTGTCACCAGATGCGATGGCAGACAGAATGCCTGATCTGAATGTGATACGGGCAGGATAGAAGAGGTTACTCATGCAGATGTCTGGCACCTCATTTAAATGTGGCCACAGTGTGTGCAATTCTACCATATTTGCAGTGCCCCCTCAGGAACAGGTAGTGAGTGAAGACCCAGTTTAAATGAAACACTGGACGAAGGCAAAGTCACAAGGTTATATTTTTCCGTCCCGCCAGCATCATGCTTCATTTGAGCCTTAGGTGGCTTTCAAGGGGATTGGACAAAGCTGCAGGCGATGGGTTGATAGATGAGTTAGCATTATGATAGCTCAATGGAACTTCCAGGCACTGAGGCAGTCTACCTTTAAAAACCAGATATTGGGGTACAACCACCCCATGCCCTGAGGCTCCTGTTCGTCTGTTGTAGGAAACAGATGGACTAGATCAGATACACCTTCTTCTCACCTTGCAAAGCAGATCTTACGGTTTACTCGGATTCTACCCCCTCCCCCCAGAGCTCTGGATCTGCTAATTCTTGTCCATGTTCTCATGCCCAAGGCATTGAACTACAGATGGAAGAGAGGGCATGGCTTGATCACTGGTTGAGATAAAGCGGGGGTGTGGGTGGAGGGGAGTGGCGGAGTCTTGCTTATACAGCGGCTGAGAGAATCTGAAATGGCCCTGCCTTGAAGAGTTAGATCCAGCCAGTCTTACGAGTTTCCATACCCAGTTCTCACATCCAGAGTTCTGGGTGTGTCCACCCGAGATCCGGATGGATGCAAAGCCAAGTCTAGAGTCCGGATGCCTAGCAGGAAGGGAACTGGCAGTCCTGATTTGCATCCTTAGGAAGTGGTTTGCTTACCCCGATAACTGGGCCAATAACTTAATTTGCAATAACTTCAGTTGGCTCCTGAGGCTGGAGATGAATTTTTATCCTTTGTACAAAAAAAGGGAAATTGTCCCTTTTAGGTAAGTGGTCCCAGTTCTGGGTCAAGCAGGGCAGGAGGGTGAGGGGTTAAGATTCATGGCTGTGCTCAAAAGCCTGCTTTTGGGTATTGTATCAAAACTAAGATGCAAAAGGGGCAATTGATGTATGGGAAGAGGAGGAAAGGAAGGAAGGAAGGAAAAGAAAGAAAAGGAGATATATCTGAAAAATAATAATTCACACACAGTCTGAAATTTAAGGATAGGCAATTGGGATTTTCTTTCCACCCTCCCTAAATGGCACCCCTAATTGACATGGAGACAATGGTAACGTCTTAAGTCTTTGAACCAGTCAGTTTCGCCTATCTAAGGTCTTTAAGCTCTGTTAGATTCATCCAACCCATCTCTTTCAGCCTTGTCAGTTTCACTCAAGCAACTTTAATTCTTTTACTATTTTTCGGTGGAAAATTGGATTCCAGAGAGGCTTAAGGTAAATGAAACCAACAAAGCAAAGCCAGGTTTGACAAAGCCAAGCCAGTGGTGACACTGAGAGATCTCTGTCTTTTGGTGCTACACCTCTGAAGATGCCAGTCACAGCTGCTGGCGAAACGTCAGGAACTACAATGCCAAGACCACGGCGATACAGCCCGGAAAACCCACAACAACCATCATTCTCCGGCCATGAAAGCCTTCGACAATATAGTTTCTAGGCAGTTTAGGTCTCCTGGCTGATAAAAAGAAGAAGGCCCAGACTTCTATTTCATTTTAGTGACATTTTAAGGACAAGACCCATGCTGGTTGGTTTTCAATGCGGTCTGGCTTCCCCACTCCTTTTATTAAAGCTGAACTCGTGTTTGGGCTGTACCTCTTCAAACTGCTGGTGGGGAGCAGTGCACATGACTGAATGCTGCCCCTCAAACCTAATTTGTCAAAGGTAAGGATTCTAATCTCCAAGATATGTTACTTTTCTACGTACCGGATACCTTTTGGGGTGAGGCATTCAGCCACACGATTCCCCATTTGCAACTGGAAATGGTACAGTCCAGAAACAGGCAATACCCTCCCCCCCGCCCCGCCCGACAGTGCAAACTGGAACTTCTTCACAGTGCAGAAATTAAATGTGTAAGTCACGCCAATCAATCAAAGCCTTATCGTCTAACTAGGACAATCAGGTCACTTACGCAAGATTATTGGGGATGGGAAAGGGGAAGGAGGAATACAAATTTGAACAGACTAATCATCGCCTTTAGAAATGTTCAGCCAGTTCTTGCTTCACTGGCATCCAACCCTGCCCCCCCTTGCTTCTAGGCTCTCGCCCACAGCTTGAGAACTGCAGCACGAGGCTGTTTCCCAGAGCAGCGTGACTCATTGAGTTTTCCACCTCCTTACCAAACGGGTGCATACTGTTGCCCCAACAGTGTAAACAGAAGAAAATAAAAGGATGCAAATAACTTCTTCTCCCCCCACTCCAACAAACTTGTTGTAAGGCCAAAAGGATGTGTTGTTTTTGCATTTGTGCATGCTATACCGCACCCCAGGAACCTGACCGTAGAGAGGGCGGATAATCCGAATGTATGTCACGGTTGGAAGAGCAAAGAGACTGGTTTAGGCTTCCAAGTCCAAGTCAGAAAACGGGCCCATCTCCTACTGGTTGGGAAAGACATGTTGGGTGATATCTGCATTTGCAAAGGTGACTGTCACCAATGGGATAGATAACTGATGTCACAAGGTACCTGGGGACCTGGAGTTTATCTGGTTGCTTCTGATTTGTCCAAAGTGCTTTGAGTTGGGTTGGGTATACGGCACCCAAGTTACTTCGAGCTGTGCTCCCAAGACTGTGTTTCAAGCTTGCTTGAATGTGAGTAACCAAGATGTCCCACCCCAAAGTTTCACATCCAGTATTTGAGACTCTTTTATACAACAGCGTCCTTTGGTAGCCAAGCACTATTCCTGGAGGTCTTGCATGCCTAAAGCCAACAAATGGACCTGATAGGGTTGCCTTGAAAAATTCCTGGATATTGGGGGCAAAGTTTGGGGACGGCAGTGTTTGGGGAGGTGAGGAAATTCAGTCAATAGGAATGTGGTGCCATAGAGTCCACTGTCCAAAGCTGCCATTTCCTCCAGGGGAGCCGATCTCTGTGCTCCGGAGATCTGTTGTAATTCCTCCAGGCCTCACCTGGAGGTTAGTAACTAGGGTTGCCAGCCTCCAGGTAGTGTGAAAACAAAGGCTGCCCCTGTAATAATCCAGCAGGACAAAAGAGGAACAAATCCACGGGAAGCACAATACAGATAATTTAACAATCATTCACAAAAATGTATTGAAAGTGCAAGTGCTATAGATAATTCATAAATATTTCATACAATCTCATTTCATACATATATATCAATGGATCAACCAGGGAACTTTTCTTGGGTACATAGTGACCAACTGGGTACAATATAAAGTCTCTTAGAATATAGTCCTCCCAAGTCCTCCTTGATGTTAACAAGCGGAAAAAGGTGAAGCTGAAAGACGGAGTTCCAGACCACGCCCAATCTAGGGCCGGCTGCACGCTAAAGATTTCGTATCCACTTCCTCAGGAGCGTGTGGTCCGCTTCACTACAGGAGGCAAACACATAATTCAAAAAGACCTGGAGCGAGATGGCATTGCTTTCTCTCTTGCCTCCAGGTAGTGGCTGGAGATCTCCCGGAATTACAGCTGGTCTCCAGGCCACAGAGATCAGTTCACCTGGAGAAAATGGCTACTTTGGGCGGTGGACTCTATGGAATTATGCCATGCCAAGGTCCTTTCCCTCCCCAAAACCCACTTTCTCCAGGTTTCTCCCTCCAGATCTCCAGGAATTTCCCAACTTGGAGCTGGCAACCCTATTAGTAACCCAAAGATCAAAGCAGAATCATTTTTGTTTTGCCACATGGGGGTGGGTGGGTGGGGTCTTCAATCTAATATTGCACCATGGAATG
This sequence comes from Eublepharis macularius, assembly GCF_028583425.1. Classification (NCBI taxonomy): domain Eukaryota; kingdom Metazoa; phylum Chordata; class Lepidosauria; order Squamata; family Eublepharidae; genus Eublepharis; species Eublepharis macularius. Next base: position 240,876,329 of record NC_072790.1, read on the forward strand.
GAATCCTCCTCTTGGTTCTTACTCTTTGAATCTCGGGCACTTTGCCCCAACCCAGACCCGCAGCACTAAGGATTGTGGGAAATGCATCATTAAAAAATGTATGAGTGTCAGGGTGGACTGATGAGCTACAGAGGAAAAGGGTGATGAGTGGTATTAATGGCTACGCTTTTAGTGAAAGTGGAATTCGAAACACCAGTCATTTGCAAAAAGCATGCTGAGGGTGTTGAAGCCTGGTTCTTCACGATCGTTTGGTTAGGGCTGGGCAGAAACAAACGAATCAAGTGCTGAGTCTGCACGGATGGATCATAGCCAAGGGACGAATCAGGGGATGGGAATACAGAAGGTTACCAGGTCTGCATGCTGAGAAGGCCCCTGCTGGGGTTGCCAAGTCCTGCAAACGATGCAAACCGAATTATTCAAAAAGGCTTTTTAACTCAGATAGGAGGGCGGTATTGTAGGGAGGGGGGTCTCAGATGTTTCGCTAATGAATTAGGGGCCATAGACTTCACCATTATGTTGCTTTACATATTATCTGTTGCTTTAAATATGTGCTCCTATATACTTCCTGTGGTCTAATGTCAGTCCTAGAATTGCTTATGTTCTGTTTCAGCAATTCTTCAACCCCGTATTGGATCCTTGCTAATGCTACGTCTTTGTAAACTTATATTTATTTACCCTATGACGTTGTTTATGGAAATGTCCTTGACTCTGTATGGAAACGTCCCCGCAACTGATTGTACTAATCTCACACTACGTAATCCGCCTTGAGTCTCAGTGAGAAGGGTGGACTATAAATGACATAAATAATAAATAATAATAACCTGCTGGTGGGAGGGGGAGAGCCTGCATGTACCTTGTGCCTTCCACATGTGTGTCTTTGTGTGCCCATGAAGTGTGTGTGTGGTCCTAGTGCTTGTGTGATGATGTCATTTCCGGAAGTGATGTCGTCATGCCAGCAGTGGGAGTACTCCCATGCTGAAACTCGGCCTGTTTGGGGCCAAAATTGGTCCCAGACAAAGCATGGGAGCACTCCCATGGCCAGCGCTTCTGGAATTGACGTTGCATCTGCACATGTGCTGCGCATGTTCCCAGGGTACCTCCTGGGGAAGTGATCTCGGGGGGAGGCTTTCCACCTCCTGCTGATTGCTTGATCGGTGGACAACAGGGCAAATCCCCAGGAGATTGCCTGCCACAGTAACAGGGGAACCTTTTCCCTTTACAAACTTCTCATGACCTGGAGAAGTTACTCCTAGAAAATGTTCCCTGGCATGTACCTCTAAGCTACAGCAACACTCTGGACCAATAGTATGTGTGAGAGAAGTGCTGGACCAAGGAATCCCACCTCTGAGAAGAGCCCTGGTTTTGAGCCTCCTAGAACTTGCGGTCTGACTATCTGCCTCACAGATCTTCAGGTTGTCCACTGCTGCTATCGAAGACAATTGGCTGTTTCAATCAACTGTGACTTCAGCTCCGGCTTTTCAAAAATCCTTTCCCAGACCAGAACAGGGCTCCCCAGCTGAACAAACATTGGCCCGTGGCCAGTGACAGCTTTGTTTAGAGATGACAAGGCGACTCTAGGACTGAAGGCCAGGTGGGAAGGTGAGCAAGCTGAAGATTATTCTTCCAACGGCTTTCTTTTACTTGATTGCTTTCTCTGGATCAGGTAACCCTTACCTAAGAATTCTTTCAATACACTTTGGCACTCTCGTTTGCAGGTGGATTTTCCCATGTCACGCAGTAAAATCCAGTTGCAATGTGCATCCAAAGTGCATTATCCAGCATGTGTGAAAGCAGCATTGATTTCAGACTCTCCAATTCTTTTCAGCGCCGTGCTCTTCCGATGGGGGGCTGGCCCCTCAGATTGCCACTTACTTCTGCCCCCAGTTGGATGCTGGAGCAGCTGGCATGCCTTCCCTCGTCATCCCCAGAGCATCTTGAAGTAAAGTGCAGTGACCAGGCAGGCACCCCGGGGACATGCGTGGAGCATGCGCAGATGCAATATCACTTCTGGAAGTGATGTTGCGCCAGCCATGGGAGCGCCCCTATGCTTCGTTTGGGACCAATTTTGGCCCCGAACAGGCTTTCCAGATTCCTGGATCTCATGGAAGTTCAGGAAGCCCCACCGTGCAGTTTGTTTTGCTATGTATCCAGCCAGTTGGGGAGCAAAGAGGGAAGAAGTAGCAGCTGCTTTGGCTCCTGGTGCGTAAGGATGAAGGACAAGGGGCGAGGGGTGGGCAGAAGCAGGGAAGAGGGCAAGATGGTGACAGCAGCAGAGAAAGTGGTGACTATGCTACTTAAATCTGCAGGTTGTGGCCGCCATCTTGTCTTGTCTTTTTATGGGGTCAGGCCTGGCCCCCCACTTCTAGCATTCCGGTGCAAGACGCCTGTTCTCAAATCTTGCATTTGCTCAGCATTCTTTAACAAAAATAGATAGCTTTGTTTTGCATTCGAGGTGGCCAAACTCTCCATGCTACAGTTGGGAATGGTTATTAAACACACACAAAGATTAGGAGGACATCCGTTGGATATCTGAAAATCTTTCTGTCGTTTTCTATCGACCCATTCTAAGTCAAGCCCTCTGATGAAGCCACAGTAGGGATCCCAGGTGCCCGCTGGTTTTCCTTCTTGCTCGCTGGTTGCTGGAGACCGGCGGGAGGTTCTGGGCCACCTGTGGAGATCACCCGCCACTGGCAGGCACTCTGAGAACACACGCAGTGCGCACGCTCCCAGGTGGAACAATAACATCACTTCCTGAAGTAACATCATCATGCTGGCCGCAGGCATGCTCCCGTACTTTGTTGGAGCCGATTTTGGCCCCAAACAGGCCAGAGTTAGCTCCGCACGAAGTGTGGGAGCACACTTGTGGCCAGTGTGATGACATCACTTCCTGGAAGTGACATCATCACACAAGCACCAGGTGCATGCATGAGAAAACCACCAGAGATGAGGCACGAGGTAAGCACCAGGTCCTTTCTCCCACTGGGGGTGTAGACGCGCCTGGCAACCCTAAGCCACAGGTTGTATGGAGGAACTTCTCCGACCTTCCCCACTCACACTTCACATCGCTTTATTAGTGTGCGTTTGTCCATAGATGTGATGGTGCAGAAGCCGTCTTGCTAACTCTGGGATGGGAAATTCCTAGAGATTTGAGGTTGGACACTGGGGAGGGACCTCAGCAGGGTATAATGCCATAGAGTCCAGCCTCCAAAGCAGCCATTCTCCGCCCCCCCCCCCCGCCTGGGAGAAGTGATCTTTGTATCCTGGAGATCAATTGTAATGGAGGTTGGCAACCTTATGCAGAAGGCCTTATCTGTTAATCTGATCTGCTATGTTTAACTGTTCGGAAGGCCTTATCTGGAATTGTGTTTGGGGAGGGAGCTGTGACTCCTGGGGCTCTAAAGGAAGCTGTGGTGAGGCCCCTGTTAAAGAAACCACTGGATCCCGCCGACCCGCTCAGTTACCACCCACTCTCGAACCTCCTGTTTCTGGATAAAGTGATTGAGCGGGCAGTGGAGAAACAGCTGCAGAATTTCCTGAAGGAGACCTCAGCTCTGGATCCCTTCCAGTCGGGCTTCCGCCCGGGCCATAGGACCGAGACACTGCTGGTCACCCTCACGGACGATCTTTGCAGTCACCTGGATTGAGGTGGAACGATGTTGCTGATTTTACTAGATCTTTCAGCAGCGTTTGATACAGTCGATTATGATCTTCTGACCCACCACCTTGTCGACGTGGGAATTCAAGGGATGGCATTACAGTAGCTTGTCTCCTTTCTCCATGGTTGGAGACAGAGGGTGGTTCTAGGGGAGAAGTTGTCATCCCGCTATCCACTAGTATGTGGTGTGCCACAGGGGGCAATACTCTCCCCATTATTGTTCAACATCTATATGCGCCAAGCTGGTGTGAAGTTTTGGGCTTGGGAGTCATCAGTATGCTGATGACACCCAGCTATACCTGTGGCTGTATGGCCAGCCTGGATCGGCCCCGGATATCCTGGAGTATGCTTTTGAAGCCGTGGCTGGATGGTTGAGGCAGAGTCAGCTGAAGTTAAACCCCTTGAAGACAGAGATCCTGTACTTGAGTTGCGGGAGTGTGGATTTGGGGCCCAGGCTTCCTACACTCAGTGGGGCAGTGCTTACACCGGCTCCGAGAGTTAGGAGCCTGGGGGTGATCCTGGATGCCTCCTTGAAAATGGAGGCCCAGGTCATGGCAGTTGCCAGGTCGTCATTCTTCCATCTCCGACAGACCAGACAACTCACCCCCTATCTTTCAAACCACGACTTAACTACAGTGGTCCAGACAATGGTCACCTCTAACTTAGACTACTGTAATACACTCTATGCAGGGCTTCCCTTGAACTTGATCCGGCGGTTACAACTGGTCCAAAATGCGGCGGCGCATGTCATCTTCACCGGAGAGCCTTCTAATGTACATGTTACACCGGTATTGCACCAGCTGCATTGGTTACCAGTAGAGTACTGGATCAGATTCAAGGTTTGGGTATTAACCTATAAAGCCCTATGCGGACTAGGACTGGTGTATCTGCGGGACCGCCTCTCCCTATATGAGCCCTAGAGGATGCTTTGATCCAGCAACAAACAGCTGTTCATGCTCCCTGGCACCTGGGAGGCCCGCCTAGCATTGACCAGGGCCAGGGCCTTTTTGGTCCTGGCTCCAACCTGGTGGAATGCTCTGTCTAAAGAGACTAGGGTCCGACCAGATTTGTTATCCTTCCGCCAGGCCTGCAAGACGATGCTGCTCTGTCAGGCGTATGGTTGACGCTGGTTGGGCCTCCCCACTGGCCAACTAGAGGAATACATGCCCCCCCCCCCCCAGCCTGTTAAATACTTTGGAGATGGTCGGGTGGTGGTTATTGGAGAAGTCTGCTGCGGCTGTGTTTTAAATATTTATGTGGTTTTATTGGTTTTAAAGTTATATGTATTTTAAATTACTATACCGATTGCAATCCACCCTGAGTCTGCTGATGCGGAGAGGGTGGAACATGAATTGAATAAAATAAATAAATAAATTTGATAGAGCTTTGGACGCAGAAGTTTCCAGAATCAACTCCCAGCAACTCTAGTGAAAAGCATTAGGGAGTAGGGGACATGAAAGACCTCCCCCCTTGACACCCTGGGGGCCCACCTCCTGGTCAGAGTAGACAAAACTGACTTAGACAGTCCAAGGGTCTGAGTCAGTATCAGGATGCTTCATGTGTAAGACCAGATTCCTGTTGGGAAATGACCAAAGCATATGGTGCTGAGGTGGCCAAACTTTACAGTAATTTCTGCTCACCTCATTTCTTAGCCCCTTCACACAGCTCCAGTGTATAGGAAAGCCTTTGCCCTGCTACCAGCTTTGTCTTTTTAAACTACCCTTCCCAGATACCTTTGCATCTCCCAACACGTGCTCTTCACGTATCAGATGTCTCATGTAGAGAGACTCTCAGTCTTCCCCCAAAGTTAGGTCAAATATTGCTTTGATAGCATCTGAACATATGAATCGATGCTCAGGTTGTAGTAGCGGGACTGCCCAAATGCTATGGCACCTTCGATGTGAACGAGATGACTCTGCCATGAGTTTTTGTGGTGTGTTTTGTCAGATGAACGAAGGAGATAGGTTATGTTCAACGGCAATGACAGGAATGCTCACCCAGTTATTAGGTCCAAATAATAAATTATTGCACATAGTCCTAAATGATCTACATTCCAGCTCTACTGTTTTCTGAAATCAGTCACAGACTCACTTAATGGCTTTGAATGGGTGAAAATTGAGTTGTAGGTACGGAGAAGATAAGGTAGATTGGAAATGTTGACAGGCAAGAAGCAGCAGATGTAATAGTTGTTTGTGTGTGCGGGGAGAGAATCAAAGGCAGGCATTCAAGAGGTCTCCAGTGTGTTAAGGTATAATGGAGTGTTTGTTTTAGCACAAGGGAGCGGCTTTGCATGGAACAGTACCAAGTTCAGTCCCGAGGATGCAGTGTTAGGGAAAGGCTTTTTCTTCCTGTGTCCCTAGAGAGTCACTGCCTATCATACAGATCAGCCTATGTCTACTGAAAACTACTACAAAACCATAAACTAATGACTGAGAGATGAACGATTCAGTCGTTCAAATGAGCCGTGGTTTTCAGACTTTGCAGTTTCCCACCACAACTCGCAAATCCAGTGTTTCTGCCACGGAGTTTCTATGCATTGCAAAGAGTTCTGGGACATACTCCAGAGGTGGGTCACACAGGGCAGTGGGGGGACCTATTGGGCCACACCCTCACTGAGTTTGAGTTGAGAGTGCTCCCGTATAACTCTCCCCCTCCGGATATGCATTGGCTGGGAAGAGGGGTAGTGGGGAGCAAGCTTGGTATAACAACGACAATGACAATAAAAACAACATACTATTTAAATACTGCCCTTCAGGACAACTTAATGTTCGCTCAGAGTAGTTTACAAATTGTGTTATTATTATCTTCATGACAATCACCCTGTGAGGTGGGTGGGGCTGAGAGAGCTCTGAGAGAGCTGTGACTGACCCAAGGTCACCCAGCTGGCTTCAAGCGGAGGACTGAGGAATCAAACTTGGCTCTCCAGATTACAGTCCTGCTGCCAAACAGGTAGTGGAGAGTATTTCAGAGAACCCTGTCCTCCGTTACTGGTCTTCTCATTAAGGAAATCAGATAACCTTTAAGAAATCTGAGAAGTCTCCCAGATGTAATTTGGAAGGCGTTGCAGTAGGAAAGAGATTTTGAGTGCAGAAAATATGAAGCCGGTCCATCTAGCTCTGTTTTGTCTACTCTGATGGCAGTTAATCCCCAGGAGTCTTTTCTGACATTTTCCACCTGTGGTTTACTTGGGGATACGGGGGACAGAACCCAGCACCTTCTAGATGCAGTGAACCTGCTCTAACACTGAGCTCTGGTTCCTCCCACTATGTTCTTGATGAGGCCCTTTTGGGTGATGTGGTTTTGAGCAGGTTTTTTATGTGTGTGCAGGCAATGAACGATCCAGTTATTAGAATTCATCGTTCAGGACATGGAAGGAAAAATTGCATTTAGCATTTCACTTCACAGATTAAATAGGATGCCAAATCTTATTTCCAGGCTGGTGTTCTGAATAAGGTACTCTTTGAATAGGCAAACTACAGAGAGAGAGGTTTATCTACAGCTGCAAGAGGTTAAATGAAGTGAGAAATACTCGAATTCCATGTAGGATGTTATGGTTAATTGTCAGATCACATTCGAGTAGTAAACGTTAACAAGACCTGGTATTTCTCATCTGTCAAGATATGAGGTTAATGGCCCATGAGAGGAATATGGATGCTCTTGGGCTGATGAGATTACACAGTTTGTTGGGCAAAAATGGGGTGCGGATGAAAATAAGGGTGAGAGAAGGACATAACATCTCTGTCCGGTCTGGAGAAGCACGTGGACCAATGAGCTGGTGGCCAAAACATTCCACAAAAGAGAGACCCTGCTATTGGGTGATATGAAACTGCCGGGGCTGCTTGTATTCAAGAGGCTGGACCCAGAGAAAATATAAGGACCACCTCGTCGTTGTTCAACATCTTTACTTTTCGCTTTGGCTTCAGAATCTGCGCTACATTTTGGTGAGTCCTGCTTCCCGTTCTCCCCTTCAGACACATGAGTCGAAAACATCTGGAGATGATTCTGGAAAGTACTGCAAGGTGAAACTTGGAGAACAGATGTTTCAGTTCTAGGGCCTTTGTTGATCTGGGTGATGCTCCAGGCAGATGTGCAACTCCCCCCCCCCAATTCTCCTTCCTATTATGCTTAGAGGCAGCGGGTTGAACTCTTTTTATAATGGGAATATTTCCTTCAACATACCTGGAAAGAGAAGTTGCATTTTGATGAAGTTAAGAGAGTGAGGATAGGTAGACATAAGAAAGTGGAACTAGACATGCCCCCATGACGTTTGTATCCCTCTGTTTCCCTTGATTTATTCTTCTGTACTAACAAAATGCTGTCCATTATGACACGCAGCAGAGATTGGGAGGAAAATCTTATCTATTGCAAAGACTCCTGGGTTGTGGTGCATACCTGTGTGCTCAGAGCCCCCCACCCATTGTAGGGCTTTTCGATATTGTGAAACAACATTCTGTAACAGTTCAGGGCAAGCATACTGGGGAAAACGGAGGTGAAACTGGCAGAGCCTTCGGGGAGGCAAAGAAGAAATAAACAAAGCCCCTGAGCGGTGATATTTTCAGGCTCTTTAGAGAGGGGAAATTGACAAAGCCTTCCCATTGGTCTTTTAGAACTCGACTTCCCGGCTAACATTGCGCCTCCCTTCACTTGAGCGTCCTCGTGTAATTTGTCTTGTTTAGAGAGACTCACTGTTATGGAGGGAAACTTGGCTCTTGCCCTCGGTCATCTTGCGTACTCATATCTGCCCGTCCCCTTGCTTACTTACTAGATTTATACCCTTCCTGTTGGTTTGGTTAGACTCATAAGGCAAGGTGCCTTAAAAGGGAAAGCCAGAGTGTTATAATGGTTAGTGTACTTTGGTTCACAACACCACTCCAATATGAAGGTTATTGGGTGACCTTGGGCCAGTTATTTTCTCTCTCTCTCTCTGCATAGCACCTTATGGAGTTACTGAGGGGATAAAATAGAAGAGGGAAAAATCCTGTTGAGCTCTTTGGAGACTAGATACATTCTGGGTTCTGTTTCTTGGTTACTCAAGAGTATGATAGAGTCGTTAAAACTGGCTTTGACACATGTGGAAAAATGTATACATTCAGTTCCCGCTCATCACTTATTCCATCGTATCCTCTTTCTCAATGTGCATTATTCGTCTATTCAGCCTTCTCCCACATTCATCCATTGCAGTTTCTCAACCTTTCCTCTGTGTGTGTGTGTGTGTGTGTGTGTGTGTGTGATGTGCTGTCAAGTCACCTCCAACCTATGGTGACCCTATGAAGGAAAGACCTCCAACCTATGGTGACCCTATGAATGAAAGACCTCCAAAATGTTCTATCATTAACAGACTTGCTCAGATCCTGCAAACTGGAGGGTGTGGCTTCTTTGATTGAGTCCAGCCATCTCGTTTTAGGTCTTCCTCTTTTCCTGCTGCCTTCCACTTTTCTTAGCATGATTGACTGTTCCAGAGAATCTTGCCTTCTCATGATGTGACCAAAGTATGATCGCCTCCGTTTTGTCATTTTAGCTTCTAGGGAGAATTCAGGCTTGATTTGATCTAGTACCCACTTTCCTACCCCCCTATTTTTCTACCATCACCCTCTCAATCATTCCTCCCTGCTCCTAAGACCTTCCAGTATTGGGTCTTAATTTTCCCAGATTGATGAAGCAGTGTTCTAAGATCCTTGCGGCTGTATTTCAGGTTGGTTGCTCAAAATGACGACTTCTTTGGAGAAGGCGCTGGCCACAATTGTTGTCACCTTCCACAAATATTCTGGAAAGGAAGGCGACAAGTATAAACTCAACAAGAGAGAGCTAAAGGAACTTCTGCTGAACGAACTTCCTGCATTCAATAGTGTAAGTTCATTTTGTGGTGGGAGTTAGTGCTAGTGAGGAGAAGCCGCAACATTAAACTCACCTAATCTATCCACACAATCTTTAGGATTAGTTAACAAGTGGATGATGCTTTGCTAACGCCAAAGGGAATGTTCACAACTTGCAGACAGCAACTCAGTTCCAAATCTTACTCATTAACTTAAGCTGTCATCCAACCAAGATATACTTTGTTTTCCTAATGAAGTGCATACACAAGGCAATGTATACTTTTGCAATTTTAAATTGGTTGGGATCAAATTAGTAGCTGCTGAATCCAAGACACAATGCCTGTGAATTTCTCCAGGCTTTGCCTTAATCTACTAGGTTTGTCCCACTTTAGCACCTGTCTTTCCTTGAGAGATGAGTAATTATAAATACAGATGACAACCTTAGGGCTAAACTACACACTACATTTTACACGATTTCACCACGGAGCAAACCATGTTGTGGTCCCGATCCATTGCTTTTACATAGAGTTGTCACTGGGGACTTGCAGCTACAATATGGCTGCCAGTCCCCATTGGGCACTTATGCTGCTGTACCATAGTGGTTAAGTGGTAGGGCTGTGAACCAGCACTCTGTTGGTTCGAATCCCACTGCAGACATGAACACAGTCAGTGGTGTTGGGTAAGCCACTCCTCTCAGCCCCAGCTCCCCAGCTGTATTCTAGGGATAATAATAAAACTTTGTTCACCACGATGAGAGGGACAGTAATCAGTCAAGAAGAACGGTATAGAAGTGCAGTTGTTGTTACATACAGTTTGGTCCTTAAATGGAGAGCAGGTTTGGCTATTGGGAATGGGAAACTGTTCAGATAAAGCTTTGGTGAGGAAGTGAACCTTGAAGGAGAAGAGGTGTGGTTATTTATTGATCAATTTACCTTATTTATTGTCTGCTTTTCTCACTGAGGTTTAAGGCGGATTATAAAATTAAAAACAATGTTTATTTATTTTTAGCCCATCTTTCTCACTGAAACCCAAGGCAATAAAAACAGTAAAAAACATATTTAGTTATTTATTATTTTATTTATTTTATTCAATTTGTATTCTGCCCTTCCCACACCAGCAGGCTCAGGGCAACAAACAAAGCCACAAAATTTGAAAAAATGCAATAGAAACAGCATTGCCTAAACGTTTTCACGGATATTACGAGTACAAATCTGCCACTTGATTAACAGCATCATTGCTTTATAGAATATATCACATACGGTGCTAGAAGAGCAATCTAACCAGTTTGATAGAGCACACTAACTAATGAATCAACTAAACATTGCAATCCTACTTTCAAATAGATAGACGATGGATGTATGGATGGGGCAGGCTTCAGGAAGAGTGCAGGGGAGCATGGTATATTCTTGGATACTGTATATTCTTAGAACTTGGATATCTTAATTGCCCGTTACTTCTACGGACCTGTTACCCAACCTGTACGGATGAACTTTAAAGATTTTCTTTCTGATGATCCCAGAAACAAATGGATGGGGCAGAGTTCCAGAAAATCATGAGTGACCTGGACCACAACAAGGACAATGAAGTAGACTTCCAGGAGTTCTCCTGCTTTCTGGCTTGTGTGACAATGGGGTTTGACGAGTTCTTTAAGAGCTGCCCCAAACTTCCACTCCTCAAGAAATAGATCCATTGGATTGAACGGCTGAACATTCCAAGACCAATTAAATAAACGTTCTTTTTACTATCCCGGGTCTTTCTGTCATTTACTCCTTGTGGTTCTTGGAGAATCTTTAGAGGGTTTATGCAGTGAACTCTGATTGGCAACTCAAAAAACCAAAACCTATAGTTTGAACTGATGATCATCATCAAAGACTGATCCATGATTGAAGACCCTGTAATAGTAGCTAAACAGCTGTGCTTATGAAAGCCTGAGTGAGCCAGTGGACAGTGAATTACTGTCAGGTGCGTAGCATCACCTGTCATGACCAGCTGCATCCTGCTGTTATGGTTATTGGCCAATTCCGCACGGCTTACCTGAAGCTGGAACGTTGCGGGACATTGCGGAACATGCCAGCAAAAATGCGAAAGATTGCGTTTTCTCGTGCGAGTTTTGCGCGATGTTGCGCAAAACTCACGCAAGAAAATGCGATCTTTCATGTTTTTGCCGGCATGTTCCACAATGTCCCGGCTTCAGGTAAGCCATGCGGAATCGTGCGGAATAGCTGTGTGGAATAGCCTGATGCTTTATGTATGGTTAAAGGCTGAGATTATTAGTTGACTGAACTGCTTGCCATTTGGACCTGTGATGGGAAAGTATGCAAGGGAGGTGGTGGTTCCTGCTGTTATCTGTATGCCTCTTTGAACTGCACGAAAAGCCTCCCTCGTTAGTCTGGGAAGAGGTGCCTGCATAAGAGGTACCTTGGAAAATCCCATACATCATTTCTGTTGCTTTTCTTGCCGAGATGCTTTCCCACCGAATATAGATGACAGTCAGACAGGAGGGAGGGGTTTAGAGGATGCCCGTGCTTTTAAGACCTATATACGTATGGTGTTTGTATTCCTGGCAAAGATGGAGTAAGTGCATGACACTAGTAGCTTTTTAATAAAGTGCTTTTAGTGCTTGCAGTCAAGTCTTTGAGAGTTACTTGGCATCCTTACAATTACCTCCACAGGGGGTTTGGCAGAGTTCTCTCCTTGCAGACTTTTGTTACTGGCTTACACACAGAGATGAGAAGCTGCAATGCAATGCGGAACAAATTGCGTAGGAGACTCTACCACTTCCTCCAACTCTCCCACCCCGGAATTAGCTGGATGCATTTTGTGCAACGGCTGGTTCTGAATCAGCCCTCTTGCAGACTTCCAAAATGTTGAGAGCGACAACCTTCCCCTTTAAAGCCTGACATTTCCAAAAATGCCAATGAATTGGCAACAATAATAAAATTTAACATTTGTATAGTGAGTTCATTGCGCTTCATGTATGCCAGCTTGTTGTAATCCCTGTCCCATAAGGCAGTACACACCCTCTGAAATTTCATAGATGAAAATTGGGAGATGCTTGCAAGACACCTGCTCTTATCCCAAGGATCACTGCCCATGGTTTTCTTCCTCGTCATAATTATATATTGCAGAAGGCTCCTCTTGATACATTCGGATCATTTTCTTTGAATTAGCTATCCTTTGCGAAGCAAAGACAGTGTTTGTTCATTTGGTGGGAGATATGCTTTCCCTAAAGTAATGGTCTTACAATTAGAGATGGGCACGAAACAAACCACGGAACAAAATTCCGTATGGAATGGCTGGTTTGTTTGCACCAAAACACGCGTTCCGTGGGAACATGGCCAGGTTTGGAGTTTCACAGACCTTCCGCCAGTTTCAGCCCATTGGCTGAATCCGGCACAGGGTCTGTGAAACTGACAGCCCCAGCACAGGAGAAAGTAACTGTCATTTCACAGACCCTGTGCCGGTTCCAGCATAGGGGTCTGTGAAACTGGCAGCCCATTTCTCCTGATGTCCGGGCTGTTCGTTTCACAGACCCCGTGCTGTGGGTCTATAAAACGGACATCCTGGGCAGCAGGAGAAACTGATAGCCTCTTTCTCCTGCTGCCCAGGCTGTGTAGGGTCTGTAAAACTGACAGCCCCGGCAGCAGGAGAAAGGGGCTGTATGTTTCAAACGCCCAGCACTGGCTTCAGCAGCCAATGCAGGGCGGTTGAAATGCCATGGAACAACGAACCACGAACTGGGAAAAGGTCGGAAGTTCATGGTTCGATATTCCGTGGAACGCTATGAACCACGAATCACGTGGTTTCGGGTTTTTTGTTCCGTGCCCATCTCTACTTACAATATGTTATCACTTGAATGTGTATTTCAGCAACTACAGCATGTGAAGTGGCAAACTGCACATTGTGTGGCATCTTCCTGCACGTGCATTGATGGGGATGTACACTAGGGGCAAAATTCTTCCAACCCAGGCTTGCCAACCTCCAGATGAGGTCTAGAGATCTCCCAGAATTATAATTGATCTCCAGACTACAGAAATCAGTTCCTCTGGAGAAAATGGCTACTTTGGAGAATGGCCTGTATAGCATTATACCCCCTTGAAGTCCCTCCCGTCCCCAAACCCCACCCTCTGCAAGCTCCACCCCCAAATCTCCAGGAATCTCCCAAGACGGAATGGGGCAACCCTACTTCCACCCCAAAGCATTTTAAAGAAGGTATTGACCAAAGTAAAAAATAGGGATGAAATAGGAACCATAATTTACCAGCGAGAGTGACCAGAAACAGAGAGTGTCGCTGGTAAATAGGGACCATAGGAGGATATGTTAATGTTATCTTCATGTTGCAGATAGGAAGTAGGAACCGAAGGGGTTTGGCTAAGATCCAAGCCATATGAAATACGGAGGATCTGCTTAGGGGTTGCCAGATGTATAATTGAGCTGTGCAGCCATCCAATATGGGCTGCGTATGTGTAAAGTGCCATCAAGTCACAACTGAGTGAGGGTGACCAGCAAGGGGCTTTCAAAGCAAAGGAGAAGCAGAAGTGGTTTGCCACTGCCTTTCTCTGCAGAGTCTTCCTTGATGGTCTCCCATCCGAGTACCAACCCTGTGTAGCTTCCGAGATCTGATGAGATGGGGCTATACCAGGGGTGGCCAAACTTGCTTAATGTAAGAGCCACACAGAATAAACATCAGATGTTTGAGAGCCGCAAGAAATGATGCACTGAAGTGACTTCAGATGAAGAGGTGGGTTTGGGGGAGTGTCCTGAAAGTGACATCACAGGAAGGGGTGGGGTTTTGGTGCAGTATGCTGGAAGTGACATAATCAGAAGTGGTGAAGGTTGGGAAGAGCCATCACCTGACCTCTGACTTGGAAGTGACATCACGAAAGTGATGTCACATCCTTGCTAGGCTTCACCCCCAAAGTCCCCAGGTATTTTCTGAGTCAGACCTGGCAACCCCCAAATTTTTATTGAAAATATGAAAGACATGGAAAGAAAGTAAAAAAGAAAGAAAGAAGGAAAAAAGGAAAAGGGAGGGAAAGACATGGAAAGAAAGAAGGAAAAAAGGAAAGGGAGAGAGGAAAAGACACGGAAAGAAAGGAGGGAAGGGAGGGAAGGGAGAGAGGGAAATAACCTAAACTAAAATGTATGGTCATGGCGATACTCAGAAACCTCTGGGAGCTGCACAATATGTCTAGAAGAGCCACACGTGACTCTTGAGCTGCAATTTGGCCACCCCTGGGCTATACCATGCCACCTTCCCTCCCACCAGTATGAATTACAACCATGGCATTTGGGAAGGTGGGGTTTTACTTTCCTCCTGCACCATTTTCTCAGTTGGACGCCCCCCCTCCCAAGATCCTGCAAGGCCCATTAATTAAAAAAGGCAGGTTTCTCCCTTCCCCACTCCGGAAGATTAAAGCTGTAGTGGAGGGCGCTTCCAAATGGGCCTGGGAGAAACATTTGTGGGTGCAACAGCCTCAATCCATACCAAGTCCCCCGTGCCTCCCTTTTGCAGCTTAGCTTTGCAGAGTGCTGATCCACAGCACCCCTTCGGCCGCCTAGTGACTTCATAGCAGAGGTAGGATTTGAACGAGGGGCCTTCTGATTCGTAGCTCGGTTTGCTCTCAGCTGCAGTGTGGCGCTTATGAATCTATTCCTGCTGGATTCCAGAACCGCAGGTCAACCAGGTGAAAGTCTTCTGAAGGACTAAAAGGCTAAATATTCAGGTAAAAAGGAAGGACTCGGTGGGTGGCATGGCTGTAGGGGTCCGGAAACAATATCCCCACCCGGTGTTTGTGGGTGGTTTACAACGTCTGACTTTGTTCTCTGAGGATCTTGGAACACAGAATGTGCCACATTGTGGAACATGAGATAAAAGAGGCCCCTGGATCAGAGAGAAGTGCAAATTCCTGGGTGTGTCTCTTTCAAACACCTGTCAGACAGGTCCAAAGGAATGCTCAACGTCTCCAGTTAGGTCTGGGCATGTTTGAGTTGGAAGAATGTGGTTAATATGCATCACGGGGAAGAATTCAGTTACTGGGTGCCTCCTAGATATTGGGTGTCTTTTAGACGGATAATACAGCTGTACAGGCATTTTAAGAGCCAGAGTTTGGAGGAGATAACTTTATGTCTTCAAAGCCAAGGTCACATGGAGTGGATCCAACTTCTGATCAGCGCTACAAGGATGGAAATAAAACTATCCCCGTCAAAATCCTCTCTTCTGTACAGGAACTTCACTGTGCGTGGCATTATTTAATTGCATTCTCGCTGAGACTCAAGGCAGATTACACTGTTTAAAACAGTGCAATAGGAATAGAATACACACCCCCAAACAGGACTTTTTTCAGCTGGAATGTGGTGGAACGCATTCTGGCACCTCTTCAAAATGATCATGTACTTTGGAAAACCTGAACTGGAAAAAAAGCCGGGATTTAAAAGCTCCTTTCCATGACACTTTGAAGCAACACGGAAAAGGGCACTTAAACCCTGCCACCTCACCTCAGCTGCCTGGTGGGGAATTCCCCGCCAAGCAGCTGAAGCTGGAGTTTAAACGCCCCTTTCCCTGCCACTGTGCCATGCCAGCTCACCTCAGCTGCCTGGCAGGGAAGTCCCCACTAAGCAGCTGAAGCATGGGGGTTTAAAATTTAAAGATCCGCTTGCTACGGAGCTCTGTGCAATGATGTCACTTCCTGGAAGTGATATCATTGAACGGTCTCGGGAGCGAACGTGCATGTAGTGACAGGGTAGCCACCTCCTGCGAGGAGTTGCCACAGGTGCTGCTGGCAACCGCTACCCTGAGTTCCACCATCTGTTTCCCCAGAAAAAAAGCCCTGCCCCCAACAGTAAATAAAACTGGGTTACAAAATTAGAGAGCAATACACTGAAAACAGTATATTGCATACATGGTAACAGCAGAGTTACAAATAATATAATATTGGAAACGCAAAACAGGGAACCAGTACAATAAACGATGTATATATAGAAGGAACAAAGCAATGATTACAGCCTAAATATCACAGGCAGTAACCGTATTGCTTACTATAAAAACACCTTCCCCAAAAGTTGTTTGCACGTTCTGTGGAATTACAAACGCACAGGAACCTTTCTGACGTCCTCAGGCAGGCTAGTAATGGAAGGATGAGGAAAGATCTGTTCTCTCCTTCCTCCCTCCAGGAAATTAATTGAATTGGGTGAGGTTCAAACTGGTTGGGAGAGAAAGGATTTGAGAAAGCTTGTAGCCAAAGCACGGCAGCACAGTGCTCGGCCGGGGCTGGTATTTATGGGTGCAGGTGTGACAAAAGGCAGCAGCTTGGTGGATGTACGCACCTCCCCTGGGCTCAGATCTCTCCTATCTTCCCCCAACAGCTGGCTTTCCCCCTGCACATCTGGGTGAGTTGTTTCCACCGCCTCTTGCAAATTGCTGCTTCTTTTAACCGTGAATCCTTTTTTTAAAAAAGCCAGATGTGTATTTTGTTGGTAAGGTGGTGAGGCTCAAGTGAAACTTGACAATTCTCATTCCTGATGTGCCCAGAAGGATTTGGGGTAGCGGGGCAGAACTCTTGCTCAGATCTTTGGCAAGAGGGCAGGGTTGGGCTAGATGGGCCGAGGGTCTGAGTCTGTGTATAAAGCAGCTTCACGTTGCTTCATGTTTTCCATTCCTATGTATTAAGAAGTTTCAGGGGCAAGGAGAAGCAAAGCCATTAGGAGGCAAGCAAGCTTTTCAAAGCAGGCAGCATCACTGCTAATCCTGCATCAGGTTGCTGCAGGGGTACGGTCGCCAGATTCCTCTTCCCTTCCAGTGGAGGGGGGAATCTGGCATTTAACTTGTGCTGCTCGCGTGTCCCTCTTTGCACACATGTGCGCAGAGTGTGCTCCTGGTGCCTGTGTGATAATGTCACTTCTGGGAGTGATGTCATCATGTTAACCACACAAATGTTCCCATGATCCACCCCAAATGAAGCATGGGAGTGCTCACATGACCGGCACGCCCCCTAGAAGCACATGCATTGTGCGCACTCCTGGGGCGCCTGCCATCTCCTGCTGGCAGATCAGGGGTCAAGGAGGCAACCCCCTGGGGAACGCTATGCAGGGGACAACTGGATCCAAAGTATGCTTCAGCTTTCACCAAATCTAGTGCAACCATTTGACCCTCTTGCTCAGTTTGTATCCAAAATCAAACTCTCTACAAATAGAGCCAGGCTACAAGTGACGCCCGACACAGGTTGAACACTTGTCAGCTTCCCTCAAGTTTTGATGGGAAATGTAGGCATCCTGGTCTTACAGCTTGGCTCTCCATTTAATTAACGTTTACAGAAACCCCACATGCACACCCAGCGGAGGGGAAGGGGGGTGCCCAGCAAGAGCCTGATGCCTGCACCCCCCTCTGGACCACATGTTCTCCCCCACACAGACTGCTGCTCTGTAAACTTCTGTAAGCTGCAAGACCAGGATGCCTACATTTCCCATCAAAACTTGAGGGAAGCTGACTAGTGTCCAACCTGTGTCAGGCGTCACTTGTAGCTTGGCTCCTAGTTTCTCAGCCTTTCCTACTAGTTGAAGGTGTCACTTCCCACAGGAAGGGGAACAGGGGCAGATCAGCCATTAAGGCCACCAGAAAAAGTTCTAGTGGGCAGATGGCCTGGGGAGGCCATCTTCTTGCCGGGACTACGCCCAAGAGAAGAGTGGATGGATTCTGCTGCTGCCACAAACCGGTGGCAATTGTCCCGAGGGCATGTGGAAGGAGATGGCTGGCCTTGCCCCACGAGGTGCATGTAGGAGTTGTCTGGCCCAGCCTCACCCTTCATGGCTCAGCCTTGTTCTGCCTGGAGAGTGACTCACCCAGATGAGGCTCACTTGTCCACTGTGGTGAGGGCTGTGCTTGGCCTGGGCTTGCTCACCCGCCACAACGAGGGATGTGCTCAGCCCTGTCTTGCTTGCCCAATGCTGTGAAGGAGGGGCTCGGCCTGGCCTCACCCTGCCACAACAAGTGACACACCTGACTTGGGTTTGCTCGTTCACCATGGGAAGGACAGGCTCAGCCTGGTCTTGCCTCATTGGCCAGGCCTTGCTCACCTGATGCAGCAAGCGATGTGTTTGGCCAAGCCTTGCAGTGTGGGACTGGCTGAGAAGAATCATTCTTCCTCCTTCTATTGGGTGTGGCCATGAAGGGAAAGGGTGGAGCATGGGTAGGCAGTGGGCAGGCTCTTTTCCAGGGCTCCTTTTTTCTGTCAGTCTGCTCTGTAGGGGACAGTAAATTTGCCCATCCAGGAACATTAATATTCTTTTTTGTTTTATTCCTGACAGCTCGTTAGTAGTCTAATGCCTGGCCCTTTCACAACAGCTGTGAATATGTTCAAAAGCATGTACAACATTATGTTCACAGAGAAGTGTGTGATGACATCCAGGAGCCTGACCTCTGACTTCCATGCACTGAGCCAAACATATGCATGCAGGCTCTATACGTGGATTACTACAGCTTTTAGCAGTGTTTCAATTGTGTGAAGAAGCCTACATGTGCTGTGGACTGTGTCTCTGTAGATGTAGGATTGGATATGTGGGCACAGAGGGTCGATCCAACAGATGCAATCCTGCTTCTGTGCAAGCACTTTTGAATAGCTGCACAGCCCGACAGTAACCAAGACATCAATAACTCGTAACATTATTGAGGGACAGTGTGATGCAGTGGTTAGAGTAGTTAAAATCTGGGAGGCCTGGTTCCGATTCCCACTCTGCCATAAAACTCATTGGTGGTGACCATGGGCCATACTTAGCTTAGCCTTGAGCCAGTTTGGTGTATTAGTTAAGAGCAGGGCCAGATCGAGGGGGGGCAGGGGGGGTAGTCTGCTCCTGGCGCCACCAAAGAGGGGGTGCCGGATGCAGTTGCCAGCTGCCAGGATCGTGGGGAGCTGAGCGGCCACCCACACCATTTGCCTGCCCAGGAGGACAGGGAGCGTGCGGCAAGCTGGCCGCCCCCTCAGCCGGGCAGGTGAATGGCATGGAGGGCTGAGAGGCCGCCCGCATCACTCACCTGTCCTGCTGAGGGGGTGGCCGGCTTGCCACACATTCCCTGTCCTTCTGGGCAGGCAAATGGTGCGGGCAGCCTCCCAGCTCTCCGTGCCATTCACCTGCCTGGCTGAGGGGGCACGGAGAGCTGGGAGGCGCGGGCCACCTCTCAGCCGCCAGAGCTGCCGCCGCTCTGCTGGCGGCATGCCACCCTGTGTGATGATGTTATGAAGTGACATCATGACGCAGTGGTGGGCGCGCACGCGTGCTGCGCGTGCGTGGAAGTGCAGCCAAAATTGGGTTGTCCCGGGCGCCAGGAACCCAAGATCCAGCCCTAGTTAAGAGCGGCAGGACTCTAACCTAGAGAACCGGGTTTGATTCCCCACTTTTCCACTTGAAGCCAGTTGGGTAACCTTGGATCAGTCACAGCTCTCTCAGAGCTCTCTCATCCTCATCCACCTCACAGGGTGATTGTTGTTGTGGGGATAATAATGATATTGACTTTGTAAACTGCTCTGAGCGTGGCAGTAATCTGTCCAGAAGAGCGGTATATAAGCACAAGATTGTTTTATTATTATTATTATTGTTATTATTATTATTATTAAATGAGATGAAATGCGCTAGATAATTATTGAGCTTGTGTCATCAATGGATTTGCTACATTGTGGGGTCACATAAAAGGAAAAAATCCCCTGGCTGAAGTAGCTTATGAGGAGAGGGGGGCTGAACCTGGAGTAAAAGGAGATGAATATGTGGAAGTTCAAATATACTGCGGATGTACAAATCATATTTAGTTACAGACCATTGATGTGACTTTTTATGGCCACAGTCTGAAGAACGGGGTCAACATTTTTGAAGGCAAAATTTTGATCAGCCAGTTTGGTGTAGAGGTTAAGAGCGGCAGGACTCTAATCTGGAGATCTGGGTTTGATTCCCCACTCCCCCGCTTGAAGCCAGCTGGGTGACCTTGGGTCAGTCACAGCTCTCTCAGAGCTCTCTCAGCCCCACCCACCTCACAGGGTGTTTTGTTGTGGGGATAATGGCATACTTTGTAAACCGCTCTGAGTGGGCATTAAGTTATCCTGAAGGGTGGTATATAAACTGAATGTTGTTGTTGTTATTGTTGTTGTTGTTAATGCGGTGGGGAAAACCAATGGCTGCAATTTCATCCTGAGCAGAATGGAACAGTGTTAGGAAGCAGAATTCTCAAAACTGTGTCGCACCACTAACTTATTGAGGGTTCTCATTTAGGTGGTGAAGATGAAGCCAAAGATTTAATTAAAAAGGTGTGTTTTGAAGAGGGTTTACCAGGAAATCGTGAGGAGAAGATCTTGGAATTCACACCACATGGGTGAACAGAATCTAAACCACCATTCACTTGGTGTGTGTTTGTGTTTAATCCTACTTTTTCTTCCTTTTCAGAGGCCAAGATGGAGGCACCTCTTGAAAAAGCTCTTGAGGTTATGGTAAACACCTTCCACAAATATTCTGGCGGAGACGGTGACAAATATAAGCTCAATAAGTCTGAGATGAGAGAGTTGCTTCTTCAAGAGATGCCTGCTTTTGTCAGGGTGAGGAGATTTCTGGGAGGAAAGCTCAGAGGGACACTGAAGTAGGCAGAAGCGAATGTCCCCAATTTTATTTCTCGTTACGTTTATTTGTATTTTTGTTCTCCGCGTTTGTTTGGTAGATCTTCAGTTTGTAGAGTTTTGTTAATGCTAAATTTATGTGGTCTTAAACTGTTCTATGTCTGTCGCTGATATGTTCAAGATGTCACAGTTTGTGGGAAACATTCAGTGTCTGGGAGCAGAAAATGAGGTGAAAATTAAGAACCTCAGATTCGACTCGTACAACGGCGAAATGAAGTGGGGATTTTTTTAAAGGGCAAAACAGGGGGATCAAAAATGTTGAAATAATCTCTACTCTGTAAGGCACAATCCAATTGTATTCCATGACCTGCTCTCTTGTTTAAGAATCTAACACGAGCAGGCTTGTGGGATCAGACCACATCCCCCTAAATCTAGAATTGTATGCAAGAATCCTAGTACTGGAAGGTCTCCTAGTAATTGCCCACCTCTGCTCTAATCCAGTAGGCACTAGTTTCCCCTTAACACTGCGAATTCTAGATGCATTCCGCACTGCCACCACTATGCTGTCATCCTTGGATCATCTGAACATTCTATACCTTCATCCCAAGTCAGGACCACACCTGGAAATGTGCTGAGATTGTACTGAACTCTGCCTTGCCTTCTCCTTCCTCCAGGGGAAGATCGATGAACCTGGGTTTGAATATTTGATGAAGAAACTAGACAGCAATGAGGATGAGGAGTTGGATTTCCAGGAGTATGCGGTCTTCTTAGCTCTCGCTGCTTCTCTCTGTAACGAATTCTTCCGAGAGTGTTCTGACGAGAACAACCGGAAGAGATGAGGTTGATGTTTTTGAGGGGCCCTCTGATTAGACCCAATCTGGGGGCAAAATGTACAGTAATAAAGATGGTTGAAAGAAAGTTATGTGTGTGCTAATATTACTCAAAGGAGACCTTCAGCAAAGATTGGCCAGGCAATTTCTATTTGGGGTGTGAAATTCAGGCCTGTTGTGTCCCTGATCTCCATGCCTTCTCATTTGCTAAACCCTCCAGTTTCTCTGCTTCATTCCACGTCTTCCCAGTTTGTTCTGCCACTCTGCCTTGTGATTAGGCTTGTCAGGTGACCGCCGGTATCAGGCAAACTCCAGCTATTTGCCTCTGTGGCCACCAATCATTGGCAATCTGCAGGGGGAGGCAGGTCGCCTAAAGACCGGGCAAGTATCCTGCATGTGCACTCCCATGGTAGCGAGAAATGACATCACTTCTGGTCTTACAGAATCACATCTGGCTCAATGCCATTACGTCTGGGTTGTGCTAGATGTCATCAACCAGGGAATCAGGCACACGTATTAACTGGGGCCACAGGCACGCATGGTCACTTCTGGTCTAACATAGCGAAAATGCTATGTTTTGGGCTGATTCGTAAAGAATGTGCTCTGGCATGATAATGCTGCTTCTTGTTGCACCGAAAGTGACATCATCATGCCCTGCTGTGGGAGTGCATGTGCTGATGCACATGCACGAACAAGAGAAAGAGGAGCACCACTTAGTCCCTACTAGAGATGGGCACGAAAACAGCAATACGAACAAAAAAAAAGCCACGAACAGCCCAATCTGCTGTTCGCGAACAAGCTGTTTGTGAGGCCCCATTCTAAATGAACAGGTGGTCGTTGCAAGCCTCGTTTGTTGCTGTTCATCAAGCCAGACAGTCTGGCACCGGCAATCAATTCCCTTGGCAATTTAGGCAGGGATTGTTTGAACTCTGTCTGAACTCCTGCAGTTGCCCTGGAAACCCCAATCTAAGCTCAATTTGATAGGCAGGTCTTCCTTTCAAGTGTGGAGCTCCAAATTTGTTAAAACAAGGGAACAAAGACCAGGGGGGAGCGGGGCTTCCAGCTCTGACTTTGCAGACAGTGGAGAGGGAGAGAGACAGTTGCTGTTGGCATTTTGACAGAGAGAGTGCATTCGAGCTTGAATTTTCTTTGTGTGTAATGGGATAGGGATCTACCCCTTCAAGTTCCAGGGCTGCTGCCAGACTCTGGGGCCAAGCTATTATTTATTATTGGTACCTTTCTTGGTGGCTGCTCAGGTCAGGTTTCTGTGAGTGGTGCAGTAGGGATCTTGACTTGGATGATGGCTGGAGGAGAGCCTGCTGGCCCCCACGAACAGCCAACCACGAACACGTTCGTGAACAGGGCCATATTCGTGGTTGTTCGTGAGTCCCTGTTTGTAGATGGCAATGAACAACAAACATCATGTTCGGTTTTTTTCCTGTTCCTGCCCATCTCTATTCCCTACTCCTCCTGCGCTGTCCTTGCCCCCCAACCTCCTGCTAATTTCCAGGGGGACCCAGCACTCCAATTCCGATCTCTTCGTGTGGTTTAGCCCCTAGACTATCTTAAGGTTGTCAGGTCCTCCCTGGCAATTGGCATGAGAGATTGGTACATGCCCAGGGGCTCGGATATGAATGTGTGCATAGAGGTCGAGACCAACCCCTGATGCTGCTTGGCACCCTAAAAAAATCATAGTCCACTTTTCTCACTGGGACTTGAAACAGATGACCACTAAAAACAATGCAATGCTATGCAATAAAAACATACAGCTATCAAAAGCAGAGAACACTTAAAATGCAGTATAATACAGACAACAGGGCAAGAATGATAGACAGGAGAACAATGCAGCGAAACATTATATTACATACAATCATTATATTACATACAATCAGTGAAACATTACATACATACAATCAGATAGATTACAAAATTAAAGAACAATGCGACAAACGCTGCATAATCAGTACAATGAAGATTGCCATAAATTCCAAGGACATTAATTACCACCTTATTCCCTTTATAAGTATGCCTTCCTGAACAATTCTGTTTTACACAGTCTGCAAAATGATGAAAGTGTGGGAGCCTTCCTCACCTTGTCAAGCAGGACTTTCCATGCTATGGGAGCAACAACAGACAATGCTGGCGTATGGGCAGCTGTTGATCTTACCCATTTGAAGGGTGGCACCTTCAAAAGCCTTTGCTCTGATGATTGGAGCTGCAATGGAGCATATCCTGAAATATGCCAGTCCCAGGCCATAAAGGGTTTTGTAGGCAATAACCAGTACCTTGAAATTAAACCTGGAAATAAATTGGTAACCAATGGAGTGACTGCGGAATAAGAGTAATGCACATGTTCTGCCTAGCTCCTAATAGTAACAGAACGGCAGCATTCTTTACTGCCTGGAGTTTCTGTGTTGTTTTCAAGGGCAGACCCATGTAGAGTGTGCTACAGTAGTCTAGCTGCAAGATTATCTTGGCATGGGTAACTTGACCATGCAGGATCAGTTCTCCAGGCTGAAGGAGTGCAGAATTTTCCCTGTCTTAAAAAACAAGTTCTTAGTTTTTTGATGGATACTGCCAAGTCACAATTTCAAATTCTGTTTTCTGTTTTTCAATGATAAAAATGGGGCTAAGTATCACTTCAAGGAGGACAGCGGCCCACCCAGGCACACAGTTCTGTGGGTAAAGTAGAATTGAAAAAAATGTGAAAACTCCCTTCCACCAATTAAGCGGGCATTCCATCTTTGAAAATGAGTTTAATTTTCCTTCTTTTCTTCTCTGCCTGGCTCCTATAACAATCACTGGCTAGCTATGCTGCGTTGGGAGCAATGTTTGTGTTGGATAGAAGATGACTATAACAAAAAAACACTCAATTTCTTCCATGAAAATCTTCTTCCAGCCTATTTCTAGTCAAGTTCTACAAACACCCACATAGAAGCCACTGTGTTGTTTTCCATATAAACTTCCTTGTTCAAATTTTCCATAGCTCCCTCCATGGGATTCATCCCCAGCCCTGCCTTTTGCCTCTGTCTTAGTTAACAAGGCAGGCAGTTTCTCAATTCCACCCCAAAGGGACACAATCTGCTTTCCCAGGCAGTTAAAAACATTTCTGAGCAGGTTTTACTTCTTTCTCCTGTAAGTCCTAAGCATCTTTGTCAGGAAGTAAATGAACTCAGTGGGATTTTCTTCTGAGTAGATATATTTGGGGGTGGGAAGAGCTATCCAGTTGCAGATGGTGACCTGTTAGGGTTTTCTAGGTATATTTAGGAACAGGCTATACATTCTTAACCTCAGGGATGCAAAGGAGTGTGGGGAGGGGGGAACAATAGTCATCCCCTCAGGTGCAAATTAAGGCCATTTTCACATGTCCTTAAAGGGATGGCCCGCTCACTGAACGTTGGCAGCTTTTCTCCTTCACTCCACACATCTCCGATTTCAAACCGCTAGCAGGCTGTTTGGCTTCTGTCTCTTCGGCATCTTTTCGGGGACAAAGGAAAGTGTGGGAAATTGCATTCTCAGAAAAGGCGCCGAAAACACGGAATCCAAACAGCCTGCTACCAGTTTGAAATCGAAGACATGTGGCGTGAAGGAGAAAAGCCGTCAGCGTTCGGTGAGCGGGCCATCCATTTAAGGATGTGTGGAAACGGCCAAAGTTTTCTGTTTTGATCTTATTTATGCTCTTCAAAAGCAACTTGGAAAAAAGTGTATGCTTTAAACATGTGGTATTTGAGACAGAAACAGGACCTAAGAGGCTGTAAAGCCTCAGCTGATGCCTGGAAGTGTTCATATGAAAGCTTGCCATGTTTCTGCTCGTGGCTTGTAAACTCCTGCCCTTGGCCCAGTTCCCTGCCCTCAAGAGACTGAGGAATGAGAGAACAAAAGGGCTGGCTCCATAGCGACTCTCTAGGAATTTTCCTGTGCAGCTATGGTTTTTACCATAGAGATTAGGGGAAATTCCTGCAGCCACATCTGAAATGATGTCATATCCTCCCCCAACTTCATCCTCCAAATCTCTTAGCATTTTCAGAGGCAGAGTTGGAAACCCTGGTGGTCAGCGGGCTAGATGTGGCCTGGCATGACCTAGGTCCAGATTCCAACTTGTAAGGAACATGACTGGAGGATGGTGTGCCAACTTTCAGCCTAACCTACCTTGCACGGCTATGGCCAGGATGAAATAAGATAAACACTGCCTTGAGGTTTTTGGAGGAAAAGTAGAATAGGAAACTGAGTAATAATAATAACAAAGCAGGGGATCTGCGGGGTGGGGGGAATCTCACATTCCTCTCCTCCATGATTTCCTCTTTTCCTTCCCTGAATGCCCCCAGAGCTGATCCCCTTTTCCTGCTTCCTCCTCTCCTTCCCACCAAGCAGCCAATGTAGCTTTAGCTGCCCCCACCTTCAGCTTTCCTCCCTTCCTTTCCCATAGCCGCCTTTCCATAGAAAATTCTGTGTGATGCCAGCTACCTGGCTGCTACTACTGGTCTGGGCCCAGTTGCATGGAGCTGGCTGTTGCCACTGGGCCCAGTTGTGTAGTGTTGGCTGCTGCCAGCAGGCCCAATTATGTGGTGCCAGCTTAGGGTTTCCCAAGTCCTCTTACCCTCCCAGTGTGTGTGGGGGGACCTGGCACTTATCTGGGGTGTCTTCCTCTCACACGTGCAAGGCACGCTCCTGCACTTCACAGAGGCATGACTGCTGCCGGGCACAATGTCATCACTTCCGGAAATGATGTCATCGTGCCCAGTTGGCACACGCCCACTGTGGTCTGGCCCGGGAGGGTTTTTTGCCTCCCAGGCTTGTTCCCTAGGCCTTTCCTTGCAGCTGGCAAGGAGAGTGGTGGTGGGGGACAGAGGCTGGGTGACCTGGCATCCAAATGCCAGCTGCTGATGTTGGGCTGGACCCAGGTATTAGGTGCAGGCCTAGCCCACAAGTACAGTGCTGGCTGGGCCCCGTCTTTTGGTGAGGAACCCACAAGGATTTGCATAGGGCATCTAATTTTTGCCTGTACCCCTCCTACACACTATTTCCTCTTTCCCTCCTCCTGGCAGCCCCAATATCCTCACCTTTCCCAGCATCCTTCTCTCCTTCTCCCATACATGCTTATTTATTTACTTCATTTATACCTTGCCTTTCTCCACAATGGGAATTCAAAAGCAGCTTACATCATTCTCCTTTTTTCCTCCACTTTATCTTCACAATGGGCTAAGTGTGTGTGACTGGGCTGCTGTTGAACAGGAGCAAGTGGCCAGGCCTGGGTGAATCATGCAAGAAGGGTGGTAGCAAGTCACCTGGCATTTGCTGCTAGGCCTAGCTCCAAAGACCAAAACAAACCCAGAAAGGAACCTGCCCCCTCTGCCTTTTACTGACAGAAACCAAGGCGTCAACTGGCAATACTGTTCTAGTTGCCTAGCAACAGCCACAAGTGGTGTTTGTTTCTTAAAGCTGCAGGCCCTGCTTCTATTATTTTGGTTTTTTTTACTCCCCTCCCCTATTTTAAAGATTTCAGATTTTCCTGCAGGCTTGTAGAAAGATCTGTCTTGTCTGTTCATTGCTCCAGTCTCTGGATTTATGTATCCATAGATTTAGTCACATTGAGAATTAGATATATTCATAAATTTGAGGCAAGGCTGCAGACCCCCTAAACAACTTCCCTTGTGATCATTGTAAAAGGTTGTTTGCTGAACTCAGCATGGCTGGGTAGGCCCTGTGGTGTTCTGAGGCACAAACGAGAAATATAAACTGTGAGCTGAGATGTTTTGTGGGTGGCAGGTGAACGAAGCATCTTAGGGTGTGTATTGGTATCAGATGTGATGTAACTGATGGGTGGATAATTCCCAAGGCCTGTCTGCCATATGAATTAACGTGCAGGCTTGTCTTAGTCAGAATGTGTCAGCAGTAGCCGTGGAAGGCTATCTGAGACAGGTCAGGAGGCATTGAGGAACCTTCCCAACTTGTTTATTGGCCTGAACAGAACCTCAATGCTGGATATCTTGGTTGGTATATTTATATTCTTCTCTCTCTCTCTCTCTCTCTCTCTCTCTCTCTCTCTCTCTCTCTCTCTCTCTCTCTGTGGCAGGAGGGGGTCACCAGTACTTTTTCTAGTGCTACTCTGGGGGCTTATTGTTACTTTGAAATGTAACAACAATGTAACAGAAATGTAACAATAATGTACTTTGAAATGTAACAAATGTGGAGGGAGTGGTGGTTGGATTGAATTGTGTAAAGTTTGGTGTCTTGGCATATTAAGATTTTTTTCTGTTGAAGCTCGTAACAAGAGCCCTGCTGCATCAGATCAAGAGTGCAGTCTAATATGGCATCCTGCAGAGGTCAACCAGATGCCGCTTGGAGGTGCACAAGTCAAAACATGCCTTGCTGTGTATCTCCAGCTTCTAGAGCTCAGCAATATGCTTCCATGCAATGTATAATGTCGAGGTCAGAAAGCTTCAGTGAAATGTGGCATGTGCGGCTGATCCATATGGCCGTCCAATAACACTGGATAGCATCTCTGTAGCTCAGCAAAATGGGGTAGAAGGGATGTACGCACACTTACTGAATCAAACCATTGGCCCATCAAGTTGAATATTGTGTACTCAGTCTGGCAGCTGCTCTCCAGGGTCTCAGGGTCACACCTGTCACTTGATTCTTTTATCTGGAGGTGTCAGGAACTGAACCTGGGACCTTCTGTATGCTAAGCAGATGCCCTATCACTGAGCCACAGCCTCTCCTTGCTTAGAGTGAAAACTGGAGGGGGATGGGTTTGAGTGTTGCACTGCTCCTCTCTACACAACCAAAAACCAAGCTGGCGCAGCCCAAAATAGAAAGAGTATGAGTTCAGATCTGACTTCTACCAAATGTTCAAGGTGGCCTTAGAGAAGTCACACTTTTTCAGACTCAGCTCCAGCAACTATCATAAAGGAATAGTACTGGATTATTTTACAAAGTGGGTATTTCAATAGGTTGCTGTTCCTTATTAAAAGCACAGACTAGCTGGCTATTGCACAAAATGCCTGGCTATTGAACGTTGTTCTGCGTTCTGTGTAACAGACCTGCACAGTACAGAGGTCTCTTCACCATTGGGTTAAGTTTGATTGATAGTCATCGTTCACAGGGATTCCTTCACTTCTCACAAACTACTAGTCCCAGAATTCTTCTGGAGGGGGGCGGTCATAGAAATTAAAGTGTGATAAAATTAGGATACATCTTGGATTTCTGGAAAGATGTACAGCACAGAATAAATGAGAGACCATCATTTTTCCAAGATTACCACTGATGTATTTATTAGGATTTAACTCAGAACAATTCCCTAAATCTCAGTGGTTTTTGACAATGCACCTGTTGGTGGTGACCAGGATTATATTGTCCCAGAACTGGAAGCCATGTATACTATTAAAACTGGAATTATGGTATTGAAAACTGTAGTTCAAGATGCTAATAAAAGCAAGCTCATCTAAGAAACCACAGGTACAGAACACTTTTGTACAACAATGGCTACCCTTTATTGCTTTTTGGAATAGGACTTTTCCACGAGAACTGCTACAAAAAAAGAAAAAGAAAAAAAGAAAAAAGATGATGTGTTAGATTGGATTTGAGAACTGAGTATGGAAGTAGCAGGATAAACCACTATACGGAGAGAATGAAAAAAAAAATCAGTATATATTTGAGTCTAGTTCTGCCACTTGTCCTTGATTTGGGATTACCATAATGATAGTTACTGAATATTCAGAATCCAGTGCTGTGAACATGTAATTGCTAGACATGGGCACGAACAAGAAAAAAAATGAACATGGTGTTCGTTGTTCATTGCCATCTATGAACAACGAACACTGATGAACATTGTTCGTGGGGGCCAACAGGCTGTCCTCCAGCTATCAAGATCCCTACCATACCACTCCCAGAAACTCTACCTGAGCAGGCAGCAGGAAATGTACTACTAATAAATAATAGCTTGGTCCCAGAGCCTGGAACCAGCCCTGGAACCTGAAGGGGTTGATCTCTACTGCACCACTCCCAGAAACCTTACCTGAGCAGGCAGCAAGAAAGGTACCAGTAATAAATAATAGCTTGGCCCAGAGCCTGGCAGCAGCCCTGGAACTTGAAGAGGTAGATCCCTATCCTACCACAGACAAAGAAAATTCAAGCTCCAATGCACTCTCCCTGTCTCTCTCTCAAAATGCCAACAGCAACTGTCTCTCCCTCACTGTCTGCAAAACGAGAGCTGGGAGCCCCCCTCCCCCCTGCTCTTTGCTTCCTGCTAACAAATTTGGAGCACCACACTTGAAAGGAAGACCTGCCTATCAAGCTAAATTGGGCTTAGATTGGGGTTTCCAGGGCAACAGCAGGAGTTCAGACAGAGTTCAGTCAGTCCCTACCTCCAGTTGCCAAGGGAATTGATTGCAGGTGCCATATTGTCTGGCTTGACGAACAGCAACGAACAGCAACAAAAGAGGCTTGCAATGACCACCTGTTCGTTTAGAATGGGGCCTCATGATCAGCTTGTTTGCGAACAGCTGATTGGGCTGTTTGTGACTTTTTTTTAGTTTATATTGCTGTTCATGCCCCTCTCTAGTCATTGCTATGCTGGGAATTAAAGATCATGAACATTTGCAAACTATCTTATTAAAGTGATATTAAATCACAACAAATATCTAGCTGAACTGCTGCAAATATGACTATTTCATCACAGAGTTCCCCAACATTGTGCTTATGTGTACCATGGCACCTGCTGACACCTTTCCTGGTGCCCGCCAAGTGTTTTTAGAAAGTGGGTGGGAGTTCTGCCCGGTTTCTGATTGGCTATTGGAAATTTGAGTGGCTGCACAGATTTTTTTGAAAAAGTTGCTTCGGCAGCAGCTGCCACATACAAGAGTCAGTTTGGTGTAGTGGTTAAGAGTGGCAGGACTCTAATCTGGAGAACCGGGTTTGATTCTCAATCCCCACTCTTCCGCTTGAAGCCAGCTGGGTGACCTTGGGTCAGTCACAGCTTCTTGGAGCTCTCTCAGCCCCACCCACCTCACAAGGTGATTGTTGTGGGGATAATAATAACACACTTTGTAAACCATTCTGAGTGGGCGGTACATTGTCCTGAAGGGTGATATTTAAATCAAATGTTGTTGTTGTTATTACCTTCCTTGTGTGATTGAAGGCAAGCTGCAGGTGCCTCCGATTCTTGTGGGAGCCATTTTGTGTAGCCATTTTGTGATTTTGCAGCCATTTTGCATACCATCAGACTTACAAAGGTACCTGCAGTGTCAAAAAGGTCGGGGACCCCTGAGCTAGAGACTTAACCTGGGCTCTCCAAGGCTATCCAGAGGGAACAGTTCTCTATTGCTTTTGAAAGAGGCTCATGGTTTACCTCTGTTTTACTAATTCATCTATTTCCTCCTTGCCTTTCAGAGCCTGTTGTACATGGGCTGTGATGGAGGGAATGTATAATAA
Organism: Eublepharis macularius; assembly: GCF_028583425.1. Lineage (NCBI taxonomy): Eukaryota > Metazoa > Chordata > Lepidosauria > Squamata > Eublepharidae > Eublepharis > Eublepharis macularius. The sequence goes on from NC_072790.1 coordinate 240,907,650, forward strand.
CCTGGAGCAAGCCCTTGGAGTGCTGGTTTGTACCTTCCAGCGCTACTGCCGGAAGGAAGGCAACAAACATACGCTCAGCAAAGGGGAGCTGCTCGATCTATTGAAAACAGAGCTCCCCAGTCTGAAAATGGTAAGTATGGCATACCTGGTCCGTTTCTACACTGCTTACCTTGTTCCAGAAAACAAATCTCGCACGAAATCACACGAGAAGACGCTGTTATTGCACGAAATCGTGCAAGAAGACGCTGTTATCGTGAGAGAAGATGCGATAACAGCGTCTTCTCGCGAGATTTCGTGCGAGATTTCGCTGTTTTCCGGAACAAGGTAAGCCGTGTGGAAATGGCCCTGTTCCCAGGTATTGGGCTGAGCTTGGAGGGAAAATATGAAATTGCTGGAAGAAATGGTTCATTAAACCAGAGTTGCAGGAATGACAGATTGGATGAGGGAATCAGGCAAAGAAGTAGAAAAGGAGTAGCATAGAGACTTGGTTGAAAGCCATGTTGTGGGGCAAGAACTACCCCCCTCCAACATCTCTATTGTTCAAAGTCTCATTTGCCTCAGTAGCAATGAACCAGGAAGTACAACAGAATATAGCTCATACTAATGGCAATTCTTGTTTCATGGGTTCAGAGCTCCTGCTTTAGTTGGAGGATTTGGTTGGATCCTTCTCCCAAGCAACAATAGGCACAATGAATGGATACTTGCATGCATGGATGAAGGGTAATTGGTGTTCTGATTTGGACCAAAAGCCAGTGGTACAATATTACATTTGGAGACATCCTTGGGGACTGTAATATTCATCACAGAGCTCAAGCTTCCAAGGATCTTGTGCAAGGGAAGCCAAGACAGTTACTCCAAGACAGGCCTCAATAATCCTAGAAGGGTCTATTGCTGATTGGAAATCCCCTATAGACCTTTTGCATGAAATTGATAATGATAATTTGATGATTTGATGAAACTGAGTTCGATCCTGGCAGAAGCTGGGTTCAAATAGCCGGCTCAAGGTTGACTCAGCCTACCATTCTTCCGAGGTCAGTAAAACGAGTACCCAGTTTCCTGGAGGTAAAGTGTAGATGACTGGGGAAGGCAACAGCAAACCACCCCGTAAAAAGTCTGACAACAAAATGTCATGATGCGACATCCCCTCCATGGGTCAGTAATGACTCGGTGCTTACCTTGGCCGTTTCCAGATGGCTTACCTGCCTCCAGAACGTCGCGCCATCTTGCGGGGAAAATGCGAAATATTGCGTTTTCTCGCGCGAGTTTCGCGCGACGTTGCACGACGGCGCGACGTTCCAGAGGCAGGTAAGCCATCTGGAAACGGCCCTTTACCTACCATTTAAATTTGATTAGTGGGAATTTGGTCAAAAGTCAAAAAGATAGCTTTTTTTGGGTAAACATAGAATAAGTGAAAATTTTGTAATGATACTTATATTTGTTGCAGAGAAAATTGGAAACCTTCATTTAGTTCTTATAGTTCCCCCTTTTTTCTTAGCAATGTTGTTTGTCTGTCTGTTAGTTGTTACTTTTCTTTTAGAAAAACTCTTAATAAAATATATAAAAAAGAAAAAAAATCTTAGAAGGGACTCAACAATTCTCTCTCCATTCTTTCCCCTCCACCTTTTACCCCATCTCAGTTACGAATAAAAGAAGGAGCCTTTGAGGAGCTGATGACGTTGCTCGATTCGAACAAGGACGGACAAGTTGACTTTGAGGAGTACATCCGATTTGTGTCAGCAGCTTGCACCTGCTTTCACGACTTCTTCAAGGACTCCCCTGTGGTCTTGCCACGGGTGCAATAAAACCCAAGCAGCGATCAAGCTTGGAGCATGGTGGACGTTTCGTCGTAGGTAATAATTTCAGGAGTGTAGGTAGCGAGGAAAGGGTATTGCTCAAAGATGTCCAAGCAAGACTTTTTAATGAAGCTCTAAGGGGTAAAGAACTCTCTGTAGAGATGCCAAATTGGTCTTCACGTGACCAGATGGGCTAAAAGGTTTATTCAGGATTAGCCTCTTCAGATTCAGGTATATCATACGGCTATGCAGAGAGTTCTCCTTTTTTGCCGTAAATCCTTACAGTTGCTTACCCAGTCCCAGCCACTGAATGTAGTAAAATACTAGAATGATGTCCTGCCCGAACTTATGGTATTACACTGAAAGTGGACATTGGCCATGGTTTACTGAGTATGAGGCTGAAGATTATCATTCTACTACTGCCTCTCAAGGGTACAAGACTCTATTCCTGCCACTGGCAGTAGCAACAAAGTTCAGCATTAAACTGGAACTGTAATCTAGGACTGCCTTATAATTCCTGGAGAATGTCTCTTCTAGTTACAAAGGGAATAGGGCCATTTTAGTGCCACAGATGGCTTGTACGGCACTGATGTGGGGATATAGTGATTTTGTTTCTTTGGTAATGGTGCGATTTGAAAAGTATTTCTCATTGCCAGTTGAAAGCAGCCACTTGGTTGGCACAGAAGGCTAGAGATGTGTACAATTACTTGGTTTACCTATGTCATGGATCTGCCACTCAAATGCATCTTTCAAATGGAAATAGGAGTCTCTTTCAGACATTCTGTTTTAAGGCTCTAACTGTATGTATTGGGAGCATGTGTCACCCAAGTTCCTTCTGTTGCTCACAGTTCCCATTTTGTGTGAATAGCACAATGTATACATTTTCTAGCTTTGGTACATGTAAAAAGAATGCCACATTCTTGAATATTTGTTCATGTGGACCTAAGGCTTGCCATTGTTGCCTCAGAAAATGCTGGGAGATTTTGAGGGTTTCAAAGGCAAGAGACTTGCCACGTCTGTTTGGGCATGCCAGTCCAGCTATAAAACATCTGTGTGCATCCTCCTTCTTATGCACCACAAAGCTGCAACTCGTCAAGACTGTAAATGCAGCTGAGCTGTAACTATTGTACAGTAAATCCAATGTCATATTTCTTGTTCCATGGAATATTCTTTAAAAATGAAACTGTTGGGGGGGGGTCATTTATTTATTTATGCCTATTTAAAATCGATATGCAGACTGAATATCAAATATTAAGTGAGACCTGGGCCGATTCTGCACAGCTTACTTGAAGCCAGGATGTTGCAGAACATGCCGGAAAAAACGTGGAAGATCATGTTTTCTCGAGCGAGTTTTGTGCGATGCTGCGCAAAACTAGAGCGAGAAAACGCGATCTTCCACGGTTTTCCTGGCATGTTCCGCAACGTTCTGGCTTCAGGTAAGCCGTGCGGAATCGGCCCTGGTATAAAATGTTCTTTAGGTGGTATATTACCTGTAAAGGTATAGCAAAAACAAATAAAGACTATAATAAGAAATACTGGAAATGTGTAAAGGGCCTGCCAGTTGAATCTCAATAACTTCACTGCAAGAGTCCAGGACTGCATGAGTTAAAGATTTATTGATGATCCCCAGTTCAGCATCCCAAAACGTTCTTTGTTAGGAATAAAGTCTGGGTCTCCATACCCAGAATATATAGACATTTAAACACAGCCACGTTCCCCCTATCTACAGCAAGTTGATCTACAGCGAATAGGAAGGAATCTAGTTACAGCAGATAGCTACAGGAATGCGAGCGAAGGGAATGTTTTTTCAGATCTTTTCTTGGTGAAAGTTCAACATAGGCCATTTTCACATGCACCCTGGGAGATTGCGCAAACTCACAGCATGAAGCATCTTCCTAGCATGATCTCCCAACATGACCCCCTTTAATGGCCCGATGTTGTCAGAAAAAGGGCCATTAAATGGGATTGTGCCAGGAAATCACACTAGGAAGACGCTTTTATGCCATGAGTTTCATGCAATTTTCCAGGCACATGGCCGTGTGAAAACAGCCATAGCTTTTCTGCCTGCTCGCAGATAAGGAACAGTGTTAGCTAACAGAATCTTTTATACACAGGATTCATTGACACAGCATGTCAATGAATATCAAACCCCAATATAACAGTTAACATTAAGTCTAAAGCATGGCAGGGGCTGATCATGAAGCTTGGCTTATGGTGAGGGCCATGACCCTGACAAAATGTCAGAATACAGACAGAACATTTTTTCACATGTGGTGGACATGCAAGAAAGCGAGAAAATACTGGACAGAGATACATGAAAAAATGCAAAAGATATTAAACCTGGATAGCCCAGGTGAGCCTGATCTTGTTAGATCTCAAAAATCTACCACCACCAAGACCCTTTCCGCTAGAGTTGCCAGTCCCCAGATGGGGGCGGGGGATCCTGTGCTTCTATCCTCCACCCCTGCAACCACTTACCTGGCTGGTGAGGGAGAAATGCACCTCCCAGGGGTTAGCTTCTGGGCAACACTGCACTTCTATGGGCCTGATCTGGGTCCGAATCAGGCTGCTGTGGAGCAAATTGGGCTGGATTGGACCCAAATTGGCCCAATTTGGGCTCAAATCCGCCTGGATTCAGGCCAGATGGGGCCATTGTGAAGTGCAGCAGTGCTCCTGTGCTTTGCAGTGGCCTGACTCGGGCCAAATTGACCCAAATCCAGCCTGATTTGGGCCGAATTGCACCCAATTCAGCCCCCTGTGGGTGCGGGAGCACTCCTGGGGCAGCTGTGGCCTGTGCAATGATGTCGCTTCCTGGAAATGACATCATCATACAGGCCCAGGAGCATGCATACAAAGAAGAATGAGGGAAGGTAAGAACCGGGGCCCCACCTCCCGCTGGCTGGCAACCCTACTTTCTGCTAAGTTAAACACCCAGACTACCACTTTTTGCATTTATACACTGCTTTTCATTACAAGTCATATTTTTTAAAAAAGATAAAGCTGAAAGAACCCTGACCTGGATAGCTGAGACAAGCCTGATCTTGTCAGATCTCAGAAGCTAAGCAGAGTTGGCCTTGGTTAGTAATTGGATGGGAGACCTCCAAGGAAGACCAGGGTTGCAGAGGCACGCAATGGCAAACCACCTCTGTTAGTCTCTTGCCATCTAAGCCGCACAGGGGTCGCCATAAATCAGTTATGACTTGATGGCACTCTCTAGAACAAAGCTGAAAGGAATGGGGCTTTCGGCCAGTGCAGGGTCTAGGCACAACGGAGCAGAGGGGAAATTAGCTACAGACTTCCTTCCCTCCTTCCGCCAGTCTTGTCTCTCCTGTGTAGCTCTTAAAAAGAATTGATCAGCAGTCCCCAAAGTGGTCAGCAGTCCTGAAAACCATCAGTAGTTTCCTGGAGCACCACAGAGATTCTTTTTGCTAAAAAAAAATATTTTCTGTTTTCTTTTTCTCTTCGTTTTTCAGTATATTATACACATGGAACATATCCAGTCATGGGTATTTATTTGGGCCCCTTGCCAGCCATACTTCGGTGCCAAGTGATTTCCACAACAGCTGTGGTCAAGATGTCCTTTAAAAAAAAACCACCCTTGCCCCTTCATACATGCGTATAAGAATGATGAATAAAGATTCCACCAAGTTTGTTTGTTGATTTTCAAAGCGGAGAGCATATCCGGAGGCCTAACTCGGTCTGTTGCTGCCGCTCTCCCCCTTATCTGATTCTGTACATCTCCTCCTCTTGCTGGTTTCATCTTCTTCATTTTAATCTTGTTTTCATTTTTAACGTGGGGGTCAGTGTATGTTCATGCACCATGGCAGAGTTACGACTGCTAGGCAGAGGGCAAGAGCATTACTTTGGCCAACCACATCTTGTATTCTTATTATTGCTGTAACTCGCCCTGAACTCGCTTGCGGGGAGGGCAGGCTAAAAATAAACTAAACTAAATATTTTGGCCACATCTGAAATCTTCCCTTTCTCTGTCTGGTGTGCATATGAAGTTGCCTTACGGTGAGTCAGGCCATTGGTCCATCCAGTTTGGTGCTACTCTGACTGGTAGCTCCTGATGCCCTTTGAAGCAGAGTTGCCAGGGGATGAACTAGAGGCACAACAGAATTTGTGTTTGTGCAGCTTAGAAAGAAAGCTCACATGAAGTCTCGCTTTATTTTTACTAAAGAAACATGAGCTCTTTCTTATAAGGAATTCGCAAGCCTGATCTCATCAGATCTTGGAAGCTAAGCAGGGCCAGCCTTGATTAGTAATTGGATGGGAGATCTCCAGCAAAGACCAGGGTTGCAGAGGCAGGCAATGGCAAATCACTTCTTTTGCCTTGAAAACCCCAGCAGGGGGTGCCATAAGTCAGCTATGACTTGACGGCACCCTCCACCACCATCACCATTCTGGAGAGGATAGAGACAGCATTTTAAATTAACTAGCTAAACTAGGATGGATGGAGAAGGAGAACAGCATGCTTTGTTCTCATGGCTGCAAGATGGAGAAGAGAGAGAGAGAGAGAAGTTGGAAGGAAGGAAGGAACGAATGAACGAATGAATGAACGAAAATTCCCTGAGAGTAGCAATTTACATAACAAAGCGGTAGCCCTGAAGAGTGGAAAGGAAGGATGCAAAAGGGTCCTGATTTATCTGTCACTCTGGCTGTATAGCCCCCCTCTGAAGTCTGAGATTAAGAGATATTGCAAAATCCTTCACTTCCAATAGTATAATTTTTTAAATAAAAAAATTCTGCCCTTTCTCCAAGAAACTCAGGCTGACACACCTGGTTTCTGCTTTCCCATTTTGTCTTCCCAACAACCCTGTGAAGTAAGTTAAGCTGAGAGAGTGTGAGTAGCCCAACATCACTCATAGGGTTGCCAGATCCAGGTTGAAAAATTCCTAGAGATTTTGGGGGGTGGAGCCTGGAAAGGATGAGGTTTGGGGAGAGGAGGAATGGTATAATGCCATAGATCCCACCCTCCAAAGTAGCCCTTTTCTCCAGGGGAACTGATCTCTGTGGCCTGGAGATCAGCTGTAATTCCAGGAGATCTCCAGGCACCACCTGGAGACTGGCAACCCACATGACCCAGCTGCTTCAATAGCATTGTGGAGGTTTGAAGTTGGCGCTCTTAGATCCTAGCCTGAGCTGAAACCATCCTGCCATATTGATAGAACAACAACAACATTCGATTTATATACTGCCCTTCAGGATGACTTAACACCCACTCAGAGTGATTTACAAAGTATTATTGTCCCAACAACAATCACCCTGTGATGTGGGTGGGGCTGAGAGAGCTCCGAGAAGCTGTGACTGACCCAAGGTCACCTGGCTGGCTTCAAGCGAAGGAGTGGGGAATCAAACCTGGTTCTCCAGATTAGAGTCCTGCTGCTCTTAACCACTACACCAAACTGGCTCTCTGAAGTTGTATGGTACGTTTGATGCTGACTTGTACCAAGTCAGAACACTAATAATAACAACATTCAATTTATATACCACCCTTCAGGACAACTTAACACCCACTCAGAGCAGTTTACAAAGTGTGTTGTTATCATCCTCACGACAATCACCTTGTGAGGTGGGTGGGGCTGAGAGAGCTCCGAGAAGCTGTGATTGACCCAAGGTCACCCAGCTGGCTTCAAGAGGAGGAGTGGCGAATCAAAACCAGTTTTCCAGATCAGAGTCCTGCTGCTCTTAACCACTACACCGAACTGGCTCTAGTCTTTTTAGCCCAGTTTCGTGTACTCTGACGAGAAGTAGCTTTCCAAGGGCTTGGGCAGAGAGCCTTTCCTATCATCTGCTGTCTGAGAAACAGAGCTGCCAGGCTGAACCTGGAGCCTTCTATGTGCAAAGGCGTTTCATATTCAAAATTCCATTTCCTATTAATCACAGGGTTCTAGAATCTGGAGCAGTTCCAGCCCAGATGTTGCTTACAGCTCTGAATAAGCTGGTTAGGCAAGCCACTGCGAAAGACTCTGTTAGGCCTCAGCTCCCTCTCTTTGTTCTGAATGACACTTTATTTACTAGACCACCCTCAGTATAGACTTGAGTGACAGCAGCATTCTGCAAGGAGTGGTCTTACACCTGAGCCACAGGATACTCAAAAGCTTACATACGCTTCAACTGACGCAATGTAGTTCACTGACCCTTCCTTTCCTTCCTTCTTTCCTTCGCTTCCTGGCCCTGTGTCACACAGATATTTGTACCATTGATTTTCTCTTGTTTGGATGCCAGCTTTGGCGTTTGCCGTCTCTCCCCTTTCCTGCCCTTGTAGCTTTCTGTTGGTTGTGCCACAACTACCCTCATTGTGCCAAACAGCTGGAAAGCATCTGCCCAGGAATTTGGAGGGGGGGGCTGGCGTCCCCAAGCCAACCCATGCATGCAAACATTGGTGAAATTTCTATTGGTCTGTGCCTCTCTTGTGGGTGTAGCCTTAGAAATCCACAGAAGTCTGGCATTGCTAACCCTTTAAATACGACTCAGCTCTTAATCCTCCTCCAATTCCACCCTTTGATTGGACACATCAATTTCCTGTTTTGTTTCCCTTGGTAAGTCCGTCATTTCTTTAACCTCATTGCTGTTAGAAAGCGGGTGATGCATGACTGAGTCTGGCAGTACTCTGCAGTTACCAATATGGTTGCCAACTCCGGCTTGGGAAAGTCCTGGAGGTTTTGGAGCAGGACCCAGGGAGGACAGAGTGTCGGGAAGAGAGGGAGTTCAGCTGGAGTTGTGATGCCATAGAATCCACCCTCCAAAGCTGCCGTTTTCTCCAGGGGATCTGACCTCTATATAGTCTGGAGTGTTGTATAATTTCAGAAGATCTTCAGAGCTGTGCTTAACTGGTAAATACACCTCATTCTGAAGTGCCACCTGCCACTCTCCTACTCCATTCATGTATGTGTGTGCACCCTGTTTTGTAGATTAACAGTGCAATCCTAAACAGTGTTCCACCATTCTAGGACCATTGATTTCAATGGATTCTGAAGGGGGGAGCTTCGCTTAGGGTTGCACTGTAAGTCCTCCGCATGGTGAACGTGCAGCTTCGGCGGTTTCTACAGCGCCGTGCACATCGTTGCTATTTCCTAAAGGTTTGCGACCAGCAGTAGGGCTACAACTAGTAACATTAGTAGAACGAATGCTTGGAAGCATGGCCTGTAATCTCTGCACAACTGGAATGGAGGCCAGTTCACACATTGCTAAATTCTTGTGTCCCCCCACCTCCCCTGTCCAGTATGGGTCTTGTTCATCAGATGAGAACTGGGAGTTTGGCAGTCAGAAATTAATTCCCAGACACACATGGACCCAATTTGGATTGGGACCAGGGCATGTGGAAAGGTGAGGGTTTTGCCTTCTGCTGGACCATTTCCGCCCACCTGAAATTGCCAGTGCTGCTATTATCGGGAAAACTTACCATGTACTGATGGCTACATGTATGCTTCCCCAAAAGGGAAAACAGAAGCTCCCTAGGGCTATTTCAGGTGGGGTAAATGGTGCACGGGGCAAGTGTTCCTGCCCTGTGCTTGCTTACTGGATCCATGGAGAGCTCAAGGACTTTGTAACCATGACTTGTCCCTAAGGCACCTGGGAGGGACTCCAATCATTCCATAGAGAAAGAACTAGTATTTTGGACACCTGCAGATTCCCAGTTGTTAAAAAGCAGGGCTTTTTTCCTGTTCCCTGCAAAGTTCCTTGCCTTTTGCTGGGGTGAGCAGGACCAGAGCAGACTTTGCCAAAAAATAAAGTGGTGTAAACTTTGTACAGCTTGCAAAATTTTAACATTATGGTTACAGATTTGAAATGCCATTTGTTTTTGCCCGACATTTCAGATTGGTGGTTGTTGTGGGTTTTCCGGGCTGTATTGCCGTTGTCTTGGCATTGTAGTTCCTGACGTTTCGCCAGCAGCTGTGGCTGGCATCTTCAGAGGTGTAGCACCAAAAGACAGAGATCTCTCAGTGTCATGAGAGATGTCAGGAACTACAATGCCAAGACCACGGCAATACAGTCCGGAAAACCCACAACAACCATCGTTCTCCGGCCGTGAAAGCCTTCGACAATACATTTCAGATTGGATTTTAAAGTTCCGTACATGCATATGTACATCATAGGGTTTTCAAGCCTGAATTCTCCCTAGATGCCAAAATGACAAAATTGAGGCTGTCGTACTTTGGTCACGTCATGAGAAGGCAAGATCCTCTGAGAAAGTCAATAATGCTAGGGAAAGTGGAAGGCAGCAGGAAAAGAGGAAGACCTAAAACGAGATGGCTGGACTCAATCAAAGAAGCCACGTCCTCCAGTTTGCAGGATCTGAGCAAGTCTGTTAATGGGAGGACATTTTGGAGGTCTTTCATTCATAGGGTCGCCATAGGAAGGAGGCGACTTGACGGCACATAACAGACACACATATAATACAGACTGGCCGCAGCTCTCTAGGATTTCAGGCAGAGAAAGAGACTTTGCCGACACCTGTCACTGGAGGTGCTCAGGATTGAACCGGTGACATTCTAAGTGTGCTGGCTGCTAAAACTTCACTGAGTATTGTTCCCATACCAAGGCTTGATCCCTGGTCTATAGAGGCTGCCCAGTGCTGACTATAGGCTCCCTCCCAAGTGCAGAGGTGACTTGCAATGTCTAAGAATAGAAGGCTGCCCGGAAGGCCAATTTCAGTGGAAAGGAGGGATAAGAGTATTTTAAATTAGGTCAGAGTGTGTGTTGGAATGTGAATGTCACCTGTCACATAACCCAATGACTTACACCTAAGAACCTTTTGAAGATAACGGGCTCCAGTGTGTCCTGGGCACCAGAGCTCAGCCAGAGACTCTGAACTGAGATAAAAGCCAGCTGCTGTCATGCTAAGGTGCGACCAAGGAACAGAAGCTGGGGCAGCGAGAGAGAAGCCTTAACAGGAGACAGAAAACTGCACTCCAACGCTTCTCTTATTCCAGAAAGGTCACTGGATTTGACTGTTCTAGCAAAAAAAACCTGGCAGAGAAAGGCGGTTTGTGGCATAGTCAAGGCAACAGTTAGTTTGGCAACAAAGAGTTTGTGTCCATCATCAGTCTGTTTGTTTTCAAGGTGCAGCAAGGTTCTTCTTTGTTCCTCTTGTCAGGCTGTCTTGCAGAGAAAGCCTCCCCCCCCCCCGTCCCTTTCTTTTGCCTTTGTTACTGGAGCCCACATAGCAATGCTGAGCACCCCAGGCGGATTTATGAGTCACCGTTTCCTCTCTCTTTGTGGTGACTGTCGGCTGCTTCAGCGGCTGACCAAGCTGGGCGTTGGCTTCCAGCAGAAAACACAAGCCTGGAAGCTATCAAAAGAAGAAAGAGGTCAAATGACAGGCCTGATCCCTGCCTCTGGTCGCCAACTTCGAGTTCGGAAATTCCCAGAGATTTGGGGGTGAAGCCTGGGCAGGGGGAGGTTTGGGGGAGGAGACAGCGGGGTATAATGCCATATAGTTCACCTTTCAAAGCAACCATTTTCTCCAGAGGAACTGACTTCTGTAGACTGGACATCACTTGGTCTTTATGGTGCTATCGGACCCGGATCTTACTGCAGACCAACTGCAGACCAACACGGCGACCTGCCTGAAACTATCTTCATGGCGATAGATCAAGATGGGTAGCCATGTTAGTCTGTCTGCAGCAGTTGCAAAGAGCAAGAGTCCAGTAGCACTGATAAGACTAACAAAATTGGCAGTAAGGTATGAGCTTTCGTGAGTCACAGCTCACTTCTTCAGATACAGCTAGAATGTGAGTCCATCTGTCCTTATATCTTCAAGAGTGGAGTGATTTCGGATGCCGAAAGACAATAGCTGGTGAATGACAATAGCAGGCGTGATTGGATAGGGTAGGGTATGCAGAGGGGTGGTGGGTATGGAGAAATCAGCACTGGTAATGAGACAGGAAGCCTAGATCTCTATTCGGTCCTGGTGGCTGCATTGTTTTGAGCTTTGTTATCAGTTGCAGTTCAGCAGTCTCTCCCTTTCAAAGGATTGAATCGAGACCTAGGCTTCCTGTTTCATTACCAGGTTAGGCCAGCATAAAGAGGGAAAACAGAGAAAGGGAACAATTAGGGAATGACATTTTCTAAAAATGCAAAACTAAACCCCACTCCGGGTTGGATGCCAAACCAGGACAAAGCCTCTGTGTAGCAGCAACCAAAGACTCTTCTGTTCTGTCCACACTACATAGCTACTCTTGATACAATGGCTTCGTTTGAAGAGGGAAGAGTCTGCATTGCCGTGAATCCCCTCCTTTTGGTGGTCCAGTAAGAGGAAGGGATCCCTGTCTCCATATTTTGAGGAGGGGGGGGGAAAGGGAGATCCTGCCAGGCATGGGCATTGCCAGAAGAATGTAGCACAACTGACAGGAGTGCCTCCAGCAGTCCAACTGAAATTGTATACCTTTGCTTGATTTATTTATTTATTTAATGTCATTTATAGTCTGCCTTCCTCGCCGAGACTCAAAGCGTATTACACAGTATGAGATGAGCACAGTCAGCATCAAGTACATTTCCGTACACTATCAAGGATATTTCCATGAACAATGCAACAGGGCAAACATGTACAAGTTTGCAAAAACATAGCATTGGCAAGAATCCAGTACGGAGTAGAAGAAGTGCTGAAACGGAACATAATCAGTTCTGACATTAGACAACATGAAGCACAAGTAGCTCGTCGGAGTACATATAGAATGCAGCAGATATTACGTAAGGCAACAGAGTGGTGAAGTCTATGGTCCTTAACTCATTAGCGAAGCATCTGAGATCCCCTCCCTACAATATAGCCCTCCTATCTGAGTAAAAAGCCTTTTTGAATCATTTGGTTTTGCATAGTTTGCGGAAAGCCAGGGGACTGAGGGCTCTCCTGAGCTCCTTAGGCAGGCCGTTCCACAGGGAAGGGGCCACTACAGAGAAAGCCCGTGCATGGGCTGCTGTTGATTTTGCCATAAGGGAAGGGGGGCCCTTAATGAAATCCATGAACCCTACTTGCTGGCTGTCAGAAATTGGTGGGAGAACACTGCAGTCTTTCTGCAGTCTTTCAGATCTGCCAGGCACAACTCCCCTGAGAGAGAACTTCAAACTCCAGGATGAAAATGATACTACCTCTCCATAAAAGGACTGAACAGGGACTTCGGATTTCAAACTATCTATTAGGGGTGCCAGGTCTTCTGCTCCAGGGGGAGACCTCCTGTCTGTCTCCTGTCTGTCCCTGCTACTGCTCAGGTGGGTGGTGGGAGAACAATGGGGAGTGCGATTGGAGCCAACCAGCATTGCTAGAAAGATGACAGAAGTGATGTCATTACGCGGGTGGGGACACTGTAGCATGGAGCCAAAACTCGATGGTAAAACCATCGAGTTTTTGACTGAATGCTAGAGTGTCACTGGCAACATGATGATGTCAATTCTGGTCATGCTGTCAGTGTCATCATCATTTTACCGGTGATGTTACTACATAGCCAATAATTTAATTTTAATTAATTCAATTTCTTACATTTATATTCCGCCCTCCCCGCTTTCGCAGGCTCAGGGCGGATAACAGAATAAGGGTCTCCCTTGATAAGTGAATCTCCCACAGCTTGCCAATGTCATGCTGGTAAACCTATTTTCTCTAGATGTTAACTCTCTCAGCCAAACCTGGGACTCACCAACTGTTACAACAGGTATTAAGGATCTGACTCAGTTTAAGGGAGCCCCGTGTGTTCATGTGAATTTCACCTACCTACAGTTCACTTGGTACTTCCTTTCACGGCCCCCTGTACTTGATGTTTGTTTATTTTTTCATACTTCCTTCATAAAAGATCTGCTGAGTGAAGATCCACTTACTGCATCTGAAGGAAACGCAAAAATGCACGCTGGAATACAATGCACTTAGTCACAAGACTTGTTTATTTTAGCCCATGTGTGGAATTAGCTGTATAACCGCATGAACCATCTTACAAGAATTAGACCTTTTCCAGCCATCATGGTCAGTGTTATCTACTCAGACTAGCAGCATCTCTCCAGTGCCTCAGACAGAGGTCTTTCACATCATCTACTGCCTAATCCAATTTTTACTGGACATGCCAGGGATTGAACCCAGGACCTTCTGCATGCCAAGCAGATGCTTGATCCTGAGTCATGGGCCTTTCTCTAAGCCCTTGTTCAGCCAAGGATTCCTAGGCAAGGAGTGTTGTAATCGGGAGTTATACAGAAGAATCGTTTTGGTAAGATATCCCACTGCTGACAACATTTTGGACAGCCTGGTCACCATGTTGTAGTAAAGCGAAAACTCATGTCTATTTTCCTCCCAGTTCTCCTTTCACAGTGCCCTCTAGTGGCACCAGTGCTCATTCAGCCAATAATATTCCAGCCATCACAAAAGGCAGGCGTGCCAGGCTCTCTGCCCTCCTACAATTTAAGCAAGGTTACTCAGTGATCCGCTAGTAGGCTGTGGCCAATGTCCTCTTCAACCTCTGGAATACAGATGTCAAATGAGAAAAGGCTGAAATTTAAAGTACAGTGACTCTAGTACCTCATCCTTATAAAAAGGCACCCCAAAAGATAAAAGTAAAGCAGTGAGAGCAACAAATTTCACACGATGCTGAGTCGTGTCCCCCCCCTTATCTTTTAACCAAATGCAGCTGAAATTAGTGTGAGGAAGGAAGGAAGGAAGGAAGGAAGAAAGGAAGGGAGGGAGGGAGGGAGGCCTTCTTAACCCTTTCCCTTCCAACAGTTTTTCAGCTCCCGTCTACTTTTACTACTTTTTTTTAAATAAGGAAAAGATAACTGTAGGGTTCGCTCTGGTTCTCCCAGAGAATGGGATCAGGAAAAATCAGAACTGTCTCAGGTAAAGTAGGGCCATTGAAATATATGCGGGTGCTATAGGAGTGCATTCTCTGTTATGGCCCCCATGTTATAAAATGCCTTTTTTTACACAGGTAATAGGATTGGGCTGTAAGGAAATGGTTTAGGGAGATACACTGGAAAGGGATACGAATTGTAGACTATAGTACTGTCTACAGTCTGCTGCTGTAGGTGTGCACCTACCCAGATAGTTCTGCATTTTGCAATATAACAATAACAACAACAACAACAATAACATTTGATTTATGTACTGTGCTTCAGGACAACAACACCCACTCAGAGCGGCTTACGAAGTGTATTATTATTATCCTCACGACAATCGCCCTGTGAGGTGGGTGGGGCTGAGAGAGCTTCGAGAAGCTGTGACTGACCCAAGGTCACCCAGATGGCTTCAAGCGGAGGAGTGGGGAATCAAACCCGGCTCTCCAGATGAGAGTTCTGCCGCTCTTAACCACTACACCAAACTGGCTCTCATGTTGTCATGTTGATTCGCTTATATTTGTTTTCAGGACTGTTTTCAGTTCTGTATCAGATTTCTGCTTGTTGTCAAATTTCTGAAATCCTTACCCTGTTGTATTGTTTATCAAATGTTTATTGAGCTGTTGATGGTATTGGCCTACACTGTGTAATCCGCCTTGAGTCTCGGTGAAAGAAGCAGACTTGAAGTAGCACAAAATGAATGAATGAATGAAGGAACGAACGAACGAACGAACGAACAAACGAACAAACGAATATGTTTTCTGGGGTGGGAAATTCCTGGAGGTTTTAGAGGTGGAGCCTGCAGAGGGTGGTATTTGGGAAAGGGAGGGAACTTGGCAGGGTATCATGCCATAGAGTCCACCCTCCAGGGAAACTGATCTCTGTCGACTGGAGAGCAATTGTAATTCCTGGAGATCTCCAGGCCCCCTCTGGAAGCTAGCAACCTTAGAGTGCTACCAGACAAGGCTGCTGCATCTCCCAGCACTGCCAGGGGACTGAAACTCTCATTTCCGCCTCTTTTGCTGCTGCCAGGTTTCACCACTAAACGGAAATGGCAACTCCCCTAGAGCAGTGCATGACTACAATGGTCACCACTTTCCACAAGTATTCCGGCAAAGAAGGCGACAAGTACAAGCTAAGCAAGGCCGAACTGAAGGAGCTGCTTTGCAAGGAACTGCCCAGCTTCATGGGGGTAAGCGGGAGTTTTTGTTTTGTCTAAGGCAATTCTCTGACAAGATTTATCAGGCCTCTTCCTGGCAGATCTGCTTTACTCGAGCACTTTGACCCTGTCGGGCTTTCAAGGAGATCTGGGTGGTTGTGTACATGTTTCTGCTTTCTTCCATGTTATCCTCAAAACAACCCTGAGAGAGAGGATAGCCTAAGAGTGCACAACTGGCCCATGATTATACAATGAGTTTTGTGGCAGTGTGGGAATTGACACCTGATTCTCTAACCACTATACAACACTGCCTCAATGACAAGATTTGGGAAGCCCAAATCTACAGACATTGATGGTTCTGTGGCCTTGCCTGTCCTTCCTGGGGGAATGAAGCATTTGTTTTAATTGAGATTAATGTCCAAATGAGCAAACATTTATTTTATTTATTTTTTATTTATTTCAAATTTCTATTCTGCCCTCCCCGCATGCAGGCTCAGGGCGGATAAGAACATATTAAAATACAAAATACAGTAAAAGAACATATTAAAATACAATAAAAATCCATACACATTTAAAACAGGATGATGGACAGCCTTCACAGGGAGGGTTAAGATTTATACACCCCTTTTTTTCCAGGCTGGCGGAGGCCCAGCCTCAGCCATATGCCTGGCAGAACAACTCTGTCTTGCAGGCCTGGCGGAAGGATAGTAGGTCCTGCCGGGCCCTGATCTCAGCAGACAGAGCGTCGCACCTGGTGGGAGCCAGGACTGAAAAGGTCCTGGCTCTAGTTGAGGCTAGGCGGGGCCAGGGACCACCAACAGCTGTTTGTCCCCTGATTGGAGTGTCCTCTGGGGAATATATGGGGAGAGACGGTCCTGTAGATACGCTGGTCCCAGTCCGCATAGGGCCTTATAGGTCAATACCAGAACCTTGAATCTAATCCAGTACTCCACTGGCAACCAATGCAGCTCGCGTAAGAACGATGTTATATGTGCCTTATTTGGCACTCTTGTAAAACACGTACCATTGCATTTTGTACCAGCTCTAATCTCCGGGTCAGGCTCAAGGGCAGCCCCACACAGAGCAAGTTACAGTAATTTAGCCTAGAGGTGACCATTGCTTGGATCACTGTAGTTAAGTCACGGGTTGACAGGTAAGGGACAAGTTGCCTGGTCTGCCACAGATGGGAAAAACCACTGTGACAACCGCTGTGACCTGTGCCTCCATTTTCAGGGAGGCATCCAAGATCACCCCCAGGCTCTTAACCCTTGGAACTGGCACTAACGGTGCCCCATCGTGGGCCGGAAGCCGGGGTCCTGAACCTAATCCTCCGTGGCTCAAGTACAGGACCTCCATCTTTGTGGGGTTCAGTTTCAGCTGACTCTGCTTCAACCAACCAGTCACGGCTGCAAAAGCATGTTCCAGGACATCTGGGGCTGAGCCAGGCTGGCCATCCATCATCAAATACAACTGGATGTCATCTGCATATTGATGACACCCAAGCCTGAAACTTCACACCAACTGGGCAAGGGGGCGCATATAGATGTTAAACAGGGAGAGTATTGCTCCCTGTGGGACTCCGCACACCAAAGGGTGGTGGGATGACAATTTCTCCCCAAGCGCCACCCTCTGTTCCCGACCGTGGAGAAAAGAGACAAGCCACTGTAAGGCAGTCTCTCATATCCCCACATCAGTGAGGCAGTGAGTCAGAAGATCGTAATCAACTGTATCGAACACTGCTGACAGATCCAATAATATCAGCAGCACCAAACCACCTCGATCCAGATGTCTACGAAGATCATTTGTGAGGGCGACCAGCAACGTTTCCGTCCCATGTCCCGGATGGAACCCGGACTGGAAGGGGTCTAGGGCTGAGACATCCTTCAGGAAGCCCTGCAGCTGTTCCACCACCACCTGCTCAATCACCTTTCCCAGAAATGGGAGGTTCGAAACCAGGCGGCAATTGACCAAGTCAGTAGGGTCCAGTGATGGTTTCTTTAAAAGATGCCTCACCACAGCTTCTTTTAATGGCCCAGGAAAAACCCTGGAGCCTCAGGATAGGTTAACAATGGCCTCCAGTGAGGATTGCAGCCCCTTGGCACTGGCCTTTACCAGCCACAATGGGTATGAGTCCAAGGGACATGTGGTGGGACTAACTGATCGCAGGGTCCTGTCAATCTCCTCCCCAAAGAGTAGGCTGAAATGAACAAATATTGGCCCCGAGGACGTCCAAAGGGTCTCTAGCTCACTCACTGAATCAACTGTGGCTGTCAAGTCACAGCAGAGAGACAAGATTTTATCAACAAAAAAGCTCCCAAAAGCCTCACAGATTTTGGGTGTATAGTTAGCTGTATAGTTAGGAACTGGCTGTATAGTTAGGAACTGGGACAGACAGGTGTCCTTGTGAATGTGTGTACCTGTGTGCTTCCTTCCTCACCCCCCTACATATAACATACTTCCAAGTATATATGCCAAGCAAAAAGATATCAAAGGGTGTGTGTGTGTGTGTGCACACGCACGCATAAGTATATAAGATTGTGTGTGATATGGATAAATAGATTTTTTTCTCCTTTTCCCAAAATAGTAGAATTAACAGGCACCTGATGAAATTGATGGGAAGCAGGGTCAGGAAAGTCAGAAGAAAGTGCTTCTTCACACAACAGATAATTGACCCATGGAACCCATTGCCACAGGACAGTTCCTTGCTGAGGGCCAAACTGGATGTTATGATGGCCATAGATCAAATCCGTGGCCACTGATACCGTTTTAGAGATGACATTGTCCAATATAAAAAATGCCACAAGGGTCCCTAATATGGGAGGACCAGGAGAACTTATCCCTCCACTTTTCCAAGGACTGAAACAGCTGTGTGTGTTTGGGGGGGGGGGTAATGTAACACTGTAACGTCTAGCTTGGCTCTAAGACAGCTTTGAAAGGGAATAAGGGAAATGAATGGAGGATTTGTCCACCTACGGCACAATGACTAAAGGGAACCTAAATGAAATTCCCTGCTAGACAGGCTTACCAGTC
This sequence comes from Eublepharis macularius, assembly GCF_028583425.1. NCBI lineage: Eukaryota > Metazoa > Chordata > Lepidosauria > Squamata > Eublepharidae > Eublepharis > Eublepharis macularius. The sequence continues at coordinate 240,926,445 of NC_072790.1, forward strand.
CCCTTGGTGAAACTACAGAGTTTCTGGAAATTCCTAGAGCTATCCTATGCCACTACCAGGAAGTGATGAAGGGATGCAGCTGATGTCGCCTCCCTCCATGTCCCTGCACTCAGGCTCAGGCTCAGCCAGAGGATGTAGTGATGGACACAGGAATAAATGGCTTTAAGAGCAGACTAGAAAAATTCACGATGGACAACCTCAGAATACTGGGGCCAAGAGGCAACCTCAGAAGAAGGCCTCGGCCTCTATGTCCTGTTGTTGGCCCTCCAGGGTAACTGGTTGGCCACTGATAGGATCAGGCCCGGTGCCAGGTTTTCTGGCGCCTGAGGCCAGGGGCAGGTTCAGCGCTGTTGCTGCCACCCCGCACTTGCGCACACCTGGACTGTGTGATGACATCACATGGTAGACAGCTGGGACGATGTGTGTGTGTCCTCTCAGGCGTCCCACTCAGTTCCTCAGTGCACCGCCCCTGCAGCCTGCTGCGCCTGGCCTGCAGCTGTGAGTGCTGGCGGTGGCAGCAGCACAATGGGGCAACTGAATGGGAGGGCTGGGAGGCTGCAACAGCCGCAGGCCTGGTGTGGCAGGTGGCCAGGGTGGCGCGCAGGTGGCTTCCCAGCCCTCCAGTGCTGCTGCCGCCAGCTCCACAGCACATGCCCCTGCCCCCGGCGCCCTCTCTGGTACCTCAGTGCTCGAGGCGGCTGCCGGACCTGCCTCTATGGACATGGTGGCCCTGGACAGGATGCTGGACTAGATGGACTGCTAGTTCTGATCCTACAAGGCTGTTCTTATGTTCTTAAGCTTCTGGTTCAGGTGAAATTTACCTCTAAATACCAGCTGCTAGGGTTATTTATTTAATTCAATTTATATTCCACCCTCCCCACATCAGCAGGCTGAGGGTGGATTACTATTGGTATAGTAATTTACAATACATATAGCTTTAAAACCAATGAAACCACATAAATATTTAAAACATACAACAGCAGAGTTCTCCAAAAAACCACCACCCAACCATCTCCAAAACTATTTAACAGGCTGGGTGGTAGATACTTCTAGTAGGGGGGAATGTTTTCCTCTAGTCGGCCAGCGGGGAGGCCCAATCAGCATCAACCATATGCCTGGCGGAATTGTTGGGAGGAGGGTACAACAACAGCAAAGACTTCTGGGACACCTGGTTCAACGTTATGGGGAAAATGATGCGGGACTTGATAGAATATTGATCTGATCTGGAAGAGCTCTTGTTATGCCTTAAGCCACATTAAGATGCCTCAATCTCTGTCTTTAAAAATCTTCCTTCCACAGCAAAAGAAGGATGAGGCCAGTCTCCAGAGGCTCATGAGCAACCTGGACAACAACAAAGACAACGAAGTGGATTTCCAGGAGTTCGCTGTCTTCATGTCCTGCGTTACTATGATGTGCAATGACTTCTTCCAAGGCTATTCTGAAAAGATGCCACGGAAAAAGTGAAAAAAAGAAAAGAAATGGGAAGGTTGTGGAATGATGTCAGCCCTGGTGGCAGCTACGGAGATTCTCCATCGGCCTTCCCCTGCATATTAAAACCTTCCTGATTCTTCTATGGCCTTCCATTGTATGCGGGAATTATTTATCATGTCAATTTCCCCAATAAAGTTAGGTTTAGAATAATTCCTCCCTTTTTAGTTGCCTTTCTTTATTGACTAACATTTTATTTGGGGCACTGTATCTTTTCCCCCTCTTGTTGCTGCTGCTGCATTAATGTCACTTATCTATAACACAGTTATGATTAGAGATGGGCACAAACCTAAATATGAACCAAAAAAGCCCATGAACCAGCCCAGTTCGGGGTTCACAAACCATGGTTCGTGGAAGCTCGTTTCCACGAACTTCTACGAACTGGACTACTGATTTGTTTGGTTCGTATTAAAGGGCCAGTTTAAATGGCCATTTGCCCGGAGGAAATGGCCATTTAAACGGTTCCTGTCACTTGCAAGCAGCAGGGCCCTTTAAATTATCAGCTGGCAGGCGGCAAGGGGGATGCCCCCCTCGCCAACTGCCAGCTGATAGTTTAAAGGGCCCTGCTGCTTGCAAGCGGCAGGGCCCTTTAAATGGCCCAACCCCCACCCCAGCCCCAGCCCCAGCCCCAGCCCCCCAGTTACTTTCCATCTGATGCTGGGGTGGTGAAGGCCTCCTCCGCTGCCCTGCAGGCACACAGGGCAGCAGAGGAAGCCAAAAATGGCCTTTCCACCCCTCAAATGGCAGTTGTGGCAGTTGGGGCTGGGGCTTGGGGGGGGTGAGGGGCCAGGGCTGGGGTTGGGGGCTGGGCCGTTTAAAGGGTCCTGCCACTTGCAAGTGGCAGATCCCTTTAAACTATCCGCTGGCAGTCAGCGAAGGGGGGAATCCACCCCTGCCACCTGCCAGTGGATAGTTTAAAGGGTCCTGCCCCTCGCAAGAGGCAGGAAAGGGGCATTTAAACCCCATGAATCATGAACCATGAACTGGTTCGTAACTGGGCCTGTTCCGTGCCAGTTCGTGGTTCGTGGAAACCTCATGAACCATGAACCCCATGATTCAGTTTTTTTCTGGTTCATGCCCATGTCTAGTTATGATCCAAGGCTAAAACAAAAAACACATGCATATATATATTACAACCTGTGTGGTATAGTGGTTAAAGTATGGGACTAGGATCTACGAGATCCAAGTTTGAATCCCCACTCTGCCATGGAAGCTCACTGGGTGACTATGGGCCAATCACACTCTCTTGCCCTCACAGGATGATTGTGAGGATAAAATGGAGGACAGGAGAATGTACACTGCTTTAGGTCCTCATTGGTGGGATATAAATGAAGTAAGTAATTAAATATATGAGCAATTAAAGTGAATAGAGGCTTGGCAATCTCAGCAATGAGGCCTGTTTTATCTTTCACAGTAATTTACTATATAGACTGAGCACCAGTAGCATGAAGACTAGAGTTGTCAGGTCTACTGTAATACCCGTCCTAGCCTGCTTGTTGCTTGAAAGCCTGGTGGGAGAGGACTTCCTGTTTGGGATCCATGGAGGTCTAACGCAGCTCCACTTGCGGAGCTGACCGGACTGCCGTTTTAACCGGCCGGCGTGGTGAAAATAGCCCGCGGCCGACTGCTCTCAGGCGGGGAGCAGGCAAAGAACGCTCAAGACCCTAGGGTGAGCTAGATCTCGGACGAGGGGGGGCTCTACACAGCGAGTCTCCCCCCGATCCTTGAGGTCCCACCTTGCGACGGGTCGGCTATAATCTCTGCGGCAGTTTTGGGGCCAATTCGGCTGGCATAAGACCTACATACCCAAGCATCGATTGGGGGAAGAAGCTGAGAGGAGAACTTAAAATCGAAACAGCAATTACAACCCGAGAAAAGTGAAGAGAAGGTAAAGATCATTATCTTCTGAGACGGGACAGATTGATAAAAACAGAGAGGAAAAAAAGTAGATTTTTAAACTGCAACAGACTAGTGAAAAGGAGGGGAAGACTCGGCAGGAATCGAATTTAAAAAGAGACTAAGTTTAAAGAAGTTATTAAAGAAATGGGACTATTGTTTTGAATACCTGTGGCTTTGGAGCTGTGAGAAAAAGACACCATCGCGAGATCTGCTGTGGGAAGACGGGAGACAGGAAGTGCGTAATAACAATAGAGTGGCTGGAGAGAAGCGGCCCTTGCTGGAGGGCAGGAAGTAGGGAATCGCCATTTTTGAAAGGGGAAGGGTCGCGGCTTCAGCGGAAGAGGAAGTAGGCCATCTTGGATTACAAAATCATAGAGAAACCATAGAGAAAAGACGCCCGACATTTTGGACTCTTTAAAACTTAATTTCTATAAGAAGACCGGGACATTTAAAATAGAAAAACGTTAAATTTTACGCCACGGAGTTAAGGAAGAGAGCGGATTCGTGGGAGCGAGCTAAAGCAAGCCCCACGATGTCAAAAAAAGAGTGGCAATCGGCAATAGAAAACCTGGATAAAAACCTGGACAAAAAACTTTTAGATATGATTAAAGAACTTAAGGACACGAAATTGGAGCTGATAAAAGAGGTTAAAGAGGTTACACAGACAGTAAAATCGGAGCTGTCAGAAGTGAAAAAAGGTATGGAAACAATACGAAGTGAATTACAAGGAACGCAGCAGAGAGTTAAAACAGTAGAAGACGCGATGGAGAATTTAGCAGACACGCAACAAACAGAGATGAGATTGGTGAAGGGGAGAATGTCAGTTGCAGAAACTAAACATATGGAGAAGCAGCTACGTTTTCGTGGCTTGCCAGAAGTGGAAGGAAAGTCAGCGCAAGAACAGATGACTGAGGTGTTGGCTGAGTACCTGGGGAAGGAGGAGGAGGAAGTTGTGGCTATCCTAGATGTGGCATACCGTGTGAATTCGAGAATAGCAACCCAGAGGAAACTACCAAGAGATGTGATTGTGCAGTTTACAACACGAAATATGAAAGAGAGGATTGTGACAAAACAGTTTCAAGATCCATTGGAGATTGATGGCAAGACGATTATTATAATGAAGGAACTGCCCAGATCAGTGTTACTGGACCGGAAAAAATATAAAGTGCTAATTCAGATTTTGAAGGACATGAAAATCAGGTACAGATGGGAGTTACCGGAAGGAGTGTCCTTTGAGTTTGGAGGGGCCAAAAAACGCATCAGATCTGAGCGAGAGATGGAGCGATTTATTAAGGACAATGAAAAAGACTTACCAACAAGATCATGAGTATGGAGTGTAAAGTATTATCTTGGAATGTAAATGGACTAAACTCACCGAATAAGAGGAAAAATACTTTTCACTGGCTACTAAAACAAAAATGTGACATTGTTTGTTTGCAAGAGACCCATATCAGAAAGCAGGATGTAAAATATTTAAAATCTGGAAAATTGGGCAAAGAATATGTAGCGGCCTCCAACAAGAAAAAAAGAGGAGTGGTGTTGTACATAAAAGAGGAGCTACAGCCAAAATTTGTTATGAGAGATGTGGAAGCTAGATTTGTAGCAGTGGAATGTATTTGGAATTTAAAGAGAGTGTTGGTAGTCGGACTTTATGCACCTAACGGTGCAAAAGAAAGCTTCTTTGAGGATTTAAGGAAGCATTTAGACGATCTTGCATACGACCAGATAATTCTTGCTGGAGACTTCAATGGAGTGACAGACTTGGAACTAGACAAAAAGACTACAACGGCACAAAAGAAAAGAGGACTATTACCAAAGCTTTTTTTTGAGTTGATTCAACAAGAGACTCTTGAAGATGTATGGAGGAGAGAATATCCTAAAAGCAGACAGTTTACTTTTTATTCTGCAAGGCATTCTACATTATCAAGAATTGATATGATCTGGGCCTCAAAAGACTTAGCATTATGGACTAAGGAGGTAGAAATAATGCCTATGGTAGGCTCAGATCACAACCCAATTATGTGGAAATTTGGAAAAAAGAGAAAAAGGAAAGCATGGAGAATAAATGAGGACTTGTTACAGGAAAGAGAGAATATGGAAATACTGAGAAGAGAGACAAAGTTTTTTATACAATACAACGTGAATAAAGAAGTACCAACCAATAAAGTTTGGGATGCTTACAAGGCGGTTGTAAGGGGCATACTAATGGACTTAAATGGTAGAGCAAGAAAGAAGAAAGAGGAGAAAAGACAAGAGATTGAGGAGAAAATAAAAGCCAAAGAAACACAGCTAAAAAAGAGACCAGGGAAAAAGAAGGTATACCAGGAAATTAAAATACTTCAAGAACAGCTAACAGCAATGAGCAATAAAGAATTGGAGTGGAATCTCAAAAGACTGAATCAAAAAGCGTTTGAGGGTGCTAATAAACCTGGGAAGTACCTGGCATGGCAATTGAAGAAGAAAAGGGAAAAGAAGATAATAAATAAAATTTGCGAAGATAACAAAACGTATTTGGAGCAGGCTACCATTAGTAGAGCCTTTTATAAATTTTACGCTAAGCTGTATAATAAAAAAGAAGTAAACAAAGAATCAATAGCGTCATATTTGGAGAAAACCAAACTTCCAGAAATCTCGGAAGCTTGGAGAAATAAGTTGAATAGTGAAGTAACTGACGAGGAAATAAGTAAGGCAATACAATCTGCAAATCTAGGAAAGGCGCCAGGGCCAGATGGACTTACGGCTAAATTCTATAAGACAATGGCTAATGAACTGGCACCATTCCTAAAAGAGGTGATGAATGGGGTTTTAAGGGATCAAAGGATTCCAGAAACTTGGAGTGAAGCGAATATATCATTGATCCCAAAAGAGGGCCAAGACCTGACTAATGTGAAAAATTATAGACCTATATCGCTACTCAACAATGACTACAAAATTTTTGCGAAGATATTGGCGGAGAGATTGAAGGGGTGGCTCTCGGAAGTCATAGAGGAGGAACAAGCAGGCTTTTTGCCAGACAGACAAATAAGAGACAACTTAAGGACAGTGATCAATGCTATTGAATATTATGACAAGCGTTGTGACAAAGAGGTTGGTTTCTTCTTTGTTGACGCTGAAAAAGCGTTTGACAATTTAAACTGGGACTTTATGTTTGCCACTATGGAAAAGCTACAATTGGGAGAAAGATTCATCAGAGCAATTAAGGAAATTTATAGAGACCAGACTGCAGCAATTGTGGTGAATGATGAATTGACCAAGAAATTGACGATAAGTAAAGGAACAAGACAAGGTTGCCCGTTATCTCCATTGTTGTTCATTTTAGTATTGGAGATTCTGATGATACAAATACGTCAAGATGATGAAATTCGTGGAATAAAAATAAAGGACTATTCATACAAGGTCAGAGCATTTGCGGATGACATAATGTTAATTGTAGAGGACCCATTGGAGAACATGCCAAGAGTGATAGATAAGATCAAGGAGTTTGGAGACTTGGCAGGTTTCTTCATTAACAAAAAGAAGTCAAAGATATTATGCAAAAATATGACTAAGCAGAAACAACAATTGTTAATGGAAACAACGGATTGTGAAGTAACAAGTAAAGTGAAATATTTGGGAGTCGAATTAACTGCAAAGAACATAGATCTATTCAAAAACAATTATGAAAAACTATGGACTCAGATAGAGAGAGACTTGATTAAATGGAATAGATTGAATTTGTCATGGTTGGGTAGGATTGCAGCAGTTAAGATGAATGTGTTACCAAGAGTAATGTTTTTGCTACAGACAATACCAATCATCAGAGACTCCAAACAATTTGAAAAATGGCAGAGGAAAATATCAGATTTTGTTTGGGCAGGCAAGAAGCCTCGAGTGAAAGTGAAAGTTTTACAAGATGCAAAGGAAAGAGGCGGAATGCAACTGCCCAATCTGAGACTTTATCATGATGCAATCTGCCTAGTTTGGTTGAAAGAATGGATGACATTAAAGAACAAGAAACTATTAGCCCTAGAGGGATATAAAAAAATATTTGGATGGCACGCATATTTATGGCATGACAAAGTAAAGGTCAACTCGATGTTCCTGCATCACTTTGTTCGGAGAAGTCTATACATAATCTGGAAGAAGTACAGAATTTATCTACAAGAAGGAACCCCTTTGTGGGTGGTTCCATATGAGGTGATAGACCCGAGAGCTGTTGATAATGAACAACAATGTTTAACGTATAAAGAAATAACTAAAACTGAAGCATCCAAACTTAGAATAAAGACACAAGAGGAACTATCACCTAACTACGATTGGTTCCAGTATAGACAGATCAGAGACTTATATAATTCGGACTCTGTAAAGGGAGGTATACGAATAGAGAATTCGGAACTAGAGCAGACCCTTCTTAAAGAAGATAAGAAAAGAATATCCAAGGTATACCAAGTATTGTTGAAGTGGTATACCGAGGATGAGATAGTTAAAACACAAATGGTGAAATGGGCTATAAACTTTAATAAAGAAATAACAATGGAGGCATGGGAATACTTGTGGAAAACTACAATGAAGACAACGACATGTATTAATATCAAAGAGAACATTCATAAAATGATCTATCGTTGGTACATGACACCAAAGAAGATTGCGCTAGGGAATTTGAATACTTCTAATAAATGCTGGAAATGTAAGAAGCATGAGGGCTCCCTCTATCATATGTGGTGGTCGTGTGAGGTAGCCAGGCAGTACTGGGGGGAAATAATAAGAGAAATGAGTGAAATTTTACAATTTCAAATTAATAAGAACCCAGAACTCCTGCTACTGAACTTGGGAATGGAGGGAATTCCAGCCCAACACAGGACGTTGATATTTTATATGACAGCAGCAGCTAGACTTTTGTATGCGCAAAAATGGAAAGTACAAGAAGTGCCAACTATTGAAGATTGGACTTACAAATTGCTGTATATGGCTGAAATGGACAAGATGACAAGAAAATTGAGAGATCTGGACTCAGGGCAGTTCAACACAGACTGGGAGAAGCTGAAACAATACCTGGAGAAGAAATGGGAGGTGGGAGGAAAACTGTGGCAGTTTGAGAACTACTGAAGTATTGAAGTAGAGGGGGGAGACTTTACCGGGGGGAGAAGAGATAAATGTGAATTAATAAGCAGTCAGATTAATAGATTGACATATATATAGATATATATAGGTTAACAAACAGAACATAGAGAAAATAATTAATTATAAGGACTAAATATAAGGAGCGATTAACTAACAATATTTTCTTTTTTTTCTGACAAGATTTGTACCAAACTGAATGTCTGAAGATATAGATGGGTCAAATTGATTGACTACGTGAGGAGAGATATATAGAACTATTATAAAAAGATAGAATGAGTAATATATAGAGAGAATAAGTCAAATTGTTTGACATAAACGAATGTATGATCTATATGGTTTATGATATATAGAAATACCTGAAATTGAAAAATTGAGATAAATTGTTTATCTAAGATAGAAACAAAGGCTTACAGTTTGGGCATATAATGTTAAAAATAGTTAAGGATGTACTGCTTAGAATAATGGAGAATATATATTTGTTTTAGATAGAGGAAGCTAATAAAATTAAGGGAAAGGGGACAAAGGGTTGGAAAGCTGTTGGAAGTCAACAAAAAGGGGGGGGGGAAAGGGAGGGGGTTAGAGATGAAAAAATTGGGGAAAATTGAATGTAAATGTGGAAATAATGGATTCTAACCCAATAAAAATTTTTCAAAAAAAAAAAAAAGAAAGCCTGGTGGGAGAAAAAAATAGGGGCAAATTGGTGGAGGAACGGGTGCATTAGCATTGTGGGGGCATGCAACATCAATTCCAGTGAAAACTGAAAGTGAGGTCATGAGGTTTGGGGAGGGGGGACGCTCGCGGATTTGCCAAGCCCTCTGTTCTGCGGTTTACCTATAGAGTTTTTGCAAATCTAAGAACATGGTGTCACTTCTTGGAAAACAGGATGTTGCATGCTGGCATGCTTATTCCCATCCCGGAAATGTTTCTGGGGTAGGGTTGCAGTTCACACCACACCAACACTGGCAGGCACATCCCCTGCCAGGCAGGGGTGGATCAATGATTAAGGGGGCCTGGGCAAAAGTTAAGGATGCTTCCTACCTCCTTTATTCCCACCCAACTCCCTGATTCTATCCTAACCTGAGAAGGGTGGGGTGTTAGGGAAGGAATGGAGCTTAGTAGGATAGAATGCTATGGAGTCCACCCTTCCAAGCAGCCCTTTCCTCCAGGCAAACTGATCTCTGTAGCCTGGAGGTCAATTGTAATTCCAAGAGGTTGCCTCATCTGGAGGTTGGTAACCCTGGCACTGATTACTTCCCTTTCTTTACCAAGGAAGTACTGACTAAACGTACCTTCAATTTTCTTCCATGCAAGATCCCTGCTTGCAGATACGTCAGGATGAACATTTGTTTTAGGAAGCTGCTATTTGCTAATTGATCTATTTCAGTCTTTAAAAACTTGCCATCTAGCTGATACTCTGTGTTGCTGGATTCTACTTGTTTTAATACCGACATTTTTTTTTTAAAGCGTACCTCATTTTTTTAAGGCCTAGTTTGAATATATTTTTTCAAGCCTAATTTGAGGGATTGTTTTTGAGGGAGGTATTTTCTAGCTGAGCTGTCAGCAGAAGTCAATTTGACATATCTCAGTATTTATGTATTTGAAATGAATTTTTTTTAAAAATAAAAAACTGAAGGTAGAAAATATCTTGAAGGGATAGTGTCATACCTCAGGTAGGGTGAGCCACCTTATGCTGCCACCACTCTGGGATTTAGGGTCCCTTGGGAAGGCCCAGAGTACCCTCTCAACCCTTCTGACCTCCGTAGCTAGGCCAATGGTGTGAGGACCCAACAGAGAAACAACAAACAAAAGGATTTATTTACAAGGAGGTCAGTTAATCAAACAACAAACAAACAAGCAAACAAGATGCATTACCAACAATAGATGGGTGAAAGCAAAATAAACAAAAGGCCCTAGCGTGACTGAACTCACTGTCCCTCTGTCTGCCAGGCCTGTCTTCTCACCCTACCTGGATGAGGGCCTCTCCCCCTAGCAGAAACCTCCTCTGGCCTGCTCCCTGGGAGGAAGAACCCAGGCTTTCCCCCTCCCAGACTTATATAGCACTAGCCCCCTGTTTTCTGATTGGCCAAAAAGGGCGCCAAAACGGCCCAGGGGCTCCTGGGAATCATAGGTAGGCCTACTCCCACTGCTAACTGACTTCTGAGGCCTTGCTAGGCCTTATTGGCACAGCCAGATCATGACAGATAGTTAGATGGGTAGCCATGTTGGTCTGCAGTAGAACAACAGGATTTTTGTCCAGTGGTACCTTACAGGCCAACAGGATTTTCAGTCTGTAAGCTTTCGAGAGTCAGAGCTTCTTTCTGTAGACACGAAAGGAGTGAAGATACAGAATTAAATACTGGCCGTTTTTACACTTACCAGCTGTGGAACATCACGCAAAGCTCCCGGCGCAATTTCCCATCATAACTCCAGTTCTCGTACGAAATTGCACCAGGAAGATGCTGTCATTCTGGGAGCTTTGCGTGATGTTCCACGGCTGGTATGCAGTGTGAAAATGGCCACTAACTAATATCATTCAGCAATCCTTCACCATCTTTTTCTCTTTCATTTCCTTTTATTCACTCTTTATTTTGCCTTTAACACTGAGGTGGAGGAAATAAACATGACATCCTGTATGCTGCAAGAATCTTCAAAATAACAGCAGTCAGACATTTATGGGTAGAAAGAGTAGAGACACAGGAAAATAATAATAATAATAATAATAATAATAATAATAATAATAATAATAATAATAATAATAATAAATAAAAATATTTTATTGATTTTTAGAAGTTCATAACAAAGGGGAATAAAAGTAAGAAGGAAGTAGAGAGAGAAAAAAAGAACAAAGATAAATACTGCTTGCAACATTATTCTGCATAACATTTGATACTCCAGATAGGTAAACTGTGATGACTGAAATACATCTCATTAAAAAACCTTTATACTGTATCTTCAGTATCTTCAATTCTTTATACTTATTTTTGGCCCAATCATAGAATAAAGTCCAAGGCCCAACAAAGTCTTCTTCCATTTGTCCTTTCAATATTGAAGTTAATTTGTCCATTTCTGCACTCTCCATTATCTTCACCACTAGTTCTTCTTGCATAGGTGTTATTTGACGTTTCCAATAGTATGCTAATAAAATTCTAGCCGCTGTTACTGCATGTATTATAAAACTAGTAACATAGCCCGTTGTGGGGAAAAAATACAACAGGCTATAGAAAGGGAAGTTTGGGCAGGCAAGCATTCGCTCCTCCTCTGTCACTGATTACAGCTGGTGAAGGAGGGGGATGGGCATTGTAATTTGCTCCATGCCTGATCTGCCTGATCTCGGCCATGTGAAGGGGTGGTGGGCTTTGCTACCTCCTCCGTGCCTGATACATGCTGGGTAAAGGGGGGCAATGTCTCCTGTTCTGCACCTATGGCTGGGTGAATGCAGGAAGGCATTACTGCCCGCTCCGAGCCTGATCCCAACTGGGTGAAGGGGGGGTAGGCATAGCCACCTGCTCCCTGCTGGGTGAAGGGAGGAACAGGCATTGCTACCTGCTCCGTGCCTGATCTTGACAGGTGAAGGTGTGCAGCGAGTTTTTCTACCTGCTCTGATCCTGATCGCAGCTGGGTGAAGGGTGTGTGGGCATTGCCACCTGCACTGCTCCTGAATCTACCAAAACGAAGTATATAACCGTGCCCAACTAACTATGCAGCACGTGTGCTGTATAGACTATTACTTTCAATAAAAAAACTGTAATAACCATTCAATCAACTATGTTGTCACTCCAAGATATATCATAAATACTGAAGGTGTGAATTTATTAGTCCAGCCACTCGGGTGTATCATCCATAATAGGTCATATTTTGTCCATAACATGTATTTGTACAGAAATTGTTACCATTTACAATGCCAACAAATATTTCCAATACAATTAGTGTAACTGCTGATGGGTTCGCCAGCAAGGGGTTCCCGTTCCGGATTCCCCTTTCTCAAAGCAGTTACCACTGTAAAAATATACAAAATAATTTTTAGAATAATTATAAATATTCATACATCTACAATAAGTTATTATAACCATATCACTACATACTCACAAATACCAGTTCTGATGGATGTAATATCTCAATAAATACTGTAAAACAAAAACCACATATCAAATTCATAAAATATCGTCTGAGTTAATATCAAAATCTATCCATATGCACAATAAATTTTCAAATGCTACATGAATACTTACAAGCAATAAATCAACATTTTTTTCAACCTTCAAAGTGTATAGTGGCAGCTCGTTCAATAGCGTCAGCAATTCAATTAAACACACACAGTCGTTAAATATTACATCCAATTGGTGAATGAATCAAATTTCCAATCTCATGTAAAGTGCTAGTGCTCCTAGAACTTCCTCATAAGAATGCAGCCAAGTCAAATGAATTGTTTAAACCCCTTGGTTCCATAGATCGTAATTTAAAAGTCCACCAAGCCTCCTGCCGCAACAGGTCCCGTTGTGACATCAAGGGCTCCTTGTAGCGACTCACATACAGTACAGTATATACAAAATTGTTGTCACCATGTCCCATATTCTTAAAGTGTGCAACTAACGGCGCTTCCTCGATCTTCCTCCGTAGTCTCGACCGATGTTCCTGAATTCTTATTTTGATGGCTCGTCCTGTACACCCTACATACATTTTTCCACATGAACATACTATCAAATACACAACATTTTGGCTGTTACAATTTGAAAACTCCTTCCAATACAATCCTAAGTCCCTAAATTGTTGTGGTGACATCACAAGGTCGCACGTATTACATTTGCCACATTTTTTAAATTATTTCTGCTCCTGAATCTGGCAGGTTGGGGGGGGGGCAGGCATTCCTGTATGCTTGGCTCCTGACTCTGCCTGGGTGAAGACAGGGTGGGCATTGCCACCTGCTCTGCTCCTTATCCTGGCTGGGTGAACGGAAGAAAGGCATTGCCTCCTGCTCTGCGCCTGATCCTAGCCAGATGAATGTGCAAGGTGGGCATTGCCACCTACTCTGATCCCAAATAGGTGATGGCAGGGGGTGAGCATTGCCACCTTCACCACTAATACCAGTTGGGTTAAGACAGCGGAGGGCATTGCCACCTACTCCACTCCTAATACCGGGTTAAGTTGGGAGGTGGGCATTGTCACCTGCTTCGCTCCTAATACCAGCTGGGTTAAGGCGGGGGGCATTGTCACATGCTCCACTCCTAATCCCAGCTGGGTGAAGGAGGGTGGGCATTGCCATCTGATCTGCTCCAGATCCCAGTTGTGTTAAGGTGGGGGTGGGTATTGCCACTTGCTTGGCTTCTGATCCCAGCTGGGGTGTGTGTGTGCATTGCCAAGTGCTCTGCTACTAATACCAGCTGGGTTTAGGTCAGGGGTGACATTTTCACCTGCTCTGCTCCTAATAACTGCTGTGTTAAGGTGGGAGGGGAAATTCCACCTGCTTCGCTCCTCATACGAGTTGGGTTAAGGTGGGTGGTGGGCATTGGCACGTGCTCCTCTCCTAATACCATCTGGGTTAAGGTGGGGTGGGTGGACATTGCTATCTGTTCTGTTCCTAATACCAGCTGGGTTAAGGTGGGGGTGGGCATTGCCACCTGATCTGCTACTAACACCAGCTGGGTTAAGGCAGGGGGAACACATTACCACCTGCTCCACTCCTAATACCAGCTGTATTAAGATGGGGGGTGGGGGTGGGCATTGCAATCTGCTCCGCTTCTGATCCCAACTGTTTCAAAGGGGGATGGAATTGCCACCTGATCCACTCCTAATGCCAACTGGTTTAAGGCGGGGAGAAGGCATTGCCACTTCCTCTGCTCCTAAAACCAGTTGGGTTAAGGCAGACAGTGGGCATTGCCACTTGTTCCGCTCCTAATACCAGGTTCGTTAAGACGTGGGGTGGGCATTGCCATCTGCTCTGCTCCTATTACCAGCTGGGTTAAGGCAGGGGCTGGGCATTGCCATCTGCTCCGCCCCAATACCAACTGGGTTAAGGTGGGGTGGGTGGGCATTTCCACCTGCTCCTCCCCCGATCCCAGCTGGGTGAAGGCAGGGGTGGGCATTTCCACCTGCTCCACTCCTAATATCAGCTAGGTTAAGTTGAGTGGTGGGCATTGTCACCTGCCTCTCTCCTAATAACAGCTGGGTGAAGCCAGGAGGCGGTCATTGCCACCTGCTCCCATCCTGCTCTTGGCCCGGGCTTCCCACCATGGCATCTTTTCTGAAGGGATATGGTGCCTTGCCTAGGCTTCCCTCCATGGCAGCGCCCTCTGGTGGTGCACCAAGCTATAAAGTGAGTTGTCTGAAATACACTTAATTATATAGTAAGAAGATACTTGTGATCCTTATTGAGTTCCTCTGGAATACAGTTCAACAAAAATAACTCTGGTTTAAAAGGTATTGTCACCTGTAGGATTGCTTGAACTAATGTATGCACCATTACCCAAAATTTGTGTACATCTTTACAGGTCCACTACATGTGGTAGAATGTTCCTGTATGTTTTCAACATTTCCAACAGCTACTTGACATATTTTTATACATTTTTGCCCGCCTATCTGGTGTTAAATACCATCTATAAAACATATTATATAAATTCTCTTTAAAAGAAACCGATTTAGTTATTTTAATGTTCACTTTCCATAATGTACCCCATTGTACTGGATCAATATTATATCCTAAGTTTTGCGCCCATTTAATCATACATTCTTTTGCCACCTCATTTTTCATTTGCATTTGCATTAAAAATACATACTTTTAAAATCAACTTTTCATCAGAGGTACACAACAGTTTTTCAAAAGTAGTTTGCTCTAAGTACCCCCCCCCCCCAATTTTTTAATCTTTAATATACCTAGATTCACGGCTCATTTTGAGGGGGAACGCACAGGAACGCAGTTCTGGCAGTTCCCCAAAGAGGTCACATGTCAGGTGGCCCCGCCCACCTGACTCTCAGCCATTTTGGGCCTGTTTCAGCCTGGATTGGGGCCAAAATGGCCCAGATCGGGCCTCTGACAGGTGGTAGATCACTCTCCCTCTCAGCAGCGGCCCGATCCTGACCATTTGGGGCCCCTTTTCAACCGTTTTCAGCCCCCTTTTGTCATTTTGGCCCCAATTTCGGCCCTTAATGGCCAGGACTGGGTCCAAAACAGCCAGGATAGGTGATGTCAGGGGTGTGGCATATGCAAATCAGTTATGCTAATGACACTTCTGGTGATGTTAAGGGGTGTGGCATATGCTAATTAGTTATGCTAATGAGTTCCTCCAGCTCTTTTTCTACAAAATGACCCCTGCCTAGATTCAATTTGAACTCTTGATCACCAAAATTATTAAGATTTGGAGGCCATTTGTGGTTTTCTGGAATAAAATCAAACCTAAAGACAAGATAGAAGAGAAAATTCTAGAAATTATTTGAGGGGCTTCAGTCTGTATTGAGTGCTTGATAATTTTTTGGGGTATAATGAGATAGGAGTTGTCGATTTGCCCTGTAATCTTCTATAATCGTATAGTAATACTATACTGTGTATTACTGTGTGTCTCTGTCTTTTTTCTATGAAATAAAATTAATAAAAAATTAAAAAATAAAAAGAAAAGATATATGCCGCAGAAAGGGGTTAGTTGAGCATTGTTTTGGCAAAAATGAGAAAATGCTCCTATAATCAAGTCATAAAAAGGCCTTCACAGCCACAGATTAACATGGCTTGATGTTATAGCCTGGCCAGTCAGGCCTGGCTCCTGGTTGGATTTTCCCGCTCTGGTCGGAACTTGCCAAGTTTTGTCGTTGAATGAAACTGCCACTGCTGCATTTTCAGCAGAACGTAACACTTTGCTGAACCAAGTAATTTTCCACACACAGAGCAATTTTCCTCCACTTTCCCCTCAGGCTTGCGATCCAGGCCCAGATTCATCGGATCAACCTGGGGCTCATTCCCAGCCAGTTTGAGGTGCCTCTGTCAAGTCTGAGGCCTGTATCTGGACTAATCGGCTTCTCCCTGTCTGTTTGAGGTGCTCTTCCCATGGAAGGAGCCCTATCAGGAGACCAACAACTTGTTCCTTCCTACACAGCCGATTAGCAGCACTAGCCTGGAGGAAGGGGTGTGCTTGGCAGGTAGCAAGCCAAATAGCTGGTGTTGCTAAACCATGGAAGAGTTTCTGGGCTGTGGCTGTTCCACTATCAGGTGTTAAAAGGGAAGGGGGAAATTGGAGCCACTGGATTCTCGTCTTTCATTGCTGGCTTAGTAATTCAGAATCACAATCACGTCCTGCCTGCCAACTTCTGTGGATCATTAAATAGCCGCCTTTTTTTCTCAGTCTGGCTTCTGTTCCTATAGCAGCAGTTTCACACTCCACAACCGTTCATCTCATGAAGTGCGTTCTGCCTCCCGAAAGCGTATGGTGGAATAAACTCTGTTCATTTTTATGGGCTCCTATTTTATTTAGAAACCGACGAAGTGAAGAATTTCCTGCCATGGATGTAGTCAAATATTATAGTTAATAATAACATCATAATAATGACATTTGATTTATATACCGCTCTTCAGGACAACTTAATGCCCATTCAGAGCGTTTTACAAAGTATGTTCTTATTAACAGGACACTGTGAAAACTAACTACAAACAATCAAGGAATTGTTAAGAATATTTATATCAATGCATATATTTTTTTTGGTAAAGAGCAAAAGAAGAATATAGCTATATGATTTAAATAAATATGTATGGGTTTTGTACAATAATTTCATAAGTCATAATTCACAATTCCACACTTTCAGTAGAAGATAGACAAATACAAAAAGTCAATGCTGAATAGCAGAAAACCTCAAACCTCTATGAATAACTTTTTTTACCTGTCTATCTTCTACTGCAAATGAGACTTGTGGAATTGTGAATTGTGGCTTATAAAATGATTGTACAAAAACCATACATATTTATTTAAATCATATAGATTAATTCTTCTTTGCACTTTACCAAAAATATATATATTGATATAGATATTCTTGACAATTCCTTGATTGTTTGTAGTTAGCATTCATTGTGTTCTCTTAACGATTGTCCTTATTCTGTGATACTCTGTTGTTATATGGATGTAGTTAAAGCCTGAAACAAAATACAATGGCATGTCAATTGTGTATTCTTTCGCTGGGTCTTGCCTTTGTGTCCCTTAATGGGGGTGTGGCCAGCAGAAAAGCACCGGCGATAAATGTTCTATAAAGTGTCATATTCTGATTTTAGTAGAGCAAGAGGCAGTGTGAGATACATGGGACCAAGGCAGGCCAGGTTCTTTCCCAGGTCAGCTGGGAACCCTATTGTCAAAAACAGGATCCTGAATGCTTGGCAATCTCTCCATAAAGAGATTTTGTATACTTGGGTCCCTTTTGCATTTATAAGATAAAAATGCACAATAAAAGATTCTGAAGATAATTGCAAAATAGGAAAGAGTCCAGTAGCACCTTTAAGACTAACCAACTTTACTGTAGCATAAGCTTTTGAGAACCACAGCTCTCTTCGTCAGATGAAGATAATTGCAAGGTAGTGTAATCTTATTCAATTTTACAGTGAATGCATGCATATCTGTTTGTAAGAAAGAGCTGACACACATTCACTTTGCAAGTGAAAATCAGGGACTAGTTCCAACATAAATGTGGGTTTACATTACATGTCAAGCTATATGTACATTGAGTGTAACATGTGAACTGCTAATCGCACATTTAAAAAAAGATCAAGTGTACATTTAGGGTTACCAACCTCCAGATGGAGCCTGGAGATTGATTTCCAGACTAGAGAGTTAATTTTTTTCAGTGTGGCAAGAGGGTTAAGGTGATACTTCTGGATGATCACCCAGGAGTGATGTCACATTATCTGTGACTGTTCCCCTTCCCAGGCTCTGCCCACCCCCCCGAAGCTCTGGAGGTCTGGCAAGTGTTGGGAGGGCTGGGAGGGGGAATGAGTGGTGGGTGTAACATTGCATTCTTTTCCAATGTCATAACATCACTTCCAGGTAAAACCATACCATTCTGGGTATAACCATAGAGTTTCCAGCAATTCCTACAGCTACCCTTTGTCACTTTTGGGTTTCCCCAGAAGTGACAAAGTGACATCAGTGACATTCCTTATTTTTGCTACAGTGATGTTTAGTAAGTCATTCATGGCAGATGTTTTGTTCCAGCTCTTTCTGGGAATCTCTATTTTCTCCAGGGGTACTGGTGAGCTATGCAGACTACCAGTAAAGTATGTAAACCCTGCAGTCTGAAGATCAGTTGTCATTCCAGGAGGGCTCCATGCCCCATCTTGAGATTAGTAACTCTATTAGAGGCCGTTTGGTGCATTTTCTTTTAAAAAAATTGCTCCTTGCTCAGGGAGAAGATAATCTTTACAAGCAGAGCTCCTATAACTGTCCCTTTAATAATGGGACGTTATTTACCAGGTGATATCTATCCCTAAAATGAGATGGCTTTATTCAATAAAGGAAGCCAGGGCCTTCAGTTTGCAAGATCTGAGCAAGGCTGTTAATGATAGGACATTCTGGAGGTCATTAATTCATAGAGTTGATGTAAGTCAGAATCAAATTGACAGCACATAACACACACACACACACACACACACACACACACACACACACACACACAAATGCCATACATTTTGAAAAACAATATGGCAACTTGAAAACACACAGCTCACAAAATCCTTAGGAAGAAATCTCAACCTCCATAAAGAGATTTTGTATACTTGGATCCCTTTTGCGATGCACCTTCCCCCACACCTCCAAAGGATCGATCTCTGTCTCCCTCCCTTCCTCCCACTCCACCCTGGCTGCTTGGCATTAGTCTATTTTGTGCCAAACACAAAGAGGTCTATTATTCGGCCTACAAGAAAACAATTCTCTCCTCTGGGACATTCCAGCCCTTGCTTTGAGACTACAATAGAGGCAGGGAAACTTAGCTTCCTAGCCCTTTACTTTCCTCTTCCAGTAATATCTCCATGGCTGCTCCACCTGCCCTCCTTTTCACCTGTCCTCACCCTGTTTGCATCATCTCCCAGTCCCTTCATCCCTTGGAGAGGCTCCTGGCCTCCTGTTGCTAAGCAACCACATCCTCACCGGCATCTTCTGTATGGTGTTTGTTCCTCTGCTGGCACAAAGGCAGGTGGAAGCTGAGGTGGGGATGAGGAAGTACTCTCCTCCCTTCCCTTTAAGTATGGTCCTATGGTCCCATTCCTGGTCTTTTGCTACAAAAAAAGGGTCCCCCTCTCTCTGTTGGACGGAATTGATCCCTATGTTTGGACAGAGAAACGAGGGTCATGTCATGCTATACAAGGGGATATGGTAAAATTTGGAGATGCTGTAATGTGGAGAGGGTAAAGCGATAGGACTGGAGAGATCTGATTTCAAATTCTTTCTTTCTTTCTTTCTTTCTTTCTTTCTTTCGTTCGTTCGTTCGTTCGTTCGTTCGTCCGTTCATTCATTCATTCGTTCGTTTGCTTGTTCGCTCTTTCTTTCGTTCTTTCGTTCCTCTGTTCTTTCGTTCTTTGTCCTTCCTTCCTTCCTTCCTTCCTTCCTTCCTTCCTTCCTTCCTTCCTTCCTTCCTACTGCCCCACACAGGCGTTAGGTCAATCACTTTTTCACAGTCTAGCAAGGCTCCTGTGAGCATGAAGTTATGATAGAGATTTCAATTCCAGAGGGAGAGCTGTGTTAACTTCTTGCAGAAAAAAGCAACCAAGAATCTTACGGCACCTCAACTTTTTATTGCGGAGAACTAATCTCCCTTTTATTGGAGTGTTTACAATCTTTTGTAAGCTTCCTGCTGGCGTATGCCAAATGTGGAGCAGACATTTTAGAAACAAACGAACTAAATAATGGGATATATTTTGTTTTCATAGCCCTGGTGTGAATGATACTTTAGGCAGAAGGAAAAACAAACAAAGGGATGAAAATGAGAAGAGATTTATAATCGGGTGTAGAAAGTGGAGAAGGAGAAATTATTCTTTCTCCAAAAATATGCCTAGAGCTCAAGGTCGGTCTTTGTGAAATCCTTGGCATGAGAAAATATTTGGGTTCACATTCCAGATATTGTATTTTCTGGCTATTTTAATGTGTGTTCCTTCTTGCAAAGCTCTCCCATCTTTAACGAGACCGTCAGGTAATGTCTTAAGAGCCTGTAATGGATAAAGCTTTACTTGTTGAATTTATGTTAGTCCTATGCAGGAAACCAGCAAGGAAAGATCAGTCAATCAAATCCAAGATCCAGATACAAGAGAAGGAGAATCTTAATCCAGATTGTGTCAAGGCTGAAAACAACCCGAAGGAAAGGGGAGGAGGGCAGGAGCAGAGTGGTCTCTTGAGATAGATCCTGGCAACAACGTAAGACCAAACAATTTCCTTCAGCCCTTACTGCATGCATCCGTCCCTGGGGATATGCACCGAAGAATATCCGAGAGAGAGCATGCACCACATTCTGCTTTGCCTTTCAAGGTCATAGTCCACATTTTTGCATCCGGTAAGTTGCTTTGATCTTATATAATCCACCCCCCACCCCCCAGCAAATTGCTTTTGCTGCCTGACTGTATCAGTTTTGAGTGGCCGGAAAGGGTAGTTTTACAGACTGTGTTCATTTCATGTTGCTTAGGTATTTTTTTATGATGCTTTTAGCTGTGACAGTTCAACGGAGCCTCCATGTACCGAGGCAATCTATCTGATGCTAAAGGAGGCAAGCAAAACCAGAGGGCTAGGGTCATCGTGCCTCGCTTGTGGCTTCATCTTGGAAAAATGTTGCTCGGTTAGATGAATCTCTGTTATAATTTTGCAGTGCTATTTCTCTTTTCTCATACATTCGGGATTCGTTCAATCACGTCTGGATAGGGACAGACATGACCTATGGAGCAATAATGCTCCGTCAGGCCCTTGGTTGAAGACCAGTGGGTGTCCCCTCTTATCCTATCTAAGATCGCTACCTCTTCTATGACTGCCCTCGGCTATGCGTTTTACCCACAGCTATGACTTATGCAGGTCATTTATTAGTATCGAAAGTAGCCTATGTATAATGGCACAGGAGTATTTTAATATAAGTTTTTAAATCAGTTTTTAAAGTTGACTATTAATTTACTATGTTTTAATGATGATGTGAGCCGCCCTGAGCCCATTCATGGGGAGGGCGGGATATAAGTCAAATAAAATAAATAAATAAAATAAATAAGATGCTTTGGGTGCCATGGAAAGCAGATCTCTTAATGGCTATCATCCACGATAGAGAAATGGATCTTCCACTTTCAGGAGCAGTCTACTTCTGAGTAACAAATACCGGGAGAGGGAAAATGTATTTATATCTTTATACCCTGCATTTCTCCTAAATGGGGACCCCAAACAGCTTAGAATAGTGCTCTCAACTCTTCTATTTTATCTTCACAACAACAAGAACGCTCATGAGGCAGGTTAGGCTGAGAGAGAGTGGCCAAAACTTATTCAGTGAGCTTTTGTGGCCAAGTGGGGATTTGAACCCAGGACTCTCAGATTCTAGTCTAGGACATCTAGATGACCACTCAGTGGCCCTTAGTTTCATCCAGCAAGGGAGAACTAGTCCATTCTGGGAGTCCTTGGGCCGAACTAGAGGGTGGAAAGGGATCTCCTAGTTTTTCTTATTGTTTGCTTGGAAGTTTCCTCCAGTGAGGCAAATATTGGCTCAGAGGCGTGTGTGAGGTTGGGAAAATGACATGGGAAGAAAGATCCCCTTTCAGACATGAAACTGCCTGGATCACCTTTGTATGGCCAATCAGGATTAGTCCAGCCCACCTCACAGGGGTGTCGTGAAGGCAAAGGGGGAGAAATGATGGGTGCTGCCCTGAGTTTCTTGGAGGGAAGGTGGGGTAGAAATGCTAGGCAGATAAACAACAGCCCTCTGAGCTGCACTCTGATATGAATTGGGGCCCCCTGTGGCTCCCTCAGAATCTAATATGGATGGGAGTGCCTCTGAGCATGGACAGCACATCGTTTCGTCACTGCGAGAGGCAACTTCCATCTCTCCCTACACAGGTTTGTGCATAAGAGCCAGTTTGGTGTAGTGGTTAAGAGCAGCAGGACTCTAATCTGGAGAGCCGGGTTTGGTTCCCCACTCCTTTGCTTGAAGCCAGCTGGGTGGCCTTCGGTCATTCCCAGCTTCTCAGAGTTCTCTCAGCCCCACAGGGTGAATGTGGTGAGGATAATAATAACACAGTTTGTAAACCACTCTGAGTGGGAGTTAAGTTGTCCTGAAAGGCAGTATATAAATTGAATGTTATTATTTCCTCAGCTGAAGGGTGTGCTTCAGGAGTGATAAGTAGGGTTGCCAGCTCCAGGCTGCGAAAGTCCTGGAGATTTGGGGGTGGAGTCTGGAGTGGATGGGATTTGGGAAGGGGCTTCAGCAGGGTATTATGCTATAAAGTCCACTCTCCAGAGCAGCCATTTTCTCCAGGGGAGCTGATCTCTGTGGGTTGGAGAGTTTTCCATGATCTCCTCAGATAAATCTTCCATCACACATAGAGGTTCTGGCCAACAAGCCCAGATAATTGCCTCTGGGTGGAAATATATGTTACTAAGTACCTAGGAACTCTCAAGTGAATTTCATGTGTCCCCCTTACAATTTAATTTTCCACGCATTCACTTACACAGTCACACTTCGATTTGCTCCTCAACTACTAAAAGTAGTTTTCACCACCTCCCACCTCCATTCATTGAAACGCAGATCTTAACACTTTCTCACACCTTAAAGAAATACAAATCGGCAAGTCAAAGGAGCCTACAGTACTTGTTCTCGCAGCAAAAACAGAGCTGAATTGGCACTTTGCCCTCCGGAATCACTTGCAGAGGCAATCACACAAAGGGAGCTCATGTGAAAGCGGCATGCATGTGTGCCGAGCAAGAACAGCATGCACGAGAATTGAGGACCACACACAAAATCCTGCAGTTGAGCTTCCCCAGGTACTTCACAATGTGTATTTCCACTCTTATGTCCACATCTTTATTTCCTTCTCTGAGATATTGTTTCCAGCTGGTGTGGTGCTTAGAATGCTGGGGCGGGAGTGGACAGACCTGGATTCAAATGCCAGTAGGGAAGCACCTTGCAGGCCACTCTTTGCTCATTGCAGAAAGAGCAAGACCACCTGGCATGGGCTTTCGGGGACCACAGTTCTCTTTGTCAGATGCATCTGACGGGGAGAGCTGTGGTTATCGAAGGCTTATACTGCATGGGAATTGGATGGTCTAGCTGTTTTGCTGCTACAAACTAACACGACAAACTCCTTTGAAGCCTCATACAAGCCAACTGACCCCCACACCAAAAGGAGATGTTTACATTTACTAGCAAAGGAATGTTTTGGTTGCACCCTCCCTCTCCCCCCCTAACTGCATCTTCTCTCTCCTCCCCTACTCCCTCCTCCTCTTCTATATTTGACCAGTTTCTGTACCATGCATCTGTCGAAGAGAACTTGATTCTCGAAAGCTTATGCTACAAGAAAATTGGTTAGTCTTAAAGGTGCTACTGGGCTCTTTTTGATTTTGCTACCACAGACTAACATGGCTAACTCCTCTGCATCTTTCCCAGACGATAACAGCCACTTTGTGACTCAGAGCGAGTGTGTGGCCCAACAATTCCCAAGGCTCCCTTTGATTCCTGCTTGGAACGTCCAGTTCTGAGCAATGGCCCAGCATTCATTCTGAAGCAAGGATCTTATTTCTGACCTTTTGGAAAGAATCACTTAATTTGGGTTGCTTTTGTGTTAAGTCTAGAGGCCGGGCTTGGCAAGGCTTTAGTACCAGCACTCCTCCAGTTTTTTAAAGAGCAAACCATGTAGGGAGGATTTTGAATTTCTTACCCCTGATGCTTATATCCCCAATTCAGCATTTTTAGCCCTAGGATTGCCAACCTCCAGTTGGGGCCTGGAGCGCTCTCGGAATTGCAACATCAACACAATGCATAGATCAATTCCCCTAGAGGAAATGGAAGCTTTGGAGGGTGGACTCTATGCCATCACATCTTTGCTAAGGACCCCTCCCCAAACTCTGCCCTCTCTAGGCTCTGCCCTGAAATGTCCCAAAATTTCCCAACCCGGAGCTGGCGATCCTACTTCATTTCCTCCCCTTTGTAAACGCAAGCTGTGATTCTTTCTTTTTGTGCACTTTTGTTTCCATGTTTGATTTTTTTCCTATAAAAGGTATGCCTTTTCCAATGAAATTTGTGTATGAATAAGCAGTATAGGTGCCCTGACCTGGATAGCCCAGGTGAGCCTGATCTCGTCAGATCTCAGAAGCTAAGCAGGGCCGGCCTTGGTTAGTAATTGGATGGGAGATCTCCAACGAAGACCGGGGTTGCAGAGGCAGGCAATGGCAAACCACCCCTGATCTCTGCCTTGAAAACCCTGCCGCGGTCCTCCATAAGTCAGCTATGACTTGAGGGCACTCTCCACCACCAAGCAGTATAGGTACCTTCAAGAAATAGCATAAGGCACACGTGGAGGCAATTATACCCAATTCCCCTTCCTTACTGGAACCCCTTGTACTGCAGGGCAGTCTGCCATGGGCTCATCTGGAGCTAGGGTTGCCAACCTCCAGGTGTGGCCTGGAGATCTCCCAGAATTCTAATTGATCTCCCGACTACACTGATCATGTCCTCTGAAGGACATGGCAGCATCAGAGTGTGGACTCTACGACATCTCACCCTTGCTTAGCTCACTCTTCTTCCCAATCTCTGTCCCCAAATCTCAATGGATTTCTGAAACTGGGAAACTCTATCTGGTTCCCAGCTTTTGGGAATTACAGAGGGCTGCAGGCGAGAGGCGGAGGTGGGAAGCATTTATGGAGTCCAAGCCCTTATGAATTGCACCATAAAAGCCATACAACATGCATACTTGGTACGGAACCAACAGCGAAAAGCGAAGAAGCATAAATAGTCAGCAAACTGGTGTAGTGCTTGAACCAAGGAGGCCTGGGTTCAAATCCCAACTCAGTCATGAAGCTTGCTGGGTGACCTCAGCCATTTCCTTTCACCTGCACCAACCTCAAAGGGTTGTTGTGAAAATAAAAGAGTGACGGGAAAACAAATGGATGATGTGAAAATGTGATACGCAGGTGGAAACCACTAGCAAAAATACATCACGGAAACAGAAAGCATTGGATTAAGTCCTAGAAATGTCATTGTTGTGGGTATTAATGGAAAGGTGATAACAACAATGGAGGAAACATTGCAAGTGATATTTGTTGTCGATCAGGCTGTGGTACGGTTGTCAAGCGGCCAGAAGAAAAATGTTCTCTCTCTTGAAATTTCCGGCTGTGTGGACATGGGCAGCCGAAGCTTTTCATGGCATGGCGATAAAGAACATCCTATCTTGCCTCTGTTAAAGGAACACAACCTTTTAAATCAGGCCAGCTGGCAACCTTAGGCTTCTGTGAAAAGTATTAGAGCAATGCCAGTAAAACGTTAAAAAACTGGCCGCAATGCTAACGATTAGGGAAATGCACGTCTCCTCCTCCGGGATGTTTTTCTTGGTAGGGTTGCCAAATCCCCTTGCCCTCCCAGCGGGAGGGGGGACCTGGTACTTACTTCCAGTGTCTTCTCTCTCTTGCATGCTCTCAGCATGGTGTGATGACCTGGAAGTCATTGCGCAGGCCCCGGGAATGCTCCTGGGCTTCACGTTGAGCCAATTGGGCCCTATTCCCCACTCGTGGGAGTGATGTCATTGTGCTGTGCTGGGAGAGCACCCTGGGATGCTCTTCCCCCGCCTTTTCCTCCACCAGCCAGGTGATTGGTGGCTTGGGGAGGAGGCTGGAGCAGGGGACCCCTTACCCCCCCCCCCCCAGGGGGGACCAGCAACCCTACTTCTTGACCATTTTTGTACGTTTATCTAAGTCTGGGCCTTACCACAGAAACCACTCTTTAGATGTGCTGGATCCTCACTCGAATAAAATGTCGGGAGTTAAATTTGCTCACATTAGCATCTGGAATTCACTGCCACAAGCTGCTAGTTTATATGGCTTTTTAAAAAAAGGTAGACAAAATTCATAAAGTATATGTGTGTCTTTTGATAGTTATTAAAACTTCAGTGTACAGACATAATATAAATCTCGATACTGTGGACAAACATCAAAGGAGACCAGAAGAATCTGGTTGGCCCCTGCTGGAAAGATGAAGCTGTACGAGATGTCTCTCGGTTTGATCCATCAGGGATGCTCTTACATTATCCTGTGCCTTTAATGACCCAACTATGGATTGGAGATCTGTGTTTGGTCCTCAGAAAGCAATCAAGAGGGGAAATTTGGATTGGGTTCTGGGTGCCTGGTAAGAAGAATGTAACTCTTTCCCTACTGTACCATCTTCGGCAATTGAAACTGCAATTCGGTCGTGGCCATCTGGGATAGGGGTGATTTTTATTGCCAAGTTGGGTCAGTGAGGAAAGAGTTGACTCCCCTGCGAACATAAGAGCAGCTGTGCTGGATCAGGCCCATAATCTATTTAGTCTGTTACTCTGTTTCACACAGTGGCCAAACAGAGGCCTAAGAAATGCTATAAGCAAGGCACAGAGGCTGAGCTGTTTAATTCTTGTTGCTCCTCAGCAACTGATGTTCAGAAGTATCCTGCCTCCGAACCTGGAGGTTTTATCCAATTTGGATAATCCTCGATGGATTTATCTAATCCCCCTTTCAGCCAGTAAAACTAGTAGCCATGGCTATACCTTGTGGCCATGAGTTCCACATAGGGTTGTCAGGTCCTGGTTGGAGGGGGGGCTGGCACTTACCACGGGCGATCTCTTTTTCACACACTCCCAGCAGGTGCAATGATGTCACTTCCGGAAGTGATGTCATCATGCCTGTTAGGAGCGTACCCGGTGTGCTCTGGCCCAGGAGTTTTCTTGTCCTCCGGGTCCATTCCCCAGGCCTTCTTCCCCACTGGCCCCCTTGCCTAAACCTCCTGCCCAGATCCAAATCAGCCCTCAGGCTGATGCAACTATGAAAGATACGTGAGCTCCCAGGAAGCCTAGTCTTGGCAACCTTGACCCTTAATATGCCACTTCCAATCAATATCTTAGGAAGAATCAAGGGCTGGGTTTATTAAAGGCTCGCCCAGCCACGCCTTGGTTTATGGTCCTTTATCTACTGTCCCAAGAGCTTAATGCCAAGCTGAGCCTTTGCCAATGCAAACAGTAGCGGCCTTTAAAAATGTAGATCGATTTCTGAGCTTAGAATGTTCCTCGTTCCTCTGATGTGTCGAGGCAATGCCCCGGCGACAGCGATGAGCAGTGACTCATTGCACACAATCCCATAGATGCCACATGGGCAGGCATTAACCTTTTGAGCTGCACGCCTGAGCATTATGTTCCTAAGCGAGGAGTGCGCTTCCTGTGTGACCCACCACTGTGACTGGGGGAACCATTTAAGGACAAGTGTTGCTAACTGACCCGAAGTCCCCTAACTTAATATGCCTCTCCAGATTGCTTGATCTACAGAAATCAGCAAAAAACATCTTTTGGAATTGTAGTTGAACTCCGCACTACACAGATCAGTTCCCCAGGAGAAAACGGCTGCTTTGAAGGGTGGTCTCTATGGCTTTATAACATGCTGAGGTCCCTCCCCTCCCCAAACCTTGCTCTCCCCAGGCTCCATCCCCAAATCTCCAGGAATTTCCCAACCTGGAGTTGGCAATCCTAAACCTATGTTAAATGCAGAGGAACAGGGGTTCGTAAAACCACCACCACCACCACCACCATTTGATTTATATACTGCCCTTCAGGACAACTTAACAACCATTCAGAGTGGCTTACAGAGTATGTTATTATTATTCCCACAACAACAATCACCCTGTGAGGTAGGTGGGGTGAGAGAGCTGAGAGAAACTGTGACTGACCCAAGTCCACCCAGCTGGCTTCAAGTGGAGGAGTGGGGAGTTAAACCTGGCTCTCCAGATTAGAGTCCTGCTGCTCTTAACCACTACACCAAACTGTATTAGGCTGTGGGAAGCTGGGAAAGCAAGAGGCAACCCCTAGGAATATTGTTTTGTAACAGTGTGGAGATAACCCCATTTGGTCCAGGGGAACTGATCTCTGTGGTCGGGAGATCAGTGGTAATTCTGGGAGATCACCAGGCCTCACTTGGAGGGTGGCAACTAGACATGGGCATGATCGGAATTATGGACTGAAAATTGCTCCAATTTTGGCATTTGCGCCATCGGGACCGGGCTGATTGGTTCCGTCCACAGCTCCCGGTTCAGCGCTCGGGTGGGGCACTCTATCGGGTCTTGATTGGATCGATCGGTTTATGTTCGGGATTGCAGTCTGCAGACAGTCTGGCGCGAGCCATCTGTTCCCGAGGGAATGGAGCCCCGTGGAAATGGAGCCTGGGGAATGCCGGAGCTGTTTGCCCTCCTTCCGTTGCCCTGGAAACGCGAATGGAAGCCCAGCTTTCCTTGATCAGCAGAGCTTCCTTCCAACCACGGAGCAGCCAGAAAAGCGCGCGCCCATCTCGTCTATTTGGGAGAAGAGAGGGGAGGGCAGGGGAAGGGGGTGTTCTTCTGTAGCCATGGGCACTCGAATCTCATCCCTGCAAAGCCTGAGAGGCAGCTCTTATGGCCAAACACAGCTCTCCTGCGTAGCAGACCCAGGCTTTATAAATAGCCATGTGCTGCGCAACAAAGTTTCACTTTCCGCTCGCGGGTGGAGTGGGACAGAGGCGAGCTCTCGCTTGCCGCTTTTGAAGAGAGAAAGCGCAAGAGAGAGAGAGAGGGAGCTTTAGCTTTGGGCTTCAGCGGATAGGGAATTAGGGAATAGGGATCTATCTCCTCTAGTCCCCCCCCCCGTGACAGTACCGGCACACTCCCGTGGGGACAGACCCCCCCGCCCCCTGAGGGGAGGCAGCTCACCGCCGCCTCCACGGGCCTGCCGGGCCCGGCGGCTACCATCCTCCTCACCCACCATTCCTTTAGCGCTGGAAACCGCGGGGCACCCTCCCGCGTCGGCATTCCCGATTCCTGATTCTGTATCGGAAATGGGACTTGATCCGTGAGGTTTGGGTACCTGGGTTCGGTGCCGCTGCGGAATCACGATCAGCTAAATCGGGATTATTTTTTGGATCGTGCCCATGTCTAGTGGCAACTCTTTGTCTTGAGTCTGCTGAAAGGCATTGGTTTCTCCTTGGAGAAGCTGGCACCTCCTAGCTTGGGCAGAGGAGTTGTGGTTGACATAGCAACTGCTGCGTCCAGGGAAGCTATGGTTGGAAACTTTGGTCTCTAAGGTGATACTGTTGGTGAGAATGCCGCTCTTCTACTGCAAGCCAACACAGCTGCCCACCTGATTCTATCATAGGAGGAGGAGTTCTCCCAAGAGACATCTGAGCCTCCGTTGTAGAAGGTTGGGAGTATAGAGTACCGATGGCGATTGGAGCTCTCTGGATTAGGCCTCTGGGGTATGGGAAGGCTGCATTCTGGAAGGCAGCCCGCCTCGCAGCCATGTTGTTCATCCCAGCACTATAGATTTGCCTGTCCTGCATTGGTAAAATAGAAAGACAGTAGCAGATTTACTTGTTGCCTACTTCTGGATAGGGGAAGGTGCACAGAAGAGAGCTGGGGGCATTTCAAAGGCAAGCACCCTTTTCTGGGGCAGGGCTCCCTGGGTCTGTAAAGACTTCCTGAGAGGCAATATTGTGTTCTCTACTAGGAGGAGGAAAATATTATTGGTTGATTTTCTGCCTGGTGCATCAGGAAATTTAATGGTATGGAGTCGGATCTACCCAGTGGAAGAAGTGTATGGGGTCCTCTTTGGCCTTTTTTGCACAGGCATTTTTTGGTCACTTCCTCTTGGGGTTTTCTTTTGAATTCCGGACGCTTAACTCCCCCTTCAGATTTCAATGCAGCATTTCAAGAGGTCTTGCTCAGGCAGAAAATTTGGAAGAGAAGCCTTGAAATGCCTCATTGAAATCTGAAGGTGGAGTTAAGCGTCCAGAATTCAGAAGAAAACTCGAAGAGGTATGGGGGCAAAAAGTGGCAAAAGTTGCCCGTGCAAAAAAGGCCTACACTTCTTTCATCGGGTAGATCTGACCCCACACCATTAAATTTCCTGATGTACCAGGCAGAAAATCAACCGATAATGGGGCCAAAAGTGGCAGAAACTACCTGGGCAAAAGGTCTTTGATTACCCCAAAAGCCAATGCTGGGAATCAAGGGACCATGTAGGATTGGGAAGGGTAGGTGGGCTGTAGCAAAGAAGGAAACGGGACAAAAATGTGTTAAAAAGCTGGCAGGATCCAACCTATGAGGTTGAGATTCTCAGATGGCAAGCTAAAGAGAGGCCTCACAGAAGCGAGAGCAAAATCTGGGAGTGCCTGGAGAACTCCCTTGGAGAAAACGTGGGCAGATGCCGAATTTCCTGCCCTGTCAGCATCCCTCGAGACTAGCCTTCCTCTGCTCCTCCATCTTGGCTTATTAGCAAAGGAAACATTCGCATCCTTAAAGAATTGCAAGTGAGTTTGCTAATTTGTTGCAAAGGTTAATTAACGGAGCCAGCAGCAGAGAATGCTTGTCTACAGGGAGAAAGAAGGGTGTATGCTCAACTTTCAAACGTATTATAGAATCAGAAATTTGGACCGAGGCTACCCCAATTCCTCCCTCTCAAGCAAGTTTGCTATTCAAGAAGCTGTTCTGAGGGGGATGGAGGGGAAGTAAGCTCATTCCAGTACAGAATATTTTTCAAAGTATCCCCCCATCACCCAAGAAAGGCAGGGATAGTCTCTGTTTTCTTGTAAAATAGAAGAGTCCAGTAGCACCTTTAAGACTAACCAACTTTACTGTAGCATAAGCTTTTGAGAACCACAGCTCTCTTTGTCAGATGCAGTTCTCGAAGGTTTATGCTACAGTAAAGTTGGTTAGTCTTAAAGGTGCTACAGGACTCTTTTCTATTTTACTACTACAGACTAACATGGCTAACTCCTCTGGATCTGTATTCTTGTAGGCATCAGTGATGGATTTTTTATTTTATTTTATTTATTCATTTATTTTATTTCTATTTTTACCTTTTTGGAATTACCTGGATAAAATGTTATTCTTCTGCATTCAGCTTATCTTATGGGCTCTCTCAGAGTTAAAATTCAGAGTGCTTCCCCACTTCCCCAGACTTCTTGGAACGAATGCATTTGTTTTTTTATGGCAAGGTTTCTAGACCTCTCCCAGAAAGAATTACAGAGTCAAGACAGTTTACGCTGTAAAACTTCTAAACAATTACACATGCCCATACACATAAATAATGACAGCATCAAAGCCAAACTTACACATAACCAACAATTAGGTTGCCAGCTGAGCAGCAGAAGGAGAAAACACACAAGCAAACAAAAGAAGGTGGCTATCATTTTCGGAGAAAACCTGGAAGTGATGTCATGTCACCGATTTCTAGACCGAAGTGATGTAACTTCTGGTTTCTCTGGAAGTGACTTCACAGCACATGTAATCTTGGTGCCCCCATGTCCCCACCCCCAAAGATTTCTAGACCGAAGTGATGTAACTTCTGGTTTCTCTGGAAGTGACTTCACAGCACATGTAATCTTGGTGCCCCCATGTCCCCACCCCCAAAGATTTCTAGACCGAAGTGATGTAACTTCTGGTTTCTCTGGAAGTGACTTCACAGCACATGTAATCTTGGTGCCCCCATGTCCCCACCCCCAAAGATTTCTAGACCGAAGTGATGTAACTTCTGGTTTCTCTGGAAGTGACTTCACAGCACATGTAATCTTGGTGCCCCCATGTCCCCACCCCCAAAGATTTCTAGACCGAAGTGATGTAACTTCTGGTTTCTCTGGAAGTGACTTCACAGCACATGTAATCTTGGTGCCCCCATGTCCCCACCCCCAAAGCTCCTACTGGCTGCCAGGAATAGCCTGGATTCTCTATCAAAAATCTATCCTCACCTCATAGGAGGCTGAACAAGAAGCAGTACTAAATATAGCAGTCTTGCATAATTTAGGAACAATAGGGGGGAAAGGCATTGAGTACCAACAATGTTAGGGTTGGATCCTGTGGTCCATCAATGAAAGGTGCTAATGGCAGAGCTGGATCTAGGGTTGCCAGCACCCGGGGCATCCCAAGTCCAGCGGCGCCCCTGCCCCATGCACAAGTGCTTTGTGCACGCACGCTCCCAGGAGTGCATGATGACATCATGGAAGTGACATCATCATGTAGGGTGCCTCCCAGGAGCATGTTGCCTGTGTGGTCACTGGAGGGCCAGGAGCACACAGCAAGCCGGCCACACCATCAGCACTGCAGGCGCACGCTGTGGGGGGGCGGCTTCCCAGCCCTCCCACGCCGCCACCTATGCTGCCACTGGAGGGCCGGCAGTGTGCGTTTCCTGACCAGCCACTGCTCAGCGCCCTCTGTTCAGCAGCGCTGGGGGCAGGCAACCCCCCTGTCCCCCCCGTAGATCTGGCCCTGGCTGATGGTCACCAATCCTTCTAGCTTTTCCCTTCCCACCAGCAGCCATTTTAAACCCTGGTGATGGTGGAGAGTGCTCACAAGTCATTGCTGACTTATGGTGACCCCTGGTGGGGGTTTTCTGGCAAGAAACTAACAAAGGTGGCTTGCCATTTTCTGCCTCTGCAGTTCTGGTCTTCCTAGGAGGTTTCCCACCCAATTACTAACCAAGGCCAACCCTGCTTAGCTTCTGAGATCTGATGAGATCAGGCTCACCTGGGCTATCCAAGTCAGGGAACCCCGGAAAAGTTTAATTCTCAGGTCATGGGACTGGTATAGAGTAATAGCCACATGAGTCAGGAGGCTGCAGTTGAGGGGGAGAATCGAGTCCTTATGCCTCTTCCACAAGCAGAGTTCCTCTGATGGAACCGGAAGGAACACCACGTGAATCCTGTGATCTTGGGAGCAAGGTACCCTGGGGCTGGAAAGAGCTGTTGTAGTGAGGGAAAGATCAGGGCTCTTGTGCTGAATCTAACCCATAACCCACCCTTGAATAACTCCTGGCCCAGGTCATCAATTTCATAACTTCTCTGTGGGAAAGAGGTTTTGCCCAGATGAATGCAGCTCATGCCAGAACCTTTTCTGTACAGCGTGTTCTTGTCCACGCATGCGCATGGTCACTAAAGCACAATACATAGACTGCAGCTTCATATTCATTTTGTTTTTCAAACGTATCTCTAACCTAAACAGCACTGATGCCCCTCTTGGCTTTTAAATCAACGGAGAAGCTCTTGCAGGATAAACCAAAGGAGCCTTCAATAATGTTCTCTGGTGGGTGGAGAGAGCTTGTCTAGCAATTCTGGATATGAAAAGTAGAGCGTTACAAACTTATCTCTGCTTTCATCTAGGAAATGTTGCAGGGCCTGTACTGGCAAATAGAGATACTGATTTATGAGGGACAGGTGCCAGAAATCAGGGACTCTCCTTGACAATGTGGATCATTGGGAGGCTGCGTGTTTCGCATTAAAGAATTAAAAGAACATGTGTGGGTGACAACCCTAAGATACATGTATGAACTAATTCAATTGCAAAGCATTGAATCAGAGGGGACATTGAAGTTCTATCTGCAAACTTAATCTGCTACCTGCCTTGGGTCCCGGTGGCCTGGGAGAAAGGCAAGCTTGTGAATGTTTTCAGTAAATACAACATGTCTTTATATGTCCCATAACAGCCTCCAAAAGGCATACACTGACAATTAAAAACCACAGTAAGAAATAGATGTGCATTAAAATGAAATATGAACACCAGACTCACAGACTAACAATTAACAGAAGAGAAATGATATGAATAACAGAATAAGAGAAATGATACATATAACTGAATAACAGATTAACACATGAAAGAGAATAGATATTAATTACTCTTAATCAACCCTGACCTGGATAGCCCAGGTGAGCCTGATCTCGTCAGATCTCAGAAGCTAAGCAGGGTCAGCCTTGGTTAGTAACTGGATGGGAGACCTCCAATGGAGACCAGGGTTGCAGAGACAGGCAATGGCAAACCACCTCTGTTCATCTCTTGCTATGAAAACCCCAACCAGGGGTCACCATAAGTCAGCGGTGACTTGAGGGCTCTCCATCATCACTCTTAATCAATTAGGTGAAAAAGATAGATTTAGCCTGCTATCTAGAAGATATGAATGATGCTGCCAGCGAATTGCCTTGGAGAGGAATTCTGTCACTGGTGGGGAGGGAACCTCAGAAAAGCCGCTGGTAGCCTCATTGGCCTTCTAACAGGCACCCGGTACAGACAACAGTCTCAAGAATTCGCTGAACATCTGGGGAGGGAGAATGGGCACAAGGCTGCTGGCTGTGTTCCTGCCTCCTCCAGGTCGCCTGATCATCTGCAAGGTGTAATCATGTGGAGGAAGTGGCAGCTTGATCTCTCCCCCACCTGTGATCAGTGAGGCTGATTTCTGAATAGTTTCAGGTGGGTGTTGGTCTGTAGTAGAAGAGCAAGATTCGGGTCCAGTAGCACCTTAAAAACCAACTAGATTTCCAGAGTATGAGCTTTTGAGAGTCAATCAAAAGCTCCCACCCTGAAAATCTATTTGGGCTTAAGGTGCTACTGGGCTCGAATCTTGATTTCTGAATGTTGCTGATCACATCATCATCATCATCATCATCATAATCATCATCACAACAACAACATTCGATTTATATACTGCCCTTCAGGACAACTTAATGCCCACTCAGAGCGGTTTACAAAGTATGCCACTATTATCCCCACAACAAAACACCCTGTGAGGTGGGTGGGGCTGAGAGCCAAGCTACAAGTGACGCCTGACACAGGTTGGACACTTGTCAGCTTCCCTCAAGTTTTGATGGGAAATGTAGGCATCCTGGACTTACAGCTTGGCTCTCCATTTAAATGAAGTTTACACACACACAGCGGAGGGGAAGGGGGGCGCACGGTGAGAGCCTGATGCCTGCACTCCCCTCCCGACCGCATGTTCTCCCTCCCATAGACTGCCGCTCTGTAAACTTCAATTAAATCGAGAGCCAAGCTGCAAGACCAGGACACCTACATTTCCCATCAAAACTTGAGGGAAGCTGACAAGTGTCCAACCTGTGTCAGGCGTCTCTTGTAGTTTGGCTCTGAGAGAGCTCCAGAGAGCTGTGACTAGCCCAAGGTCACCCAGCTGGCTTCAAGTGGAGGAGTGGGAAATCAAACCTGGCTCTCCAGATTACAGTCCTGCACTTTTAACCACTACACCAAACTGGCACCAAACTGGAGGGGGGCATAGGCATGGCCATTTCCTCCACAAGGTTGCACACTGTGGATGACTGGATGATTGCATGGAGGCAGGACGAAGCTCTTAATTGATGGACAGGTTCCTATGGGGGGGGGACACCATGGATACTATGATGGTCCGTTCACACATGCAATCCATCCCTGCACATACCAAGTGCCAAACATAGAGGGGAGAATCTCAGGGGATTTCCACAGCTTTTACTTCCATGTTTTGACTGTAGCTTTCATTGTGGGTGTGCCCTTCAGCTGAACGTTAGCATTACAGAGATGCAGAAAACTCTAAGCCCGATACCAAGAATTTGCTGCCGCCGTGTGCGTTCCCCCGGAGGCTGCAAGCTTTCTCAAAGGAATTTGCACCCATCCTTTATCCATGCGCTTCCTCCCTTTTTAATTGTGCAATTTCCCCCTCCTCCTTATGGAATTTATTTCCCAGGCTTCTTTAGTGCCATCTTCTTCTGAGCTCTCTCCCACCACTGTGCCCCATGTGGCAAGGTATCCGCTTTCTTAGACACATGTCCTCTGTGCCTTTAAAGCAGAACGACAGGATGAAATCCATAGGTGAAGGTTGCTTGGCATTGTGGCCAGGCAATGATTTGATGGGGAAAGTGGCCCTTGAGGAGGTCTGCTTTTTGTGCAGCTGCAATATCAACAACAACAACTGCAACAGCTTGTTCAAGCAGTGAAAAGTTCCATGGGCAATGATGCAGAGGTTTGGTTGAGGGAGTACCGGAAACCAATGGCTAACGACAACAACAGTTGTCGTACTATCACTATGCATGGCACTTTACAGAGTATGAGAAAGTAGGTCTCTGCCCCGAGGAGCGAACAGTCTGGAAATCAACAAATCCGAGGCGAGAAAGTGAATGGAATTGTTCGGAAACGGCTTCTCTGAAAGAGAATTCGGCCACAACGAATGCCTGTGAAATTTTCGGGAGCTAGCTTCCCTCTCGTTGCTCATTTTAGTAACAGTATGTTGTATACTGTTGCATTGTTTCTCTAATTTTGCGATCCAGTTTTGTGGCCTAGGTGGTTGTATGTATTATACTGCTCTGATTGCATCTTTTTAAAATGTGTAACCCACTTAAGAGTCTCGGTGAGAAAGGTGGACTATAAATGAAGTAACAGTGCGGTCCTAAATGGGTCTACTTGGAATCTTCCTGACAATAGGGCTTACTTCCAGGAAAGAGTTCTTAATATTGTGCTGCAAGTCAATAAATAAATAACTTTCCAGTAGGGGATGCAATCTACGCACTTATCTCAGGGGCTTCCTGGAAAAGAAGTATTTTTTCTCGTATGTATGTATGTATGTATGTATGTATGTATGTATGTATGTATGTATGTATGTATGTATGTATGTATGTATGTATGTCATTTCTAGTCCGCCTTTCTCACTCAAGGTGGATTACACAGTATGAGATTAGTACAATCAGTATCGAGTACTTTCAATACAGTATCAAGGACATTTCCATAGGGTAAATAGATACAAGTTTAAACGACCTAGTATTAGCAAGAATCCAATATAGAGTAGGAAAAAAATACTGAAACAGAATGTAATTAATTCTAGGAATGACATTAGTCAACATGGAGCGCAGGTGGTATATAGGAGTACATATTTAAAGCAACAGATAATATGTAAGGCAATACAGTGATGAAGTCTATAGTCCCTAACTCATTATCGAAGCATCTGAGACCCTATCCCTATAATATAGCCCTCCCATTTGAGTAAAAAGCCTTTTTGATCAAATCAGTTTTCATCGTTTGCGGAAAGCCAGGAGAGTGGGGGTTCTCCTGACCTCCTCAGGCAGGCCATTTCATAGGGTAGGGGCCACCACAGAGAAAGCTCGTGTACGGAATGTTGTTGATTTTGTCCGTGTGCAGCTTGGCACCTGCAGGAGACCCTGTTCGGATGAGTGAAGCTGTTATGGACAGACATAGAGAGGGAGGCAGTCCCATAGGTATACTAGGCCAAGGCTGTGAAGAGCTTTTTATGTAATAACCAATACCTTGAACTGAGCATGGTACCTGATAGGTAGCCAATGGCGTGACTGTAGGGTGGGAGTGATGTTCATGCTCCTGCTCGCTCCTGCTAACAGTTGAGCTGCAGCATTTTGCACTAATTGGAGCCTCCTAGTTAACTTAGAAGGGAGACCTATGTATAGAGCATTACAATAGTCAAGCCTTGATGTTACCATAGCACGGAGTCAAGTCAAGTGGCCAGGTTGGATGTGTCGAGATAAGAAGCCATCTTCCAGGCTAGAGTGAGATTGTAGAAAGCATTTTTTGCCGCTGCCTTAACTTGTTTTTCTAGTAATAACGTTGGATCCAGTATAACCCGTAGGCTCTTAACTGAGTCTGCAGGGGTCAGTTGGGATAGCACATATATTCCTGTGGGAAGATAGCATCAGATTCTTTAAAAGCGCTCTTGCATCCAGCTTCAGCCAACTCTAGCAAGAAAGACCCATCCCTCTTGCTTTAAAATCCACTGTTTAAATTTACACTGCAAAAACTTGTCTGTTTGCCAGAAACTCCACCCCTGCAGGTAAACTGCCTATCCTTGGGAACCATTTAAACATCCAGGCGACAGTTTGCACAAATCGTAGCAAGTGGCAGCCAAATTACTGTTATTAATTGCTATGGCATAAGTAGATCCCATCTGTGACTGGATTGCTTGTGCGGTGTGGGAACGAAGTAGATCAGAGCCGCACCTCTGGAGGAGGGGAGGGATATTCATATAGTGCCAGTGTATTTTCTCTTTAGAAGGAGGATTTAAAAAATGGTTCTGGAGGACGAATCCACCTGGTAACGTGGTCCTGATCCAATTTGGTTGCCTTTAATTTTTTTAAAAAAATATGAGAAGCGCAGTTACGAATCTCCCTCCATCTTGTCTTGTTAGGGTGGGCAACTCTCTGTTGGAAAATTTTCAGAGATTTGTGAGCAGAGCCTGGGAGGGGAGGGAGCTTTATGATGTCATAAAGACTGCTCACTGAAGCTGCCTTTCTCACCAGCAGAACTGATCTCTGTGGTCTGGAAAATTCCAGGCCCGACCTGGAGGTTGGCAACCCCTTGTTTAGTCTGATCACGGAATCACAGAGTTGGGCCATACAGACCTTCTAGTCCAACCCCCTGCCCAATGCAAGATGAGCCTAAAGCATCCCTGACAAACATTCATCCAGCCTCTTCCTGAAAACTGCCAGTGAAGGGGATCTTTAATATTGCAGCTTGAATGTATGCAGCACAGAGACTGCCCATCAAAATGTGTCAATATAAATTCTCCCCTCCCCTCAATCTGGGTGGCAAGGTCTGATCTGCTGGGATTTCAGGGATGGAGAAACCTGCCTTTGACTCCAGAGCTGTCTGTCCCTTGTGGCAGTTTGGTATAGCGGTTAAGAGTGACGAGACTCTAATCTGGAGAACCGGGTTTGATTCCTCAGTCCTCTGCTTGAAGCCAGCTGGGTGACCTTGGCTCAATCACAGCTCTCTCGGAGCTCTCTCAGCTCCACCCACCTCATAGGGTAATTGTTCTGGGGATAATAACAACACACTTTGTAAACAGCTCTGAGCGGGCGTTAAATTGTCCTGAACGGTGGTATATAAATTGAATGTTATCGTTGTTGTTGTTGTTGTGTTATCAACTCTATAATACTGTTCACTCACCTCTTGTTGCTTCCAGATCCTGCCTAGCTGTTCATAATGGAGACGCCCCTTGAGAAAGCCCTGGCTACCTTGGTGTACACCTTCCACAAATATTCCGGGAAGGAAGGAGACAAATTTACCCTCAGCAAGATGGAGCTGAAGGAACTGGTGAAGAAGGAGCTTGCTTTGGGAGAGGCAAGTGGGGAGGGGATTGGCTGCCAGGGCAGATGGAGGTGGAACCACAGTTGGCTTTGAATCATAATCACGCACACAGTTCTGTTCAGTGGTCACTCATTTTAGGAAATATTGAATGACTGGCGGCATTCCTTGATTGATCAATACTGCCAAATTGCCATGAATTTGCATTTCCTTGAATGTATTTAATACATGAGAATGCCTCAGCAGACGCCATCTCAGAAGAGGCATTCCCTTCCATCTGTAGGTTAACGAAGAATGCCTCTTTTTAAATGGCATTAGAAGGGGTACTTAAGATCATAAGAAGAGACCTGCTGGATCAGACCAGTGGTCCATATAGAGGGATTCTTCCGGGGTGAAATAGAATGGGCAGTACCTCTTTTAAAAATGATACCAGAAGAGGCATTCTCTCCCATATAAGTTAGAACAAACAACTCTTCTTTTTAAATGATATTAGAAGAAGTATTCTGTCCTGCATGGCGAGAAAAGGGAGAATGCCTTTCCTAAGATGATATTACAAGAGGCATTCCCTATTATGTGAGACAGGGAAGAGATAATGGGTGAATGCCTCTTCTTAGTGTTATAAAGCTGATCTGTAAACATTGTAAATGCCAAGAACACTGATGCCCCTCTGTCAATAATAATTCCTATAGTTCTTTGGGAGAAAGTCAGAACAGTCACAGCTGGTCCTTGACCTGAAAGGGGCCCCAGACAAAGAAGGTGTTTCGTGTTTTCCCTTCATTTCTGCAAATGAGGAGATGACTATTATTTGTAATGCATTTGCTGCCCATTTCATGATTTTGATGTAATTTAATTTATTCAATTTATACTCCACCCTCCCCACACTAGCAGGCTCAGGGCAGGTCACAACAAAGCTTAAAAACACATTTCACAGTTCAGGCAATTAAGACCATTAAAAACATAAAATTCTTACATACCGTAGTTTAAAAATACAGTCTCTATATAAATATAGAAACAAAAAAAAACATAGCAGCACATAATCTGGACGACCACCTTTTTGCCATCTCCAAAGTGTTTTTACCAGGAAAATATGTGGGAGATCGGAGGTGTCACTGGAAGGGAGGGCATATACTTTAATCTCCCCCAGCTAGGGTGGGGGGCACCACCTAGCATCAACCATATGCCTGGCGGAACAGCTCCATCTTACGGGCCTGGCGAAACGCTAACAAATCTCACCGGGCCCTAGTCTCATAAGACAGTGTGTTCCACCAGGATGGGCCAGGACCGAAAAAGCCCTGGCCCTGGCCGACACCAGGCTGGCCTCCCTAGGGCCAGGGATCTTTAATAGATGTTTATCGCTTGAGTGAAGGGTCCTCTGGGGTTCATATGGGGAGAGGCGGTCCCGCAGATACACCGGTCCCAGTCTGCATAGGGCTTTATAGGTTAGTACCAAAACCTTGAACCTGATTTGGTACTCCGCTGGTAACCAGTGCAGCTGGCACAATACTGGTGTTATATGCCCCCATATCGGTGTTCCAGTGATGATCCACACCGCCGCATTCTGTACCAGCTGTAATCGCTGGATCAGGTTCAGGGGAAGCCCAGCGTAGAGTACGTTACCGTAGTCCAGCCTAGAGGTGACCATTGCTTGGACCACTGTAGTTAAGTCACGGGATGATAGATAGGGGGCAAGTTGCCTGGCTTGTCGAAGATAATAAAAAGAAGACCTGGCAACCACAGCAATCTGATCCTCCTTAGTCAGGGAGGAATCAAGAATCACCCCCAGGCTCCTAACTCTTGGCGCCAGTGTAAGCACTGCCCCATCGAGTATAGGAAGCTGGGGTCCTGAATGCACACTTCCACCACTCAAGTACATGATCTCCGTCTTCGTAGGGTTCAGTTTCAGCCAACTTTGCCTCAACCATCCAGCCACGGCTTCAAAAGCACACTCCGGGACATCCAGGGCCGATCCAGGCTGTCCGTCCAACAGCAGATAAAGCTGGGTGTCATCCGCATATTGGTGACACCCAAGCCCGAAACTCCGCACCAACTGGGTGAGGGGGCGCATATAGATATTAAATAATAATGGGGAGAGTATCGCTCCCTGTGGCACACCACATACTAGTGGCCTACAGGACGATAGCATCTCCCCTAGCACCACCCTCTGTCCCCGATCATGGAGAAACATGTCTACTTCACTTCTGGGTGGAGTCCTGGAAATGATGTCGACATGTTGAGCAATGCTGATTTTGTCAGTCTTTCAAACCTCCTGCTGGTTTAGCAGCCATGATTTACCAGTCAGATAAAATAATAAATTGTATACGACATGAGGATCTGTAAATTGGTATTTAATTTATTCATGCCTGATAGAAGCAAATCTGTCTGTACTGGGGTTTTTAATTTGAAGAATGACTGAAATGCCAATCACCTTTTTACCCAGCCCTTCTTTGGCCATTTCCACATATTCTTAAAGGATTGGCGCACTCACTGAATGCTGCCGGCTTCCCTCCTTTACTCCGTACATCTCCAATTTCAAAACAGTAGCAGGCTGTTTGGCTTCTGTTTTTTCAGGGACTGCGAGAAAGTGTGTTCTCAGAAAAGGTGCTGAAAAAATGGAAGCCAAACAGCCTGCTACCGTTTTGAAATCGGAGACATGTGGAGTGAAGGGGGAAAACTGGCAGCATTCAGTGAGTGGGCCATCCCTTTAAAGATGTGTGGAAATGGCCTTCCACCAAGTTCAGGGAAACAAACACGAGTTTCTTTTCCTCCATTTTCTCCCCACAGCAAGTCTGTGAGCTGGGTTAGGCTGAGGGAGTGTGACTGGCCCAAGATAGCACGGGGAGCTTCAAGGCTAAGTGGCTTGCTTGCAAGAGTGCCCTCAACAGCTTTGCCCCACTATGCCCACTCTTGCAGCAGGAGGAAATGGAAGATGGATGACACCCACATCCAGTGTTGTATCCATGATGCTCTAGGAATTCCCCCAATCTTTGTGGTCTTTATCAAACTGCGGGAATCCTTAGAGTGTTGTGCAACATTCTTCCTCCCTATGTCTTGTCCTCAAATGCTCCCAGGATTGCCTGGTGCAGATCTGGGAACTTTTCTGGGTGGGGGTTTGAATTTTGGCCTCCCGGGACCTTTCCAGCATGCCACATCTACAGCTACCAGTTCAAAAGAAATTGAATTGAGGGCCAAGCTACACATGACAAATGACACTTGAACAGCAAGTGTATTTCTCCCTGTTCACTTGTCCTCCACTCAATCCACTTGCCGTTCAAGTGTCATTCGTCACGTGTAGCTTGGCCCTCAGTATCAAAATTGGGTGGACCAGGATTAAACAAATGGCAGGGAAAAAAATGGCATGGGTTCAAATCCGGCCACAAGGACAACTAAACCAACTTCTAAACAGGTTGAATTTTGCAGTGTCGATTTTGTTCCTGGCATGACACATTCCCTTTATCACGCTCTCTCTTTTGTACTTCCTTCCCTCGCAGAAGATGAAAGACAGTGGAATCGACAAGCTCATGGGGACTTTGGACAAGAACAACGACGACGAGATCGACTTCAAGGAGTACACAGGCTTTCTCTCCGCCCTCTGCATGACTTACAATGATTTTTTCCAGCAAGATGCCAAATAGAGGAAGATCATGCCATCAGCTCAGGGCCTGCATCATCAAGACGCAGCTTTAAATAAAGAGTTTTCTCTCCAGCGACATCTAAAAGCCATTTCATTTTTACGGGTGCTTGCTCGGAGGCATTGGTCTCCAAATCTAACACGTTTCCTAACATGGTTGCCACACATTCGTATTTAAATGAGAACCCTGTGGTAGATAATCAGGAGGCAAGTCTGGGTAGATGGCGGCAGACAGGAAATGCAGATAAGGCAGACAGGAAGTTCTGTGCTGCTTCCTTACCTCTAGTTGGCATCCCTCAGAAAT
This sequence comes from Eublepharis macularius, assembly GCF_028583425.1. NCBI lineage: Eukaryota > Metazoa > Chordata > Lepidosauria > Squamata > Eublepharidae > Eublepharis > Eublepharis macularius. Next base: position 240,969,881 of record NC_072790.1, read on the forward strand.
TCAGGTCTCATGCTCACACGCCACTGGACGGTCCCTGCCTGCCATGTGGGAGACTGAGATGAAGCCAATGTATATTTACTGAGCAATAAATCTTACAGTAGCCTTATAATTTCTAAGATAAGATGTAGTGGGGTGAAGTCTGTTAGGAAGGTTCCAGTCTAGAGGTTGTGCCAAGATGGCTGCACAGACATGAGATGGATGCACGGATATATCGCCATGATGGGTGCACATGAAGCTGTTTTATACTAAGTCAGACTCTCCAGGGTGCTAGTTAGAGGCTTTTTCATTTTACATGCTACTCTTCCTTTTAGCTGGAGATGCTGTGGATTGAACCTGGGACCTTCATGCGAAGCAGAGGTTCTACCACTGAGTCGTGCCACTTCCCTTTGTGAAATGCAGCAACATTGAGATGCAAGCATAAAGAAAAACCCTGCTGAATGGCCATCCAGAAACTTGGGGAAAAATGTATTTTCCACATGGCCAACTAGGGTTGCCAGCCTCCAGGTAGTGACTGGAGATCTCCTGGAATTACAACTGGTCTCCAGGCCACAGAGATCAGTTCACCTGGAGAAAATGACTACTCTGGGGGGTGGACTCTATGGAATTATGCCATGCCAAGGTCCTTTCCCTCCCCAAATCCCACTTTCCCCAGGTTTCTCCAGGTTTCACCCCCCAGATCTCCAGGAATTTCCCAACTTGGAGTTGGCAACCCTATGCCCAGCAATAGTGTGAGTGGCTGAAAATGTCAATGCCAGGTGTGAATTTGCTGCAAGGACTGCCATTTTGCCCATGACATCAGTAGCAGGCCACTGATGGAGTCCGCTCTGAACTGCAGGTGGGGTTGCCATCCTCCAGGTGGTGCCTGGAGTTCTCCCAGTATTACAACTGAGATCCAGAGTACAGAGATCAGTTCCTCTGGGGAAAATGGCAACTTTGCAGGGTAGACTCAATGGCATTACATTCTCGCTGAGCGTCTTCCCTTTTCCAAACTCCTCCCTCCCCAGACTCCATCCCCAAATATCCCAGCATTTCCCAGCTTGGAACTGGGTATAGGGTGATGCTTTCTAATATATATCTCAGGAAAAGATGCAACAACCTGTTTGCTTTTCAGTCGCTGCTAGAGCGAGGAAATTGAATCCATATATTGGAGGCTGAGATCATCTTTTTATTTTTATTTATTCAATTCTTATGCCGCTTCTTTTCAGTTAAGATCCTTAGTTAGGAAATCAGTGATGTGATGTACTGGAAGGGGTGGATCCAGAACTAGTGAGTGGGAAGAAGGGCATTTATTTTTGCAAGTCCTGGTGTTTCATTTGCAGGCTGCCAGAAGTCAGGGGATGCTGGCTAGGACTGCCTTTTTTGTGTGCAAAAGGGGTTGGGAGCAAGAGCAGATGACAGAGCTGATTATACAGAATCTGGGCAGGAAAACAAGCAGCCTGGGACAGAGTTAAGAGCAACCAATGAAGGTGCAGAGCGGAGGGCCTGGCTTACACGCGGCATCCAATCGGCCCTTTTCCAGAGGACCAAATTCAGGCTCCACCCATGCCTATAATAGCAGGCTGCAACTGAGCTCTCACTTCTCTTCCTTCTCCAGGCACTCAACATCTGCCCCCTGCTTGCTTTCTTGGTAAGTCCGTTTCACAACTTTGCCTTCTTTCCACATTGCCCAGAAGGGTGACCCTTATGCTCCACGTTGCTTTTAAACTTCTCAGACCACTTTCTTCACAGAGAGGGGTCTAGGGTTGCCAACAGGCCTGGAGAAAAAAGATTTTTTTTTTGATATCGAAATTTTATTTAAAAAGAAAAGATATAGCAATAGAAAGTGCATAAAAACTTTTCCAAGCGCGACATTTGAAATTAAACCAATAGAAAGATACAATTGGAATATATAATAACAAAACGTTCAGTGCAATTCTAAGGAGAGTTACTCCAGTCTAAGCCCATTGATTTCAATGGGTTTAGACTGCAGTAAGTGGCTTAGGATTGCAGAGTTAATTGTGTAATAGTTCTCCTTCCCTCTCCTTGGTTACTTATACAAACTTTAATAGCAACTATTTTAGTTAATCATTTCCCTGTGTTTTATCTTCTTATCTTTGTATTGAGTTACCTTAATTAATCTGAATTTTAGCCTAGATAGTCAAAGAAATCCTTCCATTTCCCCCAAAATTCAGGGAGACCATTTTCGTTGTATGGTGACAGCAGCAAGAGTGCTATATGCAGCAAAATGGAAGGCAGGTATGTGCCCTATGCACCAATGGCTAAATTAACTAATTACGTACATAATAGACAGACAGCTGAATTTTGAGAAAAAAGAATTTTGAGGCTTTTCTTTAGCCTTAAAGTGCGGGTATGGGCAGCTCAAGCTTTCTGAGACACGGTGATAAATAACATCACCAGACCAATGGAATCTCATTAAGCCATACTTAAAGGGGCAGGGCAGTTCTTCCAGGCAGTTGGCAACCCTGAACGGTCCTTGTTTCACAGGCTGGACTTTTTACCTCCCCAGAAAAGGTGAAAAAAACTTCTCTTCTTGATTGTTCTTTGCCTTTTCTCCTTCCTCTAAGAGGCTTGACCGAATTCAGCTGAGAAATTGTAACACACCTATGTGTGGAGCATGTGCAGAGTTCTCCCGGCTGAGGAATGGGAAGCAGAGAGAGACTTTCCACTGAGAAGTTGTGGGGAAAGGCTGTAGGATTTTTCTTCCCTGGCTCGACTGATTTCTCCTGCGGCAATGTGGGGTTTCTTTCCCACCCTGCCTCATCGCAGCAGGCAGGGAGGGAGTGATGGTTTGGGGCAGGGGTAAAAACAGGAAAAGCAAGGAGATGGCTTGTCTGTTGCCCCGAGCAAGACTGCCAGGATACAAGGAGGCTGTGGGTGGGGAAGGGGTGGAGGGACTGTGGAAGGGTGCGGTTGTCCTGAGGCACAACGCTTCGTAGTCCTTTGCTTGCAAAAGTTCGTTTTGCGGTGCCAAAAACTTCCGACTCTCTCCTGACACCTGGTGGAAATGTCTGATATTGAGCGAAGATTTGCAGCTGGGGTGTGGGAGGGGGAACTGTGTGTTTGCATTTGTGTGTGTGTGTGTGAGTGTGCTTACCATTTTCTGGCACAGTTTCTGTAGCTGTAAGAATTGCCCGAGATCTTCCCTCTGCTGAGGAATCTTGGGGCAGGCAAAACCCACCCCTAAACCTCCACCAGTTATAACTTTTGCCTGTTTGGCAAAAAATAGCATTGCCAACATCCAGGGGGCCCCTGGAGATTTTCCAGTATTACAAGTGATCTCCAGGCCACAGAGATCAGTTCCCCTGGAGCAAATGTTTACTTTGTGGACTTTATGGTATTACACCCTGCTGAGGTGCCTCCTCTCCCTAGGCTCCGTTCTTATTTCTCCTGAAATTTTCTAACCCAAAGCTGGAAATCCTAGTTAAATGCTCATAAGAATAATAACAACATTTGATTTATATACCACCCTTCAGGCGCACTTAGATCCTAGCCTGAGCTGTAACCGTCCCACCATATTGATATAACACTTGATTTATATACCGCCCTTCAGGATGAATTAACGCTCACTCAGAGCGGTTTACAAAGTATGTCATTATTATCCCCACAACAACAAGGCACCCTGTGAGGTGGGTAGGGCTAAGAGAACTCTGAGAGAGCTGTGACTGACCCAAAGCCACCCAGCTGGCTTCAAGCGGAGTAGGGAATCAAACCCGGTTCTCCAGATTAGAGTCCCGCGCTCTTAACCACTACACCAAACTGGCTCAGGAGCTCTGAAAGACACAGAGAATTAAGGGGTGGGGGGAAATCATGCCTCTTCCAGGGTGGCTGCTGGTGCCACCACAGGACACAATTGGTTTCCCAGGCCACTGATCCTAATGCAGTAAGTACAAGAGGGGGGCATGCAAGCAAGAAGAGTGGCTGGGCCTCCTCTTTCGTCTTCTCATCAGTACCCTGGAAAAAGGGATCCCATTCCCCTGGTGGGGGTGGGGGATCTCCCGCTTTCACCCTCCACCCCCTGCCACTACTCACCTGGCTGGTGAGGGAGAAGGGCGTGGGAACAGGCCTCCTGGGCGTGCTTCTCGGGTGATGCAATAACGTCACTTCTGGAAGTGATATTGTGCTGCCCAGAGAGCATGTGCTTGCTTTGCAGTGGGCCGATTTGGACCCCAAACAGACTGAATTGGGCCCATTTGAGGCACAAATTGGCCCGTTGCAAAGCACATGCGTGCTCCTGCACCCGCACAATGATGTCACCCGGAAGTGATGTCACCCGGAAGTGATGTCATTGCGCGAGTGCAGGCCAACCTGTGCTTCATGCGTGCAAGTAGAGCATGCTGGGGCCAAGCTAACGGTAAGCTTCCTGCTGGGATGGTAAAGGGACTTTGCAACCCTATGATACCTTCCCTATAATTTGATCCTATTTTTCATTGAACTAGCTCTGAGTCCACTCAGAATTTTGTCCCAGGTTCAATCCTTGACTTTTTCAATTAAAGGATTCTCAATGAATTAAAGGAACCTTCCGGAAACTCTGCTGTTCCCAGGCACTGCCCCCAAATCTCTAGGAATCCCCCAAACCAAAGTTGGCAACCTTAAGTTTGGAGTGATTGCCATGGAGGCATCTCAAGTCATCTTTTGCTAACTCAGGAGCATGACTACCGTCAGTACTAGTAACTCAGAAGGGTATTTTTTTTTCCATTCTGTTTCCTGCGCATTCCATCTTTCCTTCTTTTCATAGTTTTGAATGGGCTGACTCTGGAGTAAATTTCCATTGAAACCAAGGCTGCCTCCACATGTGGGTAGGAAAATGCAGCAGCAAGCCGAGCGAGAGCAGATAGGAACAGCACCTGCATGCCCTGTCCCTACTCCATTTATTGCTGCTGCTGCCCCCTTCCTCTCCCGGTTTCCCTCCATCACGTCAGTGCAAAACCACAAGCATGACACTTGAGTTGCCAACTCTATGTTGGGAAATTGCTGGAGAGTTGGGAGCAGAGCTTGGAGAGGGCGGGGTTTGGGGAGAGGAGAGAGATAATGCCACAGAGTCCACCCTCCAAAGCAGCTATTTCCTCCAAGGAAAACTCATCTCTGTAGTCTGAGATCAGTTGTAATTCCAGAAACTTTCCAGGCTCCACCTGGAGATTGGCAACTCTACATAATACAGATGGCACCTATCCCTCCAGGCGCCCAGCACCACTAGCTTCCCTTTCCCAGCTGATCCCCTCTGTCTAGCTATAGCATGGCTCAGAAGGGAAAAGAAAAAAAATCCCTCTAAAAGGACAACAAGGAGGTAGCGCGGGGAGGGAATGCAGAGCTTAGCTCTGCCATTTTGAAGGTGGAGCTTAGCCCTGCCACCTCCTTGTATCAGCTGCAGGTGGAGTATTTGCATGCTGCAGCCACCCAGCAATTCTTTCTTCGAACTGGATCAAAGGAAGCTTTCCGTTAATCCAGTTTCAAGGAGAAGGGAAGCCAGGGAGTCCTGGGAATGCTCAGATTTAAATAAGCTCTTCCTGTGTCCCATGCGGGAGGTAATCCCCGTGCGGAAACAGCCTAAGATAACTTTCTTCCTCTAAACCCTGTAAGAATGTGGCTTTAATTTGAGAACCTCTTGGGGACGGAAACCAGTACTGTCGTGGTAATCGTATGGAAGTAACGTGGGGCAGAATGTTGGTTCTACATGCAGATAGTTCTGGATTTGGTTCTTGGCGGCAGGGCTCATTTTGAGGGGGAATGCACAGGAATGCAGTTTCGGCAGTTCCCCAAAGAGGTCACGACAGGTGGCCCCGCTCACCTGACTCTCAGCCATTTTGGGCCCCTTTCGGCCTGGATTGGGGCCGAAACGGCCCAGATCGGGCATCTGATGGGTGGTGGATCACTCTCCCGCTCAGCAGCGGCTTGATCCTGACCATTTTGGGCCCCTTTTTGGCCATTTCCAGCCCCCTTTTGCCATTTTGGGCCCAATTTCAGCCCTGAATGGCCAGGATTGGGTCCAAAAAAGCCAGGATAGGTGATGTCAGGGGGTGTGGCATATGCAAATCAGTTATGCCAATGACACACTTCTGGTGATGGCAAGGGGGCGTGGTATATGCTAATGAGTTATGCTAATGAGTCCCTCCAGCCCTTTTTCTGCAAAATGACCCCTGGCACAAGGTACTGAGAAAGAGACCGTGGAGAGTGGTAGCCATACAGAACTGTAGTCTGTTTAAGAAGCTTTATAGATTCTCCATCATTTCGTTTCTGAAGATTGGCTCAGGGAGACAAAGTGAGTCATAGAAGAAGATGGCAAAAACAAAGGCAGGCAGGATCGATTCCACATTTCTTTCCCATCCTTCTTGTTTACTGTACACTCGCAGAAGTTCCACCCAGTGCTGTTTGCAAAGGGCTGCAACCTGAGCCTACCGTTGTTCCTTTCTGGGGGAAGTAAACAGTGTAATCCCGCTAACAGAGGCTTCTGTTGTTCTCTTAAGCAGCCAGCAGGAAGCCGCCAGTCAGCCATCATATGGAAGAAAAAAAGAACTTGTTCTTACTTTGAAAGTTTGCTGAGAAGAACAAATAAACTCCTTTTCCATGTGTGTTTTTCTCTCTGAATCTCTGTCTAACCGTTGGACACCCGTCGGTGTCGGATTCAGAATGCACCCACAACACAAAAACTGTACGATCGCATTTAATCCAGGGTCCGATTTCCAGCTGTGGCTAGCCAGGCCTTTCTGGGAAACTCTTAAGCAGTGCAGGAAGGAAAGAGTTGTGTGATTCAGAGGTACACTGCCTGTGAATGTGGAGGCTCCATTTAGCTCTCTGGTCTAATAGTCATCGATTACACTCACGCCTCCCATCTCTGTGAATTTGTTAATCCTGTTTTAGAGTTATCTAAACCAATATCTGATATCCCATCTTGTGGATGTCAGAAATTAAACTCTGCATTAAGGAGTATATTCTTTAGCCTGGCCTGAACCTTATGCTAATCCCTCCCTCCCCTCAGACCTGACTGTTATGGGAGGAGAAACAAAAATCTCTTCCCACTTTCTCCAAACTATGAATCACTTCACAGATGGTTGTCGTGGGTTTTCCGGGCTGTATTGCCGTGGTCTTGGCATTGTAGTTCCTGACGTTTTGCCAGCAGCTGTGGCTTCACAGAACTCTGTTAGAATCATAGAGGCGGAAGGGGCATCAAACGTCATCCAGTCCAACCCCCTGCACAATGCCAGAAATTCACAGCAACCATCCCCTTTCCCAGTGACCCCTGCTCTATGTCCGGAGGAAACTGTAAAGCTCAAGACAACTCGGAGGTAGTAATATTACTGCAATATGAAATATGAATTATGTTAAATGTAATAAAGTGCTAAGTGCAACCGTGTTGTGTCACAATCAATTAAAGCAATATCATAAATATTTCATATACCACATCTCATGAACAACATTCAAAAAAATCTCACTTGGTGTGAGATTCAGCTCGAGGTCGTTCTCTATTCGACTGACTCCTGGTGGTCCTCAAAATAAGAGTTCCAGTTCCAGGTTGCCTGCCATTGTCATTGCCTCTTCATATGTACTATGGACTCTTCACCGGTTGTACTACTGCCTGTATAGACACTGTATGAACTACTGTCTGAGTAGACACTGTATGAATTACATAGACGGCTATATTGCTGCTAGCTCTGTGTATCTTCACCATTTTTGAATGTTGTTCATGAGATGTGGTATATGAAATATTTATGACAAGCATTGCTGCCTTCTCCATGCCTGACTTCGGCCTGGGATTCCTGCCATGGTACACTCTCTGGAAGTCTGGTTGCCTCATCTGGGCTTCCCTCCACAGCAGCACCCTCTGGTGGCACACCAGGGTAGGAAGTGAGTTGTCTTGAATTTGCTTAGCCTTTTATATAGTAGGATGGATATTGCTTTAATTGATTGTGACACAACACGGTTGCACTTAGCACTTTATTAAATTTAACATAATTCATATTTCATATTGCAGTAATATTACTACCTCCGAGTTGTCTTGAGCTTTACAGTTTGTATATCGGAGGGACCCCCTTTAGTTAGTTACTATGTCCAGAGGAAGGCAAAAAAAAAACCCCTCCAGAATTCCTGGCCAATTTGGCCTGGAGGAAAATTCCTTCCTTACCACAAAGTGGCAACTGGCATTTCATTGGGCATATAAGAAAGGGCCACAAGAGCCAAGCCAAGCACCGGCTTCTCCCTTCCTCCCCCCCTGTCATGATCTGTCTAAGTTCATACTGAGTTCTAAAATCAGCATTGCTGTCCGGTGGCCATCTAGCCTCTGCTTAAAAAACTCAAAATAAGGACAGCCCACCACCTCCCGAAAAGCCTGTTCCACTGAGGGACTGCTCTCACTGCCAGGAAGTTTTCCCTAATGTTTAGCCCCAAACTCCTTTGCTTTACTCCATTGTTTCTGGTCTGACCCTCTGGGGCAACCAAAACTAACTCTTGCTCGATCCTTCATGCAACAGCCCTTCAAATACTTGAAAAGGGGTGTAAACAGACCCAGCTCTTTCAGCCTTTCCTCATAGGACCCCTCACCATCTTTGTTGCCCCCCTTTAGACACATTCCAGCCTGTCAACATCTTCCTTAAACTGTGATGCCCAAACTGAACACAGTACTGCAAGTAAGGTCAAACCAGAACAAAGTGTTACCATTCTATCTTATACCATTCTATCTTTGTCGCCTAAACTTCAAAATATTTATTTTAAAATTTATTTTTACTTCACTCATACCCCACTTTTCTCCTGAATGGGGACCCAAACTGGCTTACATTGTTCTCCTCGCCTCCATGTTTTCCTCACAACAGCCCTGTGAGGTAGGTTGGGCTGAGAGTGTATGACCGGCCCAAGGTCACCCAGCAAGCTTCCTTGGCCAAGTGGGGAATCGATCCTGGGTCATATACCTCACTGTCTCTCACCAGCAGGATACCTTTCCCCGCTAAGTTGGTTCATGACTAAATGCACACATGATTTTGATTAAACAGAGAACCCAAACCAGCATGGGTTGTGTATGGAAATGTTTGCGGTTGATGTAAGGTTAGGAATTTTGTCCAAGAAAAACTGCCCAGTCCTAGACAGGTGGGAGGGACCCAGAAGCAAAACTGAAACCAGCATACTGAATGCTGCCAGATGTTAGCTGTGCTATTCAAGGACTGGACAGTCGTGAAACCACAGAGTTCAAATGATACAGCTAGGTTTCAAAACAGCTGCTACGGGCAAGATAGCCAAGCCACTGCTGTTACAGAAAACCATACTTAAAAAAAAAACCTTTTTCTCCCCAGGAGAAAAAGTTGTAGTCATATTGGTCCACGTACAATACAAAAACCGAGAAAAAAAATCCGTCTCATGCTGCTGAGTCACAACCCTCCCTCCATCGTACAAATGGATAAGTGAAGGATGTGGGTAGAAAAGCTTGCAGTGCATAGAGTTTCATCCCAAAGGCTTGATATTATTTATTTATTTATTTATTTATTTATTTATTTATTTATTTTATTCAATTTATACCCCGCCCTCCCCACAGATGGGCTCAGGGCGGCTAACAACATTCAAAAAAATACATTAAAAGTCACAAAAACATAAAAATCAATAATAATTTTTTAAAAGTCATTAAAATAGTCCAGGAGCAGGCTATTTAAACAAATATTGGGAGTCCGTATACGGGCATAGCAGATGGCCAAGGGCAGCCCCAGAAGAAGTGGTGGCCTTAGATGGAAGGAGGATACCCGCTGGCACTCAGCTGAAGGTCTGGCGGAACATCTCGATTTTACAGGCCCTGCGAAACTGTAACAGGTCCCGCAGGTCCCAGATCTCCAGTGGGAGAGCGTTGCACCAGGCCGGGGCCAGGGCAGAAAAAGCCCTGGCCCTGGTTGAGGCCAGACGGATGTCCTTTGGGCCGGGGACCACCAGGAGTTGCTTGTCTGCAGAGTGCAACACCCTGCAGGGGACAAAATGGAAGAGGCGGTCCCGCAGGCATGCAGGTCCCAGGGGGTTTTGTTTGGCTATACCCTCCAACCATGTTCCTTGCCTATGGACTGAATGCAAGGAGGACGCCCTGTGATGAGTTGGAATTACAGAGTGCCACAAGCTCTGGTAGGGAAAAGACCACAGCTGGCTTTAGTGCCAGGTTCTCTTCTAATTCTCTTTTCCTAAACTTTGGGCAGTAGAGAGAAAGGTCCATTGTTTGATTCTGCTTTAAGAGCAAGGCTGTCAGAATATAGAAATCTTTTTTAAGATTGCAAGGGCGTAGGAGGTTGCGAAATTGTTAGGGTAAAGACAGACTTTTTTTTTTTTAAAAAAAGGGATACCATTGCTTTTGCAGTTCAGTTGGGCTGTTTGACTTCTTCTTAGTGCTTATTAGAGATGGGCACAAACCAAAATATGAACCAGAGTTCATCACGAACCGAGCCGGTTCGAGGTTCGCGAACTGGCAGTTCATCAGAGCCCATTTCTGACGAACTGCCACGAACTTTAGGCCGATTCGTTTGGTTCATTTTTCAGTTCGTCACTGTAGTAGCCTGGTGCTGATTAATCAGTTTCCTAGGCAATGGAGGGAGGGGCTTTCTGCTGCCCAAGAAGTGACTTTTTCATGAACCAAATGAACTAGTTTGCAAACCGGGGCAAGTTCATGGAAGTTCATGGTTTGTGAACTGCAATGAACCACAAACCACGCAGTTCAGTATTTTCCAGGTTTGTGCCCATTTCTAGTGCTTATGCATCCATTCATTGGCAGATTCTTTCACCATTTAAGAAAAACACTGCCAACATTTTCCCAAACAGTTGAAAAAGCCATTTTACATATTGCAGGAACGAAATGAGTTGGTGGTATTATGGATACTAGCCAATAGGCGGGCCTCTTTTTATAGTTAAAAAGAATCGTGTCGAACCTCTGCAGAATGGGTTCTTCAGAAGTTGCCCAGGGAAAGTGGAGTTGGCAATGGGTTTTTTTCGCTCTCTGGATGATAAGGAATTCTGTATGATGGTGAGCATTTGAAGCAGTTTAAATTGGACTCAGGATAACCAAGTTATTTGTGAGTTGAGATATTATTGTGACTAGAGATCAAAGCCTTCCCCTACAACTGTAAAACTGAATCTGCCTGCACTGAGTTTCTAAGAAGCCTCTTTGTCCTTCCCCAGATCAACTTCCAACTTGAACTTTCAAGATGGCATGCCCCCTGGACCAAGCTATCTGCCTCTTGGTTGCTACTTTTCACAAATATTCAGGCAAAGAGGGTGACAAGAACACTCTGAGCAAGAAGGAGTTGAAGGAACTGATCCAGAAGGAGTTGACCATTGGACCAGTGAGTGTTGAAGGAAGGAACTGAAAATGATGCAACTTCCTGCTGGCTGCTGTGTGGGCAGGAGAGAAAAATAACAAGTCATACACTTACTTTATATTTAGAAAAGAAATAAGAGTTCTGTATTGTAGGAACTCCATACTCTGATAGGAAAGGAGGAGAGATAGATCCTAACTATCTATCTAATCTAAGGATGGACATGGATGCTAGGGCAAGGCCTGCATCCATACTACCAAGGTGGAGGGAGGAGAGGAGAGAGGTGTTGCCTGGAACAATGCCAGGAAGAGAAGAAGTGAGAGGGAGGAGGTCAAGAGGAGGAAATCCTGAGAGTAGCAATCTATGTATCAAAGGACAGTCAGAGCAGTAAACAGTAAACTGAGTGCCCTGACCTCTCTATCTTTCTAACTCTTTGGTTTGTCCCCCTCTGAAACCTGAGGAAAGGGACAGCACTGAATCCTCCTCTTCCAACAGTTGCCAGGCCAAGCAACCAGTGGGAGGGTTGGGGGCAGAGACAACGTGGGGGAAATCAGGCAGTGACAATGGATAGCTATGGGAAAAACCAGAAGAGCTACCTGCCATCATGTCCTGGTTTCCCCTGGAGGTGAATTGCTGGTGACCCCAGCAGTGTTTAAAATATGCCCCCACTGCTGCTTGGAGTGGCAGCGGGCCACGGAATGCCCCATTCTAACCAGTGGCTTGGGGTATCGTTTTGTTGTACAATTTGTGGCATGATTGCGTAACAAATGTAATATTAGAGAAATGAAAGCCTTTTTTTCTTAAAAAAAACTTTCTCGGGTCATAATGTGATATAATAGGCAAATAAACCCAATTAATATAATAGACATAATGGGCTGGATCCCATGGAAGAATTTCATGCATGCAATAGTCTAGGAGTTAAAAGATGAGCTAAGATTACTCCACACTGTTTGTCTGCGCTAAGGCATTCTATCCTCACCGTTTTTTGGCTGTATGCATAAGACACAGCACAAGGCATTTCTTCTGTTAGTTTCAGATTGCGAATGGTCTGAAATCCTGTGGACCATAAATTGTATGTTCCATTGTTGCACAGCACACCTGATGTTAAACTGACATAATATTAAAGCTATCTGTGTTGTTGCCAACATTGCACTGCTGGTTAGGCAAAGTGGCATTGGAGTAAGGATATTTTCCTTTCCTTTCTACTGATGCATCATTGGATCCAACCCAATGAACATAAACTTGGGTCGTTTTCACACTTGTTAACATCACACAAAACTCATGGAATGATGGCGTCTTCATGGCACGATTTCTGATGTCACTCCGTCATGATTCCGTTTTTGTGGTATGATGATGTCAGAAACGGTGCCATGAAGACGCCGCCATTCCGTGAGTGTTGCATGATGTCAACGAGTGTGAAAATGGCCTTGAGCTTTTGAAAGGGAAAGAAATGACAGCAAATTGCACAGCTTTACCTGAATGTGAATAAAATAAAAATGAATAAAATAAAGAACATTGTTACTTGCTGTTTGTGGATGTCAAAGTTGCTGATGGACTTTCCGTGTGCGCGTGTTCTTGTTTCTGTTCTAGAAACTGCATGAAGAAGAGATTCAAAACCTGATGGCAGATCTGGATCGCAACAAAGATAAGGAGGTGAACTTCCAGGAATATGTGACCTTTTTAGGCGCCTTGGCAATGATTTACAATGAGGCTTTGTGTTCCTCATCTTAAGTGAGCCCAACTGTACCAAGGGGGTGTGGCCTTGATGAAAAGGAAGTGTCTCTGTAAGCATTTTTGTGTCCAATAAAAATTGAATTTTGTAATGTTGGGATGGAGTATGTGACTTGTATTCTTTTGGGGACAGAGGAGGGATTCAGAGAAGGATTTTTGCGCATTTTCACTATGGTTGCCCGGTGGGGAAATGGGGATCAGGGGTGGAAACATGACATAGGGTAACTCTAGGAATTTCCAGAAGCTCTATGGTAAAACCATAGCATTTCTGGCAGTTCCTAGAGCTACCTTCTGTCACTTCCTGTTTTCTCCAGAAGTGATATGGCAACCCAAATAATGTTGGTGTTTTTTTTAAAAAAATCCCCTGCTGTTGCAGGCTGGGAATCCCTTATCTTAACTGGGGGACTGGCATGCAATGTCTCTCCTATTTTTCTCCATCACCTGGCATTGAGGTACAGTGCTTCTGTTCATGGAAGTCCCATGTCGCTGTTATGGCTAAAAACCATGAACTTGATAAATCTAGAAATAAAGAGTAGGATTTGAGTCCAGTGTCGCCTTAGAGACCAACAAGCTTTCCGGAGTGTAAGCTCTTGAGAGTCAGTGCTTTTTTCTTCAGACACCACAGGCAACATGAAAATTGTGTTGGTCTCTAAGGTGCCACGGATTCAAATCCTGCTGTTTGACAGAAGGCCACCACAGCTACCTACCTAACTATCCAGAAATAAAGAGATGTCTAGTCCGGCATCCTGTTTCCAACAGGGGCAGCTCAGGTGCTTCTGCAAAGTTTCCAAGCAGGTCATGAAGACAAAAGCCCTCCCCATTTGTTGTGAGTACCCTGCCTCTGAATATGGAGGTTCTGCTTAGCTATCCCAGATAACAGCCATCAAAGTCTCCTCCTCCATGAACTGAGAAACTCATAGGAGTTAATACTCTACCATACAACATACTGGAGATCTCCAGGCCTCATCTGGAGGTTAGTAACCCTAATTCTCTCCAGGACTGATTCACCACCCAAGCAACCCCAGCTTTAGCTAGGAGTGGTACAGCCTTTTGATGGTAGGACACAGATGGAAATTAGAGGACTCGCCTGTGCCTGTTGCCACAAGTAGCATCTCCTGAAATCATTGTTCTCACCATGGCTGATTACATGAAGTGACGCAGTGTAGGAGATGTCCTTGGTACTTGTTTGGGGTAGCAAAATCTCTTGAAGCATCCCCGGTTTTTACTTGGAACAAAACTACCGCTCTTCCGCCACCCGTTCATGAAATTCAATCAAATTATTACTGGTAAAAACAGATGCGAGTCAGTTCTATGTGAGTAATATAAAAATGGAATAAAAAAGAAATAACATTGAAAAGGGTGTGCGCACGCATGCATGTGCGTTAACATACAACAAATCCCCCCAATCAGAAAAGCCAAAACAATCAAGAAAAAAGGTAAATAGGTGAAAATACAAACTTGCCTTTGCAAAATGTACTAAACTTTACAGATGTCCTTGAATACAGTGGTGAGCAGAAGGTCAGTTGGGGGTGACCAGTCACTTTTCAAGCAGGCAAAAGTAGACATGGGCACGAACGGTAAAAAAAACGAACATGCTGTTCGTTGTTCGTTGTTCGTTGCCGACGACAAACAAACAGACGAACAGTAACGAACATGTCCCATTAATGAACATGTTTGGTGTTCGTTGTTCGTGGGGGCCAGAATGGCCCCTGTTGGACTTAGAGAGACCATATTCACAGGGAGAGTTCAGCAGGCTTTTCTCCAGCCATCTCCCAAGTTTGGTTAAGATTGCAATACGGATCTTGGAGTTATACATTCCCAAATCTGACGCCCCCAAGAAACTCCCTTTCAACACAATTGGAGCCACCAGTTGACTTTGGCCCCATATACAAGTGGTGGACTCGAAACTTGGCCCCATGTGCCCGCCTGCCAGGCCTCCGAGAGGCTACTTTCCAACAAGGTATAATGGTGGGTGATGTTAGAGGCCTCCGGGCCTGGCGGGCTGTGGGAGGTGGTGGTGGGCTGCCTCCCCTCTAGGTGATGGGGTGTGTGGCCACTCGCTGGTGGCACACCCCATGTGCCCACCCACCAGGCCTCCCAGAAACAACTTTCCACCAAGGTATAATGGTGGGTGATGTCGGCGGCTGCTGGGCCTAGTGGGCTGGGGGAGGCAGTGGTGGGCCAGCTCCCCTCTAGAGGGTGGGGAGTTTGGCTGCTAGCTGGCAGCACCCCCATGGGTGCACCCATTAGTCCTCCCAGAGGCTACTTTCCATCAAGTTATAATGGTGGGTGATGTCAGCGGCCGCCGGGGCTGATGGGCTGGGGGAGGTGGTGGTGGGCTGCCTCCCCTCTAGGGGCAGGGGGTATGGCCACTCGCTGGCAGCACCCCCATGTGCCTGTCCACCTGGACTCCCAGAGGCTACTTTCCGCCAAGGTATAATGATGGGTGATTTCAGCAGCTGCCGGGCCTGGCGAGCTGGGGGGGGGGCGGTGGTGGGCTTCCTCCCCTCTAGGTGGTAAGAAGTGTGGCTGTTTGCCAGCAGCATCCCCCATGTGCCCCATGTGGGGAAGGGTTGTATTGGTTCCATCCAGAGAGGGAGAGATTGAAAAAGGGAATGGGAACTTGTCTGGGAGAGGAGGACAAAGGGTTACCAGCCGTGGAAGCAGCTCTGAGAACTGAGGGGGTCTAGAGCCCGCTGCAGAGGAGCTTGGCCTAGAACCACAGTAGACTTGGGGTGGCTCAGAGCCCAGGTAGGTCCAGGTCCATGGGGGGATACCCAGGTAGGTTGAGGTTGACCTTGATGAAGGTCAACATGTCCACCAGGTCCGGGTACAGATGTGTGCAGTAGGGATGGAGGAGGTCTCCCAGGTGTGAGAACACCCACTTGCTCTGCACACTGGTGGGATAGCAGGACAGGATGTTGGTTGCCACAATGGACAGGTCCGGCCATACAGCAGATTTACTCGTCCAGTACTCAAAGGGGTTGGAAACGGGGGGGGGGGGGCTCAGTGGGCTTTGCAAGGTACTCTCGCACCATAGCTCCTGCTGAGTCCTCCACTGCAAGAGACACACCCACTGTGCTGCGGCCAACCACACAGCCCACCAACGAGGCCCAGAGATCAAGTGGGGCCATTTGGATGGGTCTCCCCTGGTGTGGCTCTCTTCCCCCTCCTCCCCCTCCTCCCCCTCCCCCTCCTCCTCCTTCTCCACTGCCTGTCCCTTGCCCCTGCCCGGTTCCCTCCATCCTGCCTTCTCTTTCTGGAAATGGAGCACTGCTGTGTGGAGCTCCTTTTTTCAGCACTGCATGTGATCCGCCAGCATGGCAATGCTGCCCTTGGTCCAGGGGTCACAGAGGGAGACCAGTTGGCCCAGGCTGGCCTCATAGGAGCACAAGCCTCATGGCACAGAGGATGCAAGCACTCGGTCATCCTCCTGCCTGCATCCTCCTCACAAAGTCCTGGACCCTGGGGATCAGCTCTTTTTTGTGCTCGAGCTCCTTGACCAGGAACTGGTCGAGCCTGTGGATCAGGGAGATGACCTGACCCAGGCTGCCCTCACACGAGCACAAGAGCTCACTGGTCTCCTTAAAGAGCTTCAGCATCCGGGACATCTGGGCAAGGACTCTCCATTCCATGGAGCTCCATCTCAGCTCCTCTCCCCTCCTCAGAACGTCCGTCGATGACAGGATGTCCTGCAACGGGCCCTTTTGCTCTACCAGACGACATATCATGTCATAGGTGGAGTTCCAGCGGGTGGGCAGGTCCTGAAAGAGTTGGTGTTCTGGGTCCCCCCTCCCCCTGCCTCTGGAACAGCTCGTGGGAAGAGTTGATGCTGCGGGAGAAGTGGGAAGCAATGCGGCGGCAGCTGTCCAGCAGATTGCATGTCCACAACATTCCCTCATCCCAGCTGTCCCTTGGCTTGCTCCCCAGCCCAAGCACGTCCCTCATCACCAGGTGCAGCTTGTGCCCCATGCACACCAGGCCCAGGAGGGATGCCTCTTTCAGGGCTGCCAACATGTTGCTTCTGGCATCCGTCACCATGAAGCCACGGACAAACCCGTCCCCCCCAGCCCTTCACTCTCTTAGTGCCGCCTTTATGGTGGTGGTGATGTTCTCAGTATGGGCATCGTCCAGCCCCTGGGCCTGGAGAAGAACTACCCTGTAGCCTGGTGTCAAGCATGGCACCTTTTCCCGGGTGCCAGTTCTTGGCCTGGGGCAGTGGAGGTCCTCTGGTTGCCACCAGTGGGCAGTGATGGCAAGGTAGCCATGATGGCAGCCACTCCAGAGGTTGGCTGTGAAGTGTACTGTATGGCCTTTGGTGGCCGACAGCTCCTGGAGCACCATGTCTCACACAGACTGGTAGAGGGCAGGCAGGACTCAGTGCCCAATGGTGTGCTGTGACAGCATGGAGAACCATGGGGCAAAGTGCTGAAGCAGCCTTTGGAAGCCCATGCCCTCCATGATGGATAGGGGGAATCCTTGCAGCACAATCATCTCTGCCATGACACAAATGCTCGCCTCCTGAGCCCTTGACCTCACCCTTTTCAACGGCACTATCCCTGACCCTGATGGAACAACCTCCCCAAGGGCGGCCTGCCTGACCATTCCTCTCCCACCAGCAGCACCTTTGGGGCAAGGCTTCTTGCTTGGGGTGGATTCCAGTGACCCTCCCACTGATCCTGGCTCAGAGGAGCTGGTAGTCCTCTGTCTCCCCCCCCCCAACAGATGTTTCGCTGGCCAAGGATGGAGACCACAGGCTCAGGTGGTGCATCTTCAGGTGCCTAGTCAGGACTGTCAATGACAGGTGCTTCAGGTCATTGCCCTTGCGCCATCACAGACATGGCACCACACCACACAGGGGTCATTCGGAAGGGCCCGAAAGTGCCTCCATACAGACAGTTTGAACCGTGGTCCACTAACTGTTCAAGGGAAGGAGGACAAAGGGTTACTGGCTGTGCCCTGGAGCTGGCAACGGAAGATGGAGTGAGGAGTGGACTGCAGGCAGGGACAGAACTGGGAGTTTGGGATGGGGATGGGGATGGGATGGATGTTTCATCGAACCCCAACCATTCCTCCATGGATCCCTCACCCTCCTCCTCCTCAAACAGTTTAAAGAGTTCCTCTTCCCCTGGCGGCAAGAGCTCTTCAGATTCCTCCACAGCCCCGACAGGTGATTTTTGGGGAGCGGGAGTCTAATCTGCTCCAGAGCCCAGCCCAGTACTGCTTCCCACAGGGCAACTGGGACAATCTTTGCACGTCCCTGCATGACCACCCTTGGCCCCCGCCCAAAGCCTCATTGTGCCAGCAAACAAGAATTAAGGGGGAAAGAAAAGTAGAGAGCACTGTGAGCCCTCAGCCAAGGTGCCCACTGAGCTTGGCCCCAGGGCCTGACAGCTGCCCTGGAACCAGAGGGAAGGGGATAGATCCCTAGCCCAGCACTCCCAGATACCTGTCTGGATCAGGCACTAATAATCAGGTGAGCCCTCAACCAAGATGCCCACTGAGCTTGGCCCACTGAGGTTCCCACTGGCAGCAGCCCTGGAACCAGAGGGAGGGGGTAGAGTTCTAGCCCAGCACTCCCAGAAACCTGACCAGATCAGACACTAATAATCAGGGTGAGCCCTCAGCCGAGGTGCCCACTGAGCTTGGCCTCAGGGCCTGACAGCAGCCCTGGAACCAGAGGGAGGGGGTAGAGTCCTAGTAGAGCACTCTCAGAAACCTGACCAGATCAGGCACTAATAATTAGGGTGAGCCCTCAGCCGAGGTGCCCACTGAGCTTGGCCCCAGAGCCTGGCAGCAGCCCTGGAACCAGAGGGGATAGATCCCTATCCCACCCACCACACACACAAAAAATCCCAGCTCCAATGTACTCTCCCTGTCTCTCTCCCCAAAGGCTAGCAACAGCTCTGTCCTACTCCACTGCCTGCTGAAACTGGAAAGCCAGAGCTTGGAGCATGCTTCTTTTTATAACCAGAGGTCTCATAGAGAAAAGCAGGAGGTCTGTGGTTGGCAGTCAGAACTGCTTAACAGGGTTTGCAGGGATGAGATTGGAGTGCCCATGACTACAGAATACCACCTCTCCCTCCTCCCTCCCCCCTGGCCTTTGCTGCCATGTAAGCAATTGTAACCAATTTGGGCTCCACAGTTGGAAGGAAGACCTGCCCATCAAGCTAAATTGGGCTTAGATTGGGGTTTCCAGGGCAACAGAAGGAGTGCAGACAAAGTCCAGGCAGTCCCTGCCTCTGTTGCCAAGGAAATTGATTGAAGGTGCCTGACTGTCCGGCTTCACGAACAGCAGACGAAGACAACGAATGAGGCTTGCGAAGACCACTTGTTCGTCTAGAATGGGGTCTCATGAACAGCTTGTCCACGAACCACTGAATGGGCTGTTCGTGGATTTTTTGCATTCGTAATGCTGTTCGTGCCCATGTCTTGTCAAAAGTAGCCCACCTCCTCTAGAGCTGCTGTAATCACTTTAATCCCCAGAGTAAACTATTAAAAATAACTATGAATCTCTTGTTGAATCATGACATGCCACCCCCCACGTCGCCTTTTTTACAGGCTTGTTTCAAATAACCAAAAAGACACCTCTGGCTAAAACACCATTTTAATTTTAAAAAACACACTAAGTAAGAAAAATTTATTAACCAGGTTACACAATTTACTGGCATGATTAATCAAGTCACTTAAATATTTCAATGAGGGTATCCACAGAGGTCTTTAGAAGGTAAAGCTTCCTAGCAAAATGCCATTAGGTATGAAGGGACAAAAAGAAGAATATAAAACATAAAGAGGTCCCAAGCTCCTCAATATATTTTCACAATTTTCACCTGCCTGAAAAGTTATAACTAACCACTGGATAGTTTATCTGTTAGGTAATCGTAAAAAAAAATTCTCCAGATTATGTTTGGGGGGTTACTACTAGTAATTTATTGTAAATGTCCAAAGACCAGGGCGCATTTCGAGGGGGAATGCGCCAGAACGCAGTTCCGGCAGTTCCCCAAAGAGGTCACGTCAGGTGACCCCACCCACCTGATTCTTGGCCATTTTGGGCTCATTTCAGCCTGGATTGGGGCTGAAACTATCTGGATCGGGCCTCTGACGGGTGGTGGATCACTCTCCCACTCAGTAGCAGCCCGATCCTCACCATTTTGAGCCCCTTTTTGGCCATTTTCAGCCTCTTTTTTGCCATTTTGGGCCCAATTTCAGCCCTGAATGGCCAGGATTGGGTCCAAAACAGCCAGGATAGGTGATGTCAGGGGTGTGGCATATGCAAATCAGTTATGCAAATGAACCACTGCTGGTGATGACAAGGGGCATGGCATATGCTAATGAGTTATGCTAATGAATTATGCTAATAAGTTCCTCCAGCTCTTTTTCTACAAAATGACCCCTGCCAAAGACCATTGTAATCTTCAGTGGATTATAATTGGTATAATCCTTGTGCCAGCAGTGGATGTGTTCCTGTGCTTGGTGTGGGGCCAATTCAGCCTGTTTGTAGCCCAAACTGGCCACTGTGAAGCATGGGAGCACGCCTGCCGCCAGCGCAATGATGTCGCTTGAGGAAGTGATGTTGTTGTGCCCTGCTGGGAGCGTGCCTACTGCACACTTGCCTGGGTTGCATGCCAGTTGTGGGCAATTGCTGGGCAGTTTGCCACTTCCTGTCAATTGTCAGTGATTGGCAGGCAATGGAGCAAACTGCTAGGAGATTGCCCGCCACTGGCGGGCAGCTGGGAACCCTAGGCATTGCTCACTTGCAGGGAAAACCTGGAAGCTACATAGGGCAGCTCTAGGAATAGCTAGGAACACTCCAGTTTGACGTAGGATAGCTCTATGGAAGCCCTATGGTTTTACATTGGGTAGAACTCGGTTTTATCATAGAGTTTCCATGATTCCTAGAGCACCCTGTTGCATTTCCCTTTAAGTGATGTAGCGATGTCACGATCATCATGCCCTACCATGTCCCCACCCCCAGTGCTCCTACCTGTTGCCAGGTTTGGCCTGGCAACCCTAGTTCTATCACTCTACAAAAACACAGGTGCTGGGCAACAGGTTTCCAAGCGCAATGACCCATTAATATGGCTGAATAGTAGTGAAAGCAATTCTGAGTTTACGGAATGCAGTATTGAAAGTGATTCTGAGTAGTAATAATACACTTTGTAAACCGCTCTGAGTGGGCGTTAAGTTGTCCTAAAGGGTGGTATATAAATCGAATGTTATTCTTATTAGTGAAAGCAGAATGGATAGTAGAGAAATAGTCGTGAATAGCAGTGAAGGCCCACACCTTTCCAGTCCTAACCTACCTGTTGTCCCTGGCCAACTTTGGAGGGCCTGCTTTGGGTGCCTCTACCATCTGCGGCTAAACAAGTAGTGGTAACCTAAGAAACGACTTTCTTAGTCGTTGGCACCAAAAGGTTGGAACTCCCTCTCCAGAGAGAGGCGTCTGCCCCCCTCTACTGCTGTCTTCTGCCACTGAGTGAAAACTTTTTGTTTTGTTTGGCATACTACCAATAACTGCTATCAGCCCTCCTCCCTATTCTTTGTGTTGTGTCTTTGTGTATGTGTTTTACTGAGTTATTTTTTATTATTTTACATGTTGTTTTAAATTTTTAAAGGTTTTAATCTTCTCCACTTTGGGGATCCTATTTGGGTAGAAAGGTGGCATAGAAATGTTTTGAAATAAATAAAACAACTTTTGTGTTCATGGCTCCCGGTCATTTACCTCTCTTGTAGTATATTAGCTTGTCAGGCCTTTGTACAGCATAGATTGCTCCCTTAGAGCTGTACTTCACAAAATGCCTGATTTGGTAGCTCTTGGCATTTGTAGCGTTTTTGAAAGACTGAATTCTCATAAATATTGCTCTAATAGTTTACTAGCTTAAAGACATCAACAGAAGCAAAGACACCAGCACTGAAGGCAGGTGAAAGGAAAAGATATACAGCAACCTATGGGAAAAAAAAGAATAACAGGCATATTCCTAGAGCCATACTATTGACTCACAGTCTTCTTTGTGATAGAAACACTTCTTCATTTGCGATGGAAGAAAAACATGAATTATCTTCATTGATGCATTACTGCTGTGCAACACTAGAGGGCAAGAGAGGACTGATTTTTAAGGCCTCCATGGCAACTTCTTACAATTGCCGTCTGATGGGTAGATTCATTGGTAGGTGGCACAATCGGCTGTCTGAGAAAGCAGAATTCGTAGGCTTGCAAGCTCCTTGTTTGGAGCAGGGAATTCTCTGCTCCTGGCACTCCTTTCCTGCTGATGCTTGAGGCTGTAGCAGGAATTTTTTTTTAAAATCATCAATTAGATGAAAAAAAAAAATCAAAATTGAACCTGGACAAGATGGAAGTGATGCTGGTTGGAAAAGCAGAGCTCTTGAAGGACATTGAGCTTCCGACCTTTGATGGGGCTCTATTGACCCCGGCTGGCTCAGTTTCGAGCCTAGGGGTTATACTAGACCCAACACTGCTGCTAGAGAAGCTAGTAAATGCAGCTGCAAAAAAAAAAAAAGCCTTCTCACAATTCAGTCTAGCCCGGAAGATGGCACAGCTGATCTAGCCACCTGGATTGATGTCACAGTACCCCCGAGACTAAACTAATGTGATGCATTCTACATAGGTCTCCCTCAAAGTCAACTTGGAGACTCCAGCGGGTGCAGAATGCTGCAGCTCATTCACTCTTATGAGCTAGAGGGAACAGGCATATCAGTCCCATTCTGCAGTCACTCCATTGGCTTCCCATCAGTTACTGGGCTCAATTCAAGGTCATGGCTATCACATTCAAAGCCCTTCATCACCTTGGGCCCTCTGATCTGTGCACCTTGGGACCTCTTCCCCTATGTTCCAACATTGCGGCTTCGATCAGCCGAACAGGGCCTTCTGCAGAGACCACCCTGCAGTTGGGCAAAATCAAGAGCTGCTCCTACATGTGTTTTCTCTGAGGAACCCCCACCTTATGGAACGGCCTGCCTGAGTTGGTCAGGAAAGTTCCCACTCTCCTGGCTTTCTATAAACTATGCAAAACAGAAATATCCAGGAGGGCCTTCAACCCAGATTACAGAACTGTGTCATCATAAGAAATAGCTCAGAGAAATGCCTTGGTTGAGGAAGCGGATTAAATGCTATGGTATTGGATACTATCTGCTGATATACATATGCACCTACTAGGGAGTTTCCATGCTGCTAAACATGCCATGGAAATTAGTTATGCTTTGTTTCAGATAGATTTTATCTCTGTGCTTGGCTATAAGCTTGTTTAAAATTTTTCTGCTACCATTCCCTGTTGTATTTGTTTCCCTGAATGCCGTAACCGTTGTTCCTTATTGTACTTTGCTCAGTGAATGTCCTAGCTGTTGATTATGTTGTGTTTTCACTCACACTGTGTAATCCACCTTGGATCTCAGTGAGAAAGGCAGACTATAAGCAACAACAACAACAACTTCTGAGGAAAACCTGGAAGTGATTCCAGTCCTCTCTAGGAATCACCAGAAACTCTAGGGTTTTACAACAGACTTTTTTTTGACAATTCCTAGAGAGGCATAACAATTCTGGGGTTCCCAGGTTTTCCTGGTAGTGACATCATCCTGTTGCTGATGAACACCCCCATGTCTCTATCCCGGGTTTCAAAGCACTAAGGGCCAAGCTACACATGACGAATGACACTTGAGCAGCAAGTGGATTGAGCGGAGGGCAAGTGAACAGGGAGAAATACACTTGCTGTTCAAGTGTCATTCGTCATGTGTAGCTTGGCCCTAAGATAATTGGGGAAGCAGAAAGGAAACTCAATCACTTTCCCCGTCCCAGATGTGTATGTGGGAACAGCATCTGTTGGTGGTGGGCATCTCTGCCTCACCTTACCATAGATTTCTTTGCTTCAAGCAGGCATCTCTGTGCACTGATCTAAAGACAACATACTGGACAGGTCTTGGAGGACTCAGCCTCAATCCTGGGTAGTAGCTGCTGGGTGCATCGGGTCAGCTTACTAACTCCAGGTTGGGAAATTCCTGGACATTTGAGGGTGGAGCCTGGAGAAGGCAGGTTTTGGAGAGGAGAGGGGGTTTAGAATACTTATTTCATCACAGGCTTTGCCTGTTTTTCCTAGTGGATTGGCTTACCTTACTTTCACATGAATGTCTCGGTAGGGCCGGAGTCCCCAACCTTTTTGAGCCTGTGGGCACATTGGAATTCTGTCACTGTGTGGTGGGCACAACTACAAAATGGCTGCCACAAAATGGCTGCTGCAGGAGGTGGACAAAATGGCTGCCACAGTTTACCTTCAGTCACACACTGAAGATACTTGTGCTGTGGAAGCAATGTTTTTAAAAATCTACACAGCCAATCAACTCTTCAATAGTCAATGAGAAACTATGCTTGGCAAAAGGCCTATCTGGCCACACCCACTTGGGGCGAACCAGGAAAGGTGTCAGCGGGAGCAATGGTGCCCATGGTTAAGTATGTTCCTCCCAGAAGCCCTTCTACTGTCCGAAGTATCGAAAAGTGATGATTAGAGTGTTGGACTTGGCCTGGGAGACCCAAGTTCAAACTTCTGCTCAGCCGTCAGGGTACCTGGGTGTCCATGGGGAAATAGGGAAGGGAGAAGAATGCCAGGCACCTAGCATTTGACAAAAAGCTCTCAACATAACAGGAAATGTGTGGCTTGGTCTGCCAAAGAGCAGATGGAGAAAGATTTAGTGGTGGGACATGACTTGCCAAAACTCATATGCAGTGGACATTTAGTATGGAGCAGGGAAAGGGGGCTGGGACTGGGAAAGCTTTCTAGGAGGAACTACAAGGGGGGTGGTTGTGGAAGTGTGGAGGAAAACGTGACGTGTTCACCACCAGAACAGCTAGAGATGGACCAGAAAGTCTGAGAAGGAATTTTATCCAGACCTTCCTACGTTGAATAGATGTGTCCTTGTAAGACCCTTCATACCATGATCCCTACCTTAAGCAACCCCCTCCCCAGTTCTCCCCAATATTACACACTGTATTCTGAAGCTACAGGGAGGGGCTGTGGCTCAGTGGAAGAGCCTCTGCTTTGCATACAAAATGTCCCAGGTTCAATCCTCGGGTTGCCAGGCCCCCTCGATCTCCCAGCAGGGAATTGGGGGCTGGCTCTTACTTTTGAGCAGGGAGGGAGCGCGCGCGCAAAGCTTGTGCGCACTCCCACAAGCATGGTGACATCACTTCCAGGAAGTGACATAACACGCAGCCCTGGGAGCGCACCCACGCTCCGAAGGGGCTTAGGTTTGGGGCTGCTGCGGAGCGCAGGAACGTTCCTGCCCTTCACAGCAGCCCAAAACGCGCCCATGGATTGGGCCCATTTTGAGGTGCTGTGGAGCACAGGAGCACTCCTGCACTCCACAGCACCTGAAATGGGCCTGTTTTGGTGCGCATCAGGCCCGAAAGTCCTCTGCCTGAGACCCTGGAAAGCCTCTGGCAGTTTGAGTAGATAATATTGACCTTGAGGAACTGATAGTCTGATTCAGTATAAGACGGCTTTGTATGTTCATGAGCGCATCTATTAGGAAAAAGTAAACTAGATTCTTCTCTAGGCAGGATGTTATGAACTTCCAGCCTGAGGAATTTGAAGGCTTGCTCTTCTTGTGACCATTCCTGTAGAAGAGGATTTGCGGTGCAGGCAAATTCCTTCCACGCTTTTATTCCGAGGCTGCTGCTTAGGGTGGGAAGGAAGTCGGCATGGTAC
This sequence comes from Eublepharis macularius, assembly GCF_028583425.1. NCBI lineage: Eukaryota > Metazoa > Chordata > Lepidosauria > Squamata > Eublepharidae > Eublepharis > Eublepharis macularius. The sequence continues at coordinate 240,995,589 of NC_072790.1, forward strand.
AGCCCGAACGTGTCAGATCTCAGAAGCTAAGCAGGGTCAGTGCTTGGATGGGAGACCACCAAGGAACACCAAGCAAGACTCTGCAGAGGAAGGCATTGGCGAACCGCCTCTGCTGCTTGCTTGCCTTGAAAATCCTTACTCGCCATAAGTTGGTTGTGACTTGAGGGCACTTTTACGCACAGACACGCGCACACCATGCTTAGGGTGGGAGCTATTCCCTTCCTTAGTCCCTAGAAGGTGAAGCCTTCTGAAGTTATTTGGTTGCCCCTCCCTCTTTGATGCAAAGGGGGCTGGGCCAGGATCGTGGCACTGAAAGAGATTTTCCTAAAGGCCTACAAAGAGATGGATGAATATATGTCCTCCCAGGGGTTTGCCTCCTTGCCCGCTGACCTGCCAGGGGTCAGCAGGAGGTGGCAAGCTCTCAGAGGTTGCCTGCCACCAGCAAGCATCCCAGAAATGCGAGCTGTGTGTGTGCTCCCAAGGAGCATGACGACATCACCCCGGGAAGTGATGTTGTCATGCTGGCTGCAAGTGCATTCCTGTGCTTCATTTGGGGCTGATTTGGGCCCCAAGTGGGCCGAACTGGCCCCGCGTGGAGTGTGGAAGCACTCCTGTGGCTGGCGCAACAATGTCACTTCCAGAGGTGATGTCATCACGCAGGCTCCGGAACACATGCGCGCAAAGCGTGCACGCGTAGAAGACCTCACTGCTGGCACGAGGTAAGTCCCAGGACCCCCTCCCGGTGGGAGGATATAGGGACCTGGCAACCCTAATGACATTCCATTATGATGGAACAATGACGGGAAAGGAGCAGTTTATAACAGAGGACAGATGAATCAGCCCCAAGGAAGGAGGAGGTAAGATTTAAGGGTGTGTGTGAGTTCATACCAGGAAAGATTGACCATCAGATTTATGGGCCCCAGGTCATGAAGGGCATCAAAGGTAACAATTAGCCCTGCAAACTGAACCCAGAAGCAAATTGGTTGATGATGCGCTTGTTCCAGCTTTCTGGGCAGCCCTATATAGAATTTGTTACAGGAATCTTGGCTTAGAGGTTACCACAGCACAGATCAGTGTGGCCACAGAGGGGAGCACAGTTTCCAAGTGGTACGCAAATGAAAAGTTCCTCTCGGCCACAGCCTCAACCCAGTTCCCAAAGAGGAAGGAAAGATCCAGTGGTACCCCAAGACTTCTGATAGGATCAGCCACAGTTGGTTTATTTATAAGCTAACTGCTTACTATTTTTACACAATATTCAATAACAACAACAACATTCGATTTATATACCACCCTTCAGGACAACTTAATGCCCACTCAGAGCAGTGTACAAAGTATGTCATTATTATCCCCACAACAAAACACCCTGTGAGGTGGGTGGGGCTGAGAGGGCTCTGAGAGAGCTGTGGCTGACCCATGGTCACCCAGCTGGCTTCAAGTGGAGGAACGGGGAATCAAACCCGGTTCTCCAGATTAGAGTCCCGTGCTCTTAACTGATACACCAAACTGGCTCTCATTGTGTCTTCCAAAAATACAAAGACACCATAACATAAGGAAAGGGGTCAAACGTTAGAACTGCAACAGTGTCAGGGTCTAAAATAGCAAAAATATGCATCCATGTGCCCCCCCCCCCATTTATCTGTGGGCTTACCAGAGCCAAAGCCTCCCATCTAGGGTTGCCGGGTCCCTAGAGTTGAGAATTTCCTGCATCGTGCAGGGGGTTGGACTAGATGACCCTAGAGGTCCCTTCAACCCTATGATTCTATGATTCTATGAATCGTGAAAGCTCCTCCCTTACCACACATTTTATTAGTCTTATAGGTGCTACTGTACTCTTGCTCTTTTCTACTGCTACAGACAGACTAACACGGCGGCGTATCTTGATCTAGGTTCAAAAGTGGTGGTATATCAGAAGGGGATATTTTTGCCCTCTGAAAAGCTAGGTTGTCCAGTGAATTTACGCTAGTGAGAAAAGGCCTTTAGATCATCCCTAAATCATCTCTTTTCTCCTCCTCCTCCTCCTCCTCCTTCTTTTTTAATTTATAACATTCAGCCGGAGGAAGAGTTCTGGAGACCTTGAAAGTTTGCACACTCTTTTGTGTCATTTTGGTTTGTCAAAAGAAAAGGTGTTGTGTGGATTGTGTTATGTGTTCAGAACAGAATGGCAACTTTTGTCCAGTGTATTCGTCTCTCTGAAGAGGGCGTTTCTTTCTTAAATTTTTCCCAGCCTCACTAATCAAGAAACTTTGTCCTGACACTGCCCATTTTATTAGCTGATGACTTCTTAACAGAAGTGTAGGTGGTGTTTGAATCATCAATATAATGTTCACCTCAATGGCTATTTCAAAAAGGGCAGGGATTTGGGCGTAGGAGCTTGGAAAGGCAAGGCAGACGTCTGGCAGAAGTGGATGATTTCCTCATCTGTGAGACAATCAAGATTTTGTCTTGTGTTGTCACTTAATGAATCAGGATGTTGATGTTCCCATTTCCAAGAAACTCTTACCTGTTGGGCAAAGACGGCTCTGATGACAGTCAGTACTTACTGGAAGTCCTGACCAACATACTGAGGGTGATCTGAAATGGAGAAAGAAATAATGAAAGTGACGAGTCATAGAACGCTGTGGGATAATGGGTGATTTCAATAACCCTCACATGGTGTGAGTAAACATTGTTCAGGTCACGAGAAAGAGACGACGTTTTTTGATGATGAAAATTTTAGCTTTTAAATTGCAAGGTGGAAGTGTTAGTCATGGAGCTAACTAGGGAGAAGGGAGCTCTGACTCTCGAAAGCTCTTACCCTGGAAATCTAGTTGATCTTTATTTGGTTTATTTATGACTAGACCCAAATCTTGCTCAACTAGAGAGAAGGAGACCTTAGAATTGGTGCTGAGTATGGGTGCGAACTCCACTATAGGAAATTCCTGGAGATTTGGGGTAATGCCTGGGGATGATGGAGTTTGAGGAGGGGTGGACCTCAGCAGCTATAGAGTTCATCTTTCCTTCAGGAGAACTGGTCTCTGTAGTCTGGAGACCAGTTGTAATTCTAGGAGAACTCAAGTCCCTACCTGGAGTTTGATAACCCTAGAGTTGATTAGCATTCAGAACTGGACATGAGATAGGAATCATTGTAGCAATTGGGAGGAATATTCACAGTGTTATTAAGTTCAACATTTATGTGAATAAGATGCCACTAAAGTCCAACACAATGGCATGTGATTTCAGAAGAAGAAACTTCAAAAATGAGGGGATTAGTCAAAAGGAAGCCGAAGGGGAGGAGGGTAGAGGGCCAGGCTGCTTCAAGAGGTTTGAAAGTGATTGAAATCCACAGCAATGTAAGCTAATATAAATGTACACTGTAAATTAGGAAAGAAACCCAGTAGATTACTTAAACTTGGGCTATCAGATTTGGGTAGCTGTGGCATATATAAGCAGCTGAGTGCAAAAAGGACTCTCATATTATGGGTATATCTGATTATTGTGCCTTTTTTATTAGAAATTAATAGGCAAAATAGTTTTACTCTAGACTGTTCACTGGTTCTTAGTCCACTTGCCCCAGTATTGGGGTACATTGCATCTTCCAAGAATCCCTCAAAAGTACAAAGGTGCTGAATTATAAGCTAAAGAAGTGAAGAAAATGATGAAAATACACAATTCTTCAAAAGTGGGAAGCAACACACCACACATGGAGGAGAAAGATTGGAGTCCAGTAGCACTTTAAAAATCAAGAAGATTTTCAGTGTATGAGTTTTTGAGAATCAAAAACTCTTTGTCACTTTCAAGTTTCCTACTTGCAGGGCTGTGCACCCGAAAAAGATTCGGGTTTCCTGCTTTGGGTTTATCATTGGGTAAAAACAGGCGAGAAGCTCAAAGCAGCACTTTTCTTGCCATTTGCAAATGGCAAGAAAAGTGCTGTGGCTGCTGCGACTCTAGACAAAGCTTTCTGAAGCATTACGAAGTGCTTCGGAAAACTTTGCTTTGGTATTTCCGAATTGGCTCAGCAATGCTGGGGCCAATTCAGAAATACTGTATCTATTTGAATCGGGCTTGATTTGGGTTAAAACCCAAATTGGAAACTTGAAGCACACACTTGTACGTACTTGTATCTAATAAAGAGTGCTTTGACTCATAAAAGCCTTGGAAATCTTATTGATCTTCAAGGTGGCACTGGACTCAAATCTTGCTGTTCTACTTCAGAACAATATGGCTATTCTCCTGAAAGCACACAGTGAAGCATGAAGCAATGTTATACCTTTCAATCAAAGGAAAAGTTGACTTTTAGACGAAAAGCCATCTATGTGAAGCATCATTTCCATTCTGAATTTCTGGATTCATTTGTATATGAACATTTGTGTAAATCAGTTTGTTAGCAGTATAGGATTAGCTGAGTGTTTGGGGGCTGAACAGGATTTTTTTGGACGTACCTCTAATTAGATACAGAAGGATCCTTTTTTTGCTTGTTTTATACTGTATCAGGAAGAGGTAGCTAATTTAAATAAACTCTGTTAGAGTTAACTGCATGTAGAGATCAGAGCATTCTCCGAAATGGAAAAGATACTGAAAAGGGGCAATCAAAATTAATAAGGAATTGAAGCTTCTTTCCTATGAGCAAAAGCTATAGTGTTTGAGGCTGTTTTAGGGCAGAAAAGATGAGGAGGGGACATGATAAAGACTTATGAAGTTGAACCTAATGTAGAGAAAATGAATAATAGAATCATAGGGTTGGAAGGGACCTCTAGGGTCATCTCGTCCAACCCCCTGCACAATACAGGAAAATCATAAATACCTCCCCCCACCCCCACCCCCACCCCCCACACACCCATGCGCAGAAGATGGCAAAACACTGTCAGGATCCCTCGCCAAACTGGCCTGGGGAAAATTGCTACCTGACCCCAAAGTGGCGATTGGCCTTACCCTGGGTATGTAAGAAGGGGCCACAAGAGCTCAACACTGATGTAATTCTTCCTGCCCTCCCCCTCATGATCTGCCCAGGTTTACAGAATCAGCATTGCTGTCAAATGGCCATCTAGCCTCTGCTTAAAAACCTTCAAAGAAGGAGAGCCCACCACCTCCCAAGGAAGGTGTGTGCAGGGGAAAGAGAGGGCACTGTCTTTCTCCCATAATCCTTTGGCAGATGATTCCAAAGCAGTTGATTTTAAGGGAAAGAGCAGAAAGAAATTCTTCACACCATCTAGAACTGACTTAAAGATTTTGCAGTCATAAGTTTGGGGTGATGGACTTCAGCTTACATAGCTTCAGGGGACTTGACAAATTCTTGGAGGAGAGGTCCCAAAATGAACCTCCAATTTCAGAAGCAGTGTGCCCCTGAACAGCACTGGATCCAGGCGTGCGGACGCCCGGGGCAAACCTTGCCTGGCTGCTCCACATGCGCACAGTGCGTGTGCGTTCCCGGCGCTGTGTGATGTCATCACGCAGGGCGGGAGCCATGCGCAGCAAGCCAGCCACTCCAATGCCCGCTGAGCCATGGAACTGGCAGCAGCACGGGCGTGCGCTGGGGCAGCTGGCTGGCTTGCCGTGCGCGCAGGACCTCCCAGCCCTGCGCTCAGCCATCCCGCGCGGCAAGCCAGCTGCCCCAGTGCACGCTCTAGCTGCCAACAGCTCCGTGGCTCACCAGATGCTGGGGTGGCCGGCTAGCCATGCGGCCACCTGAGCACAGGGCTAGGAGGCCCTCCGCACAGTTAGCATGCCCCACTACCCTGTCCCGCAAGCCGCTCGCTCCAGCGCATGGTGAGCCGTGGAGCTGGCGGTGGCGAGGGTGTGTGCTGGGGCAGGTGGCAGCTGCGCCCGGCGCCCCCTCTTAGGCGGTGCCGGGGGCAGGCTACCCCCCTGCCCCCCTCGATCCGGTCCTGCCCCTGAATAGTATCTATTGGGGGAAAACTACAAAGATAAGCTGTTCACTTCTTGCACTCCTTGTAAGCATCTTGAGGCCAACTGCTAGTTTAGCTTGTGGAACAGAATGCTGAATTGGATGGACCTTTTTTCTTGATTTTCCCAGATTCTTCTTATTTTATTTTGTTTGATGCACGTTCTTGAGGGTCATAACTTTTCTTTGCTTTTTGTTGTCCTCTTCCAAATCCCGCTTCTGATTTCCCCCTAGCCCAAACGCATCTTCCTGATCAGGAAATAATTTCCATAGGATGCAAGCAATCAATTTCCCGGCAGCAGTGTCAACATCTGTTGTTGATCTGGCAAGAGAACAAAATTTCGTAATTCGCTTGAGAGTGAACTTCTAGAAGCTGCATCTCCAGAACTGGTTTGATGAGGAACTGTACTGTTCTCCTTTGCTTCTTTTAGAACTGGTTCAAGGATAACATTGTGGCTGCTTTTCAGTAACACCCAAAGGCATTACCCATCACCAATTGCAACTGAATAGGTCCTTCAGTTCAAGTCCTGGCAGGAATTAATTTATGGATTTTTCCTCCCTTGCATTTTCCTAGCATTTTCACCATTTCCCCTAGGAGAATTTTATTTTATTGAAAAAGGGTTCTTGAGAGCATCTCCCGATTTACTAAGCATCCCCTCATCCCTTGTGAAATTTTTCGTTTTCCTAGTTTTCACCTGCTGTTCTCGTTCTTCCGTTTTTTGTCATATTCAGTTTTCCTACTTCTCACCTGTTCTCGTTCTTCCTTTTTTGTGTGCAACTGGGTGGGAGAAACTGTCACCATTGGCAGTCACATATGCATTGGGAGACTTGCCTTAAAAACCGCTCTGTCACTCAGGGCTAAGCTACAAGTGACGAATGACACTTGAACGGCAAGTGGATTGAGTGGAGGGCAAGTGAACAGGGAGAAATACACTTGCCGTTCAAGTGTCATTCGTCATGTGTAGCTTGGCCCTTAGTGTGGCTTGGAGCACTGTGAAGATGGGAGGAGAGGATTCGTTCCTTTCCTCCTGCACCACTTTCCCTTCATGCCTGTTGCTTCAGATGTGATCCTACCAGGTAGTTCTATGTTGTTTAATGTATCAGTCTTAGAATTGCTTATGCTCTGTTTCAGCATTTCGTCAACTTCGTGTTAGATTTCTGCTGCTTTTAAGTCTTTGCAAATTCGCACTTATAGACATTGTTTATTAAAAATGTTTATTGTTTTTACATTGTTTATTGAAATGTCCTTAATGTATGAACTCACATTGTGTAATCCGCCTTGGGACTTGATGAGAAAGGCAGGTTATAAATAATGTGTAGTGGTGGAGAATGCCCTCAAGTCATAGCTGACTTATGGCAACCCCTGGCAGGATTTTCATGGCAAGAGACTAACAGAGGTGGTTTGCTATTGCCTGCCTCTGCAACCTTTGTCTTCCTTCAAGGTTTCCCACCCAATTGCTTAGCTTCTGAGATCTGACGAGATCAGGTGCACCTGAGCTGTCCAGGTCAGAGCTTAAATAATGTGAACAAATAAATATAAATAAATACTAGGGAAAATGGTGCAGGGGAGAAGGCACAAAACTTCTCTTCTGTCCTTCACAGTGCTCTGAGCTGTACCAAATGATGGAGTAGTTTTTTTGTGTGTGACTGTGAGTCAGATCCTGGAATTTTTTCAAGAACATGGCTGATGATCCTTTATCACAGGAGTGTACATCTTGTACACCCAAGATGTACAAAAACTACAACCTTTGGAAGCCCACCCATAATGAGAAGGATCTTATCTGCATGCACCTGTAAAGCACCTCTAAGAAGCCTTTTAGTCCCATAAAAACCCTTTCCTGTCATTCCCTTCGCATACTGGCCATTCTAACATCCCACCTACCCCTCCAATAAACCTTCACTGAAATATTTCATGTTCTTTTTTAAAAGAGCCATCTCATGTCACTCCAATTGCAGTCCATACAAACAGAACAGCGCGGCTGAGGGAAGTGTATGAAAGGACTACCCTTTTTTGGTTGATGTGAGGCCATACTAGACTTCTTGATGGCAATGTGATGCAATAAAGCCAAGCCAGGAAGAAAGAAAGATGGGAAGTGATACAATGTTGTTAGTAACTGGTGTGGTGAAATAAGCCATAAAACAGGGCCCGACGAAATTGGTGGGGGCAGTCAGAAAAATGGCAACATTTCTAGAGGCAATGAATGCTCAAAAACATTTTCAACTCTAACTCCGCACTCCCATGCAATGGGGATGAAATTCTAAGCAACTGGAGCTCTTACCCAAGGGATTTCCCCTGGCAAACTGCAGAGCGGGCACATGCACAGAAATGGTGAACAGAGTTTAATCTTGCATGCGTGCCCATGAATGGCGCCCTAGGTTCATTAGCGTTGTGTTTCTTTCCATTCCATTCCGAATGTAAATTACTTCCTAGTATCAACCAACGAAGGCATCAGCCTGTTAGGAGGAAAGTACAAACTGTGGAGCGCAGCAGGATAAGACATGATATTTTATGGGTGTTGCCTCCCTTCACCACATGCTTTTTTTTTTGGTAAAACAAAAATACCTCCCCCTCAGTTTTTACATTGTGAATGGAAAGACATACATAACTGGTTTCCACCATGTCAGCTTTTAGGTGAGATCATTTCGCAGAGAAATCTGATCTGTCTTTTGCCTCACCTTGTGAATGTGTCGCTTAACCTTTGGGGTGGGAGGCAGCTTCAGTGTTTTCTTGCGAAACAGGTGAGCCACCTGTTGAGAGCCTGGGGGAGGGGAGTACGGAGGACAGGAAGACTGGGTGAATGCCCAGCTCTTTGGCCCTCTCACGTCTCACATCTCATGTCTAAACTAAAGCAGAAGCTCTTCTGCTTTAGTTTAAAGAAAACCTTTATCTAAATGTCAAAAGTAGAGACTGGGGAGGATCGAGTAAGGTTGCAGGCACTGCTAGCTTTATCCTCCCTACCTTCTTTGGAGTCTTTGGAGGTGCCCTCCTTCTTTGGAGGTTTTAAAGCAGAGGCTAGATGGCCATCTGACAGCAATGCCAATTCTGTGAACCTAGGCAGATCATGAGAGGGAGGGCAGGAGGGGTTACATCAGTGCTTAGTTCTCATGGCCCCTTCTTACAAGCCCAGGGTAATGCCGATCACCATTTTGGGGTCAGGAAGCAATTTCCCTAGACCAGTTTGGCTAGGATCTTGATGGTGTTTTGGGCATGGAGCAGGGGTCACTCATGGTGAATTTCCTGCATTATGCAGGGGGTTGGACTATATGGCTCTGGAGGTCTCTTCCAACCCTATGATTCTATGATTCTCCCAGGGTGTTCCAGCAAGACATTTGCCTGTTCCTGTAATTCGACAAATATCCAATAGCTGGAACAGGTCCAGCAAAGAGCACCCCTGTTTAATATAGAGTGAAAGCCTCACCCCAATCAGAGTACCAGCAATATGATTCAATCCCAATTCAAAATAAAACCAACCAGGAATGATGCTGTGAGGCATAAACATGGGCTTCATAATTTGGTGGGACTGTGTATATGTCAGGAGTCATTCTCTCCCCTCGCTGCACGTGTCATGGGGAAATGGAAACCAAAAGCACAACACAGCCATAAACACAACTGCACCACCAGAAAAAGTCACACCTGCCATAGTTTGGGTCTGAAAGTAAGAGAAATCACATTTAGGTTCACACAAGCTGGGTTTGGCTGAATTTTTGATCAGTGACTTTCCCAGCACTGGGAGGTAGGGCAAGCGCATCAGCTAAGGACATAATGAATTGTTAATATGTTACATACCTCCTAGGAGTAGAGGGCTGATAGGTTTAAGGAAGCTATGTGTAAAGTTTCCCCAGTGCCAGTGACCTGCCCTTTGAGACCACTCTCCTAACAGCTGGGACAAAATGGTCCACTCCCCAGAAGAGGGGAATGATGTGTATTTTTAGAGCTGTTGGCAATTTTAAAGCGACCAAAAAGAGAGATAATTGAAAATTTCTTGCTGGAATTAGCTGAAATAGAGCCCTAGCCTAGTAGGTGACGTGACTGCACAAGCTGATCTCTTGGGATCTTCCCTGTAGGATAATTATTTGATTTCTGGGAGGATCTGGCTTGTAGGATCTGTGGTTGATATCCTTTAGTTGATTGCTAGGGATCTGCCTTGTTTGCTTTCAGTTATGGCCAGTCTGCTTGTAAAAAAAACCCAGTCCTTCCTATGGCATCCAAAGGATGCTCAATTTGGCAGAACTACCTCTGCCACTTCTCACCACTTATGCATGAGCAGCATGTTAGGGGCGTCTGTCAAAGGCATCTCAGGGGATGGAACTAGAATCCACCAGCAAGAACATGATCCTTCCTTTCCATCTCTCCCATTTGGCTTCCAGAAAGGAAGCTTGCAGACTCACCGCGGGCTGTGTTGCATCCAAGGGCTAGGCTGGGGCAAGGAGAAGGTCAGCTATGGAAGAGGAGGAGCCCACCAGGAGAACCTCGTCCATAGGCAGACATACGGACAGCACCATTCCCAACCAGCAAAGACAGGAGCAGGACGCTTCCCCACTCACCACACTCATTTTTGGGCAGCTGGGGAGGCCAGTTACAGCTTTAAGTGGTTTGGCGGTTTTGAGGCATTGGGGCGGATCCAAAGGGGTGAACAGTGCATAATGAGTGGCTCAAAAGGGGTGGCAAGGGCTGTCCAGCAGCTGTTGGCGGAGGGACATCACTTGCCATTCCGCGGTTGCCAGCAGGAAGGCTGGGGGAACAATGCATCGAACAGCGAAGGGCCTTTCGATGCTGGGGATCTGCTGCTCTGTGCTTCGCCAATGCTCCAAAGTGCTGTAATCAATAAAGCGGTGGCCATTTCAAGCAAACAAGATGTGTCTGTGCATCATGGAATCATAGAGTTGGAAGGGGCCATACAGACCATCTAGTCCAACCCCCTGCCCAGTGCAAGATCAGCCGATCATTCGAAGGGGGCCCAGCCAGCACATAGCTCATAGGATGCAATACCTTGGCAATTCCTAGCCCTGGATCTCAGCAATCCATTTGGATTGATCTCATGCACTTTGGACAAGACTCTGCCTTCGAAAATGCCAATCAGAACAACAATAAGTTGCGGTGAGGAAAGATGTGTTGTCATCCTTCCTTCATCAGACGTGAACCACAACCCCCCCTCCCCCCCCCCCAATTGGCTTACATCCTGCATGTGAAAATCTGGGTGGGGCAGGGTGCTGTCCGTCTTTGCAAAAGAGGAATGGGTGCTGGCGAGACATGAGCCACACACCTCCTCTGAAAAGTATAAAAGCTCTCCCCTTGGCTTGACTTCTGCATTCACGGCAGTTCACAACTTCGCTGATCCTCCGGCCTTTAGAACTGTTGGTAAGTCTCTTTTTCTCTTTGCAGCCACCCGGGATGCTTTGAATTCTTGTAATCTGAACTGACAGCCTGAATGACAAGGGTTTTTTTTTTTTTGCAAATCTGGATGGCTTTAAATGCCAAGGAGATCTCCCTGCCCCATTATACTTAGTGGAATTATCAGGACAGTTTATGGGTTATCATTTCAGGTGGGTAGCTGTGTTGATCTAGTAGAAAAGCAAGATTTGGGTTCAGTAGAACCTTAAAGACCAACTAGATTCCCAGGGTGTGAGCTTTCGAGAGTCAAAGCAGCTCATACCCTTGAAATTTTGTTGATCTGTGGGTTATGTCCTCCAATTCTGCCCCCTTTGAACTGGAGAAAACAGTTCTTCTAATCCCAGGAGTATGGCTGGATTGCACTGGCCTCATTGGGGAGAACTTTGCACATGCTCACAGGCAGTTTGTTTTATTAAAGGTTCAAAAATTACGGGCCAATTGAGACCCTCTTCTATCTTCTTATATCGTGCTGGGATCGAGACATGATGTAAGGTGGGTGGGAGAATTACTTAATTATGTATTCCTCACTATTTGGATAACTAACGCTTTGGGGTATGGCCTATTTCCTTCTTAGGAACATGACTTGCAATACTAAAACTCAGCTGGAAAAGGCCTTGGATTGTGTGGTCAATGTCTACCACCAGTACTGCATTTTGAACCCTGTTGATGACTACCTACAAATCAAAGAGTTCCAGAAGATGATGAAGGAACAGGCCCAGCCCTTCATCAGGAACACCATCCCGGTAAGTAGCTTATGCTGGCAAGCTATGGCCAGAGCCTCTACGCAGCTGGGCAAATGGGCATTTTATTTCCTCAAGCATAAAGATCAGGGAACTACAGTAGAGATTTATTTTTGAATGTTGAGAAACATTCTAGCACAGCGATAATCGCTCAGTGGCTTGGGAACCACGCTTGTGGCTTTTCTGAGCACTGTTCCCCCAGTGTGGCGCATGCGCCATGCTAAAGGAAAGGGAGCAAGGCACTTGTAGATGGCAGGTAGTGCTTCTGCATTGAAACAGCTGCCACCAGGGGAGTGGGTAAGCTGCTAGTCTATGAGGTGCATGCTTTATGCTAGGGGTGGAAGAAAATGTGGCTGTTTTTGGTTGAGGGTAATTATGAAAGTGGCTCTCCATGACCTGTTACAGCAAATAAAACCCCATCTGCAATCTGAAGCAATGCAATCTAGACACTGATTTACTACGTCAATGAGATGTAGGCCTTTTCATGTATCTAGGACTAAGGGCCAAGCTACACATGACGAATGACACTTGAACGGCAAGTGGATTGAGTGGAGGGCAAGTGAACAGGGAGAAATACACTTGCTGTTCAAGTGTCATTCGTCATGTGTAGCTTGGCCCTAAGTTTTTGCACATACCCAGGATGTAGCCCTATTTGTTAACAGGGTGCTCTGTTCTTGGTTTTCAAGGTCTCGGTTGTAGATGGTAACACAAATGTTTGGTAATGCTATGTCAGAAAGACTGACTTGGATTCTTGAAATGTGATCTTCCTTGGGTCTTCCTTCTTGATGCAAATGTTGCTTCATCCAAAGTGTAGAAGTCCTCAGGTTTCGAATGCTGTTGCTACGAGAATTATGTCCCAGGTGTTATAACAACGAGCAGTAACAAAAGCAGATCATTGCATTACACACTGCTGGTTCTACTGTACTAATGCAACTGTCCTTTCCTGTCCGCTTCTTCTTTTTACAACTGGCAGCCCGGGGTCAGCCAAGATGCTTATATCAAGCAAATATTTCAAAGAGCCGACAGGGACAAAAATGGGTCCGTTAAATTCACAGAATTTCTGTATGTACTGGGGGCTTGCCTTGAAGAAGCCCACCACAGATCCCATGACTTGGGCGACGACCACAAAAGCGGCCAGAAGCCATCTGGACATGGACACGGACACAGCCACTGATTCTTCAAGGCACCGAGTCCTCGATTGCAGTACCCACGGGCGCACTCCAGAACTAACTACATCAGCGGCAATAGCAGGCACTTCACTGGGCATTAACAGGCATCCATCACTGTCTGCTTTTTCTTTGTGGGTCATATAAAACAATAAATGATTATTTGAAAAATCTCAATATTCTCCTCTTGTGTTTGTGACACAATGATCAGGCAGGGATTCAGTCTGGGCAAGCAGGGTTTAGAGAGAAGGTTGATGCTTACATTCTCGGATGCTACTAGCTTATCCTGAGCAATTTTCCTGTATTAAACCAAAAATTCCTCTTGCTCTTTTGTCAGTGGAATTTTGTCTCAGTCTATAGACACTGACAGGAGAAACAAAGGTTTTCCTTCATTTCCAACCAACCTGATTTAGACACTTTTGCCCATATATCCTTCCCTTCCAGTTCACTAATCTGTAAGCTCTCCCGGCACCCAAACTTCCTGCCACACGCACCGCACACAGACACACAATTTACCTGATGGTGCTGGGTGGCAGGAGGTTGTTGGAGTAGGTGGCAAGGGGGCTCAGGTAGGGCCAATGGCTTTGAGCCCAACCAGAAACTCTGAGCCTTGGCGGCTACCCACCTTTAGGATACACTTGTGCCAGCCATGCCCTGCTGTCTCAGATCTACAAGGTGGCTAACAAAAGATTCAAATTTCCATGCTACAAATTAAAGCAGGTTCAAAACAAAAGGAGCACAATTTGAAATGCAGGTAATGGGGAGTCATTAGGGAGACATTTACAGGAACATTTACATTTACCAAGGCTACTGAGAACCACCGTGGCGCTATCCTGAAAGCCTCCCCTACCTCCTTGGTACCTACATTTTGGAACTCTCCTAGAAGACTTAGGGGGGAATTTTGGGGGATGGATCTAGAATCCACCAGCAAGAACAAGCTCCTTCGTTTCCATCTCTCCAATTTGGCTTCCATCACAACTTGGCAGTTCCACATTTGTACGCTGAAAGGTGCGTAGCCTGGGATCTTAGCAATCCGTTTGGATTGTTCTCATCTGCCTTAAAAAAAACCCAATCAGAACAACAGCAAAAGTCTTTGAGGTGTGGAAAAACTTGTTGTCGTCCTCCTTTTATCAGATGTGAACCATGAAACCCTCAAAATTGGCTTACATCCTGCATGTGAAAATCTAGGTGTGGCAGGGTGCTGTCCGTCCTTGCACAAGACGATGATTGCTGGAGTGGAATGAGTGCTGGCAGAGACAGTGTGAGCCACACGCCTCCTCTGACAAGTATAAAAGCCCTCTCCTCGGCTTGACTTTTGCATTCACAGCAGTTCAGAACCTCACACCAATCATCCCGCCTTTAGAACTGTTGGTAAGTCTTATTTTTCTCTTTGCAGCCGCTCAGGATGCTTTGGACTCTTGCAGTCTGATTTGTAAGCCTGACTGCTGATGTTTTTTGCAAATCTAGATGGCTTTAATGTCCTTCTGACAAGGAAGTCCCCCTGCCCCATTATAGTTAATGGAACTGTCAGGACAAACAGTCTGTGGGTTATAGTTTCAGGTGGGTAGCTGTGTTGGTCTAATAGAAGCGTAAGATTTGCGTCCAGTAGCAAACTTAAAGACCAACTAGATTCCCAGGGTGTGAGTCAAAGCGGCTTGTCCCCTTGAAATTTTGTTGATCTGTGGGTTATGTCCTCCAATTCTGCTCCCTTTGACCTGGAGAAAACAGTTTCTCTAATCCCAGGAGTATGGCTGGATTGAATTGACCTCATTGGGGAGAACTTTGCACATGCTTGCAAGCACCGTGTTTTATTTAAGGCATCAAGACTTACTGGCCAGGTGAAACCCTCCTCTATCTATTTATATCATGCCAGGCATGTAGGGTGGATAGGAGAATTACTTATGTATGCATTCCTCACCATTTGGATAAAAAACTTCTGGGTGTATGACCTGTTTCCCCTCAATCCAGATCTAATTTGACTACCAACCACACTTTCTCAGGTGAAGTCCTATTAGAGTTCCGCCTTAGTTACTCCCCTTGCCCTTTTTAACAGAAGTCAAAACTGAGCTCACATGGATGTTAGGCCAAGACCAGAACTTTAGGATGACCCAGCATTTTTTGGTTTCTGCCTGGTCCACGATTCCTCCTTGCCTAACCCAACATCTCAGAGGTAGGGATCAATGGGTGGTTTCGTGGCTGAAGCTGCAAATCTTCACAGGGCATGTTGAGGAGGCCAATATTTATTAATTGGTCTGGGAAAGCTGATGCATATAAAGATGTGTGCTGTGAGATGTCCACCGTCTATGTTGCAGAGGAAGTTGTACAGAACCAAAATATTACAAACGATTTCAAAAACCAACCAGCAGAACAAACCTCCATTCTCTCCCTCCAAACTGTATTGTTGGATCAGGCCAAAGGTCCATTTAGTTCAGTGTTTGGTAGCTGCCCAGTTGCTTCTAGAAACTCATAGGCCACAAGATGTCCGTCCTCCATTGGTTGTCTATTGGGTACTCAGAGATAGACAGCTTCTGAACAGGTTCTATTCAGCTATGAATTCTAATGTCGATTCTAATGAATGTGGCAAATCCATGTTAAAAACCCATCCTAGACAGTTGCCATGGCTACATTCACTGCCAGCAAATCCTCTCCTTTCTTCCTGCTCTACTACATCAGCCTCTATTTGTAATATCTCCCTCATCCCTTCTTCTGACTATTTAATACAGCCCGATGTACGTACATTTCTATGCACCTGAGGAACTAAGTTCTGACTCACGAAAGCTCATGCGGAAATAAAAATCCTTAGCCTTGAAGATGCTACTGGACTCCTGTGTAATCTTACAATGACAGACTGGTTCAGCGACCCCTCTGGAATCACCTGTTCCTCATCCTCACTGTATTTTTTATTTTTGTCACCTCATTTCAGGTTTTTCTGAACACTCGGAAAGATGAAAACTAAGATGGAACAGGCCTTGGATTGTGTGGTCCATGTCTACCACCAGTACTGCATTTTGGACCCTGTTGATGACTACCTACATCTCAAAGAGTTCACAAAGCTGATGAAGGAACAGGCCCAGCCCTTTTTGAGGAACACTATTCCGGTAATTAGCTTATGCTGGCAAGCTATGGCCAATGCCTCTAAGCAGCTGGGCAAACGGACATTTCCTCAAGCACAAGATCAGGGAATTACAGCACAGATTTATTTTTGAATATTGAGTAACATTCTAGCACAGCAATACTCACTCAGTGGCTTGGGAACCACATCTGTGGCTTTTCTGAGTACTGTTCCCCCAGTGTGGCACAAGCGCCATGCTTAAGGAAAGGGAGCAAGGCACTTGTAGATGGCAGGTAGTTCTTCTACCTTGAAACAGCTGCCACCAGGGGAGTGGGTAAGCTGCTAGTCTCCCTGAGGTGCAAACTTTATGCCAGGGGTGGAAGAAAACATGGCTGTTTTGCTTGAGGGTAATTCTGAACGTGGCTCTCCATGACTTACTACAGCAGGTAAACCCCTATCTGCAATCTGGAGCAATACAGTCTAGATACTGATTTACTACGTCAATGAGGGCCAAGCTACAAGTGACGAATGACACTTGAACGGCAAGTGGATTGAGTGGAGGGCAAGTGAACAGGGAGAAATACACTTGCCATTCAAGTGTCATTCGTCACTTGTAGCTTGGCCCTGAGACATAGGCCTTTTCATGTATCTAGGACTAGGTCTTTGCATGTACCCAGCACATAGCCATACTTGTTAACAAGATGCTCAGTTCTTGGTTTTAAAGGTCTTGGTTGTAGATGGTAATACAAATAGTTGGTAACGCTATTTCAGAAAGACTGATTTGGACTCTTGAAATGTGATCTTCCTTGGGTCTTCCTTCTTGATGCAAATGTTGCTTCATCCAAAGTGTAGAAGTCCTCAGGTTTCGAATGCTGTTGCTACGAGAATTATGTCCCAGGTGTTATAACAACGAGCAGTAACAAAAGCAGATCATTGCATTACACACTGCTGGTTCTACTGTACTAATGCAACTGTCCTTTCCTGTCCGCTTCTTCTTTTTACAACTGGCAGCCCGGCGTCAGCCAAGATGCTTATATCAAGCAAATATTTCAAAGAGCTGACAGGGACAGAAGTGGATATCTCAAATTCATCGAATTCCTGTATGTACTGGCGGCTTGCCTTGAAGATGCCCACAACAGGTCCCATGATTTTGACGATGGCCACAAAAGCAGCCAGAAACCACCTGGAGATGGGCACAGCCACTGATTCTTCAAGGCACCGAGTCCTCGATTGCAGTACCCACGGGCGCACTCCAGAACTAACTACATCCGCGGCAATAGCCTGCACTTCACTGAGCATTAGCAGGCATCCATCACTGCCTGCTTTTTCTTTGTGGGTCATATAGAACAATAAATGATTCTTCGAAAAATCTCAATATTCTCTTCTTGCGTTTGTGACACAATGATCAGGCAGGGAAGAAAGCAAGGTGGGGCAAGCTGGGTTTAGATAGAAGGTTGGCGGCTACTGCCTAGGATGCTACTTATCCTGAGCAATTTTCCTGTATTAAACCAAAGTTTCCTCTTGCCTTTTTGCCAATGGAATTTTGGCTCAGTCTACAGGAGAAACAAAGATTCCCCTTGCTGTGCAAAGCAGCCGACACACCTGACCTAGAAACTTTTGCCGAGGTCAGGCAGCACCACGTGATTTTCTCTGGCCGATTCCAGTTAAGCAGTTCCTTAACTGGTCGGTTTTCTTCTTTTGGTCTAGCGCAGAATTCTCCGAGAATTTGGACTAGCTGCAGAATGTGCTGAGGGACTGCTGAGCTAGCACATCATGTCACCCAGGTCACAGGTTTTGGAACTGTGGTGTGCCTGCCCCTTGGCTCTGAGCAAGAGATCACTAAATGAGTATGGCAAAGAAGCAAATGCATGTGAACGCTTAAGTCAATGCCTTGCTCTTTCCCATTACAAATGACTTCAGGTAGTGGCCTGTGTGACAGATCCTTGACAAGTCACTTTTAATGTATAGATTTATTCCACTGCTGGGCCCTTTTCAGGTTTTGTGGGCCCCTGGTCAAATACTCCTCGGGGCCCCCTCCCCTGCCCACCACCAATCTCCCTGCTCAGTGCTCGCAACTGCCTGCCCATGCGTCCTTCCCAGCCGTTTCTCTCATTTATAAGCTCTCCAAGCACCCCCAATCTCTGCCACATGCACCACACACACACTTTACCTGATGGTTCTGGGTGGCAGGAGGTTGTTGGGGTGGGTGGCAGGGGGCCTAGTGGATCTGAGCCCTGCCGGAAGCCCTGGGCCCTGGCGAACACCCACCTTAGGGTATGTGGGTGCCAGCCCTGTGTTGCTGTCCCATGGATCTACAAGGTGGCTAACAAAAGATTCAAACATCTAAATTAAAGCAGGTTCAAAACAGAAGAAGCACAATTTGAAATGCAAGTAATAGAGCTTTGGAGAAATCACCAGGAAGATATTTCCAGACTCATTTAGATTTACACTTACCAGGGGTGCTGAGAACCACGATGTTACCCTGAAAGCCCACCCACCCCCACCTTGTTGGTACCCCTCCCGAAAGGCTTTGCGATGCCGGAGGCAGAGACGGACTCCCTCTTGGATATCAAATTAGAGAATCGCAATCAAGCGAGGTGCAATTACGAGGAAGCATTTTGTTTTTTACGAGCTCTGACATACTATAAGCAGGATCTTTTTCTCTCTGACACACCTAGGTTCTGATTTATGACCAATTTTCTCAGGTCAATTACTATGGGCTAAAAGCCAAGGCTTCGCACACCCCCTACTATGCTCAGGTTTTACATTCCTGAAGCACGGGGGAGAGAAACGCTGCCACAATGATTCAATTCCCTCAATTCCTCTCCTGTAGAAAAGGTACTTAACGTTCTTTTTTTCCTGCCAAAGGCATACGATCTCATGAGAGGTTGTCTGCATTAACATTGGTTTGCTAGTACCCCACAAGGGACCTGAGATAGCCTAGGGAAACCCACCTTCTAGAAAGCAGGTAAAAGGGATATAAAAAAGGCTCCCTCAAGCCCAGTCGCATTGTAGCTGGTTCTGCTCTTGAACATTTTCTGGGGGAAAAAAATTCCCTTCTTCAGAACAGGAAGAGTAGAAATTAATTTATCCCTTTCTACCTCCCTTCTCTGAACCTTCCCACCGCATCCTCCCTCTCTACATCTTAGCTTACCTGCTCCCTGATCTCTAGCCAGCCGGCTCCGCTGCCCTCTGGCTTCTTATAGCATTCTCTCGATTCCTCTTCTTTCTAGGACCTCTTTTCCCTCTTCTTCTGCTCCCCCCTTTTGCCCTCCATGCTTTAGTGGCAACAGTACCCCTCACTATACGCCCGGGGTGGTTTGTTTCCTTGAACTAGACGCACAGGGGAAACTTGTTATCTTGGGTTAAAATAACTGCAGTTGGATGCTAGGATCTTGCCAAGTGGAAGCTTTTATTGGGCTGCCACCCGAAAATTGCTGCTGCAATTTACCACTGAATGGCCTAGATTTGCTGTCTTATCGGCTGCATAAGGAAGCTATCATTTTGGTTTCCTTTGCTACTCTATATCTTGGGTAGGACAACAAAACCACTCTCTGTTTTAGCATCTGCCTCTCCTCCCTTCAGTCCCAGCTTGGGGAATATTGAGCTAAGGCCCAAAGCGCCGATCCTTCATATGAGGGAATGCTCATGTGGGCATATTGACACAGGTATCCCTTTTGGTAACAATGGACCCTAGGAAAAAGATTTCCTGTGCTCCTCCACTTATTAAAAAAACACAGAGAAATGCACAGGAAGAAACTCACCAGTATCAGCTTGGAAAGATGCTCTAGGAATCTCTTATCCCTCATTTTAACCTTTCGCTTGTCTTGCGATAATGGAAAGTGCTGTCTTCCTGCTAGATTATAGGAATCCTGCTGGGTTAGAGAAAAAATGGGGACAGAGGGGCTACTGGGCCTCTTAAGCACTGTTTAGTAATCTGAGGAATTTTATACCCCAGTTTGTCCATCCTCAGTGGCCCTGGATGAGGCCAAAGCGTGCTTGGTTCTTTCCCTTCTAGAACTATTCCCCACACGGCCATTCCACTGGGAATGATGTAAGATCGGGTGCATTCAGATATTGTGGCCGAGCGTTGCCTTTCACAGGCATCTCACGCTACCTGCATGCGCCACTCCCTTGTTCCCTTGTGTACAGAGCACAGGTGAAGGCTTCTAGGTTTGAGAAACTCCATTTTACTATGACACCCCAAGGCCTGTGCAAAGTGGATCTTCAGCCCCCTCCTCTTTAAAAACAGGACTATAAACCTTCCTTCAATCTCCGTTTAGAATCCTTTTTGGCTGAGGGAGGAAATTTGTCTGATAGGGTTCTGTGCAGCTAAATAAGGACTATAACATTGCAAGGGAAATCAATTTCAACAAAAAATCTTTAACTCAGAACCCTTCATCATATAGAATATAGAACCAAGATTCCTACAGGACAACAAGAAACAGAAATTTGCAATTGCTAGTCTAACTTCTATTAACTGACAGACAGTTTGGTGTAGTGGTTAAGAGAGGTGGGACTCTAATCTGGAGAACTGGGTTTGATTCCCTCACTCCTCTACTTGAAGCTAGCTGGGTGACCTTGGGCTAGTCACAGCTCTCTCAGAGCTCTCTCAGCCCCACCCACCTCACAGGGTGATTGTTGTGAGGATAATAACAACTCACTTTGTAAACCACTCCGAGTGGGTGTTAAGTTGTCCTGAAGGGTGGTATATAAATCGAATGTTATTATTATAATTATTATTATGATCATCATTATTAAGCAGCTGGTTCTCTGTGATGTTCCCACTTCCCCTCCCATCCTCCCAAAGTTCTGGATTCTTCCAATGCACCCCCCTTGCACAGCGAATTTAGATCCAGCCAATCCAACCACACAGAAACCAGGTTACAATCCGTGGCTTGAAAGATAAAGCCCTGAAACAACAATATCATTACAGTAATAAACCAGGGATACTGCTTCATAGATATCCTTATTTATTTATTTATTTATTTATCTATTTATTTATTTATTTATTTATTTACTTACTTATTTATTTATTTATTTATTTATTTATAGTCTGCCGTTCTCACTGAAAAATCAAAAAGAGTCCAGTAGCACCTTTAAGACTAACGAATTTTATCGAGGGCTTGTGCTGCAGTGCTGCTGAACTCTTTTTGATTTTGCTACTGCAGACTAACACGGCAAACTCCTTTGAATCTTTACACAAGCAAACTGATCCCCACACCAAAGGAGCTGTCTGCATCTCCCTATCAAAGGAGTTGTTTACATCCCCCCTCTCCTCCTTCCCCCCTTCCCCCCTCTCCTCCTCTATATTTGGCCAGTTTCCTTCTGCCCTCCATGCATCTGACGAAGAGAACTTGATTCTCGAAAGCTTATGCTACGATAAAATTGGTTAGTCTTAACGGTGCTACTGGACTCTTTTTGATTTTGCTACTACAGACTAACACGGCTAACTCCTCTGGATCTATGACCATGGAAAGCACCGTTCTCACTGAGACTCAAGGCGGATTACATAGTGTGAGATCAGTACAATCAGTAGCAAGGACAAAGGCAGGCATTTCCATACAGTGTCAAGAACATTTCCATAAACAATGTCATAGGATAAATGAATACAAGTTTACAGAGACATAGCATTAGCAAGGAACCAATACAGGGTTGAAGGACTGCTGAAACAGAACATAATCCATTCTAGGATTGACATTAGACACATGAAGCACAAGCAGTATATACGAGTTCATATTCAAAGCAACAGATAATATATAAGGTGACGTCTATGGTTTCTAAGTCATTAGCGAAACATCTGAGACCCCCTCCCTACAATACCTCCCTCCTATCTGAGTAAAAAAGCCTTTTTGAATAATTCAGTTTTGCATTGTTTGTGGAAAGCCAAAAATGTGGGCGTTCTCTTGACCACCTCTCATATGCTGCCTTGAGAGACAGCACTGTATAATGGTTAGAGTGTTGGTCCAGTATCTGGGAGGCCTGGGTTCAAATCACCAGTCTTCCATGGAAGGTTTATTTGTTTGTTTGTTTGTTTGTTTATTTATGTCATTTATATTCCGCCTTTCTCACTGAGGGCCAAGCTACACATGACGAATGACACTTGAACGGCAAGTGTATTTCTCCCTGTTCACTTGCCCTCCACTCAATCCACTTGCCGTTCAAGTGTCATTCGTCATGTGTAGCTTGGCCCTGAGTCACAAGATGGATTACACAGTATGAGATTAGTACAATCAGTATGAAGTACATTTCCATATCAAGGACATTTCCATAGGGTAAACAGATACAAGTTCAAAAGACTTAGTATTAGCAAGAATCCAATACAGAGTTAAAGAAATGCTGAAACATAATCAATTCTAGGACTGACATTAGACAACACAGGTAGTCCATAGCAGCACATATTTAAAGCAACAGATGATATGTAAGGCAACATAGTGGTGAAGTCTATGGTCATTAGTGGAGCATCTGAGACCCCCTTCCTACAATACAGCCCTCCTATCTGAGTAAAAAGCCTTTTTGAATGATTAAATTTTGCATGGTTTGTGGAAAGCCAGGAGAATGGAGGCTCTTCTGACTTCCTCAGGCAGGTCATTCCATAGGATAGGGGTCACCACAGAGAAAGCCCTTGTACGGGCTGCTGCTGACTTCACCCATGTGCAGCCTGGCACCTACAGGAGACTCTGTTCAGATGCGCGAAGCTGCTGTGGAGGAACATAGGGAGAGAGGTGGTCCCGTAGGTATGCCGGACCAAAGCCATGAAGAACTTTGCATGTAATAACTAATACCTTGAACTGAGCATGGTAACTGATAGGTAGCCAATGGAGCGACTGTAGGATGGGAGTGATGTTCATGCTCCTGCTTGCTCCTTATAACAGTTGAGCTGCAGCATTTTGCACCAATTGGAGCCTCCTAGTGAACTTAGATGGGAGACCTATGTATAGAGCATTACAATAGTCAAGCCTTGATGTTACCATAGCATGGATCCAAGCGGCCAGGTCAGCCGTGTCAAGATAAGAAGCCATCTTCCAGGCTAGAGTGAGGCTGGAGAAAGCATTTTTTGCCACTGCCTTGTTTTTCTAGTAATAACGTTGGATCCAGTATAACCTCTAGGCTCTTAACTTGAGTCTGCAAGGGTCAGATGAACTCCATTGAAAGTGGGGAGTATAATGTCCTTCAAGATCTCTGCCTTCCCAACAAGCATCACTTCAGTCTTGTCTGGGTTCAGTTTCAATTTGTTGTTTTTCAGCCATTTCATCACAGCTGTCAGACAGCGATCTAAGATTTCTACTGCATCTTGTGGGGACCTGGATAGTGAGATATAGACTTGGGTGTCGTCATAGTGATGACATCCAACGCCATAGCTGTGAATGAGTTCTCCTAAAGGTTTTATGTAGAGGTTGAATAACATGGGAGATAAGTGTGCGCCCTGTGGAACCCCGCAAGATAGTTCCCCTTCTAGAGACAGCTGATCTCCAACGGCAATCCTTTGAGTCCAAGAGAAACGATTTAAACCAGTCCAGGGCACATCCTTTGATGCCCACTTCTGTTTCTAAATGCCTCAACAGGATGGCATGGTCTACTGTATCAAAGACTGCAGATAGATCCAATAGAAGCAATAAGGAGGTGTCTGCCATTGTGATTGGTTCAAAGCAGTCCAAATGGTGTATTAAGCATTAAGCTGGATGGTGTATTAAGCATT
Organism: Eublepharis macularius; assembly: GCF_028583425.1. Taxonomy (NCBI): domain Eukaryota; kingdom Metazoa; phylum Chordata; class Lepidosauria; order Squamata; family Eublepharidae; genus Eublepharis; species Eublepharis macularius. The sequence goes on from NC_072790.1 coordinate 241,019,516, forward strand.
TCTTTTATCTCATTTGCATTGCAGCTAGCACCTAGATCAGAGCGTGTTCGTGCTATTTTATCTGCAAAAAACTTAGCAAAGGCCTCACAGCTAATTGACTGTTCTTCAGACTGTAGAGGTTCAGATTTAGGGGTTAGGAGGCATCTGGATAACTTAAACAATTGGGATGGTCATGAACTAGCTGACACAATAGTTGCCGAAAAATAATGTTTCTTTGCCGCTTTCATTTCTGCTCCATAGGTCCTCCAGTGGGTTCTGTAGCGTATTCTATCTGCTTCCATGTGAGTTTTTCGCCAGTGCCTTTCTAGACATCTTCCAACCCTTTTTAAGTCAGCCAGCTCCGTGGTAAACCATGGGGCTGGCATCAATCCCAAGGGCCGGAGTGGTCAATAAGGAGCAATGGTGTCAATAACTTTAAGGATCTTTGTGTTCCACACTCCTACAGCAACTACCATGGGGCATGTGTCTGGGATTCTAAAATCCCCTAAGGCATTTTGGAATCTAGAATAGTCCATGAGTCTTTGTGGGCGAATCATTTTAACTGGACCCCCAATTTTGTGGGGAGTTGGGGCTATCTTCACTTTTGCCTTCAGCAGATGGTCTGACTATGGTTCAGGCTGAACCTTGTTGAAACAAGGTTTTCTCTTAAAGGCTCAGAGCAAAATATTAAGTCTAAGGTGTGGCCTCTTTCATGTGTAGGGCCTGACACAATTTGCGAGAGGCCCAGGGTTGGCAGGGAAGCTATACATTCCTGAGCTGGGCCTTACTTTGAACACTCAGCATGGATGTTGAAGTCTCTCAGAACAATAAGTCTTGGTGTCTCCAACATCACGTCTGCTAGCAGCTCTGCCAACTCAGAAAGGGTGCTTATGGGGGAGCTAGGTGGTCTATACACAAGTAGGATACCCAATCTATCTTTAATTCCCAGAGATAAGAACATGCAGTCAATACCAGCTATCGCTTGTAGTGGAGATCTACAGAAGTTGAAGGACTCACAGAAAATAATAGCTACTATAGCGTGGTTGATGTAGGACCACATAGCTTACTGAATAGCCTTGGGGCAGTCATGAGTATAAAATGGAAGAGAGGAGCTACTTTTGGTCCCTATTGGGAAGAACGGTGGGGTATAAAATAAAAGTGAATATAAAGCAATAAAATTTTGAGCCACATGGAATGGCGGGACATTCGGCCCAATTAGGGCCCTCAAGGTAGTAAACACTTAAAAAGACATTAAAAACAAACTTTTCAAAACAGTACCTATTTCTAAAACCAACCATTAAAAACAAGCAAGAAGAAAGGTCAGAAAGGGCATGCTAAACTAAACCAAAAAGCCTTCACCTGCTAGTGGAAGACAATGGTGTAAAGGGATAAACAAATCCCATAATTTTGGTGCCACAGCCAAGAAGGCCATTTCTAGTCTCAGATGATGGGGACTCCCGAAGCAGGGTCTCCACAGAAGACCATAATGATTGTGTAGGCTCACATGGGAATAGGGGGCACTGAAGTAAACAGATCCCAGGAGGTTTAAGGCTTTCAGAGTCAATACCAGCACCTTGAACTGGAAGCAGATTGGAAACCAGTGATACAAGGATACAGTGACATGGTCCTTACAACCCATTTCAGACAGCATCCTGGCAGCAGCATTCTGTGTTTCTGGACGCTCTTCAAAGGCAGTCACATGTACAACGGTGATCCCATTTAGATGTTATCAGGGCATGTGCCATGATGACAAGATTTTCTCACTCAGGAAAGACTGGTTGGTTTACCTCCTGAAGCTGGTGGGAAGTTCCCCTGGCGACTGCTGCCGTTTGTGTATCCAATAAGAGGCTCGGGTCCAGCAGCCCGCCCTGGGCTGCAAACTGCTCTTTTAGGGATAATGTAACCCTCTGGGTATAAGTTAGGGTTTCCAGTCCCCCGCTGGGGGCAGGAGATCCCCTGCCCCCACTTACACAGACAGCAGGGGAGACGTGGGTCTCCTGGGGGCACACTCCCGGGCAGTGCAGCTCGCTCCCATGGGCCCGAATCGGCCTGGATCAATCTCAGGGTTCATTCTGGGGTTGTACTCATGAGCATCAAGTGACTCCGGACGCAGGCTATAATAAAATACCTTTTAGTCTATTGAATACAAGTTACAGAGCATAAAACATTCTGTTCAGGCAATAGACAAGTAAACAAATAAAACCCCTCTATTGCTAGCTAACACATTTTAAAGTTTGCTATCTATGCATCTCTGATGTAGTTTCCTAGCTGACAGGTCCTCAGTATTAGACTTGGTAAGGAGTCCATTTCCATGCCATGCGAGTCAAGGCATATTGATAGCAAAACATCATGGAAGCAATCCTCTCGCACACATGATGGCAAAAGAACAATGCCTTAGAGAAAGAAACAGTGTGCAACGGAGAGCCATTTTTTTCAGGCCTGGCTGTGTCACGCTATCACGCAAGAGCCAGTCGGGACTCACCTGCATAATTAATAATAATAATAACCTTCGATTTATATACTTCCCTTCAGGACAACTTAATGCCCATTTAGAGTGGTTTACAATGTATGTCATGATTATCCCCACAATAAAACACCCTGTGAGGTGGGTGGGGCTGAGAGAGCTCCAGAGAACTGTGACTAACCCAAGGTCACCCAGTTGGCTACAAGTGGAGGAGGGGAGAATCAAACCTGGCTCTCCAGATTAGAGTCCTGCTGATATTAACCACTGCACCAAACTGTTTCTCTTATCCCCACAACAATCACCCTGTGAGGTGGGTGGAGCTGAGAGAGCTCCAGAGAGCCATGACTAGCCCATGGTCACCCAGCTGGCTTCAAGTGCGGAATCAAACCTGGCTCTCCAGATTAGAGTCCTGCTGCTCTTAACCACTACACCAAACTGGCTCCCCATGGCATTACGAGTCGTGAGAAACTGGGGAGTGAAGGTAGGGTCGGTGAGAGGTAGTCTCCCAAGGCCACTCTCTTGAGAACCCGCAAAGGCCTGCAGGTGTTGGTAATTAACAGGCCCGCACATTTTTTCTCAGCTAGGCTGGAACTGGGCCTGCAACAACTCACAGCCTGAACCAAAGTTCAGTGACAGTAACCAAGATGTTTAGGGTTGAATAAGCCTGTTCTTACAAGGGGGTGGGCTGTCAACCCTAGTTTTGGACCAGGATCTGGGAGAACCGAGTTCAAACCCCCACGGTGCCATGGATGCTTGCTGGGTGGCCTGGGCCATACGCACTTTCTGATCCCAGGGTTGACGTGAGGATAAGATGTAGGCGAGGAGAATGGTGTAAGCCACCTGAGTTCCCATTAAGGAGAAACGTGGCGTATAAATGAGGTATATAAAATAAATAAGCCTATCAATCCCTGAGGGTTGCATGGGCATGCTGTCAAGCTACCTCCACTTGTGGTGCCCCTAGCGTTGCCAGGTCCTTCTCCTCTCCCGCTGGGAGGGTAAGGTATCTGACACTTACTTCATGTCTGGCATGGGGCCGATTCGGCCTGTTTGGGCCTAAATCACCCCCGGACAAAGTGCAGGAATACTCTTGCAGCTGGCACAATGCCGTCTCTTCTGGAAGTGACATTGCTGTGCCATCAGGGAGCATGCACATGGCGCATGTCCCCTGGGTGCCTGCTGGTGGCGGACAACCTCTGGGGGGGCTTGCTACCTCCCGCCGATTGCTGGGCGATCGGTGGGCAAGGGGGCAAATGCCTGGGAGTTTGCTTGCCACTGGAAACCCTAAGTGACCCTAAGAGCCAAAACAGATGAGATGCCGGATGCATGGAGGACACATGTCAGTTTCCTGGAAGGTTGCATGGGAAGTATAGTGAGAAAGAACCTCTGCGAGGGAGAAGAAGGAGAGAATATCTCTCCTTTCCCTGGCAGAAGTTCTTTCTCTAGGCATCTCATCTAGTCTGCTCGGCTCCCTCTCGCTGCTGCCAGCTCCCCTTGCTCCCCTAAAGGCACTCCGCAGCCAGAGGGAGCCGAGCATGCTGGCAGCAGTGAGAGGGAGTTGATTGTGTCGGTGGTGGTTAGAGGGAGCTGGCAGTGGCCATTGGTTCCTTGTCCCTCTTTCTGCTGCCAGCTTGCTCCCCTTGCTCCCCTAAATGCACTCGAAGAAACCACACAATACCAGGACACCACTATAACGAATGTACATATATTCCTGTCCACATGTAAAAGTGCAAAGTGCAAAGTGCGATGTGTTCAAATATATACAATACAGAAATACACAGTATAATCATATACAGCACATATGTTATTCAAACAAGTCTTTACAGTCCGTATAGTTCCTTGCTTTCATTTAAAGTGCAACATGCAAAAAAAATTTTATATGGAAGCCCATGGAGAGAATCGTGGAAGATGTAATAACATTCCCAGTCCCAAAATTCAAGATTTGTCCAACAACGCCGACGGGGATGTGCAGGCAATTGTCATTAACCCGTTTCATGAGAGAACTCACTTCATCTTGGGCATACAAAAATTCAGACTGGATACACTGTAAGTGTAAAATAAAATGAATTACACAGCCAAAATAAATCACAATTAGCAATATATGCACAATACAATGACTTTTTACTTACAGAAAATTGCAAGAACCAAACTCATTCTCTGAGGGCTTGAGAAGAAGGTGGTGTTAACGGACTCATGATTGAATAAACAGCAACTGTGTATATAACTCAATTTGGGGCCGAATCAATCAATGTACTAACTAGAGCCAGCTGGAGGGTACTGAGTCATGAAACAACTTGCAGCCCAAGTTGCCAATTTTCATAGAAAGCAAGAGTACATGATCTCCATATTAAGTCCATACGGTGTCAAAGTATTAAGTTGAAAAATCCACTTGGATTCCAACCGCATAAGTAATTTACCTATTTCCCCTGTATGAGGGCAATCCAAATGTTCAATGACTGAAACCCTGAAATCATGGTATAGGTGATTACACTGTTGAAAATGTCCAACCAGGGGTGCTTCTATCACTCCATTCCTAATCCTCGATAGATGCTCCTGAATTCTTATCCTAAGGGGGCGGGTGGTACTACCTATATAGAGCAAGGGACACTGGCATTGGATAATGTAAACTACATTCGTTGATTTGCAGTTTGTGAATTTGTTGCTGGGAACGGAACGGGTCGTTATTATCCGGTCCAGTCCCACCATATGCCCACACACATTGCAATTGCCACAAGCATGATGGCCTTTGGGCATAGTAGTGCGTGGAGAGGTTGCAGAATATTCGGACCTGATCACGATGTCCCGAATGGACCTGGTCCGTCTGAAACCAACCGCCAGTCCCGAGGCACAACCATGAACGTCAGATAAAAGATGCCAATGCTGCCTAATAATGGAGGTGATCCTGGGGGCTAAAGGAGTATAGTCCAGTCCCCATTTGATCCTGTCATCAAAACTCCTCACTCTGGGGGTCAATAGACTATCCCTTTCCAATACATCTGAACGTGCACTCGCCCTCTCAATAACCTGTCTGAGGTAGCCCCTCGCTGCAAAGTTCTCCCCCAGCTCCCTGCGTCCAATCTTGTAAAAATATGGGTTAGTAGAGTTGCGCTTTATCCTCAGGAATTGGCCCAAGGGAATGTTATCCCGCAAATTTCGTGGATGAAATGACCGGTAGTGAAGATAGGAACAGCGGTCCGTGTGTTTCTTAAAGGGACGCACCGCCAATCTGTTGTTTTTTTCTCTGTAGATGGTCACGTCTAGATAGTCTATACTATCAGTACTACCGGTCCACGTGAACTGAATTGCCGGATGCCAAGAATTGAACCAATTACCCAATTCCTCAGCACACCCTTCTTGTCTTAGGACAACAATGACGTCATCTATGTACCGCCTGTAACAAAGGATCTGATCCTTGAAAGGGTTGTTGTGCTCATTAAATACCCTATTGGTTTCCAAGGCGGACATAAAAATGTTTGCAATGCTGGGGGCAGCCGCGCACCCCATGGCTACCCCCTGCAACTGAAAGTAGAACACATCATTGAACTTAAAGAAGTTCTTTTACATGTGGACAGGAATATATGTACATTCGTTATAGTGGTGTCCTGGTATTGTGTGGTTTCTTCGCAACAATTGTTCCAGGGCCGCCCGTGGTTTTTCCAGTACGATTTGTTGGGCAGGATGGCTGATTTAGCCGAGTTCACGTGGACCGGTAGTCTCGACTGTTTTGACTCTCAGTCTAGCCAGTTGGTACCTGAACTTCTTGTCCTCTTATTTCCACACCGTTCCTTCTACTGTATCATCTTTGTTTTTAAACTGTAACCTACTTTGAGTCCATTGCCAAAAAGGAGGAATAGATGTGTAATAAATGCCTACAGACATTTGAAGCTACCTTGTACCAAGGCAGAGCATGATGCATCTAGCACAGCAGTGCCTACTTTGGGTAGCCTCGTTTCCTTGGAGTAGAGTGGGCAGAGATGGCACGTAGGAACTTCTGCTTCAATTAACACCTCCCCTGCCCTATGGAAGTCAGTGTGGTCTAGTGCTTAGAGTGTCAGACTAAGAGTGATTCCGCACTTCCAATCTTCTTTATAGATCATTTGGAATGGATTTTTTTGTGTGCGGAACAAAAAATCCACCTCAAAACGATTGATAAAGTGCATTGAAAGTACATTATCCAACGTGTGCGGAATCAGCCTAAGGTCTGGGAGATGACAGTTTGAAGCCTCTCTTTGCCACAGAAGATTGCTGGGTGTCCTTGAGCCAGTTGCTCACATCTAACTCACAGGGTTGTTGTGAGAATCAAATGGAAGAGAAGAAAATGATGGTAGCCATTTTGGGTCCTGACAGAGGACAGAGGCAGGGTATCAACTAAGCAAACGTTTTAAAAAAGATGACAAGTGGGTTAATGGGTGCATCAGCAAGGAAGTACGGCTGCAGCAATTCTCAGATGCTGTAGTTATTTGTCTCTTCACCTGGAGGCATGTTAGCAATGGATCAGCAATAGCAATTAGGAACAGGTATGCTGTTGCTCACCAGCCAGAACCACCTGCTTGTCTCATTGCAGGGAAATGGGTGGGGGACCACCAAGAGTGGGCACTTGATGACATCATGCTAACAGCCCCCCCCCAAAAAAGTGGACCAGCCTTGGTCTCTTTTTTGTCAATGCCAAAATCGACCATAGGTGTAAGAGAACACAAACCCTGTCTCATCTCCCCTCCTTACTGGTCTGTGGGCCAAGCTACACATGACGAATGACACTTGAACGGCAAGTGGATTGAGTGGAGGGCAAGTGAACAGGGAGAAATACACTTGCCGTTCAAGTGTCATTCGTCATGTGTAGCTTGGCCCTGTGTTCTTTTACTCCCACTCATTAACCCAGGTCATATAGGGAAGCTTCCTGTGCACCAACCCTGAACAGACAAGTTGTCCCTTAAGAATTATCGCATAACTGAGGTGTTTCCAGGAAGCAACTAGGCCGGCCATGAAGACAACAAACAGCCCTTCCCTGTTCTGTGTCTTCTGAGATTCAGTGGATGTTCTTCACGTCTGTTGATTTAGTGTGGCTGACACCCATTGATCCATCTTCCATGACTTTGCCCAGAAGATACGTGTTTAGACAGCTTGCCATACCACCCCATCTCTCCTCCTAATTGTACCCTTTGGACAAAAGAACACAACCGGGCATTCTGAAGTTTCCTGCTTGCAACATTTCTAAGAAACCTCCTGTGAGTTAGACAAGGGCTGACAGATTACAGGGTGCCTTCACCCTTTTTGCATTCTTCCATTTTGCAGTAACAGCTAAGCTATTGTTCTTGCTTCAAAGTTCTGAGTACATAAAGTCTACTTTGCACTTAGAATCATACAATACTCTCATTGCCTCCAGTTGGGAAGGACTGTGATATTGTGGAAGCACCTGCTTTGCTTGCCAGAGGGCACAAGTTCATCTCTTGGCTTCTCCAATTCGGTTTAGTAGCTGGTGCTGGAGAAGACCCTTTTGTAGATCACCGGCCAGTACCAAGCTAGATGGACTAATGGTTTGACCTAGTATCAAGCTGTTGTATGTCAGTTCCAGAGAGCTTCAGAAAGCAGTTAACCGTATGGGTACCAAAGGCAGTCCTAAGGCCATCTTTAGAATTTCCCAACCTTTATGCATACTGGAGTCCCATTCAGTTTGGCTCGCTTCACGATTGTGATCCCAGAACTCATCATTTGGTGGGCAGTTTAGGTTGCTCCTGACCTGCTTAAACCTGTTTTCTGAGAGTTCACAATTGGTGTCCAGTGGCACCTTGGAGACCAACCAGATTTTCAGGGTACAAGCCGTCGAGAATCAAAGCTACCTTCTTCAGATATCTTCTTTTGCAGACCAACATGACTTACTACCTGAAACCATGAAGTGACACCCCTCACTGCCCTTACCATGCTCTTGCCATGCCATCCCTGGCATGTGTAGGGCTGCCAGTTTTCCTGCTGTCTGCAGGAGACCTACTGCCTGGCAGATCTGGTTGTCTGCTGTTGCTTGGTAGAGCGGCTGGAGAAAATATGGGTAAGTGGGGGGATACGTTGCTCCAAAGCCACACAACACCATTTTCAGTGTGAACCCGGAAGTGATGTCATTGCATTGGTGCAATGCTCTGGGATTCCCTGAAAACTCTTATGAGTCTTATGGGGATCCTAGAGCATTGTGCCAACAAGATGAAGACACTTCCAGATTAGTGCCAGAAATGGCATTGTGGCACCAGAACAATATCTATTTGAATGTCCCTGCTTCCTAAACTTCCTGCTGATTGCCTCTGCAGAGCATGAGGCTTGCTCTTCATGGAGGCTCACGTATTACCCATTCCTCTGGTGGCAGCTGGGTCAAGGTGGGAGCCACCTTCCAACCACAAGTTCCACCAGGCAAGGGTTTAGCCCACTAAACCCTTGCCTGGGTTTAGTGGAAAAGTGCTCAGAAAACCCACAATGGGATGCCAAAAAGACACATGTGGCTCCTGAGTAGACATGGGCACGAACCAAAAAAATATATCGAACCAGTGGATCGTGGTTCAGTGCGGACCACGATCCCGAATTCCTGAACAGCAACGACCATCTCCCGTCCCCGAACCGAACCCGGATCGTGGATCATGGATTGTGGAAAATGCGGCGGGGCGCGCCGCTGTTTCCAGCCCATAGCTATTTATAAGCATGGGTCCCATTCAGCAACACAGGAGGTCTGTGTTTGGCCGTCAGAGCTGCCTATCAGGGTTTGCAGGGATGAGATTGGAGTGCCCATGGCTACAGAACATCCCCCTCCCCCTCTCTCCCTTGGGTGTCTTCTCCCAACTTGAGATTGCTTTGCTGCTCCGTGGTTGGAAGGAAGCCCTGCTGATCAAGGAAAGCTGGGCTTCCATTGGGGTTTCCAGGGCGACAGAAGGAGGGCAAACAGAGCTCAGGCATTCCCCTGGCTCCATTGCCAGAGGAATAGATGGCTGGCGCCTGAGTGTCTGGATCCCCAAACTGAGCCCAAACGCCATGATCCAGGCCTCTCCCGACCGCTGGATCGTTGGCTGTGGATGATCACGATCCGCCGGGTCATGATCACGCGGTCGCCATTTTCGTGGGTTTTTTACGTTCGTAATGCGGATTGTGCCCATCTCTACTCCTGAGCCGCTGAATATCACTGGTGTAAACCCAAAGATCACAGTAATAAAGAAAGAAACACTGGTGGGGAAAAAGCACTGGATGTTACCATTCAGGGTTTGTTGATACAGCAACCTGTGGGGTCTCTGCAGCTGTTTGTGTACAGCCAGCTTGGTGTAGTGGTTAAGAGCAGCAGGACTCTAATCTGGAGAACCGGGTTTGATTCCCCACTCCTCCACTTGAAGCCAGCTGGTGACCTTGGGTCAGTCACAGCTCTTCCAGAGCGCCATCCACCCAGAGAGTGATCATTGTGGGAATAATAATAATGTAATTTGTAAACCACTCTGAGATGGTGTTAAGTTGTCCTGAAGGGCGGTATATATCATTGTTGTTATTCTCACACAGCCTCATGGGAGTCATAGTTTATACCCTTCCCCAGTTGCTACTGAATGTTGTTGCTCAAGTATCTTATTTATACAAAGATTCATAATCTGGCCATAGCTCTGAAAGTAGCAGAACAGAGAGGTAAGGGAGGAGACAGGGTTTAGTTTCCCTCACCCCTATGCTCAATTTTTTAAAAAAATCAATAGATCAGGGCTGGTTCCAGATTTTGGGGACTTTTTGCAGGATAACGTCTAGTCCATGCTTCTGTTTGCTTAGCCTTTGAACAAATGAAGGGGGAAATAGTGGACAGTCAGACAGCTGGTATTTCAAGCACACTTGGCCAGTTTGAGAGGTTCACACCACATGTGTTTGTGCCTATTGCCTGGTCTTGTTTTCTAATATACCTTTCCCTGGTAATTCACTACTCCTATTTTTGCTTTTTGGAAATGTTAAAATTGTCCATGTAAGCTTCCAGAGTTGTTCTTCAGGGTTTAGTTCCTTTCCCGGGTTCCCTATATCCTGCCTTTCTCCCAACACCATTATCAGCAGAATAGAATCAAAAGTGGCTTAGAAAAATACAGAAAACGAACCAGTTGTGAAATTAACCAGAGATATACCACAATTCCAAGACATGCCGAGTCACAGACCTTTTGTCAGAGCCTGTTTAACCTGAGTAACGCCATGTTTAACTTTGTAGCGTTTAGTCTTCTTTCCCTTTAGGCCCCAGCACCTGCAAGGAGTCAAGTCCATGGGAAAGGAAATCCTCTTATTTGTCTGCTCGACCTTGGCCAGCTCTACGTTCCTCTGAGAAGCTTGGCTATGCGAACTCAGGGGGGAGGCTGGGCTTGGGAGTGTGAAATGTAATCACTTTCTTTTCATGAGTCATTCTTGACAATACTTTGGTTGGCCAGGATCTCTGTCCTGGAATATGTACGTCTGGAAATGAATGCTGTTTCTTCACAATAAACCTTTTTGAAATCAAAGGACCTTGTCTTTTTGCAGAAAGGGAGTGAAGCAGACTATCAATTCTGGAATGACATAGTCTGACATTTTGTCAAGAATCCCCTTTGAAGTCTGCCCCTCACCCAGGGCAGATGGATACCAAGGATTCCTTGATTGATCTACTGGTCCCTGGCCAGGAGGAGGATGACTCAATACCACTGGTACCAGCGAGTGGGTTGGGGGAGACCCCAGGTCTTACCGAAGTGTCTATTGAGGCGCCCTGCGAAGTCCCCGGAGAAGGAGTTCCTGAGGAAGGAGCGGGGACGGTGCCTGTCACAGGAGCGGAGCAACCTGATCCGAATGTAGCCAGCGCCTGGCTGAAGGTGCGAGAGGCTAATGGACAGAGTCAGCTAATTTCACTGCTGACACCAAGGCGGTGGGGCTCCCGACCTAGAGAAGCGAGGGAGAGGAGAGTGGGGACCATGTTTTCCCGTTCAATGATTGACTTTTGGCGCACCATCGGGTCGATGGAGCAGGAAGGCCCTAGCATCATATGGGATCTAAGGAGGGCCACCCACATGCCGGAAGAAACGCGGGCCAGCAACCAGCCCTGGTATAAGTGGAATATAGCGGCGGGCCGCCTGGAAGAGTGGGATCCCCGAGGCTCAGACAGCCTCCAGGATTGGGAAACCACCAGAAATGAACTTATGAGCTGGAATTACTCGGATGTGAACTCAGCTAGAGCATGGGAGCATCGTCGCACTCAACAGTTGGAATATCGGACCCAAGCAGTGGATACTGGGATTTCAGCAATTACCGTACTAGCGAAGGGAATCTTAGCCGGTATGACTGAAGAAGAGGAGCTATGAATGCAAAGCGGCGCTACAACAAGCCCGATACCGCCTAGTGATGCTAGAAGAATGACCCAAGAAGGAGGGTCAGCCGGAGGGGCGGAAGGGCCAAGACAGCCGTGGCCTTCAGACTATATTCCACCTCGATTGAGAGGACCGTCCGAACCCTCAGAGATCAGTGACCAAGGATAGGACATAGCAGTGCAAGAAACCGCTGAATATTACCAACGGATGGAAATTCGGATGGAGGCGATGGAGGATGAATTAGCCCAGGCTGTTTTCCTCATTGGTGAGTTGGTGAGAGGGCAGAGGGCAGAGTGATCGGCGGCCAATCAAGTTCGACAAGTGTCGGCAAGGGCGCAGGGACAGGTGCCTGCAGGGGCTCCAATATCGGTGGCCACGCAATCCACTCCAGGATCCAGTGTAGGTCTGTCACCGCTACTGCAGCCGCTATCGTCTGTTCAAGCAACGAGAACAATGTCCGCCCTGCAGCAACAGACACAGGTTGTGGTGCAAGTGTTACAAACACCTTCGCTGACACTACCGGCCCCAACTCAACCAGTACCTCTCCAACCACCGCCTTTGGATCAAAACGTCCCTCCACATCGGCAGCTTCCTCCCCCTCCGAGACAAGTGCCACCACCGCCGCCTAGACAGGGGGCACCTCAGCAGCTGCCTCCAATACAAGTCCCTCCAAGAACCACGGGGACACTTCCGAGAGCTCCACTGCCTGGAAACCCACCCAGAACTCAACCGATAGGAGTTCCATGGGGCCAACCCAGAGGATTGCCACAAGGTCCAATACCTCTACCTCCTCCGACACAATATAGAAGGAGGGAGCCGGAGTTGCCTTGGGGTTGGATTAAATTGGAAGCCACCTTAGATGGAGACATACAAAAGTTGGTATTTTTTGTAGTTCAAGCACTTCAGTTCTTCAATCGATGGGGGCATCTGTTTCCAGATGAGGAGAGTCAAATTGATCATCTGGCATCGAGACTGGAAGGCAAAGCAGCCGAATGGTATGTAACTCTATATGACTCTGGCGCCCCAGAGCTGGACACTTTACAAAGTTTTATGGCTGCGTTGCATGCACAGTATGAAGATCCTCTGGAAGAGGATCGGTCCCGCACGGAATTGCAAGTTTTACGTCAGGGCACTCAACCAGTTAAAGACTATGCTGCGAAATTCAGACAATTGGCAGCCAAGTGCCCTCACTGTGAAGGACAAAAATAGTAATGTTTAAAGGAGGTATGAATCCCCGATTGCTGGACCAGGCTCTGATGCAGGATGACCCACCAACCCTCCTCGGCTGGATCCAGTTAGCCTGCGAGGTCGAAAACCGTATATAACAAGTGCGGCTAGTGGAACAACAGCAGGCTATTGGGACAAGGAGAACACCGATAGTACAAAAAGGAGGAAGCGGAGGACCCCCAAGCTGCGGGGCCAGGGATACACGTTGGAGGCAGGGATTATGCCTCCAATGCGGCCGAAGTGGACACTTTGCAGCGCAGTGCCCAGCCCGTCTACCAGCGCAACCAGCCCCCACTCCGGCGCAACCCAGCCCAGCCCCAAGAACAAGCCGGGGAAGAGGAATACTGAAGCACAACCAGCCCGAGAAAGGCTTAGAAGCGGAGGAAGTGCTGATGGAGCTTGACGTGCAACCCACCGAGGAGGAAGAAGATGTACCCAGCCCCCAGTCGGAAAAAATTAATCAGATTTTAGAACAATTTCTTCGATGTTATATTAATTTCCAACAAGGCAACTGGGTGGATCTTCTTCATTTTGCTGAATATTCTTATAACAACGCAGTCCACAGTTCAACAGGTGAAACTTCCTTTAAAATTGTGCACGGCTACGATGGAAAAGCTTTTCCCTTTGAACTGCCACAGGGAAAACAACCAGCAGGAGACCTACATCAGTGGTAGACCGCCCTTAGCCAACAATGGACCGCTATACAAACCGCCTTAACTAAGGCAAAAGCAGATTATAAAAAATATGCAGACCGCCACCGTGCGAAAGAATGGGAATTACACCCAGGAGACAAAGTATATATCTCCACAAAAAACCTTCGAATAGACCAAGCCAGAAAAAAACTTGCTTTGAAATATTTGGGACCTTTTCCTATTAAGAGAGTAATCAACCAAGTGACCGTAGAACTTATTCTACCAAAGAATTTGCGCCACGTGCACCCAACATTCCATGTGAGTCTCCTAAAAAAGGCCCCTGCACCAGACCAATGGCATCCCTCACCAACCACCCCCATCCCAACCATGATCAATGATCAAGTTCACTATGAAGTGGAAGAAATATTAGACTCTAAGATCAGATATAACAAGCTATTTTATCTCATCCGTTGGAAAGACTTTGAGGAAGGATTTCGGGAGTGGGTGGAGTCTATCCATGTGAAAGCCCCTCGTCTCCTTAAGCAGTTCCATCAAGCATATCCTGACAAATCGGGGGGAGAGGGATCTTAAGGGTGGCAGAATGTCAGAGCCTGTTTAACCTGAGTAATGCCATGTTTAACTTTGTAGTGTTTAGTCTTCTTTCCCTTTAGGCCCCAGCACCTGCAAGGAGTCGGGTCCATGGGAAAGGAAATCCTCTTATCTGTCTGCTCGACCTTGGCCAGCTCTACGTTCCTCTGAGAAGCTTGGCTATGTGAACTCGGGGGGGGGGGGGAGGCTGGGCTTGGGAGTGTGAAATGTAACCACTTTCTTTTCATGAGTCATTCTTGACAATGCTTTGGTTGGCCAGGATCTCTATCCTGGAATATGTACGTCTGGAAATGAATGCTGTTTCTTCACAATAAACCCTTTTGAAATCAAAGGACCTTGTCTTCTTGCAGAAAGGGAGTGAAGCAGACTATCAATTCCGGAATGACATAGTCTGACACCTTTGACATAAGTATTAATGCATAAGCAGTTCATATGTGGTTCACATCTGTGGTACGCAGGAGGGGGGGTTGCCGTAGAACAAGAGGTAAAAGTGTATGTGTTTTCAAAAATGCATTCCTGACTTGGGGTTTCAGGATCTTTTTATCTGGGGATAAACAAGCAGGTTTGCAAGGGGTATGAGAGATTTCTGTCTTCAAGTTTTATTAGAGGACAGAGAATAAGTAAAGAAAGGGGGGACAGATGGAAATAAAGGCATTTAACTAAAAGCAGTATGTAAATCCACTTAAGACAGGCCCAAATGAACAATCACAAGATACTAAGAAGGTTTTGTATATGAGAATTAGTAAAAGTGGGGTTCATGGAGCAGAGTGCCCAACTAGTAACCAAGGTTCAAATCCTAGCTCTGCTACAGACAGGGATCCCGTTCCCCCGGTGTGGGTGGGGGATCCCCCACTTTCATCCTCCGCCCACCTCCACTAACCTGGCCAGTGGGGAAGAAGTCACAGGAATGGGCCTCCCGGGTGCGTTTTCAGGGCAGAGCAATGACTTGACTCCAAGGACTGACAACATCGTGCAGTCCCGAGAGTGCTCCTGTGCTTTGCAATGGGCTGATTTTGGCCCCAAATGGGGCCCTGCTGCAAAGTGCCCAAGAGTCATTGCATCGGTGCAGGGGCACACATGTGCAAAGTGCACATACGTGCAGCATCACGGGCCAAGCAGGAAGGTAAGGGTCAGGTTCCCCACCTAAGGGGACCTGGTAATGCTAGCTACAGAAGCTCTCTTGTTGACTTTGGGCCAGTCACTCTCTCTCAACTTAACCTACCTCACAAGATTTTGTGAGGATAAAATGCAGGAAGGGTAAATGATGTTGCCACCTAAGGGCTATGTCGGACTGCGCTGCAGCTGAATAAACACACCAGACACTTGTGTGGGTTATAAATGGCCACAACTTTATTGATTACAGCTATATGGAGAATTGGCCTGGCATCTGGGCTGGATCCCCGTTGGCATCGTAGGCCTCACTGCCGAACCGATGCATCACCCGCCAGCCTGCCGCTGGCCATCACGGCACCTCTGCTCCGTCGCTGGCCCCGCCTGGCGACCCGTGCCTCCAGATCCGTCGGGGTGAGCAGCTCGCAGGCCCGCTCACCCTGCTGGGATCCAGCCCAATGCCTCAAAAACTGCCAACACCTAAAGTTGTGACAGAGCCCCCTCAAAAGCTCTGAAAATGCGGAGGGTGGGAGGGTGCATGTTGTTCCTGCAGATGCTCGAGCAGCAATGGCGCTGACCATGCAGCTGCTCCTCGCGGGATGGCTCCGCCTCCATTCTTCGTCCCGCCTCCACTCCGTCCGGCCCCAGGTGGCAACTCAGCTTGCTGGTGAGTCAGCCGCTTCCTTTTGTAAGCTGCTTTGGTTCCTCATTGGGGAGGAAAGTTGGTATAAATACCAGAATAAATAAGGTAGTATAATTGGTATTATTGTTGTAATGGTATTGATATTTTAGGACTTTGTCTTTCAGGTTGATTGTAACCTGGTGTCCGCATTGTCTAGTTTGCGAGAATTAAATTGCTCATGCAAAGGGAGTGGATCAATCCAGCACTGTGCTGAGTGGGAAGTGGGGCTTGGGTCATCGTAGTTTTTGCAATCAAGAACAAGTTGCTTAATTCAGAGAGCCTGCCAGTTACAAGTTTGTTTACTTTCATTCCCATGTGTTTAACTATAGCAGTGGTACTTACTCTGTGACCACATTTGCAATTACCATCAACTGAAAGAGTCATATTTACCTCCGTTCCTGACATGAGACCACACCTCAAGGAGGATTGCAGCTGAGCCACTGTGTAGCATAGTGGTTAAGTGGCTGAGTTGCAAATCAGCACTCTGCTGGTTCAAATCCCGGTGCTGCAATGAGCTTGGCAAGGGGCACACATGTGGCCTTGGAGATAATAATAATACTGACTTTGTTCACTGCTCTGAGTGGGGCAATAA
This sequence comes from Eublepharis macularius, assembly GCF_028583425.1. Taxonomy (NCBI): domain Eukaryota; kingdom Metazoa; phylum Chordata; class Lepidosauria; order Squamata; family Eublepharidae; genus Eublepharis; species Eublepharis macularius. Next base: position 241,036,125 of record NC_072790.1, read on the forward strand.
TATGTTTAGAATACTAACAACAACAACATTCGATTTATATACAGCCCTTCAGGACAATTTAACGCCCACTCTGAGCGGTTTACAAAGTGTGTTACTGCTATTCCCACAACAATCACTCTGTGAGATGGGTCAGGCTGAGAGAGCTCTAAGAGAGCTGTGACTGACCCAAGGTCACCCAGCTGGCTTCAAGCGGAGGAGTGGGTAATCTGGCTCTCCAGATTAGAGTCCCGCACTCTTAACCACTACACCAAACTGGCTCACTGAATAGTGGTATATATAAGCATAGTTATTGTTGTTGTTGTTCTGGCAGTGGCTATTTCAAGATGGGAATCACCTTCCAATCTCAAGCCTCAACAGGCAACGGATTTGCCCACTTCCCTGAAATGTGGGGCAGTTGCCACAATGGAGAACAGCGCTCAGAAGAGCTACAGGTGGCATATCAAAAAGCCACAGGTGGCTCCTGAGCCCCTGAGTAAGTATCACTGAACTATAGGAACTTTCGTAGCCCATGTAGTGGAGGGTTTTGAGTTAAAGAATTTTAGCCACAATGTTGAAGTTGTGCCTGCACATTCCTCCTGCTCTGCCTCTTCTGTGCATGGGTAATCTTGACTTCAGCTCCAATTTGAGCCAGTTTGGTGTAGTGGTTAAGAACGCAGGACTCTGCTCTGGAGAGCCGGGTTTGATTCCCCACTCCTCCACTTGAAGCCAGCTGGGTGACCTTGGGCTAGTCACAGTTCTCTGGAGCTCTCTCAGCCCCACCCACCTCACAGGGTGTTTTGTTGTGGGGATAATACTGGCATACTTTGTAAACTGCTCTGAGTGGGCATTAAGTTGTCCTGAAGAGTGGTATATAAATTGAATGTTATTATTATTATTATTATTCAGGAGGGCTTTCTTCTCCGATTATAGGGCTGTGTCAGAGATACCTTGGTAAGGGATAGGGACTGTAGATGAAGCTATTGGGTACTGTCTTCTGATGTAGATATGCTCCTACTGGATAGCTCGACAGTGCTAAAGATGTCATGTTAATTGTGTGTGCATGGTGCCCTCAAGTCACAGCTGACTTATGGTGAGCCCTGATGGGGTTTTCAAGGCAAGAGACTATCAGAGGTGGTTTGCCATTGTCTGCCTCTGCAACCCTCACCTTCGTTGGGTTGCAATTACTAACCAAGGCTGACCCTGCTTAGCTTCTGAGATCTGATGAGATCAGGCTCACCTGGGCTATCTAGGTCAGGGCGCCATGTTAATTACTTTTGCTTTAATTCAGAACAGTTTCATCTATGAATTCAGCCTTATGCTCATTTTCAAATGTGCTGCTACCATACCCTATTGCATCTGTTTTCATTGAACATCCCAACTATTGATCATATTGTATTTTTGCTTTGCGAACGTCCTAGCTATTGATTATATTGTATTCCCTTGCAGCCTGTAACGTGCCTTGGATCTCAGTGAGAAAGGAGGACTATAAATAAGCAACAATGATAAATAATAATAAAACTCCATTGGTGTTTGCTCCCTCCCCAAACCATGATTCTGAACTGAGATTGAACTGAAGAGTGAAGAAGACATCTTGTTCAAAGAACATTGAAGTGAGAACAATAGTTTAGTTGATGCTGTGGGATTGCAAGGAGGCCTTAGCAAGGGCAACATGGCATCTGTCACCCCTTGATAGGGGATTTTTTGACAGTGTTGCAAGAACTCAAAACACCTGATTGTGTTGTGTTGCGCCATGTATGCCATGAAGAGAAGGAAGTAAATGGGCAACATGTCATGTTGTTGAAACATGTATCTTCCGGGCAAGGTCATGGAGGATGGATCAAGTGGTATTAGTCACAGCAAAATCCACTGCAGTTAAGAGGAAATTCTACTGTATATGGGATGGTGAAAGAACAGGGAAGGGTTGGTGTCTTCATGCCCTACCTTGACAATTCCCAGAAGCATCTTGGAATTATGCAAGGCGTTGTTTGTTCCTTAGCCTTATATACAAATACCTCTTAGATAACTCTTACAAGAAGTATCGACACTATTTGAAGCTTCTCATGTTGGGTGAAGCTCAACCCAGCTGGTGAGTCCAAGGATCTTCCTGGTTTCCATCATTTTCCTGCTTTTCCAGGTAGCTCTTCTATGAATATGAGATGTTACAAATAAAGAGAAAGCTTTGCCAGGAGCTTCTGGAAGCACCTGAGTATTACGTACATACACACATGACGTCAAATCACAACTGACATAGTGCCCCTAGCAAGGGGCTTTCAGAGCTAGTGAAAAGCAGAAGTTTGCCATTGTCTTTCTCTGCAGAGTCTTTCCCGGTTGTCTCCCAATCTAAGTACTGACTCTGCTTTTCTTATACGTTCTCACATAGGGACAGAAATGAGAGAGCCCCCAAAAGGAGTGTTAGAAGAGAAAGGGAGAGCTGAAAGACTGGCTATGCCCCAACGCACAGCAAAACTATTTCAGTTGTAAATTTTTATTTAAACAATAAACACTAAGCATAAAAGATAAGAAAAATACAACAATACAACAATACAAAAATACAACCATCTAAAAAAACCACACTAATAGTTCATAGAAACAAGATAAAACAAATGGAACATAACAATAACAATAACAATAACAATACAACAGAAAGGAAAAAGAGAAAAAAGAAAAAAGAACTAAACTACAAGGTGACTACCAATTTTCTCTGTGACAAATATATATCATTTTCAGTGTCTCACTTACTCTATGTTAAACATAAGAGCCCTCTTTTTTCAATTGTTCATGATTCTTAATCTATATATCATCAAAACATTGTTATCTATTTCATGTAAAAAGTCTATGAATGGTTTCCATTCAGCCAAAAAGTAGATGTCTTTTCTCTAATCAGTGAAATAAGTTTTTCCATTGATGCAAACTCCAAAACGTTTATCCGCCATTCCTCCATTGCAGGCAATATTGGAGTTTTCCACAGCAAAACTATTTCAAAGGCAAAACACATTGTCAGTCACTGCCACCCACTGGGTTCGGCCCTTGTGCTTTGGGCTTAGGAAATCTGAGTTGTTTGCTGAAAAACGGGTGCACACTTCACTTTTTAAAATTGAGTTTGGAAACAACTTTGAAAACAGGCATTTCTCAAAGCCTGCACCCTAAGCCTTCTGTTTATTCCTACATGAAGCTACAAAAGGTGGTCTTGTGATTCATTTCATTTCTGCCTGTAAAGTTAGGGCAACCAAGATGAATAAGGGGTTGGGGTACCTTTCCTACGTGGAAAGAATGAAGAGTTTGAGTTTTTTGCGGATTACAAAAGATATGACAAAGAAGGGGACATGATAGACATTTATAAAATTAGAACTTTCCCTCCTGCAAATAACAAAGAACAGCCAATAAAGTTGATGGGTAGTAGATTCAGGATGAAAAAGGAAAGACTTCTTTACGCAATGAGTGATTAAAATGTGGAGTTCGCTGCCAGAGGATATTTCGATGGCTGCAAACATAGTTTTAAAGCGGGATTAGACAGATTTATGATGGACAGATTGATCTGTGGATGCTAGAAATGGGTAAAAACCAAAATATGAACCAAAGTTTGGCACAAACTGGGCCCATTCATGGTTCTCAAACTGGCAGTTCGTCAGAGCCCATTTCTGATGAACTGCCACGAACTTTAGGATGGTTCATTTGGTTCGTTTTTTGGTTCATCACTGCAGACAGCCTGGCACCGATCAATCAGTTTCCTTGGCAATGGGGGGGGGGGAATGGCTTCCAGTAGACCTTCTGCTGCTCCGGAAGTGACGTTTTCACAACCCAAATGAAGCGGTTCACGAATCGGGGCAAGTTCATGAAAGTTCGTGGTTCGTGAAACATGATGAACCATGAACTGCACTGTTTGGATTTTTCCCAGTTCATGCCCATCTCTAGTGGCTACTAGTCATGGTGAATAAAGGGAACCACCATATTCAGAATCCCAGTGTCAGGAGGCAACTTCAGGGGAAGGCCTTGACCTCTACACCCTGTTGTTGGCCCTCCACAGTAACTCTTTGGCCACTGAGCGAGATAGGATATTGTAGTAGATGGGCCACTGGTCTGAGCCAGCTCTTCTGTAACTCTTATCTATGTTATTTTTCTGCCCATCCAGTGCACACTGACAAGGTGGGAGGCAGGCTGAGAAACATATGACATGATGATGTATCTAGAGAATAAATATTATGGGGAGAAGGAAAGAGGAGGTAACTTGGGACTTCCCTTTTTGACAGCAGACCTGTGTTCAGCACAATAGCTAGACACGACAGTAGTCTAGGACCGTGTTTTGCACAACCCGCTGGGGGAAAGTTTACCACCATAAAACTCTCTGACAGCTGCCTCGGGGGATGAGTCAGTTTCCAGAGGATTAAATGTTTGGAGATTAATATCCTTCCCAGAGAGAGGGAGCCGAACCCAATGGGAGATTCCCTACTGATGTCTACTTCCTTCTCGAATTTACATTTCTATGATGTTACTCCAAGCTCAGTTTGTGTTCTAACATAAATGCACATTTGCCTCGCCCATGCCTTGATTCCAATAATACAGTCATTGTCACGAGGTGCCAGTCAGCAATGAATTAATTAATTACTCAAGAGTTGCCATTGCAATTTTGTAATTGTGCACCCCCGGATTCCACTTTCGTGCAAAGTCACTGTTCTTTGTGATCATGAGATCATTTCTCCACCAAAGTCAATGGGTACATAAGCAAATAAATTCCTGGGTGGGGGGAATTGTTTCAGTTAAAAGAAAAAATATATATAAATGCAATTGTTTTTTAAAAAGCACTGTCCAGTTGCATCATCACTCCCAGATGTGTTTGTTTCCTTTTTAAAACACTTGCACTCCCCTTTTAGCTACAGTAAGGTTGCTAAAGGTGATTTCAATATAGAACAGGGGGAGGGGAAAGGAGAGGAGAAAATACGATTTTGAATTCAGCTAAATAGAAACCAGCAACAAAACAAATTAGGAATGGAGGCCAAGCTAGACATGCAAGGTTCCCCAGACCCAACTTGACTTCTCTGTAGGTACACAGCAGCTTTGGGGAGTAGCTATTAAAATAAAGGAGACCCTAAATGGCCTCAGAATGCCTCCCTGGGAGTGGCTCCTATCTCTTGCCTCAAATAGCAGGGGAGGGAGTTTCTTCCCCTGTTTTTTTCTGTGCATGTGGAGCAGTAAAGACGGGGCGCAGAGGACTCCTCCTGTGCTATTGTGACATGGGGAAACAGCTTGAGGGGAGAATGAGAAGCCCTTCCTTTCCCAGGGAGGTATTCCGAGGCCATTTAGGGTCTCCTTTATTTTTAACAGCCATTTACTTTTAAACCGTTGAATAACTGCAGAAACCTGACCACCTCTTTAAAAACCTGCACGTCTAGCTTGTCCCTCAGACCAGCACCTTAAACTGAAATCTGAAAAAAGAAAGAAAATGACAGTTTTAAGTAATTTTCTAAAAGTCCAATATTAACCTCCAATTTCAGAGGTAATAAAAGTTGCTGGACTTCTTTTGGGACATTGAAGTTCCATTACCACTTTAAAAAGGCCAGTTTCTAGTAATTGCTCGTCTTTCTTCAGACAGCTGTCAGACCCTACACATGGCCCCATTCACAAATCAGGCATATGGAGAATTTTGGGACAGATCTGACTACCAGGCAAACGTGTCTGAATAGTCTCAATTACTAATATTCTCAATTATACTGAATATTCTCAATAACGTGCAAAGCAAACTCTGGATTGGACCTAGGGTTGCCAGCTTCCAGGTGGGGCCTTGAGATACCCAAGAATTATAATTTATGTACAGACAAGATCAGTTTGCCTGGAGAAAATGGCTGCTTTGGAGGGTGCAATCTATGGCATTATACTCTGCTGAGGTTTCACCTTTTCCCAAGTTTCACCCTCCCCAGGCTTCACTCCCAAATTTCCAGGAATTTCCCAACCCAGAGTTGGCAACCGTATACTAGGACCTGTAGAGCAATGACAAGATCTTTCCTGACCAGGAAGGACCACAGCTGGCTCACCAGGGCCATTTCCACACGTCCCCCCCTCCCGAAAAATGGCGCAAAACTTACGGAATGGTGCGCCTTTCATAGCGTGATTTTCCAACATGAATTCGCTTCATGGAGTGTTCTATGATGCCATCGTGCCACGAAGCAAAGTCATGTCGGGAAATCACGCCATGAAGGTGCGTCGTTCCGTAAGTTTTGCGCCGTTTTTCAGGAGGGGGAGAAGATGTGGAAATGGCCTAGCTGAAGCTGGTGAAAGGTACCCCTGGCAACTGCTGCCACCTGTTTATCCAACAAGAGGCCTGGGTCCAGGTGCACCCCCAAGCCACGACTCTGTTTCTTTAGAGGAAGCGCAACCTCATCTTGAACAGGAGATAATCCATTTCCTAGAGATAGACATTCTCCCACCAGTAGTACCTCCATCTCGTTGGGATTAAGTTTCATCTTGTAAGCCTTCATCCATTCTAAAACTGCCTCCAGGTCCCTGTTCACAGTTGCCACCATCTCCCTGGGATCGGCTGGCAATGGAAGATAGAACTGAATGTCATTTGCATATTGGTGACAAGCCAGCCCAAATCTTTGGATCATCTCTGCCAGCTTACAGACAGGCATCCAAACCCAATTCAACGCCTCAGCAAATGACAACGAACCACCAAATAGAGACACAAATCCAAGAACCAGACCGTGCAATAAATGTAGATGCCAACCTTGTCCTCATAAACACTCAAGCAACATGATTTCAAGGGCACTAGTTGGCTTTCCTCAAATTATGCAAAACTGAATTATTCAGGAAGGGTTTTTTTTTTTTACTCAGGTGGGATGGTTGTATTGGAAGGAGACAGTTCAGAAAGATGCTTTGGTAAAGGGACACAGACTGCAAACTGTACTATTGTATACTTTCTGGGTAGCTTCAGTGTTATTTAATATGACATATTTAATTGCTTATGCTTTGCTTCAGCATTGTTTCTGCTCTGTTATCTGATTTCTGCTCATTTTCAAATGTCTGCAATCCATAGCCTATTGCACTGTTTACTGAATGTCCCAGCCCTTGATTGCCTTGATGCTTTGTAATCTACCTTGAGAAAGGTGGGCAACCAACCAACCAACCAACCAACCAACCAACCAACCAACCAACCAACCAACCAACCAACCAACCAACCAACCAACCAACCAACCAACCAACCAACCAACCAACCAACCAACGAGCATTTAGGGACAATATACTCACGTCCTCAAATCTTACTATACAATTGAGTAAGCATATTTCAGACAAATCACTTTATACCCTGGTGTACCACCAGAGGGCGCTGACATGGAGAGAAGCCTAGGCAAGCCACCATGTCCCTCCAGAAAACATGCCATGGTGGGAAGCCGAGGCTGGGACCAGGATGGGAGCAGGTGGCAATGACTGCCTCCGGCCTTCAGACAGCTTGTATTAGGAGTGGAGTAGGTGGCACCCCCTGCCTTCAGCCAGCTGGTATTAGGAGCAGAGAAGGAGGCAATACCCACTCCCACCTTAACACAGCTGGTATTAGGAGTGGAGCAGGTGGTAATGTCCACCCCCTTGGCCTTAACCCAGCTGATAATGCCCACCCACTGCCTTAACCAGCAGGTATTAGAAGCGGAGCAGGTGGCAATGCCCACCCCACCTTAACCCAGCTGAGATCAGGAGCAGATCAGATGGCAATGCCCGCCCTCCTACATCCGACTGGGATCAGAATTGGAGCAGGTGACAATGTCCCCCCACCTTAACCCAGTAGTTATTAGGAGTGAAGCAGGTGGCAATGCCCTCCCCTGCCTTAACCCAGCTGGTGTTAGTGGTGGAGCAGGTGACAATAGCCACCCCCCGCCATCACCCAATTGAGATCAGGAGTGGAGCAGGTGGCAATGCCCACCTCACGCCTTCACCTGGCTGGGATCAGGCACAGAGGAGGAAGCAATACCCTTCTTCCCTTCACCCAGCCGGGATAAGGAGCAGAGCAGGAGGCAATGCCCGCCCTCTTCAACCTACCGGAATAAGCCACTGAGCAAGCAGCAATGCCCACCCTGTCTTCACCCTGCCGGAGTCAGGAGCCAAGCATCCAGCAATGCCTGCCTTTCCCCTTCACCCAGCTGGCATCAGGAGCAGAGCAGGTAGTAAAGCCTGCCGCCCACCTTCACCTGTCAGGATCAGGCATGGAGCAGGTGGCAATGCCTGTTCCTCCTTTCACCCAGCAGGGAGCAGGTGGCAATGCTCACCCCCTTTACCCGATTGGGATCATGCTCAGAGCAGGCAGCAATTTCTGCTCCCTTTCACCCAGCCGTAGTCAGGAGCAGAATAGGAGGCAATGCCTCCCCTTTACCTGGCATATATCAGGCATGGAGCAAAGCCCACTACCACTTCACATGGCCGAGATCAGGCATGGAACAGATGCCAAAGCCCACCCTCCTCCTTCACCAGCTTGAATCAGTGACGGCGGAGGAGAGAATGCCTGCCTGACTACCCTCCCCTTTCTAGAGCCCGTTGTATTTCCCCCCCACAATGGGCTTTGATGCTAGTGTTCTATAAATGCCCAATGTGTAATATACACCCTCTCATGTCAGCAATGTCCTTCTATTCACTGATAAATTCAGGACTGTTTCTTCCCATAGATTTTAATGATGACTTTCGGTTTTTCACTCATTATAGGAGCTAATATTTTGCATAGCTCACGTGTTACAGATGTTCAGCTTAATACTTTCCTAAACAAATAAGCAAGCAAGCAAAGCCCTGTAAACTCCTTTTGTTTCTTCTTATCTTGTTTTGTCCTGCATGCTCCTACATTAGATTTTGTGATAATACAATGCTGCCTATCTAACAATGGATGGGAGTGGTTTCTCACCCACTTTGGTTTGACTACTTTCTTGATCGAATCATTTTAAACTGGCCTGTCTTCGTAATATGCACCCCTCACTCACCTCCTCTGTCTGGCTGTTGTTGGTGTAGGGGATGAACTCTGACTCAAACTCAAAAATTTACGCTGGAATAAAATCCCAGTTGAGGATGCCGTACGGCAGCTACGACTTGATGGCATTTCCCACCACCGAATCCTGCCGACTCCTGTTCTGTTTCACTCATTTGCTCATTTTTGAGTGGTGCAAAAGAGAAGGTCAGCTGAGAGAGAAAAAGGGATTCGGCTAAGAACAAAGGAATGAATGGAAAAATTAGGTTGTCTCATTTGGCGGTCAAACTCTCCCAGTTTTGGTCCCCTGCTGCTGCTTGATAGAGCAGGGGGGGGGGTAAATATGGTAGTGGAGAAAGGGATATAGTGATGCCGCAACATCACTTCCAGTTGCATAACTGGAATTGATGTCACCGCATCATGAGAAGCTCTCGTATTCACCCATTTGGGTACGTCCTGCGCTCCCAGTCTCCTAGAAAAAATGCAGGGAGAGTAGGGTTTTTGCTGAAGAAGATTGCTTTCAAGCAGACATATAACAGGATCTTGTCCTAGGTGTCTGGGATTGCTACATTTCCAAGGAGAATATAGTGTTTATACTCATTAAAGAGTGTTGTGTTTATACTCAGGGTCAGTTGCAAAAGAGTCCTGGTTGCAATTCTGCTTCCGGCTAATTTCAAAAGGGTTGTCTGCTAACAATGCAAAACAAACCTCATGTGAGTAGTCCCTTTAGCCCCAGCAGGCCACCCCTCTTTGTAATCTGGGAGGAAGATGTGGCCATACCGGGGAGTGTGTGCAGTCACGCTTTCCTAGAATTGCACCAGGAAGAATGAATATGCATCAACAGCTGAGCAGGAACCAAAGCCGAAGCTCGGTGCCAGAAATGACTCCCTAACAGGCAGCAACCTGATTGGAATCACCCTTGCAACATCACCTGCTAAACTGGTGAAACCCAGTTTGGGGAGGTTTATAAATGGTACAGAGAGCCTGTTCCCTTCATCACAACTCATCTGCCTGGATCCCTTGCTGGCTGCATCTGGTAGGCTTGGTGAGTCTCTTCTCTCTAAACCACAGCTTGGAACCTCTTAAGGCAAATCTGTCCCATAAACTGGATTTCATAGCTCTTCCTTCTCTCAAGGCACCCTGGGAATGGTAGTTCCATGTATGGGAGAGGAATCTAGGAGCCAAAGGTTGTCAAGTTGTTTTGTATCCCCTTCCAGAACGGGCAGAATCCATAGCCACAGAATAGCGACATCCCAAACAAATCACTGGAGACAAAAACGTTTTAATTTTTAAAGAATAGCTTTTACCAAAATATGCTGTAACCATTTATTATGTTACTGCTTGCTTTGGGGTGTACAAAACATATGTATTTCATTTATTTACGATTTTTTTTGGTATAGAAATGTTATTTTAAAAGAAAAGATATAACAGTAGAAAGTGCATAAAAACTTACGACTTAATTGTATAATAACTCTCCTTCCCTCTCCTTAGTTAATTATACCCAAACTTTGATATCAACTATTTTAGTTAATCATTTCTCTGTGTTTTATCTTCTTATCTTTGTATTGAGCTACTTTAATTAATCTTAATTTTAGCCTAAGTAGTCAAAGAAGTCCTTTTATTTCCTCCCAAATTTAGGCTATTTTTATGCTGCCTCTTTGAAGTCCTCCTTGAGGTGGCTTACAATTAAAACCATCATAATATTAAAAACAAGCCATTAAAAAACAAGCCATTGCACATAAAGAGCATAAAAACAATCCATACAACAGAGAAGTGGGCTATTAAAAAACTGGTAAGATAATGACAGCTCCAGTCATTGAGGGAGCTGGTGCAGTGTAGCGGCAAAGAGCCAGTTTGGTGTAGTGGTCAAGAGCGCGGCACTCTAATCTGGAGAGCCGGGTTTGATTCCCCACTCCTCCACTTGAAGCCAGCTCGGTGACCTTGGGCTAGTCACAGTTCTCTGGAGCTTTCTCAGCTTCACCCACCTCACAGAGCGTTTTGTTGTGGGGATAATACTGGCATACTTTGTAAACCACTCTGAGTGGGCATTAAGTTGTCCTGAAGGGTGGTATATAAATCAAATGTTATCATCATTATTATTATTAAAGAGAACAAGCTCTCATTTATTTTATTTCCCTTTTTTTTTAAATAATGACAGTCTCAGCTGACAGGCAGGTTCCTTGAGGCTGGTCACAGAAATTTAAGGCTTTTCTAATTTCTTGCACAAACTTGTACCAAGAGATACATACAACATCCCCCCAAGCTGTATAACAGAGTTCAGTAGCATGCTGCTTGGCACCTATCTGCCCCCCTCCAGATCTGATGAGTGGCTGGCTTAAGTGAACCCTTTCAATCAATAGATGCTCACCAAGTTTTCCTGCCCAGCTCATTACAATTGCTTTGACGGCTTTGGAAAATTTCCCTGATAGCCACATTTGAGAAATTCTGGGGACTTTGAACAGAATTTTCAACACCCTTGCCAAACAACCATTACCAGAATTTTGGGGGGGGGGGGGTTAGGGTGGTGGTGGAACAATTGACTTTTATAAATACAACCCATCAACTTTGCTGCAGATTTGCCCTTAATCAGACAGCATTTCCCATGACAATAGTCTTCTTGTAAAGAGTCTATGAAGATCTGAAATGTTATATTTGAGTCAGCCATGGCTTCTATAGAGAATTGTGTTACTTCTTTGAAAGTGACCAATCCAATGTCCTGCCAAAAAAGCTGAAATATAGACTGAGACATAGAGATTGCCACTTCGATTTGCATCCAGCAACAGCAGTATACTGCCTTTGAACATGGAGGCTCAGTCCTTAGCTATTATTACTAATAGCCGTTGGAGATGCAAGTGAGAGCAGAGGAGATGTTTAAATTTATTCTTGGGGATTCCCAGTATCGAAGCCTTCCCACCGAAGTGTTAGTAACTCTCATTTAAAAAGGAATAATAATATTTATGGTTGGACCCCTAATGATAATGATAATGATAATGATAATGATAATGATAATGATAATGATAATGATAATGATAATGATAATGATAATGATAATGATAATGATAACAGCAGCAGCAGTGACTTTATTGAGTATGAATGCATGCCAAGGAATGGGTACTGGGTGGGGTTGCCAACTCACCTCTGTAGTTTAGGATCAGTTGTAATTCTGGGATGTCTCCTGGCCCTTTCTGGAGGTTGGCAACCATAGCTCTAGACCCTGTGATACTTTGAATTGCATACACTTACAAGCTAAAAAACGTAAGGAGAGAAAGGGGGACAAAAATGGGTAAAGTTTGATGAGGAATGTATTTTTTATCCCCTCCAGATCAGTTGAATTCTCCAATAATGGCTGCCCCAGCTGCCCACCATCACCACCACCCTCACGAAACCCCCAGCTCAGGCTGTCTGCCCGACTGCACCCTGGAGACAGCACTGAAGATCATTATCGACGTCTATCATCAGTACGCTCCTAGAGAGGGCAAGGATGACTACTTGAGCCTGAAGGATCTAACAGAACTTCTCAAGTGCCAGGCCCCAACCTTCCTTGCTGCGTGTGTAAGTGAACCCGAGGGAAAGGATAAATTCCTTTTGTATGTGCCTGGGTCCAAAATTTAGGAGCTGGCTGGATTTGAATGAATGAAGCTGCCTTATCCTGAGTCAGATTTTTGGTCCACCGGGCTCAGTTTGGTCTACTTGGACTGGCAGTGGCTCTCCAGGTCTCAGGTGGAGGTCTCTCAGATCAGAACCTACTGTCTGATTCATTTTTAACTGGAGATGTCAGTGACTGAACCTGGGACCTTCTGTATGCCAAGCAGATGCTGTACCACTGAGCCACACCCCCTTGCCAAACTTCTAAGGAGACTTAAAAAGGGCAACCAAAAATATTTGTCTTCTCTATGAGTATGAACTCTGGGGTTGGGAAATTCCTGGAGATTTGGGGGTAGAGCATGGAGAGGTCAGGGTTTTGGGAGCAAAGAGACCTCAGTGGGGTATAATGCCCAAGAGTTCACCTAAAGCAACCATTTTCTCCAGGGGAACTAGTCTCTGGAGAGTGGAGATCAGTTGACATTCTGGGAGGTTCACCAAGCCCCACAGGGAGGTTGTCAACCCCATCTACAAGGAAATGCTAAACTGAATCAAGCTTTTGAGTTTCAAAAAGAGATGACTTTGGGGCACATGGCGATGTGACAGAGGCTTAGAAGACTGTGGAGGAACTGGAGACCGAGCAATTCTATGTCTGTCTTCATATTAGACCACTGGGGGAAGGTCATCCCAACCAACAGCCAAGTCAAATCAGGAAAAACAAAGTAGTGCCTCACCTGTTCAATGCACATTTAACATGCCGAAATGGTGGCAGTTTTCAATGTCTTTAGGGAGGTAGAAGAATTAATGGAGAAGGATCAATCTCTTATCCATGATAGCTAAATGAAACCCCCAGGTTCAGAGGCAGTATACCTCTGAGCACAAGCTGCTGGAAATAACCCTGGGAAGTCTGTTGCATTCATGCCTTACTTGTAGGGCTGCCAATCTCCAGGTGGTGTTTGGAGTTCTCCCAGAATTACAAGTGGTCTCCAGTAAAAAAGAGCAAGAGTCCAGTAGCACCTATAAGACTAACAAAATTTGTGGTAGGGTATGAGCTTTCATGAGTCACAGCTCACTTCTTCAGGTGCAGCTAGAATGTGAGTCCCTCTGTCCTTATATCTTGGAGAATGGAGTGATCTCCGGACTACAGAGATCACTTCCCTGGGAGAAAATGGCTGCTTTGGAGGGTGACCCCTAAAGCATTACATCTTGCTGAGGCTCCACGCCTCCAAATGTCCAGGCATTTCCCAACCCCAAACTTCCAACCCTATTTGCTTGTGGGATTTCAAGAAGCAATGGGTTGGAGACTTGGGTTGGATCCAAGAGGACTATCTTATGATCTGGAGAAGGATTGCATCACCAAGGCAAAGGAACTTGTTCTCGCTTTGTCTCCCCCACCCTTTCTTTCAAGTACTGTTTAGCTCTTTTCGGTGGTTACATTTAGGAGGAAGGAAGGGAAGGTGGTGGCAGCACAGGTGGGAGAAAGAGAAACCAACTTCTGGCTCTGTTGCAGGATTCCTCATTCTCAGGTTCCCTTGTTTATGACCCAGGAGTGCTGAAGTGCCTAGATTCTGGCCCTCACACCCAGGGAAAAATCTAGATGATGAATCTGAACGATAAAGAGTGCTTTGATATCTTCTGCTCCTCCTTAAAAACAACCAAGTTACATATGTGCTACAAATACAAATTGTGCAGCGTTGTGTGTCCCCCCCCCTTTCTCTTGTTGATCCAACGAGTGGTAGTGGGACCCAGAGCCTAGAGGTGGGGTGTTGCTGGCTGATACCCAAGAACATCAGTGTTTACTTTTGGCCTGTTTGCCCCACTGCATCTTTTACCAATTGGTTTATTTTTTTCTCCTCCCATCTTACAGAACCGAAGCCGCCCAGAATATATCCCTTGGCTCTTCAAGCAGGCTGATGTCGACAGTAACAGAAACCTGACTTTCGAGGAGACCATCAGAATAATTGGTCTCTTGGCGGATGATGCCCATCGCATCAGTCACGATGAGGACAGATGCGGCCCTGACAAGGACTAAGCCCTCCTCTGCATGCAGCTGAGAGACGACAGCCTTCAATATTCCTGGCATCTGCATAGCCCCTTACTCAACATACGGCACCCCTCAGCAATGCCAAGTCTAATTATAGGCTGACTGAAGGAAATAAACTATTAGAGTGTTGCTGTTTTGTACGCGTCCATTTTTTTTCCGTTTCTGACCTGGGCCGTCTATGGGGAAGGAGCATTGCTATGGGTCTCTGTCAGGATATGGCAAGGCATTGAACTGAGGTCACGTAGGCAAGTGGAGGGCAGTTTCTAAAAGGCGGGAGCAAAAGGGATTCTTGTAGAGTTGTTATGAGGAGGGAGGGTTTCTTTTTCTGAAATACACTTGTTTGGATAGAATCAATTATTCCTTTTCTGTTTTTTAAAATAATAATAATAATAATAATAATAATTTTGATTTATATACCGCCTTTCAGGGCAACTTGACGCCCACTCACAGCAGTTTACGTAGTATGTTATTATTAAAAAGGTAAAGGTAGTCCCCTGTGCAAGCACCGAGTCATTACTGACCCAAGGGGGATGTTGCATCACAACGTTTCCTTGGCAGACTTTTTGCTGTGGGGCGGTTTGCCATTGCCTTCCCCAGTCATCTACGCTTTACCCCCAGGAAACTGGGTACTCGTTTTACCAACCTCAGAAGGATGGAAGGCTGAGTCAACCTTGAGCCGGCTACCTGAACCTGGCTTCCGCCAGGATCTAACTCGGGTCATGAGCAGAGCTTGGGCTGCAGTAACTCCCTGTGAGGTGGGTGGGGCTGAGAGAGCTCTGAGAGAGCTGTGACTGACCCCAGGCTACCCAGCTGGCTACAAGTGGAGGACTGGTGAATGAAACCCAGTGTTCCAGATTAGAGTCCTGCTGTTCTTAACCACTACACCAGACTGGCTCTCAGTTTTCTCTTTAAGAAGAGGGATTTCCCATTCATTTCTCCTCAAACAGATATCATAGAATTATAGAGTCAGAAGGACCCTCCAGGGTCATCTATCTGCCTGCACAAGTGCCTGCACAATGCAGGAAATTCACAACTACCTCCCCACCACACCCCCAGCGACCCTAGCTCCATGCCCAGAAGATGGCAAAACACTTCCAGGATCCCTGGCCAAATCAACGCAATCTTTTGTGACTTCACCCTTGCAGTTATTTTATGTTGTGAGTGGTGCTCTAGGAAGCCTTGGGGAGACCTTGCCTACCTCTGAGCATCTGCAGAGTGAAATGCTGAAATTTTGCAGAACCGTTCTTCCTGCCCCTCCTCTCTTTGAATTTCTCTTTGCCTGAAATTGATTTGATGTGAAACTGACTCCAAATTCCTTTAAAGAGGAAAGGAAATGGGTTGTTAGATTTTAGGGAGAAATCAGATAAGGAGGAATCAAGAGAATTGCTCTTAACAACAGTCGATTCTTAAGGTCAAGGAGCTGGGGAAGTTTTGTAGGATGAGCATGCCAAGCCAGGCTGGCCGGGGAGGAAATATAATAATAATAACATTCGATTTATATACCAGGACAACTTAATGCCCACTCAGAGCAGTTTACAGAGTATGCTATTATTATCCCCACGACAATCACCCTGTGAGGTGGGTGGTGCTGAGAGAGCTCCAAGAGAGCTGTGACCAGATCACCCAGCTGGCTTCAAGTGGAGGAGTGAGGAATCAAACCCAGGTCTCCAGATGAGAGTCCTGCCACTCTTAACCAGTTCACCAAACTGGCTCTGAGAAAGCAGAACGCACATGGCAAGGGCTTTGTCATACAGATAAAGACTGCAGTTAGGACAAAAGTTGGAGAGAACTTTTGAACCCAACTGGCATCGCTTCTTGTTCTCCTGCCTCTCCCACGACTTCCCCCATCACTGCTGCAATTACAAGACGCTTCCATGCCTTTCCACAGTCTCCATAGTGCCTGATGCAGGGGTGGTCTTGGAGGGCCAGGGTGAATGGGCAAATGTTGAGACTCTTCAGTGGAACTCGTGGGATTCGAACCAGAGCCAAGGGACTAGGGAACCTGTTTAGGGAGGCCCAGGTCAGCAATCTTTTCTAGTGGGGCAGGAGAGGATCCTAGGGTCCATTCCCAGGTTGGAAACACCCTGGAGATTTGGGGGTCGAGCCTGGGAAGGGCAGGGTTTGGGGGAGGGGAGAGACCTCAGCCGTTCAGTCTACCCCCCCACCCCCAAAGTAGCCATTTTCTCCAGGGGAACTGATGTCTGTCATCTGGAGATCAGTTGTCATTCCGAGAGGTCTGCAGGTTCCACCTGCAGGTTAGAAACACAAAAGGAGCCGGAAGGCACAGGGAGCCCCACCACAATGGCTGGATATGCCTTGATAAGGTCCCAAGCATGCTTTGTGAGTGCGCTTACAGTGAGCTTTGTTTCTATTTATTTTATTTTTGTTATTTATGTCATTTATAGTCTGCCTTTCTCACTGAGACTCAAGGCGGATTACATAGTGTGAGATAAGTACAGTCCATTTCAAGGACATTTCCATAAGCAATGCCATAAGGTAAATAAATACAAGTTTACAAAGACATAGCATTAGCAAGGATCCAATATAGAGGTGAAGAAATGCTGAAACATAATCGGTTCTAGGACTGACATTAGACAACACAGGTAGTCCATAGCAGCACGTATTTAAAGCAACAAATAATATGTACGGCAACATAGAGGCGAAGTTTATTGCCCCAAACTCATTAGCGAAGCATCTGAGACCCCCTCCCTACAATGCAGTCCTCCTATCTGAGTAAAAAGCCTTTTTGAATTACTCGGTTTGCATTGTTTGTGGAAAGCCAGGAGAGTGGGGGCTCTCCTGACCTCCTCAGGCAGGCCGTTCCACAGGGTAGGGGCCACCACAGAGAAGCCTGTCTATGGTAAGCTATTGACTTCACCGATGTGCAGGCTGACATGGGCAAGAGACCCAGTTCAGATGAATGAAGCTGCCAGGGAGGAGCATAGGGAGGGAGGCAGTCCCAGTCTCGTACGTATGCCGGACCAAGGCCATGAAGAGCTTTGTATTGTAACCAATTCCTTGAACTGAGCCTGGTAACTGATAGGTAGCCAAAGGAGTGACTGTAACGTGGGAGTGATGTTCATGCTCCTACTCGCTCCTGATAATAGTCGCGCCACAGCATTTGTGCCATTCTGATGATCGGTGCCGTTCTGATGATGGTACTCCCAACAACCTTACCCCAGAGAATCTTCTTAGGGTAAAGCTCCCTGAAGCGACACAGCAGCTTTGAGGAATGGCTGTTAAAAAATAAAGGAGAGCCCAAATGGCCTCAGAATGCCTCCACAGGGGGAGAAGGGGCTCCTCCTTCCCCCCTCAAGACATTTCTCCGTGTCAAAATAGCATAGGAGGGAGGCTTTCCCTCTGTTTTTTCTGCCCCATGTGGAGTATTCTGTACACATGGAGCTGTAAAAACAGGGAGAACAACTCTCCAGATGCTATTGTGACACAGAGCGGAACTACAAGTGACAAAAGGCACAGGTTGGACACTTGTCAGCTTCCCTCAAGTTTTGATGGGAAATGTAGGCATCCTGGTCTTGCAGCTTGGCTCTCCGACTGCTGTCCAATGGACTTTTCAACTGTCACTTGTCCAACATTCCGCCAAGCTGCCTACATTTCCCATCAAAACTTGAGGGAAGCTGACAAGTGTCCAACCTGTGCCTTTTGTCACTTGTAGTTCCGCTCACAGAGAAACAGCTTGAGGGGGGAGGGAGCAGCCCCTCCTCTTCCTGCAGAGGCCTTCTGAGGCCACTTGGACTCTTTATTTTTTGACAGCCATTCCCCAAAGCTTCTTTGTGGCTGCAGAGAATCCAGCCCCAATGCTTTAAAAACCGCCAGATCTAGCTTGACTCTTAGTGCCCGTCATAACTGGCAAAAGTATGCCTCCTAGTTGGCATGCTCTGAGATAACTAATCACGTTATATATAGAAGTGGTGCCAGGGTTTCCGGTGCCTGCGGCCAGCCGGTGGGCCAGCCGGGCGCCTGCGCACGTGCACACACACGCCAGCCTGCGTGATGACATCACGTGTGATGTCATCACGGGCACACGCGCACGAGCCAGCCCAAATCCTGCAGCGGGCGGCTGGGACGGCATGTGGGTGGCCTCCCAGCTCTCCCGCTTGGTTGCACTGTGCCGCCCCAGACGCCTGCCCGAAGCTGCTGCACCCTGCCAGGGCCATTTGTTGGCAGCGGCGGCAGCACGGGGCAGGAGGGCTGGGAGGCTGCAGCTCTGTGGCATGCGCTCCTGCCCCCAGCGCCTCCTCCGGCGCCCCCTCCGGAGCCCCGTGCCCTGAGGCCACCACCTACCTGGCCTCAATGGGCGCGCTGGCCCTGGTTATATAAGAGGATCATGGCACTGGGACAGGATAAGGTGGTGACAAGTTCTAGTCAGACATAGAATCATAGGGTTGGAAGGGACCTCCAGGGTCATCTAATTCAACCTTCTGCACAATGCAGGAAATTCACAGCTACTTCCCTCCCATGTATCCAGTGACCCCTGCTCCGTGCCCAGAAGATGGCAAAACACCGTCAGGATCTCTAGCCAAACTGGCCTGGGGAAAATTGCTACCTGATCCCAAGGTGGTGATTTGCATTACCTTGGGCATGTAAGATGGCCACGAGAACTAAGCACTAAGTGTGGGTAAAACAAAGCAAACAGTATGGTGCAGTGGTTAGGGTGTTGAACTAAGAAGATCTAGTGTCAGGCAGGCAAGCCAGCCTGCCTGCCATAACTGTAAATGCATGTCTACTGGGCAGGGGAACGGGCTTTCTTCCTGTAGTGTAGCCTCCTTCACTATGCCTATGCGTTGCTAAGAGACTTTATCAGTGCAGCTGTGTGGGAACCAGGCATGGGAACTTCGGCTGGGCATCTTTTGCAGGACTTTTGCTGACTTCAACTGACTTGTTTGGACTGGGGGAGGGGAACTGGAGTATAACCGCTTGGGGAAGACTGTACTTCAGCATTCTGGGCAATCTCTGTGTAACAGAGCACTTCTAGGGAGTTTTATCGGAATAAAGACCTTTACCTCATGCAACCGTGTTGGATGAAGGGGAGAGTCTGTGAGAATCCCCTTGGCAGACCTGACACCTGGGTTCAAATCTTCACAGGATCAAAGCTGCTGTAGGATAATGGTTAAGTGGTTGGCGAATCAGCACTCTGCTACATCATATTGCACTACTGCCATGAGCCCAGCAGCTAGCCCTGGGTAAGCTGCTCCTCCCAGTCCCAGCTCCCCAGCTGTATTGTGGGGATAATAATAACACTGACTTTGTTCACTGCTCTGAGTGGAGCACTGATCTGTTGAGAAGAATGGTATATAAGCACAGTTATCATCATCATCATCATCATCATCATCATTATTAAGTTGAAAGAGGAGACTATCCACTACAGCAAAGACCACGAAACAGTTTCTCTTACTATTTATAGACAGAGTTGCCAGCATAAAATCTACAACAAAGGTTGAGACCAAAGGGTTTGCCTTGCCTTTATTTTACTTTCACAACAACCTTGTGAAGTAGGTTGGATTGAGAAAAAGTGGCTGGCCCAAGGTTACCCAGCACATTCCATGACTGATAGGAGATTTACCTAAATTAGCACTTTAGCCATAATACTACACTGGCTATACATGGTGGAACAAAACGCTCCCCTTTCCCTGTCCTCACTGTATGTCTGGATGCCTAATACATCACCAGACCCTCCACATTCACACTCGGAGATGCTAGAAACAACAACATCTAGCCTAAAACAGCTGTTAAAAACCCATACACTCACGTAGTACAAGAGTACTATAATGATTTTAAGCATGTGTTTTTTTCTTTAAATGCTTGGTGTGCTGCCGAAGAAGAATATGCGGTGAAAGAGAGATGAGTGAGTGAGATGACTGGTTGATGACTGAGAGTATAGATGGAATTGAGAAGTGTCAGTGGAGTGAAATCTGATTGGACAGTGGCAGCCTTCTGGGGAAGGAGTGAACTACAGTTTTTTAGTTTCTGAGCAGAAAAAATATTGAGTCTGGACAAAGCAGGCAACTTATGTGGAAGCCTGAGGGGATTCTCGTTCTATTTCAATTAGGCAACCTGTGTGGAGGCCTGAGGGGATTCTCATTCCGGTTCAGTTAGGCAACCTGTGTGGAAGCCTGAGGGGATTCTCATTCTAGTTCAGTTAGGCAACCTGTGTGGAGGCTTGAGGGGATTCTCATTCTTGTTCAGTTAGGCAACCTGTGTGGAAGCCTGAGGGAATTCTCTTTTTGGTTCAGTTAGGCAACCTGTGTGGAAACCTGAGGGAATTCTCATTCTAGTTCAGTTAGGTAACCTGTGTGGAAGCCTGAGAGGATTCTCATTCTAGTTCAGTTAGGCAAGCTGTGTGGAAGCCTGAGGGGATTCTCATTCTAGTTCAGTTAGGCAACCTGTGTGGAAGACTGAACTGTGTATGTCAGAGAGAAAATATTTATTCTGTCTAAAGCAGGTGAACTGTGTGCTCCTGAGAGAGAAATTCTACGTATATTTGAGTGAGAGATTGATCTATCTAAGGCTGGCAAACTGTGCTTGTGCCTGAGAGAGAAAGTCTATGTATACCTAAATGAGAATTGGTCTATCCAAATCAGGCAACCTATGTGGAAAGGCCTGAATGAATCTGTGTGGAGTTTATTCTCTTTAAGAACAGATAACTAACTTTGAAATCACCAAGCTTAAAAAAAAGTGTGAAACCAATATGCTTCGTGTAATAATAAAAATGTATTTTGTTCCCCCCCTCCTGCCCCGGTGTATATGTGATAGCTATATATCCCAGTCTTATCCTCAGGGCCAAATAGTCCCACAAAGGAGCTTAATGCTTGGGCACAGTCTTCGGGGGGAAATTAAATTAACTAGTTTAGAATTTAATTCCTGGTGGCAGCATTATCTACCCAGAGGGTGTAAGAACAAGAGGATTTAAGGCACAAACTCTAACTACATGATAGAAACGGAGTTGTGACAAGTACCTCCCCAATCTTGCTTCTGAGTTAAGTGTTTTCAGGATCAGCTGCTTGATGTTTGTTGCTGATGTAACAAGAATGCAGATGAGTTTATCAAATCCACTTGCCTTCCGGACAGCTCTGGTGCTTCACTTATTGATCCTTAAGATCTGGCTGCAGCATCAGGTACTTTTGCCTTGCTGGACAGCTGCTATTTTACACACGTCCTCCTTCTCCAAGACTGGTAACTATAGCCCCTCAATTAGAACTGCTTTCCCATTTCCTCCCTGTTTTCTAGTTAGCTCTCTCTCTGTGTTATGTGTTTTATGCAATTGACCTTTATTACTCTAAATAAAAACCCTTCCTTTTGAACATCTGCCTGTTTATTGGAGAGTTATCTAAGGGAATGATCCTCATGTACATTGATGGATAAATTTTGCATAGTTACCTCCTCTTGCTGCTTTTCCTTGTAAACTAATTTCCCCAACTCACAAGGAGACCACCTATTTGGGTAACACTAGGTAACTCCAGAAATGAATAAAAACCTCTGTTAGGCTGTATGTAACCCTTGTACCATAATTTTCCCACTTCCGTTCTAGGATTGCCATGGGGCAACCAACCCACCCCATTAGCCCTTTGCCTCTGGCAATCAGAGGCATACTGTTTGTGAGTATACAGGGTCTGCTTTCTGGGTTTTGAGAAAATTTCCAGTGGCAGTATGGCTTGATGGCAGATGTTTGAACACTGCCATTTTGTGTCACTGTGAGTCAGCAAGATACCCACTTTCAGATTTTATCTACAAATGCACGTGGAGCTAGGCACCATAGACAAGAACAAGATAAGTATTTAATGTTCTGCCCTGGATTCCTACATGACTTGCTCAACAACTAGTCTCTCCCTCATTATGCACAATGGTGTCTTAGATCCATTCCATACAATACTATTCATCCAACAAGCCCCAGACATTATCTTGGAACTAATTGGTTGCATGCATTGAAAAGGGGTTGGGGTAGAAACACTTCCTACTTTCTACCCTCACTAGATGAGATGGGAACAGGCTATCCTTGACTAGTCGGATCTCATCAGAATTTGGAAGCTAAGAAGGGTTAGCCATGGTTAGTACTTGGATGGAAGACTACCGAGGAAGATTAGGGTTATTATGCAGAGGAAAGCAAGGGCAAAGGGCCTCTGCTCATCTCATGGTCCTGGGCTCTCCATGAGTCTGTAGTGACTTGATGGCATGCAGTTGTTACTAAAAAAGATGGGGTGGGTTGCATAATGTAAGAACTGTGAGGGGAGAGAGATATCTCTGTGACCCTCAATATAGGGCATACTCCATCACTCACTGGGTGAAGGATATACCACTTTTCCACACATGTAAATGTGTATAGCAGAGTACACAGTGAAGGCCCGTGAGAAGAAATATAATTTAAGATAGGTTTATTTAGTTAAAGAAGAGTTTCATTTAAGAACTATTTACAATAATATATACAACAAACTGAGAGAGACACATATTCATCACTTATACAGGAGACAGAGAGAGACAGTTTCACCAACAGACATTTTACAACTGACACAGACAGAATCTTCACCCACAGCAGGGAGGGGCTACTTCAGGAGCCACAGACAAACAAACTATCCAAACAATCAAGCCCTTCACTCTGCAAGCACAAGGCACATTCAAATGAGACCACAGGGCTTTATTCCTACAAGAACTAGATCAGATCAAGGATGCATCCAGTAAACCACTGTGGGCCAGATAGGGGAACATGTTGGTGGCCTTCCTGAACTGTTGGTTCCCAGTGATGTACTGCTTTTGAACAGTATAACGAGGGTCTCTTTAGCTATCCACATTAAACTGATAAAAGTGTTCAGGTTGCAAATCAGCACTCTGCTGGTTTGATTCCCACTACTGCTGTGAGCTCAGCTCATAGTGGCCTTGGAGTAAGCCACTCCTCTCATAGGAGTGGCCTTGGTTAAGCCACTCCTCTCTGCCCCAGCTCTCCAGCTGTTTAATCATACTCTGACTTTGTTCGCCGCTCTGAGTGAGGCACTCATCTGCAGGGCTTTTTTCAGCTGGAACGCGGTGGAACAGAATTCTGGAACCTCTTGAAAATGGTCACATGGCTGGTGGCCCTGCCCCCTGATCTCCAGACAGAGGGGAGTTTAGATTGTCCTCCGTGCCGCCGAGCGGTGTGGAGGGCAATCTAAACTCCCCTCTATCTGGAGATCAGGGGGCGGGGTCACCAGCCATGTGACCATTTTCTCCAAGGCAACCCACTGAGTTCCACCACCTCTTTCCCCAGAAAAAAAGCCCTGCTCATCTGTCTAGAATTGGGGTCCTCATCATGGTGCCGATGGACCCCTTTGCTGCCTGCTGACATGTTTCCTAGTGCCTGTCAGGTTTTTTTAAGAAAATGAGTGGAGCCAGGTGATGTTTTTGCCAAGCTTGGCTTCTGATTGGCCATTTGAGATTTGATTGGCTGTGCAGATTTTTAAATACATTGCTTTGGCTGAAACTACTTCCACAGCACAAGGCTCTTCACTGTGTGACTGAAGGTAAGTGGTAGCAGCCAATTTGTGGCAGCCATTTTGTGGTTGCACCCACCACACTGTGCTCGAATTCCACATCTGCCTGTATGCTCAAAAAGGCTGGGAACTCCTGGTCTAGGAGAATGTCATATAAGCACAATTATTATTATTATCCACAAAATCACAGATTTATATTCTGGCTTAACTGAGTTGGAATACTTTACAGCCTCATGGCTTAATGAGCCAGTTTGGTGTAGTGTTTAAAAGTGGCAGGGCTCTAATCTGGAGAGCCGGGTTTGATTCCCCACTCCTACACTTGTAGCCAACTGGGTGACCTTGGGTTAGTCACAGCTCTCCAGAGCTCTCTCAGCCCCACCCACCTCACAGGGTGTTTGTTGTGGGGATAATAATGACATACCTTGTCAACCGCTCTGAGGGGGCATTAAGTTGTCCTGAAGGGCGGTATATAAATTGAATGTTATTATTATTATATTAACATTTAATCATCAGGGGAATATGAAAACCACTGTAAAGGAAAGGGGGGGCACATAAAGCATTTAAATGTTATTGGAAGATAGCAAATGGGTGCAGATTGATTTAAGAAGAAATGCATCAGACCAGACCTGGGAGCGACTGTGGTGCTTTTAAAGTGTCTGTCTAGGACCCTGGCCTTGACCTGAATAACCCAGACAAGCCTGATTTCATCAGATCTCTGAAGCTAAACAGGGTCAACCTTGGTTAGTAATTAGATGTGTATGTTATGTGCCATCAAGTCGTCTCCGACCTATGGCGATCCTATGAAGGAAAGACCTCCAAAACGTCCTATCTTTAACAGGCTTGCTGCGATTCTGCGAACTGGAGGACGTGGCTTCTTTTATTGAGTCAAGCCATCTTGTTTTAGGTCTTCCTCTTTTCCTGCTGCCTTCCACTTTTCCTAGCATTATTGACTGTTCCAGAGAATCTTGTCTTCTCATAATGTGACCAAAGTACGATAGCCTTAGTCTTGTCATTTTAGCCTCTAAGGAGAATTCAGGCTTGATTTGATCTAGTGCCCACTTATTTGTCTTTTTGGCTGTCCACGGTATCCGCAAACCTCTCCTCCAGCACCACATTTCAAATGAATCATTTTTTTCCCCTGTTCGCTTTCTTTTCTCATCCATACATGGCAATGGGGAATGCCATAGTTTGGATTATCTTGAATGGGAGACCTCCAAAGAAGACGAGGATCGCTATGCAGAGGCAGGCAACGGCAAGCCACCGCTTTTAGTCTCTTGACTTGAAAATCCCAGCAGGGGTTGCCATAAGTCAGCTATGACTTTATGGCACTTTCTACCACCACTAGGACCTGGAAGACTTGGATTCAGTCTGTAGTCTGCCATGTGTATCATGTAGAGAATTGTTTTTTTATTGGCTCCAAACCTTACAGCCACCGCCTGCAAGAAAGATAGCACAGCTTCTATATTGCTGACATATGCAAGATATAATCTAGAGTTGGCTAGTTGTGCAATATAGACGCCGAAACTCCAGAGATCTCCATGTCTACAATGCAGGGTGTAGGTATCACACATGGTATCACCTTCACCCACTGGCCAGCATGCTGTGGGTTGGCTGACCCCCTGCCCGTGGATCCATGTCATTCATGGTGGAATTCAGCACTCTAGTGGTCCCCGCTTGCGTATATGGAAGAGACAGGATTCTCACATATGCAGAGGAAAAAGGTTCCCAGATTTGCAGACAAAGAGTTGTGGCCACTCCCTAATCTAAAACCATCTAATCTAAAACAAAATAATCATAAAACAAATCACTTGGCTGTTACTGAGGACAGAAGAATAATTGCAATACGATATGGTGCAAACCCCTCACCCTCACAGCAACAACAACAGACCAGGATAAGGAAGACTCTCCAGCCAAGGGCTGAACAAGAACACTCCACCACACCAGCAATTAAATATCAGCAAGATGCAAGTTACCTGAGAATAAACCCCACTGAATAAAGTGAGCCGTCAGTCTTTCAAAAAGTACTAAACTGAAAAAGTATTTAAAATATTCCTACTAACCAATATTCCTACTACCAAAACAATAAAGCAAACTCAAAGCAAAATCAGAGTCCAGTAGCACCTTTAAGACTAACCAATTTTATTGTAGCATAAGCTTTCGAGAATCAAGTTCTCTTCGTCATCTGATGAAGAGAACTTGATTCTCAAAAGCTTATGCTACAATAAAATTGGTTAGTCTTAAAGGTGCTACTGGACTCTTTTTGATTTTGCTACTACAGACTAACACGGCTAACTCCTCTGGATCAAAGCAAAATGTACTTAAAGAGGAAAGGAAAATTGGGGAGATGTGAAAAGTCGGTTTTATCTTGCAAGAAAGGAGGCAAGTGAACTGTCCCCATAAACAGTTGTCTTCCAGCACCTGCCCTAATTGAAATCCAACTAGCCCCAGTTTCGTTTCGTTTTGTTTCCTTTCCTAATGGCCCCTCATGGACGTGTCCACCTCCACAAATCCTTCTAATTGCTTTTTGAAGTCTTCTAAACCAGTGGATGTCATCTCTTGTAGTAGTTTGTTCAATGAATTGATTAAGCGCCACGTGATACAGTAGTTCCTTTTGGCTTTCCAGAGCCCCAGGTTAAGTATGGGTGAATTCTGACAGTGAGGCAGAAAACAAAAAACCTCACTCTTCATTTTCTTCACATCATTCAGTAGTTTATAAGGCTCTATATCTTATCTATATAAGCCCTTATAATTGGGGATGACAAGGCTGGGCTGGGCATTTCCCCCTCCCCAGCGTGGGGCTGGGAACACTGCTGGGGGGGAAGATAGGTCTGGAACACTCCTGCACCCCACAGCTGCCACATTCAGCCTCCTCTGGCCCCTCGGCTGCTGCTCCCAAGGCCCTGTGGAGGCAGCAGGGAGCCCCACCCCTGACTGCTGTGGCACCTTGGGAGGTCTCAGTGCAGTGCTGGGCTCTTTGAAAGCCCCAAGGCTGGCTCCTTGGAAGCCCTGAGGCAGTGGGAAGGCTTGGTGCCATGGCGCCAGGTATTCCCATCACTGGGCCGGGGCTTCCTGGGCCACTCAAGGCTCCGAGGACGTGGAGGAGAGGCAAACCGTTTTGCCCCTGACTGCCTGAGGATAAGACGGATAAGAGGTGGGGATAAGACTGGGGATAAGAGGTGAGTCATTGACAACACGGTTTGCCTTTTATGTTTAAGGATTCTGAAAACTGCTCTGTTCCCTTTGTATCAGCCCCAGAGGATTCCCTATACCGACTACTTAGTCTGTACTTCTTAATATTTCTCTATATAGCCATGTGCCCAGTTCTGTAATTTTATATTTACCCAGTCACACACACACACACACAAACACACACACATCTACATCTTGAGACCACACATTATTAACTGCTATGTCCACGATATCACAGACTTTCTGAGGAAATTACAGTCCATTGACCATCTCCCGGAAAACAGCTTTCTAGCCACCATGAATGTTGAGTCTCTGTACACCAACATCCCCCATCAGGATGGGCTACAAGCCATTAGAAACATCATCCCTAACAAAACTGAACTTGCCATCGAACTCTGCATGTTTGTTTTGACCCATAACTACTTCAGGTTTGGTGAGAACCTATACCTCCAAATCAATGGCACAGCCATGGGCACCCACATGGCTCCACAATATAACAACATTTTCATGGAGGCCTAGAACAATGTTTTCTGAACTATCCATTGGCACCACTCCCTTACTTCAGATTCATTGATGACATTTTTATTGTGTCCCCTTCTTACAGGCTGTCATGTCTGACCCCATCCATGCCAATGCGAATGATCTTTCTGTGCTGAACCACTGTATCCTGCTGTAACTCAATGTCATTTAACCAGTGTTATAACTATTTCTCTTACAGGCTTCCACAGGTGTTTATCTGATGGACTGTAACAGCTTCCAGTGTTTTTGACCTTGTACTCTCAGCCTTTGCTATGTCTTGCTTTTTAGTGACTCACTTTGATATTACAAATATGTGGAACGTTCTCACACCAGGATAACGCCAAAACCTTGTTTAGGATTGGGAGGGGGGATAAAGAGCAGACTTGAATGTTAAAAGAGAAGTCTCTCTCACATGATGTCATTCCTATCAACTTCTACTCTTGCTGCTTAGATGTCTACCTTGCTTCTAAGTAGTCCTATGGACATATATATGGAAATGATCTGATTTCTGAATAAAAGCCATTTGACCAAGAACCTGTGTCTTGCTGCAGTGGTCCAGGGATCTGTCTGCTGTATCCTGTCATCCATAGCCTGACATTTGCCACAATATTCAAAAACCAGTGGGGGAAAACATTCACCTTCTAGGACACTCAGTTGATGACCTAAAAGTAGCAGTTATCTTACAATGGAATTTCAAAGCAAGGTTAGACAGAGAGACTGCTGAATTACAACCGATAATGAAGCTCAAGGCAATGCATCCATCTGGACTGAATTGAGACCTAGGCTTCTTGTCTCATTACCAATGCTAATTTCTCCACACCTAATCTAATCACACTTGCTATTGTTGTTCACCGGCGATTG
This sequence comes from Eublepharis macularius, assembly GCF_028583425.1. Taxonomy (NCBI): domain Eukaryota; kingdom Metazoa; phylum Chordata; class Lepidosauria; order Squamata; family Eublepharidae; genus Eublepharis; species Eublepharis macularius. The sequence continues at coordinate 241,064,707 of NC_072790.1, forward strand.
TCATTTACCTGGTATTGTCATTCAGCTTCTGAAATCATACCACTCTCCAAGATATAAAGACAGATGGACTCACATTTTAGCTGTATCTGAAGAAGTGAGCTGTTTCTCATGAAAGCTCATACCCTACAATAAATTTTGTTAGTCTTATAGGTGCTACTCGTACAGACAGACTAACACGGCTAGCCATCTTAACATGTCTACCAGTACAGGATACATGTCTTTCATCAGATGAAGTGGGATCCAGATAAATCTAGTAAAGTTGCATTTACAAAAGCCAAGTATCAGATGTCCCACCAATACAACAACAACTACTACAACTACAACTACAACTACTACTACTACTACTACTACTACTACTACTACTACTACTACTACTACTACATCCCATTGCTTGAACAGTGCTTAATATGCAATTAAGATCACTTCTGATTACTTGGGGGTGGGAGCAGTTCTAATCTAATCTCAGACTTTATCTGTGCTTCAACTCAGTCTAAATAAGAGGTGTTTTAAAACCACAAACACAAATTATAGTCACATATTTAAGCTAGAATATTGCTTTTATATATATATAAATTGGAGTAAAGGTTTTCACCATTCCACATTTACAACCATTAGAACAGATCACAGCGCACGCAAAAAGTGTTGTCTGGAACGGGGAGTGGGAGGAATCCCCCTTTTGCTAATTTGATAGATTCTTGGGAAATACATGCACACCCATGTACACATGCACCGCGCGCACACACACCCTTTCTGAACATAAGACGAACAAAGATTTTTCTGTTCTGCAATTAAATATGTTTTAACTCCCCAGCCAGGTTAGGGATAATGGGAGAGAAAAGGACAGGGAAAATTGGAAAGAGAGGGGAGAGCAATTAAGGCATACCAGGTTGGTTGATGGATCCATGCTTGCCGCAACCTGATTTCAGCCACTGAGAGCTTTAAATGCCCCCCCGCAGCTTCATAAATCAATCTAGCTGTTTGGCGAGCCCCTCTTTCCTTGTGCCCTCAAGTGGCTGCAAGCTAAACTGCACCAAAGATTAAAAAACTGAAATGCATAGTCTCTGAATGCATGATTTATCTAACTTTTGGGATCCCAAAGAGCTGATAGGCCATAGGAGTTTTGTCTTCCTAGTCTCTCTATTTCAAGTGGCCCTGACCCCAATATACAAAGGAAGAGATTCCGACTTTAACTTTAATCCTTTGGGTGCTAGCCTGCACTCTTTTTAAAAAATTAGTATTTGGAGTCATTCAGTCCATCGCAACCCATTGCTTCCACATTGCACTAGGACAGGGGTGGGCAATTGTTTTGGCTCGGAGGCCACTTTGTGGGAGCGGAGGTTAGCGGAGGGCCACACCTTTTAAAATGATTGCATTCATTAGTTAACTTTGCATTTCAGAAAAGACATAAATTGTATCATAAAAATCAATAAATATAAATTAAATAAAATAGTGGTAGTTTTATTCAATTTATTTATTGTGCTAATTTCATATCATCTATAGCTGCAAGCACATTTAATTTTAGAAGGAAATCTCGGTTCAAGGCGGATTTTTCTGACTGTCTCGGTGGGCCACAAAAAACTCTGTAGCGGGCCTCATGTGGCCCGCGGGCCGCAATTTGTCCACCCCTGCACTAGGAACAATGTCATTCCTGGCACAAGGCGAGGGTGCTCCAGAGCATGTGGGAGCACACTTAACACCCCCCCACACACAGTGCTGTGTTCCCAGCTGGCCAGGTGAGAAATGGCAGGGGTGGGCAATCCCCTTCCCCAGTGGGGGACTGTCAAACCTATTTCTAGCAAACACGTAAATTTGTCAAGGGAGAAGATGTGAAAGAGGGGGAGATAGCTGGCTAACATGAATCTTTGGTATGAGCCTATGTTCCAATTTTTATGTTCTCAAGATCCTGCCTTTGAAGATAGTGGGACAAATGCCCTTAATGCCACAAAGTTCACACTCCGATACAGTCATTTTTTCTGCAGCAGAACTAATCTCTGTAGTCTGGAGATAATAGTAGCATTCGATTTATATACCACCCTTCAGGACAACTTAATGCCCATTTAGAGCAGTTTACAAAGTGTGTTATTATTATCCTCCCAACAACCACCCTGTGAAGTGGGTGGGGCTGGAAGTGCTTAAAGAGCTGTAATTGACCCAAGGTCACCCAGCTGGCTTCAAGCGGAGGAGTGAGGAATCAAACCTGGCTCTCCAGATTAGAGTCCTGCCACTTTTAAACACTACACCAAACTGGCTCAGTTGTAATTCCAGGAGATCACCAGCCACCACCTGGAAGTTGGCAACCCTATTCTTCTATGACAGCTAACACTTTTATCAACAGATTAAGATGGTTGCTGACTGAATAGAATCTTACTTTGATCTTCTGCTGATGCCCAGACACGTCTGTCAAGCCTGCCTTGCTTGAGAACTGCAGATATCTCCTTTTAGAGCCTCCATTTTCACCCCAGATCTTTCACCCTGGAAACTCAGAGCCTTGCTACAAGTGACATTTTACACGTGAAGGATAAAGGATCATTTTTGCAAGTCTTTCTGGGAACTGAAGTCCCTCTCCCCCACCCCTTTTCCTTTTGTTCCTTCCCCTCACTGCCAGAAGAGACAGAGAAAGCCTGCGGCAACAGCAGCTTTTGCAAATCGTTCCTCCAGTCACAAGCCTGCTCTCAACGATCTTTGGGGGCAGGCAGCTGCAACTTTCTCAGCTTTCTCCGGAGCATCCCCCCCCCCCCCCAGCAAGATGATTTGCAAAAGCTGATGTTACCAAAGCTTCTCTCTGTCTCTTCAGGCAGCGAGGGGAAGGAACAAAAGGAAAAGGGGTGGGGGAGAGGAACTTCAGTTCCCAGAAAGACTTGCAAAAATGATCCTTTATCCTTCACGTGTAAAATGTCACTTGTAGCAAGGTTCTCAGAGTCCAGATTAGCGCACTCTACTCCTCTTAAAGACTCTTGTGCTCATTACCTTTCAGAAATGTTGAGACAGCTTCAGAAGACTGGCTTGGGAAATTGATCCCTCCTGAATTTTCTTTGGCATAGCTCAGATTTGACAATATTCGAAGATCAGATAGCTACACTCATCCCCTTTGGATGATTCTACAGTCTGTCTTAATTACATTGTCTGTGCCAAACTACCTCTTGTGGATTGATGCTTGTTTGGTACTGTTATTTTTTGCTTTCTATGTTCTTTCCAAATGAGGGCATGTCTGTATTCTAGGTATTGCCCTGCGGCTGGAAGTTTGTGCAGTAACTGTTGCTCTGAATAGTAATGCTTGAATCGAAAAAGCCTTTGGTTTAAGAAAATGGTTACACAAAACTAAGGTACTTTGGTCACATTATGAGAAGATGAGATTCTGTGGAGAAGTCAATAATGGTAGGAAAAGCGGAAGGCAGTAGAAAAGGAGGAAGACCTAAAACGAGATGGCTGGACTCAATAAAAGAAGCCACGTCCTCCAGTTTGCAGGATTTGAGCAAGTCTGTTAATGATAGGATACTTTGGGTTTTTTTCCTTCATAGGGTTGCCATAGGTCGGAGGCAACTTGATGGTACATCACACACACACGCATGCACGCATGTTCACCTGTCCTTCCAAAAGCATGTCAAATGGAAATGCTACACTTCCCACGCTCGTAAGCAGTAAAAGCGTTGTGCAATCTCACAAACTGTGCTGATTTATTTTTACATGTATTGCCAGTGTGTGAGGGGAACTCACCAATATCCAAATTCAGGGAGACCCCGAAATCAGATTCAGTACCCCATTAATCAAAGCAGAAATACTGGCAAAATAAAGAGAAAGTTTATTAGTGTTTGGAGACTCCAAACAAACTGATGTGCAGCAGATATCTCTGACAATGCATGCCCCGCGGGGCATGGCCACCATCTTATGTAGCTTCTTATGAACAATTAATCAAAAAAAGATATTTAGAATATCAAGTTGCTTTTTACTAAATGAGAAAATGTCTAATCAGAAAACCCTAAAAAAATGGACAGGTCATGTAATCTGCTAAATGTTATATTTGACACTCGTACGGCACTTCCTGAGGACTTAGCCGTGTTAGGCTGTAGCACCTTTAAGACTAACGATTGTAGCATAAGCATGCATCTGATGAAGAGAACTGTGGTTCTCGAAGGCTTATGCTACAATAAAGTTGGTTAGTCTTAAAGGTGCTACTGGACTCTTTACTATTATGGCATCTCCTGTTGTTTTCTGCCTACTAAGAAGGGTACATTCCTGAGAGCCAAGCTACAAGTGACGCCTTACACAGGTTGGACACTTGTCAGCTTCCCTCAAGTTCTGATGGGAAATGTAGGCATCCTGGTTTTACCGCTTGGCTCTCCATTACAGCTGCAAGACCAGGATGCCTCCATTTCCCATCAAAACTTGAGGGAAGCTGACAAGTGTCCAACCTGTGTCAGGCGTCACTTGCAGCTTGGCTTTCAGACAGTGTGGGGAGTGTTGCAGAATCAAATCCTCAACATTCAAACGTTCTCAAGGCCATCTCCTGTTGTAAATCATAGTGCCCCAAGACACCCCCCATCCACCACATTCAGCAGCTAAACAGCTAGTTCTGCATGGCCATTACATGTAGGTGAAAACAAAGGCAAGGGAGGGAGGCAGCCAAGACTCATCCCAGCATGCCCCACAATAGAACCAAAGTACAGTTATTCTTACAACAAAAGAGTTTTGCTAGACCCATTCACCAAAAGAAAGCTTCCCCTAACAGCATGCCATCATATTTCTCCTGTTCTGAGATGGTTTACAAACTGTTAAAAACAATATAAATGATTTCTTTAAAGTGCCAGCATTTTCTTTGGAAAGCGAAGCCAAACGACATGAGAAAGACATCACAATTTCCTTTTTCGTTGATGATGGTATCATAGAATCATAGAGTTGGAAGGGGCCATACAAACCATCTAGTCCAACCCCCTGCCCAGTGCAGGATCAGCCTAAAGCATCTCTGACAAGTATTCATCCAGCCTCTTCTTGAAAACTGCCAGTGAAGGGGAGCTCACCACCTCCCTAGGCAGCTGATTCCACTTTTGAACTACTCTGACAGTGAAAAAGTTTTTCCTAATATCCAGCCGGTACCTTCGTGCATGTAATTTAAGACCATTGCTTTGGGTCCTACCCTCTGCTGCCAACTGGAACAGCTCCCTGCCCTCCTCCAAATGACAGCCTTTCAAATATTTAAAGAGAGCAATCATGTCCCCCCTCAACCTCCTCTTCTCCAAACTAAACATTCCCAAGGCCCTCAGCCTTTCCTCGTAGGGCTCAGGCTCCAGACCCCTGATCATCCTCGTCGCTCTCCTCTGCACCCTCTCGATTTTGTCCACATCCTTTTTGAAGTGAGGCCTCCAGAACTTCACACAATACTCCAGGTGTGGCCTGACCAAGGCAGTATAGAGAGGGGCTATGACCTCCTGCCATTTCGATGCTATGGCCCCTTTGATACAACCCAGGATTGAATTAGCCTTTTTTGCCACCGCATCACACTGACTGCTCATATTCAGTTTCCAGTCCACCCTTACCCCAAGATCCCTTTCACATATACTACTGCCCAGAAGTGTATCCCCCATCCAGTATTTGTGCTTCTCATTTTTGTGGTCCAGATGTAATACTGTGCACTTGTCTTTGTTGAATTGCATCCTATTCACAGCTGCCCACTTCTCCAGAGTATTCAGGTCTTGTTGAATTTTAATTCGATCTTCTTGGGTGTTTGCTACTCCTCCCAATTTGGTATCATCAGCAAATTTAATGAGCAGCCCTTCCACTCCTTCATCCAGATCATTGATAAAAATATTGAAAAGTACCGGGCCCAAAACAGCCCTGCGGCACCCCACTGGGCACCCCCCTCCAATCTGATGGACTTGGACTGTGTCTTAACATTTCACCCGAGAGGTTCAAATGATACTCAGCAAACAAAACTGGCCTCTGTTGAAGACAGGAGTCCCATTCCTTTTCGGCCCCCGCCACCACTTACCTGGCCGGGGGGGGGGGAGTGGGGAATAGGCCTCCTAGGCGTGCTTCCAGGGCTGGTGCGATGATCTCACTTGTTTTGTCGCTCAGCCCTGAGAGCGCTTCCATGCTTCATGGCGGGTCAGTTTGGGCCCCAAATCAGCCGCCTGCATGCTCAAACCTGAATATTTCAGATCCTAATCTCACATGCTAACCAGTACACCAAACTGGCTCTCCTGGTGTGTTGCCAGAGGCAGGGATTCTAGGGATTTGCAGAGTCATGAAAAACTCACCTGAGGCAAGATAAAGGCTTTAATTGGAGGAAAAGAACCAGGCATAAAGCACTCCCCTTCCCCTGCCCCAAGCTTCCGGATGAAAACGGGAGTGAGGGCATGTTAGATAAGCAGCAGCAGCAGAACCCTCAGCTGTCACTGCGGCTGGAGCTCTGCGGCTGGAGCAGCTCCCCGGGTGCAGGCAGCCCACCGGGTGCAGGGCACCCCGGGAAAGAGCAGGAGCTGCCTGCCACCGGTCTTTGGGGAATGTCGTGTCCGGTGGGCTTGTGCCTGGAAGAATGATTTGCGATGGCTGCTGCGGCTGGCTTCCTCTGGCTCTTCAGCCAGCGAAGGGAGACTGAAGCTGGCAGATGGTGAGCAGCGGCAGAAGTTGCTGCTGAGGCTGCCGCCACCGCTACTCCACCATCCGTTCTCACAGAGATGGGAAGGAGTCTCCAACTTCACTTCCCAGGTAACTTGCAAGACCAATCAAGTGCTCTCCACATGTAATGCGTCACTTGTAGTTTGGCTCTGATTCTCTCAGAGAACTTCCTTCCATCCTTCTTCTTCATCTCTCTCAAGTGCACACACACACACACACACACACACACACTCTTTCCATCTTGTTACCATGGAGGACACAGGGCTCAGTCCCTCTTTCCACCAGCATCCTAGCTTAGGTAAATTAGATTCCATCTCACCTCTTTCCTATCCTGAGTGGAGTTCCTAAATAAAAGTACTCTTATTTTCTTTACTGGGCTCTGTGAGGTTATTTCCTCATCGGCACACATGCACAAATGCTTGGCTGTGCTCTCTGAATTGCTCTACTGTATTTATTTACCCTACATTGCCAAAATTCTGATGACGCTAACCGATGCGTTAGTTTTCTCCAGGGCTTCCCCCCCCACACCTGGAATGTGGTAGAATGGCGTTCTGGAACCTCTTGAAGAATTTCTGGGCTTCGCCGCACTTCAGCTGAGAGGGGAGAATCCCCCCAGCTGAAGTTTAAAGCCTGTTTTGCTTCCTGGGCTGTAGCTGGGAGGGGGAAGTTTCAAGAGCCCATTTGGTTTCACTGGACTTCAGCTGGATGGGTGGAATCCCCCCTCAACTGAAGATTAAAGCACCCATTTTGGGGCTTACCCAGGCTTCAGATGAGAGGAAGGAACTGGGAGGGGCCATGCCCTGCGTGATGACATCACTTTCCAGAAGTGACATCACCACATGGTCCCGGAAGTGTGCGAACACACTTTGTGCGAACATGTGGTGACAGGGTCATCACATCCTGCTGGGGGTTGTCCCAGGTGCTGGCAGCTGAGTTCCACCACCTCTTTCCCCAGAAAAAAAGCCCTGTTGCCAGTCTAAGGCAACAAGACCACCTTTTCTCAAGCAGGCTGAGAGGAGAAGCAGAGAATGCCTGCAGCTCAGAGTCTCTCTACCCGAGACAAATCATACGAGGACGCTCAAGGGAAGGGAGACACAATGTCACCAGGAAGCCAAGTTCTAAAAGACAAAGCCTGCAAATATCGCTGCTCAGGGGGTTTGTTTATTTCCTCTTCGCCTCCCTGAAGGCTCTGTCAGTTTCACCTTCCCTTCTAGGAGCTGAATAGAATCCTAGTATTGCAAATACACAAAACTGTTCATGTCTTGACCTGTGTGATGTTGGAGGTTCCTTCAATGAGTTTGAATGATGTAATAGTCAGTATAATAGTCTTCATTTTTCAACCACCACAGATGGAAAATAAGTCTGCAGCTGTTGACCCCCACAGCCCAAGAGTTCTAGAAGGACCAAGGTCAGAGGTGAGTGGCTCAGGCTACTCTGATGGTTTGTCTGGTAAGGACATTCCACCAGGTTTGTGTCTCCCTTTCTTTTCCCACTCATTACTGAGGGGACTAACTCTTATACTTGAGCTCCCTGGGGAGTGGGGTTAACTGCTCCCCCTCCTCTCTCTTGCTCTTGCTACACATGGACCAAAGAAGAGGGATTAAGGTGGGTCACAGAGGTCAGACTGACCGCATTATAAATGAAAAGTAGTTTCATAAGTAAATGAAGAGTACACTCCGTGCAGGTAAACACACCAGACTGAGCGAGGTTCCCCCACAGTGTGAATTTAGGGCCATGTGCTCAGGGCTGTTCTCTGGAGTTCAGATGCATTCCTTCCTCCTTCTTAGTGTGTGTGTTTGTGTGTGTGTGAAAATGGAGTTCCTTCTTCGACACGAGTTTTATTAGCTCCCCTTTCCCCTCTCTGGTAGACCCTCTTTCTTTTCCTCTCTTCAAGAAGGTCCAGTTTTCATTTTAGCCTCCTGAAGCTATGTAGCCCCTGCACACCCTGCACTCTGATTTGACTTCGAGGTGACCTGGTACCCCTGCACATCAACAGCGTGTATGTGTAAAGTGCTGTCAAGTTACAGCCAAGTTATGGTGACCTCAGAGGGTTTTCAAGATAAGAGATGAACAGAGGTGGTTTGCCCTTGCCCGCCTCTGCGTAGTGACCCTGGACTTCCTAGGTGGTCTCTCAGAGCTGACCCTGCTTAGGTCCCAAGATTTGATGAGATCAGGCTAGCCTCGATCATCCAGGTCAGGGGAGACAACGACTGGCTGGCTAAGGTTAAATAATATTCCCTTGAAGAGCACAGTGTAGAAGCTCCCTCTGGTGGTCAACTGAGGCCTTAATCATAGGCCACTTTCATAGACTTCAACAATGGACTTCACTCATCACAAGAAGTGGTGCAATCGAATGATAGCCTGAATAGATAGTTGAGGGGTCCCCAGCCTGCGCTTCAGTTCTATGGAGGTTCCAGCTCAGTGTGTGCGGCAAAATTTCTTTCTAAAATGTCTCTTTATATTTTCATTCTAATTTCCCAGACGTTTTTTGTCTTCTCAAGAAACAAGAAAGTCTTTTCTGCTTTCTGTGGTCCATTTCACCACAATCTCTGGGTTAGAATGCAAATACAGAGATGACCCTTGGTTACATCTAAATCCATATCACACAGCAGCCGGTAACACATGGGCTGCATGCATTTGAATAGGCGCCCTTTGGAGCCTTTGCTTTTCAGTCAAAGTGCCACCATCTAGGGATTAATGCCTTTCAATGCTGAAGGACTAATCCATACAGCACTGAGATTTCTGTTGCCTTATGTTGGAAGAGGAGGATCCAGTGCTGTCTCTCTTCTCAGGTTTCAGAGGGGGACAAACCAAAGAGTTAGAAAGATAGAGAGGTCAGGGCACTCTCTTTACTGTTTACTACTCTGACTGTCCTTTAATATACAGATTGCTATTCTCAGGATTTCCTCCTCCTGACTTCCTCCCCCTATTTCCTTCTTTTCCTGGCTTTGTTCCAGGCAACACCTTTCTCCTTCTCCTCCCTCCATCTTGGCAGCATGGGTGCAGGCCTTGCCCTGCAATCCATGTCCATCCTTAGACTAGATAGGTAGTTAGGATCTGTCTCCTTTCCTATCAGAGTATGGAGTTCCTTCAGTAAAGAACTCTTATTTCTTTTCTGAATATAAACCAAGTGTATAATTTATCTTCATTCCTGCACACACACCAGCCAGCAGAACAAGATCACAACCACCTATAATCACACTTCCTATGCCACACGATAGACTCTGCTAACGGCCCAAACATGGAATCCTTTAATTAGGTTTCTGAGGCCTACATAACAATTTATTTAGCACCTTAGCACACACATGTATATCAAGGAGCCCTCTCGGCTCCAGGAGATGAGTCTGGGAAAGTTTTTCTCTTCCTCTGCCAGGCAACTACTTCTCCTTTCTCAATATTTCCTCTGCATAGAACAGCATTAGTAGAGTCGTTGTCCATAGAGGAAGAAGCCAAAGGGAGTCTCAGCACTAAGAGACACTGCTTAAGGTTAATTCTAAGCACATGCAGCTAGACAGACAACAGGAACTGGTGAAAGGAAGAGAGAACCAAAATGGAAGTATAGTTTCTAGTTAATTTCAAACTTATGAGGATTCTCTGGTCATCTTGCCTCTCTTTTGAGGCACAAAAATGTTGGCACGTGGCTTTACCACGTGCAGCCCATGTGGGAGGAGCCTGGATTAGCATCCCCCTGAGCCAATCGGAGGGCTGGGATTCAAAGGGTCTGCCAAGATTCCAAGGCAGTTTTTGAAAGGTTTCTGTTGAACTACAGCGACCTTTAAGTCTTTGATGGAATGTCCTGGTAGATTGAAGTGTTTTTAAGACCTTTAAGTCAAAGACTTAAAGGTCGCTGTAGTTCAAAAGAAACCTTTCAAAAACAAAATCCAATGGGAGGCTGCTGAATTGGAATTCATATGCAAATTTGACTCTGTCAAGCTGGGACTGAATAGGGACTATGAATGGTTATCACATTATCACAGGTAACAGATTTCCTTTACAGAGGCGGGGTCTGGGGGAGCCCAGTGGCACCTGGCGTGGGCTTCCAGGGACCACAGTTCTCTTTGTCAGATGCATCTGACGGGGAGAGCTGTGGTTATCGAAGGCTTATACTACATTGGAATTGGATGGTCTGGTTGTTTTGCTGCTACAAACCAACACGGCAAACTCCTTTGAAGCCTCACACAAGCCAATTAATCTCCATACCAAGAGGAGATGTTTACATTGACTAGCAAAGTAATGTTTTGGTTGCATCCTCCCTCTCCCCCCTAATTGCATCTTCTCTCTCCTCCCCCCCTCCCCCCTCCTCTTCTATATTTGACCAGTTTCTGTACCATGCATCCGACGAAGAGAACTTGATTCTCGAAAGCTTATGCTACAATAAAATTGGTTAGTCTTAAAGGTGCTACTGGACTCTTTTTTATTTTGCTACCACAGACTAACACGGCTAACTCCTCTGCATCATAGAAAGGAAAGGATCTCAATGCCTTTCCTACCTTGGCTACCGACCCCTTTTTTGAGTATGGGGCGGGGGCAGTGAGGGAGGGGAAGAATGGGACTTTCTAGGAACCCCCCAAAACTCTGTGGTAAAAACCATTCTCCCTAACCACCACCACCCCATTTTGCTCCTGCCACTCCACTGAGTGGAGGCAGGGACCAGGGCAGTGTGGGCAGGAAGCCCCAGGGCTGAGGGAACTTGTTGTTGATCTTATGCCTTACAATGACATCAATGGGATTGCTGTCTTGGCCACTTTCTGCTGGAACTGGACGCAAAAAAAGGACATGGACTTCCAGAAAGTTTAGAGAATTAAAAAGAAAGCTTGAGTTGGCGTTATGCATGAGCTCCATCTAGAGGTCAGAAGGGGGAATGGGGTTCTTCTAGGATTTCTCTGTAGCTCTTGGGACAGCAGAGCATGCTAAAACAATGGGATGTTTAGAGCACCTTTGCACTCCCCTTTTCTGTATAGAATGACGAAGATGATCACCAGGGGTGCAGAGAAAGAGGAGAGACAGGACTCAGTGTTTGTAAAAGGGTCAGGGCTCTCTCTTCCTATCAAATAGATGGCAGAATTCTGACCGTCTTACCTGTCTGTCACCTTAAACCTGGGAAGGAAGGTTTATCTGGGGACACAGAATGAAGGAGTCACGGTTATGCTGAGAACTTGTGAATGGCCCGGTCACCCACTGAGCTTGTATGGCAGAGTGAGTTAAACCTGGTTGTCCCAGGCCACAAACTGGCCCTCTAATTACTACACCATGCTAGCTACCTCCCAGTAAGAGGGAGAAAAATCAGTTTTATTTTGTGGGTTCTGATAATGCCCTTGATAAAAAAAGGATTGCCCAGAGAAAAGTACAGTGTTAAAATCCAAATTTTATACATTTTTCATTTGGTATTCAAGGTAACTTCTTATTCAATCTATTTCACGTTAAACTTTGGATTTTCTATTCCTTTCTGCCAAGCACAGAGGTAAAAAAACCCCCTAACCCACACTTCATAATACAATCACAGAATGCTAAAACATTATCCCACTACAAAGAACACAGTGTTTCAAAATACCCCCGTGGGATAATAAGCAGTTTTTTGCAGCTACTGGCTGAGATAAATCAACTTTGTTGAATTAAGGAGTCTTTGAGCTGGGAGGAACTTTGAAGGCCATATATTTCAAGCCTGATAGCTCATGGAGTGCCTGGAAAATGGGGGTAATATGCATGTTTTGCTTACCTCCTGAAAAAAATTGAGCTGTAGCATTCTGCACCACCTGGAGTCTTAAAGTTGGCATTGAGGGAAGACCTACGCAAAGTGAGTTACAGTAGTCAAGACTCACATGTTCACATGGTGTGGAACCAGGTGGCCCGATTGGCCATGTCCAGGTAGGGGGAACATCTTCCAGGATGAAATGAGATTGAAGAAGGCATTTTTTGCAGCTGCATTGATTTGCTTCTTGGCAGTACTGCTGGATCCCCTATAACCACTAGGCTCTTAACTGAGTCTGCTAGAGAAAACAGAACCCCATCGAAAGGGTGGAGCACAATGTCCTTTCATATCTCTGCCTTCCCAACCAGCATCATATCTGTCTTCTCTGGTTTCATTTTCAATTTGTTTGCTTTCAGTCATTTGATCTCAGCAATCAGGCACTGCATCTCCCAGGGATTTGGACAGCAAAATACAGAGCTTGCTGGCATTTGCATTGTGAGGCCCCATTCTAAGTGAACAGGTGGTCATTGCAAGCCTCATTTGTTGCTGTTCATCAAGCCAGACAGTCTGGCACCTGCAATCAATTCCTTTGGCAACTTAGGCAGGGATTGTCTGAACTCTGTCTGAACTCCTGCGGTTGCCCTGGAAACCCCAATCTAAGCTCAATTTGATAGGCAGGTCTTCCTTTCAAGTGTGGAGCTCCAAATTTGTTAAAACAAGGGAGCAAAGACCAGGGGGGAGCGGGGCTCTCAGCTCTGACTTTGCAGACAATGGAGAGGGGGAGAGACAGTTGCTGTTGGCATTTTGATAGAGAGAGTGCATTGGAGCTTGAATTTTCTTTGTGTGTGGTGGGATAGGGATCTACCCCTTCAAGTTCCAGGGCTGCTGCCAGGCTCTGGGGCCAAGCTATTGTTTATTATTGGTACCTTTCCTGGTGCCTGCTCAGGTGAGGTTTCTGGGAGTGGTGCAGTAGGGATCTTTACTTAGATGATGGCTGGAGGAGAGCCTGCTGGCCCCCACGAACAGCCAACCACGAACACGTTCGTGAACAGGGCCCATGTTTGTGGTTGTTCGTGAGTCCCTGTTCATGGATGGCAATGAACAACGAACATCATGTTCGGGTTTTTTTCTGTTCGTGCCCATCTCTACCTATGAACACCTGCAGCTGGCCTGCTAGTGTTCTTTCAGACATCTTGATTAGAAAGCATAGATTACAGACTGGACAATAATTGGCCACATCATTTTTGTCTAGGGATGGTTTTCTAAGTGGTGGCTAACAGAAAGCACCTTAAATTAGTGACTTATATATGATGGACATTAAGGGTTCATTTTTGTGGCCATTACATGATTTTAGCAATAATAGAATGTCAGCCAGAATGTGTACTTTGCTCCTGCTGTCCTCCTTCATTTTGGTTGGCTATAACCCATGACAGGAAGTTCTGCTAAGTGCTGTTTACTTTAAAAGTGTTATTTTATTCCATCTTGCAGGCAATGAATATAAAATCATAGTATATAAAATCATAGAATCAAAGGGCTTCAATGAGCCACAGATGAATTCAAAGATAAGAGTTCATCGTCTTTTGTAAAAACTGGAGGAGTTCATCCTCAGAACACTTATAGTAACTATTTGGGAGCCCATCTGCTCCAGGTGCTTTCCCCAACTTAATCTTTTTTATAGTGTCTCCCACTTCTCTTACTGTTATAAGTTCATTCATAAATTGTCTTTGTTGTTCTGTGATCTTAGGTAATTTCTGCTTATTAATATATTCATCTATTTTTTCCACTGATAGTCACAACTCTTATAGATATTTGCATAATATTGATAGAAAGCCTTTTGTATTTCTGAAGTATCTGTTGATACCTTGTCTGCCTCTTGTATTTTCAATATCATTCTCTTTTCTCTCTCCTTTCTCAGTTTATATGTCAACCATTTCTCTAGCTCATTTGCATATTCAAATGTTCTTTGTTTGGCACGACTAAATTTCATTTTGATTTCTCCTGACATTAACATCAATAGTTGTTGTTGTAAGATCTTAATATCTTATTATATAACTGAGTAAGCGTATTTCAGACAACTCACTTGTGCACCACCAGAGGGTGCTGCCAGGGAGGGAAGCCTAGGCAAGACTGCATGTCCCTCCAGAAAATGTGCCATGGTGGAAAGCCCAGGCTGGGAGCAGGATGGGAGCAGGGGGCAATGTCGGCCTCCTGCCTTCATCCAGCTGGTATTAGGAGTGATGCCAAAAGATAAGGCTGTTCCCGATTACACTCCTAATACCACTAAGTTTATAACAGTTTATAAACTTATAAACCTTTTCAAGTGATTTTAACAATAATACATAATTACATCATATTACATATCATATCATTTTTCAACATTTTTCAGCAATCTTATTCATAATACATAGAAACAAGAGTCCTCTGCAAGAGGACCTGAGGGTGTGACAGCAATGCAGCAGGAAAAGTCTTTAAAGACTCAAAATAACGTGTCTTCTTTAGCTTTTTTCTTTTTTCAATTTTTTCAAATGCCAAGATGGAAAAGTACGTGGCTGGTCCAAAGATGAAAGTTGGAAAGCCCAGCGGTGCCCGGAACTAAGACCGGCAGATTTTCCTATAGTTCTTCGTCCATAAGGACTTCCTCAGGGGCATCCAGCTATTTCTATATTTCAAAAAATAAATGCCATACAATATAAGCCACTCCTGGCTTTACGTGTATTTCTTTACAATGATAATAGCAAACATAATACATGAACATCCAGCTTACCCGTACACAGTTGCATCATATACGCGCCGAGAGAACACCCATGGACGTGGGGATAATCCTACGTACTATGAGTTTGGGCATTCTAGCTTTTGTACATTAGAACCATCCTGATCCTGAGAAAACTTACAGCATATTATCCCCAAATGGCAAATATCCGTCTATACCAAAAAACATTTCAAAGACAGTTCATTGTTCAAGCCCCGTGGGTGCATGGTATTTAAAGAATGAATCCATCTTACCTCTTTCTGGAGGAGATGTAATTGCAAGTCAGATCCTCTAATGGTAGTATAGAGACCTGCCACTCTAATGTCTTCTGTGTTATGCTTCTTGTCCAAAAAATGTTGTGTGAGTGGCGCTTCTAATACTCCATTTTTAATTCTTGATATGTGTTCCAGGATCCGTACCCGTAATGGACGTGTAGTGCTACCCACATATAATTTAGGGCACGGGCATATAATCAAATAGACCACCCCCATGGTTTGACAAGTGATAAGTTGTTTCAGGCGAACCTTAACATTGATACTTCCTATCCTACATTTGATACTTTCTTATCAAATGGGGTGGGTGGAAAGAATTGTATTCTAAATAGGGGTGGCAGTCTGTTGGTTTACTATAAGGACGTATACAGAGCCTATTATTACTGTTTCTATATACTGTGACGTCCAAGAAGTTAATGGAATTCTGGTCACAGTTCCATGTAAACTGGATGTTAGTATCTTGGTTGTTTAACCAATTGCAAAAGTCACCTACCACCCCTTTATCTTTAAATAAAAAGAACAAGTCATCCAGATATCGACGGAAGAAGGTAATATTTTGTAGATATGGATTATGTGGGTTAATTATGAATTGTCCCTCCCATTTGGCCATAAATAGGTTGGCTATGCTGGGTGCTGCAGCACACCCCATAGCCACACCTTTGATTTGATAATAAAAGTCCCCTTTAAAGCAGAAGTAATTCTTTTCCAATATTAGTTCTGCCAGTTGTAGGAGGAATTCTGTTGGTGGCTGTGGGTCTGTCCTCTTAGTCAATGTAATCTCTATTGTACTTCTGGCCTGCTCGAGGAGAATAGAAGTATACAGAGAATTCATGTCCATCGTAAGAAGGACGTGATCCTCTTCAATACTTAAACCTTCCACTAACCTAATAAAGTCAACAGTGTCTTTTATGTATGATTCAATGTATGATTATGGCTTCCTTTCAGGATATTTTTGCATTCTCCTTGGAGGAGCAAGAAAAAGTTTTGGCAGGGATGACATCTGTTATAAAAACTGATAGCACTCCGCAACGGGAGGATTGGGACTCTTTAAAGTTTTTGAAATCAAAGCAAACTAAGTTCAACCTCCATGCCTCTACCCTGTGACCAGAATTCCATTAACTTCTTGGACGTCACAGTATATAGAAACAGTAATAATAGGCTCTGTATACGTCCTTATAGTAAAGCCACCCCTATTTAGAATACAATTCTTTCCACCCACCCCATTTGATAAGAAACGTCCCCTATGGACAGTTGTTAAGAATAAAAAGAAATTCTTCTACCATGGAGGAGTACAATAAGGGCTGTGAGACACTGGCGAAACATTTTACTCAGAGGGGTTATCCAACTAGAATTATTGATGAGGCAATAAGGAGGTCACAGGGAGTCCATAGGAACACCTTAATAAATAAAAAAAGACAGGCTGCAAAAGAACGACTAACATGGGCCATGGACTATACTCCACTGTCAGGACAGATTAAGAAAATAGTCCATAAATACTGGCCATTACTTACTGAGATTCCAGGGTGTGAAAGGGAACCAGATATTGGTTATAGAAGAACCACTAATATCAAGAACATCCTGGTTCATTCAGCCACATGGAAGATTGACCAGGAGGAGAGCCTAGTGGGTAGATTACCTCCCCCTAAGGGTACTTTTAGATGCGCACATTGTACAGCATGTAAATATATGCTACAGGGGGATTCTGTGGAACTAGGAAGTATCAATGTTAAGGTTCGCCTGAAACAACTTATCACTTGTCAAACCATGGGGGTGGTCTATTTGATTATATGCCCGTGCCCTAAATTATATGTGGGTAGCACTACGCGTCCATTACGGGTACGGATCCTGGAACACATATCAAGAATTAAAAATGGAGTATTAGAAGCGCCACTCACACAACATTTTTTGGACAAGAAGCATAACACAGAAGACATTAGAGTGGCAGGTCTCTATACTACCATTAGAGGATCTGACTTGCAATTACATCTCCTCCAGAAAGAGGTAAGATGGATTCATTCTTTAAATACCATGCACCCATGGGGCTTGAACAATGAACTGTCTTTGAAATGTTTTTTGGTATAGACGGATATTTGCCATTTGGGGATAATATGCTGTAAGTTTTCTCAGGATCAGGAGGATTCTAATGTACAAAAGCTAGAATGCCCAAACTCATAGTACGTAGGATTACCTCCACGTCCATGGGTGTTCTCTCGGCGCGTATATGATGCAACTGTGTACGGGTAAGCTGGATGTTCATGTATTATGTTTGCTATTATCATTGTAAAGAAATACACGTAAAGCCAGGAGTGGCTTATATTGTATGGCATTTATTTTTTGAAATATAGAAATAGCTGGATGCCCCTGAGGAAGTCCTTATGGACGAAGAACTATAGGAAAATCTGCCGGTCTTAGTTCCGGGCACTGCTGGGCTTTCCAACTTTCATCTTTGGACCAGCCACGTACTTTTCCATCTTGGCATTTGAAAAAATTGAAAAAAGAAAAAAGCTAAAGAAGACACGTTATTTTGAGTCTTTAAAGACTTTTCCTGCTGCATTGCTGTCACACCCTCAGGTCCTCTTGCAGAGGACTCTTGTTTCTATGTATTATGAATAAGATTGCTGAAAAATGTTGAAAAATGATATGATATGTAATATGATGTAATTATGTATTATTGTTAAAATCACTTGAAAAGGTTTATAAACTGTTGCACTATAGTATTGTAGAATTTTCCTTCCCGATGGTCTTTTGACCACCTTTATTTAGTGGTATTAGGAGTGAGGCAGGTGGCAATGCCCACCACCTGACTTAACCCAGCTGATATTAGGAGTGGAGCAGGTGGCCATGCCCACCTCCACCTTAAGCCAGTTGGTATTAGAAACGGAGCAGGTGGCAATGCCCTCTCCCCATATTAACGCTGCTGGTATTAGGAGTGGAGAAGGTGGCAATGCCCATACCATGCCTTAAAACAGTTGGTATTAGGAGCGAAGCAGGTGGCAATGCCCTGCCCCTGCCTTAATCCAGCTGGTATTGGGAGTGGAGCAGATGGAAATGCCCAACCCTGTCTTAACTCAGTTGGTATTAGGAGTGGAGCACGTGGTGATGTCAACTCCCTGCCTTAAGCCAGCTGGTATTCAGAGCAGAACAGGTGGCAATGCTCACCCCCCTTCAGCCAGATGGGATCAGGAGCGGAGCAGATGGCAATGCCCTCTCCCCGCTTTAACCCAGCTGGTATTAGGAGTGGAGCAGGTGGCATTGCCCTCTTTCCGCCTTAACCCAGCTGGTAATAGGAGTGCAGCAGATGGCAATGCCCTCCCTCAGTTTTAACCCAGCTGATATAAGGAGATGAGCAAGTGGCAATACCTAGCCCCTGCCTTAACCCAGCTGGTAATAAGAGCAGAGCAGCTGGCAATGCCCACTCTCCTGTCTTAACCCAGCTGGCATTAGGAGCAGAGCAGGTGGCAATGCCAATCCCCCACCTTAACCCAGCTGGTATTAGGAGTGGAGTAGGTGGCAATGCCCTCCCCTGCCTTAACCCGGCTGGTATTAGCAACAGAGAAGGTGGCAATGCTCACCGCCCAACTTAACCCAGTTGATATTAGGAAAGGGGCAGGTGGAATTTTTCCTTCCACCTTAACACAGCTGGTGTTAGGAGCAGAGCAGATGGCAATGCCCACAGCCCACCTTAACCCAGCTGGTATTAGGAATGGTAATAAACAAAAGAGTGATGTATTGTCGAAGGCTTTCACGGCCGGAGAACGATGGTTGTTGTGGGTTTTCCGGGCTGTATTGCCGTGGTCTTGGCATTGTAGTTCCTGACGTTTCGCCAGCAGCTGTGGCTGGAAAATGCCAGCCACAGCTGCTGGCGAAACGTCAGGAACTACAATGCCAAGACCACGGCAATACAGCCCGGAAAACCCACAACAACCAACAAAAGAATGGCTGTTTTTGTACCGAATAGACAATATCCAAAAGAGAGATACACTCACAGGAGCATACAAGTTATAAATTTATAGACCAAGTGCTTACGCTACATACTATTCATAAAGGATGACCCCTTTCATCTTAGTCCATTTCGATTCCACAAAGGAGAAATTCAAAGGTCCATATTCCCCTATAGTATCTTCAGTACCGTAAATTAAAGCAACAGTGTCCCAAAAGAAATTCCTCTTCTTCCTCTTCTCCGGGAATAATCCTCAATATATTATTGAAACGCGGTAGTATTCCAAATGATTGTTAACGCCCAATCTGGCTGCCGGCTGTACAGGCTCAGATTTCGTTCACTTGCTTCCTCGGGGGCATTACATACCGCTGTAATACATACATATATACATACATAACATCTGTATTGTCAATTAAACAAATTGAAGAATAGCCTCCTCACCCTTTTATCCATGCAGACCTGTTGCTCTCCTGTGTTTTCTAAATTTTCTTTAGAGAGGAAGGACACCGGTGGCTGCGTGTGGATCTGCGCAGCCTCCCTAGTTCCTGTTGGTGTCTCTTATACAAATTCATTAAAAGTCAACCACTCCATTTAAAGGGACCATTTCTAATTCCCTAGTTAAACTCCTGATAGACATATTATGGATTCATTTACATAAAACAATTTAAAGAAAGTTCATTATTCAAGCCTAATGGTTTAACAGTCTGTAATTCATGAATCCAAAACACCTCCCTCCGCAAAAGAACAGATTGTTCATACACCACCTCAAGGACCGCAACTTTAAAGCACCTCTCGTCGTGAGTTCTTTCCACGAAATGCTGAACTAAAGGTGCCTCTAATATTCTGTTCCGAATTCGAGACATATGTTCCAGCATATGGACTTTAAGGGATCTAGTGGTACACCCAACATAAAACAGATTACATGGGCATTCGATTATGTATACCGTATTATGAGTTTGACAAGTAGCAAACTGTTTCAGCATCAATTTCCTATCTCCGATCTGTATCTCCTGCCCCTCCCGAATAAGTCTGCACGCACTACAGTGACCGCACTTAAAGGTGCCAGTCGGGAGTTTGGAATCATCTTGCAGTTTTCCCAACTTGGCATGGACTAAACTATCCCTTAAGCTTCCTGTTCTACATAGTCCACAAACAGGGCACTGTTCACATCCTTCAATGCCCTCAATAATATACCAATGTTTATTTAAAATCTTGATAATCTGATTTGTCAAGGGAGTAAAATCAAGGGCCCATTTAATTCTCTGTGTGGGTTGTTGGATCCATGTCTCAAACAGGCATGATCTGTCTGTAGCCCTAGCTCGATGTAGGGCCGCCTGAATGACTCTCCGAGGGTAATTTCTATTTATAAAGTCCCTACACATATTTTCACTATCCCTTTCAAAATCCTGAGGTGTCGAAGAATTACATTTAATGCGTAATAACTGTCCATAGGGAATATTCATTTTCAAATACTGTGGGTGGAACGACCCATACTCCCAAGTATGAATTACGGTCAGTACTCTTTGTATATGTCCTTATCTTAACCTTGTTAGTTTGATCCCTGTAGGTGATAACATCTAGGAAATTAATTTCTTGTCTATCATATGTCCATGTGTACTGAACATTATTATCCCTGGTATTCAGCCAATTGCAAAAGGGTTCCACTTCCTCACTTCCCTTAAATACAAAGAATAGGTCGTCCAAAAATCTGCCAAAAATATATATATGCATGTTCTATATGGATTGGATGAATTCATGATATATTGTTTTCCCCATTGTGACAAAAATAAATTGGCGATGCTCGGCACAGCCGAGCACCCCATCGCTACACCCTTAATTTGAAAATAAAATTTTTCCTCAAAACGAAAATAATTTTTCTCCAAAAATAAATCAACCAATTGCATGATAAAGGCCGGAGGACAAGAAACAACTTGTTGGTCATAAATAGTTTCTTCCACTACTGATCTAGCCTCCTCATGTGGGATTATAGTATAATTAGGAATGGAGCAGGTGGCAATGCCCACCCCACCTTAACATAGCTGGTATTAGGAGCAGAGAAGGTGGCAATGTCCCCCCTGCTTTAACCCAGCTGGTTTTAGGAGCAGAGCACTTGGCTATGCCCACCCCCCCCTTCACCCAGCTAGGATCAGAAGCAGAGCAGGTGGCTTTGCCCACTCACTGCCTTAACCCAGAAGGTATGAGGAGTGGAGTAGGTGGCAATGCCCACCTCCCACCTTAAGCCAGCTGGGACCAGGAGCAAATCACATGGCAATACCCTCCCTCCTTCACCCAACTGGGATCAGGAGTGAAGCAGGTGACAATGCCCTCCCGCCTTAACCCCGCTGATATTAGGAGCAGAGCAGGTGGCAATGCCTTCCTCTGCCTTAACCCATCTGGTATTAGTGGTGGAGCAGGTGGTAATACCCACCCCACCATCACCCACTTGGCATCAGGCAATGCCCAGTTCACGCCTTCACCTGGCTGGGGTCGGGCACAGAGAGGAGGCAATGCTCTCCTTCCCTTCACCCAGCTGGGATAAGGTGCAGAGCAGGTAGCATTGCCTGCCTTTTTCAACCTACCGGTTGTGCTCATGCCCTAAACTATATGTTGGGAGCACAATTAGACCCCTTCGGACATGAGTACTAGAGCATATTTCTCGAATCAGGAATCAGGTAGTAGAGGCTCCTCTCACACAGCATTTCCTGCAGGAGAAGCACCAGGAAACTGATTTCAAAGTGGCAGTTTTGTTCGTAGCACTGAAAGGGGGCAACCAACAGACACAGAAGGTGTTATTACATAAGGAGGCGAAGTAGATTCATGAATTAAAATGTTTAAAGCCGTGTGGTCTTAATAATGAGTTGCTGCTGAATTGCTTTTTGGGCTAATGACCCAAGAAAGGGGGACTGTGCCTTTAATTTGTGAACAATGCATGCAGTGAGTCAGCATAAAAAAGCCATACAAACTGTGAGGGAGCACGCCAGGTAGCTGCTACCGGCGTTGCTCTCCAGGTACTATGAAAGAATTGTAAAAGACACTGGTAAGATGTTGTTATGTAACAATATTTTTTTGTATATGGGAATGTGCAATGTCTTATGATTCGTGTGACTGTTATAGTGCAATACTGACCCGCCCCTGAGAATGTCCATGGGGACGCAAATCTGCATGAGAAAGAGCCAGCCGCAGTTTTGGGCGTCTGGATCCAATCACCACCAATCCGCTGGTCACATTGCAAACTGAAAGAAGAAAGAACAGTTTATATTTCAAGGCTAATTGCTGAACTGACTTACCTTGTACCTTGGAGTCATTACCTGTGGAGTTAATTACACAATATGTACTGACTATGATTGTTGCTTGCACATGAGAAATTAAGCACTTGCCACTTTAAATTGTGCTAGTAAATTTGGGGTACACTTTTGACTTGGCCGGGTTTTTTCCCTCTCTTGTTTCAGAGTCAGGAGCCAAGCATGCAGCAATGTCTGCCCCTCCCCTTCTACCTGCCTGAATCAGGAGCAGAGCAGGTAGTAAAGCCTGCTGCCTTCCTTCACCTGTCAGGATCAGGCATGGAGCAGTAGGCAATGCCTGTTTAAGACTGTTTATACTCATCATTGAGGGACTTTCTTAAAGGGATATGGTCGATGTTCTGTAATTCCCTTTTGTATGGTTTGATATACGTAAGTCTTCCTATTTGTATAATTGTTATTTAATGTGTTTAGGAATGGGGTTAGTTTCCCAGCACAACTTGGCAACCAGTGGGAGATGTGGGGGGGGGGGACTTACAGTGGGGGAATGTGCAATTGGCATCCCTGCAGTGATGATGTCACTTCTGGCACAACCTGGAAGTGATGTCATGTCCATGGGATGCTTTAGCATTTGCCAAGAACTGTATGGGAGCAAGAAGATTTTGTGCAGGAACTCAACTGAGCCAATCCCTTTTAAGAAACGGTCATATAATTCAGGGAAAGTCTTGCATGAAATGAACCCATGCTGAATCACTGACATATTTCTCCAATCAAAACAGACACTAGATACTTTAAAAAAAACGCCACACACAAACGTCTATGGGCATTCAAACACACCCACATACAAAAACCAGAGTAGACTATCCTTGGCCTTGATGGCACGTCCAGAGAGCTCTGTTCAGTAGGGACACTGAATGTCACATCTGATGGAATAGGTGACTCGGCATGCCTTGGACATTGGAGGGGGGCAGTGCATATTTCTCTATTTGTTTATGTGTAACTCTCTTGACAGTAACTGGCTTCTTTTTGTCTTAGATGGGAACACTCCTGCTTTGTGTCTGTTTGCTTTGGGAAATTTGTTTTCTTGCTTCATGGTTTTCCAAAGGGGAACTACATATTTCTCAAGTGCCAGCCATGAAATTCTCATCCACATACCCGCATCCAGCTTTGATGCTAGACAAGCTGGCCGTTTGTAAATAGGGGAAATGACTCTTCGGACTAGAACTCTTTCTTTTTTTAAAAAAATAATTTTTATTGGTGAGTATCATCAAACATACACTTACATTTTAATCCTATCTTATTTAACCTAATCTAATCCCCACCCTTCCCCCCCTCCTTCTTGACTTCCAGCAGCTTTCCAACCCTCTACCCCCTATATTACTTAACCAATTTTATATTAATCATTTCTTAACCATCCCTATATAAAATTACTTAGCCTAAGCCTTATATTTACTCTATACATACTATATTAATAATACTGATAATATTTTCAATTACTAACAACATATTCTTCTTCAAACCATATAATTAACTAAAAACCTAACTTAATCACCTTTTACTCTAAACAGTTCTACATTCCCTTATATAAACTATATATATGCTGTATTACTTATCCTAATATCCCTATCTTATTCTTCAAAAATCAGTTCTAACCAACTCCTCTTATACTATACTATAATCCAATCTTAGATTAAAATAGGTACACAATTCTTAGTGGTAAAGTCACTTCTCTCTTCTGTTTATAATGTCTTAATTTAGAAATTCTCAAACTGCCACAGTTCTCCTTTCACATCCCATTTTTTTTCCAAAAATTGTTTCAATTTTGCCCAGTCTGCCATATATTGTCCTGGATCCAGATCTTTAAGTTTTCTTGTCATTTTGTCCATCTCTGCCATGTACAGCAATTTGTAAATCCAGTCCTCTACAGTAGGTACTTCTTGCACTTTCCATTTCTGCGCATACAATAATCTTGCTGCAGCTGTCATGTAGAATAACAATGTTCTGTTCTGCACTGGAACATTCTCCATTCCCAAGTTTAGTAGCAGCAATTCTGGGTTCTTATTTATTTGGGTTTGTAACACCTCGTTAATTACTTCTATTATATCTCCCCAGTATTGCTTAGCTACTTCGCAAGTCCACCACATATGATATAGTGATCCTTCATGCTTTTTACATTTCCAGCATTTATCTGACATATTAGCATTCCCCAGCACAATTTTCTTCGGTGTTAGGTACCATCTGTATATCATCTTATATACATTTTCTTTAATGTTCATGCACGTTGTAATCTTAATTGTATTCTTCCACAAGTGCTCCCAGGACTCCATTGCTATTTCTTTATGAAAATTTATTGCCCACTTCACCATCTGTACTTTCACTTTTTCATCCTCGGTGTACCATTTTAGAAGTATCTTATAGATCCTTGAAATTTGTTTCTTGCCTTCTTGTAACATTACTTCTTCCAACTCTGAATTTTCCATTCTTATTCCTCCCCTTGAACAGTCCGATTTGTAAAGATCTCTGATCTGTCTGTATTGAAACCAACTATAACAAGGAGACAATTCTTCTTCTGATTTTATTTTTAGTGTTGAATATTGTATTCATATTATCTCCTTGTAAGTTAAACATTGCTGTTCATTATCGACAGTTCTCGGGTCTATTACTTCATACGGGACCACCCAAGAGGGGATTCGATCTTCCAGATACACCTTATATTTCTTCCAAATTGTGAAGAGGCTTCTTCTAATATAATGATGCAGAAACAGAGAGTCCGCTTTTATCGTACCATAGGTATGCGTGCCATCCAAATATTTTCTTGTAACCTTCCAATGCCAGGAGTTTGCGATTTTTCAGCATTATCCAATCCTTTATCCATGTCAAACAAATTGCTTCATAGTACAGTCTTAAGTTGGGCAGTTGCAAGCCACCTCTCTCTTTCACATCCTGTAAAACTTTCATTTTAACGCGTGGTTTCTTGCCTGCCCACACAAAATTCGAAATTTTTCTTTGCCATTTTTCAAATTGTTTAGAGTCTCGGATAATCAGAATCGTTTGTAACAGAAACATCACATGAGGTAAGACATTCATTTTTATTGCTGCAATTCTACCCAACCATGATAGATTGAACTTGTTCCATTTTATCAAGTCTCTCTCTATTTGTATCCACAGCTTCTCACAGTTGTTCTTAAATAAATCTATATTTTTCGCAGTTAATTCAATTCCCAAATATTTTACTTTATTTGTTACCTCGCAATCCGTTAACTCCATCAATTCTTGTTGCTTCTGTTTAGTCATATTTTTACATAATATCTTTGACTTCTTTTTGTTTACAAAAAAAAACCAGCCAAATCTCCAAATTCCTTTATCTTCCTTATTACCTTTGGCATATTATCAATTGGATCCTCTACAATTAACATTATGTCATCCGCAAATGCTCTGACCTTGTAGGTAAACTCTTTATCTTTATACCTCGAATTGTATCATCCTCTCGTATCTGGATTATCAGTATCTCCAAAATCAATATGAACAGCAATGGGGACAATGGGCAGCCTTGCCTTGTGTCTTTGCTTATTTTCAGTTTTTTTGTCAAATCATGGTTCACTACAATTGCTGCACTTTGGTCTTTATAAATTCCTTTAACTGCTTGTATGAACTTTTCTCCCATTTGCAGCTTTTCCATAGTGGCGAACATAAAGTCCCAGTTCAGATTGTCAAATGCTTTTTCTGCGTCTACGAAAAAGAAACCAACCTCTCTGTCGCAATGCTTATCGTAGTATTCAATAGCATTTATTACTGTTCTCAAATTATCTTTAATTTGTCTATTAGGTAGAAATCCCGCTTGTTCTTCTGCAATGAATTCCGACATCCATCCTTTAATTCTTTCCGCCAGTACTTTTGCAAATATTTTATAATCATTATTCAACAATGAAATTGGTCTATAATTTTTAACATTAGTCAAATCTTGTCCTTCTTTCGGAATTAATGATATATTAGCCTCCTTCCAAGAATCAGGAATCCCTTGATCCTGCATAGCTCCATTCATTACCTCTTTCAGGAGGGGTGCCAATTCTTGCCCCATTATTTTATAAAATCTTGCCGTTAATCCATCTGGGCCTGGCGCCTTCCCCAGTTTCGTTGATTGGATAGCTTCTTTTATTTCTTCTTCCGTCACTTCCTTATTCAATTTCTCTTTCCATTCTTCAGAGATTGTCGGAAATTTCATCTTATCTAAATATTCCGCTATTGAATCTTTGTTCACCTCTTTTTTTTTGGTATAATTTTGCATAAAATTTAAAAAAGGCTCTACTAATGGCGACTTGATCACTTAGTAACTTATCATCTTCTTGTATCATACTAATAATTTTCTTCTCCTTTCTCTTTTTTAATTGCCATGCCAAATATTTCCCAGGTTTATTTGCACCTTCAAACGACCTCTGATTCATCCTCTTTAAGTTCCACTCCAATTCTTTATTGTTCATTGCTGATAACTGTTCTTGCAGTATTTTAATATCCTGGTATATTTTCTTTTTGCCTGGTCTCTTTTTAAGTTGAATCTCTTTGGCTTTAATTTTTTCCATAATTTCTTGTCTTTTTTCCTCCTTTTTCCTCCTATCTCTTGCATTCAAGTCCATTAATATCCCTCTGATCACAGCCTTGTACGTGTCCCAAACCTTATTTATCGATACTTCTTTATTCAAATTGTATTGCAAAAAGAACTTGGTCTCCCTTCGCAGCAACGCAATATTATCTTCCATTTGTAACAGGTCCTCGTTTATTCTCCATCCTCTTCTTTTGCTATTCTTACCAAATTTCCACACAATTGGATTGTGATCTGAGCCTACCTTTGGCATTATTTCCACATCTTTAGTCCAAAGCAACAGTTCTTTGGAGGCCCAGATCATATCAATTCTTGATAGTGTAAAATGCCTTGCAGAATAGTATGTATATTGTCTATTCTTAGGATACTGTCTCCTCCATACGTCCTCTAGACTTTCCTGTTTCGTAATTGTAAAAAATGACTTTGGTAGTAGTCCTCTTTTTTGTGTGTGTAGTCTTAGATTTCTTATCTTCCTCCAAATTTGTAACTCCGTTGAAATTGCCTGCCAATATTATTTGATCATAAGACAGTTCGTCTAACTGTTTTTGTAAGTCCATAAAAAAGTTTTCTTTTGCACCATTGGATGCATAGATTCCAATCACCAACGTCTTTTTTAAATTCCAGATTATTTCCATCACCAAATATCGAGCTTCTACATCGTTTAACACCACTTTAGGTTGTAGTTCCTCCTTTATATACAATACAACACCCCTCTTCTTCTGTTTGGAGGCAGCTACAAATTCTTTTCCAAGCTTTGCCATTTTCAAATATTTTACATCCTGCTTTTTAATATGTGTCTCTTGTAGGCATACAATTTTACATTTCTGTTTTACAAGCCAGTGAAAAATAGCCTTACATTTACAAGGTGAATTTAGTCCATTTACATTCCAAGATATGACTTTACACTCCATGATCAAGCTCTTGTGGGTTTTGGTAAGTCCTTTTCGTTTGTACTAATAAAACCCTCCATTTGCTGACCAGGTCTGATGCTCTTTCTTGCTCCGCCGAATTCAAATGTCAGACCCTCTGGTATTTCCCATCGGTATTTTATTTTCATTTTTTTTAACATCTGAACTAACTCTCTGTATTTCTTTCGTTCCAACAACACCGATCTGGGCAATTCCTTCATGATTCTTACCACTTTTCCATCAACTTCTAATGGATCCTGAAACTGTTTGGTCACAACTGATTCTCTTGTATTTCTTGTCGTAAATTGCACAATCATATCCCTTGGTAACTTCCTCTGAAGCGCAAATTTTGAATTTATTCTGTACACCACATCTAGGAGAGCTGCAATTTCCTCTTCTTCCTTCCCCAGGTACTCTGCCAGAATTTCTCTCATCTCTGTCTTCTGCACATCCATCGTATTTTCTACTACATTAACCCTCTGCTGCATATCTAATACATCTTTTGCCAGTTCTGCCATTTCCGATTTAAGTGTCTCTTTAAAATCTCTAAAATCCTTTGCCATCTCCTGTATCATACCTTTGAGCTCTTTATTGCCTTCTGTAACTTCAGAAACTTTTTTATCAAGATTCTCCATTGCAGCTTGCCACTCCTTCTTTGACATCATGGGGCTAGATTTGCTACGCTCCCATGAGTCTGCCCTTTTCCTTAGATCCGTGGTGCTGATTTATTACTTTCTATTGTTTTAAAAAGTCCGAATTTGCTGTTTTTGTTAAAAGTTGTTTTACCCAGTCCAAAATGTCGGGCGCTTTTTCTCTATGGTTTTAACTTGAAGCAAGCGCCCTTACCTTCTTCAAAGATGGCCTACTTCCTTTTTCATTGAAGCCGAAACCTTGACCTTCTCCAAAATGGCGAACTTCCATTTCCGATATTAACACAGACTGCTTCTTGCTAGTCTCTTTATGGTCCTGACGTACTTCCTGTTCCTTTCCTGTTTGCAGCAGTTCTCGCGATGTTCAAACTTTCCCACAGTCCGATATCTCTTCCCACCACAGGTATGTAAACAATAACCAATTTTCCGCCTTAACTACAATTTAAAATGTCACTTTTTAAATTTTTCCTTGCCGGAATCTTCCCCTTCACTTAATCAATCTGTCGCAGCTTTTAAATCCAGTTTTATACTTTATTTCTTGCTTAATTCTGTCCCAAATTGAGAGATAGCAATCTTTACCTTCTTAAACGTCTTTTCTTGGGTTGTAATTGCTGCTTTTTTTATCCAAATGAATCTATTCCCCTTACTGCTTATCGAAGCTTGGGCATGTAGGTCTTATGCCAAACCAGTTGACTCCTGAGCCACTGCAGAGATCTTAGCAAAAACCTGTCTTCGGGTGGGACCTCAAGGGCGGGAGAGAGCTCGTTGCGTAGAGCCCCCACCACCCGAGATCAACGTGCCCTCAGGTACAGAGCGTGCTTGCCTGTTCTCCACCTGAGAACAGGGGGCTGCGGGCAATCTGAGCCCCTCCAGCCTCCACAAACAGCGACACGGACAGCTCAGCTCTTAGAGCTGCGTTAGACCTCCATGGATCCCAAACCAGAAGTCCGGACTAGAACTCTTTCTTTCTACTCCAAGATATTGCCATGAATGGAATCTACTTCAATAAAACTGCAAGTTCTATTTTTTCTACCATTTGATTGTGTAAGGATTAATTACTGCACCTTGGGGAAATGCTTCTGACTGAGTAATTCTACTGTCTAGTACCAAACGAAATATAAATATTTCTAATAACATCATGGTGTGTGCTCTCCCTACTTGATGGCTGGTTTGGCATTTGAAAGTTTTGCGGGGGGGAAGAGCTTTTTAAAATCTTTAAAATGGTGATGGCATACCAGTGGCAGCCAAGACAGAGTTCAGTATAATGCTACATTTGGTCCTAAATTTGTGTGTGTGTTATGGGCTGCCAGGTCTCTTCTGCTTTATGGTGACCCTATGAATTGACTACCCACAAATCTTCTGATCACTAACAGCCTATGGTTTTCTTTATCGAGTCAAGAAATTTCATTTTGGGTCTTCCCCATTTCCTATCACCTTCGACTTTTCCTAGCATTATTGTTTTTTCCAGTGAGTCTTGGCTTTGCATGGAAGAAACTTCAGTTTAGTCTTTTTACTTCTAGAAAGCATCCATGACTGATTTAATCTATATTCCACTAATTTCTCTTTTCTTCCATCCATGGTATTTCTAAATCACTCCTTCAACACCACATTTCAAATCATTCAATTTTATTCCTGTCAATTTCTTTATTGTCCAGCTTTCACATCCACACATAGTAATGGGGAATATCATAGTCAATTCTGATTTTTGGCAACCCTATGAATTAACAACCTCCGAAATGTCCGATGATTAACAGTCTTGCAAACGGAAGGCTGTGGCTTCCTTCACTGAGTCATGCGATCTGATTCCTCTTTTCCTATTGCCGTCAAATTTTCTTAGCATTATTGTCTTTTCCATTGAGTCTTGGCTTCTCATGACATGGTAGTCTCAGTTTAATCATTTTTGCTTCTAGGAAGAATTTAGGGTTGATTTGATCTAGATTCCATGCTTTAGACATCCTTGGTATCCCTACACATAGTAATGAGAGCAAGTTTGGTGTAGTGGTTAAGTGTGCAGGACTCTAATCTGGAGAACCAGGTTTGATTCCCCACTCCTCCACTGGAAACCACCTGGGTGACCTTGGGTGAGTCACAGCTTCTAGGAGCTCTCTCAGCCCCACCCACCTCACAGATTGTTTGTTATGGGGATAATAATAGCATACTTTGTAAATTGCTCTGAGTGGGTGTTGTTCTGAAGGGTGGTATATAAATCAAATGTTGTTGTTATTATTATTATTAATGGGGTATACCATAGTATGAATTCTCTTGATCTTGGCATATGCCTTTTCTCTTCAGAGTGAGGAGAAAAATCAACCCACATAAGACACAGGGCCAGGTGCTGTCTGGGCCTAAAGGATTCAACCAATCTCCTTTAACATCCTAACTTTACTCCCTTCCATTATTCCTATGCCCCTTATTTTTTATCCCATTATTTATTCAGGAACTTGTTATGCTTTCTGTTCAAAATACAGCTCAAGGCAAAAATTGCACCACCATAAAACTTCCAGAGCTCTTCCAGGCTGAGCCTTTCAGCAGTTTGAATTGCGTGCAAAGCTCCACTGACCAATATTCAGCATCAGGCTGTCAGAGCCCCTCATCTATGCTGCAGCCTGCCCTGAGTAACATGAATGGGACTGGGAGGACAAATAAAGTGATCATTTCCCCAGTGGTACATAGGACTGCCACAAAGGCATGAAGAACGCCCAGAAACCATCCCAGGGACATTGTATCAGGTCTTTATTGTCTTATAGTGATGTTTTTTCAGTATGAAGTAGAATCACTTGTACTTTAAAATTAACACCATTGATACTGCTAGCAGGAAACGATCAAAGGGGGGGAGGCAGTAGGTGTGCTGCTGACCTCAGAAGTCCTTATCATTATTTGTAGGCTTGTGTGTCCATCTTTGTTTTTCAATACATCTTTCTATCTGTCTCTCTATTTTGTTCTGTCTGACATGAGGAGGGGGAGGGGGAAGATCCCCCAGCAGCTATGGCTCATCAATCGAGGGTCCCACTGAGGGGTAACACGGTGGCAGCCAACAGTACCCACCTTCCTGCCTTGACGGAAAGGACGGGAGTTGCGGGAGACATTCCCACCCAGCTGAAAGGGTTACCGCCACATTGTCAACCGACTGTATCCCTATACAATACAATCGGCTGCGCGATCACAACCAAGCTGTGTAACCAAGGAGGGAGCAGTAACAGGATAGTTCCTCGTGAAGCAGGGGCTGATCTGATCCACCATCCTGCCTTTGCGGAAAGTAGGGGATGGGCAGGACAGGAGACATTGCTTGGATGGGTCGCAGTGGTTCCTGAGAGAGGGGGAGACAGAAACAGGACAGCAGCAGCAGCTGACATCGGCCACCTTCCTGCCTTTGTGGGAAAGACATCAGTCAAGCAACCCATTCCCCCCTGCTCAGAGGGCTGTGCGTTTGCGATGGATGGGGGCACCGTGCGGCTGAACTATACGTGAAACAGTTCCTGAGCTGCTGTGCAAGTGCCCAAAGGAGACTGCCATCAGCATCACCCACCTTCCTGCCTTGCTGGAAAGGATGGGAGGGAGAGGACCTGTCATGTGGGGGGTAAGTGGGAAGATCCCCCTGCAACTGCCAGGCCAAAGAGGAGCACGCTGGTATTCCCAGCGTGGGAAGGAGAGGACCTGTCATTCAGACTGGGGGCCTGATCCCCCAGCCACTGTGGGTTCTCACCCGAGGGTCCCACTGAGAAACAGTGTGGCAGCAGCCACCTACTGAGCCATCAGCCTTGAGGTTCTAAGCGGCACTGTCCCAGACCCTGAGGGGACAACCTCCACAAGCGCAGCCTGCCAGAGCGCTCTGCTCTCACCAGCATCACCCTCAGGGCAAAGTGATCCTCCCATTGACCCCCGCTCAGAAGAGCTGGTGGGCCCCTTTCTCCCCCCAATGGATGTTTCACTGGGTGAGGAGGGAGAGAGGCTTGGGTGGTGCCTCTTCAGGTGCCGAGTCAGGGCCGTCGAAGACAGGTGCTTCGGGTTTTTGCCCCTGTGCACCAAGACATCACAGGCACAGCACTGCACCACACGGGGGTCATCAGGAAGGGCTTGAAAGTGCCTCCAGATGAAACATCTACCACTAACTGTCCCAGGGGAAGAAGGACGAACGGTTACAGGCTATGCTGTGGGGCTGGACACGGATGACGGGGTGAGGGGTGGACTGCAGGCAGGGACACCATCGAGAGTTTGGGATGGGGACGGGAGGGATATTTCATAACACACATACCATTCCTCCAGGGATCCATTGCCCACCCACCCCTCCTCAAAACGTTGAGAGAGATTCTCTCCCCCCTGCACAAAGACCTCTTTGGCCTCCTCCACAGCCCACACAGGTGAATTGGGGGGAGCAGGAGGAATTTCTGCAGCCCCTGAGCCACACCCAATACTGCTTTCCACAACTGAACCAGGAGGACTGCCATCGCACTTCACCCCACAACCACTCTTGGTGGCCAACACAACAGGAAGACTCATTTTGCCACCAAACTAGAATTAAGGAGGACAGAAAAGGAGATGACTCTATGTGCCCTCTGCCACAGTGCCCACTGAGCTTGACCGCAGGGCCTGGCAGTTGCCCTGGAACCAGAGGCTGAGGCTAGAGCCCTAGCCCAGCACACCAAGATGCCTGACCACCAGATCAGGCCCTGGAAATAATACTGTGAGCCCTCAGCCGAAGTGCCCACTGTGCTTGGCCCCAGAGCCAGGCAGCAAGCCTAGCACCAGAGGAAAGGAGGGAATAGAGCCCTAGCCCACCACTCCCACAGACATGAACAGATCAGGCACTAATAACACAGTGTGAGCCCTCCGCTGAGTTGGCCACTGAGCTTGGCTCCAGGGCCTGGCAGCAGCACTGGAACCAGAGGCTGGGGCTACAGCCATAGTCCAGCACACCAAGATGCCTGGACAGAACAGGCACAGAGACTAATAATAATAGTAATAATAATAAGAATTATAATTAAAACGATTGCGATTGTGATAATAATAAGAATCATTTGGTGAGCCCTCAGCCCAGGTGCCCACCGAGCTTGGCCCCAGGGCCTGGCAGTAGCCCTGGAACCAGAGGGAGGGAGGGACTAGAGCCTTAGCCCACCACTCCCACAGACCTGAACAGATTAGGCACTGATCAATAATAATCAATGTGAGCCCTCAGCCCAGGTGCCCACCGAGCTTGGCCCCAGGGCCTGGCAGCAGCCTTGGCACCAGAGGGAAGGAGAGACTAGAGCCCTAGCCCACCACTCCCACAGACCTGAACAGATTAGGCACTGATCAATAATAATCAATGTGACCCCTCAGCCGAGGTGCCCACTGAGTTTGGCCCCAGAGCCAGGCAGCAGCCCTGGAACCAGAGGAGATACCCCCCAAATCCAAGCTGAATTATACTCTCAGTCTCTCTCCCCAAAGGCTAGCAAGTGGCAAGCAAGAGCTCTGTCCCACTCCACTGCTCGCTGCAAGTGAAACCCAGCCTGGGAGCCCACGGCTATTTGGTGAGCACAGGTCCCATTGAGCAAAGCAGGAGGTCTGTGTTTGGCTGCCAGAACCAGGGCTGGATCTAGGGGTGGGGGAAGGGGGGTAGTCTGCCCCAGGCGCCGCCAGGGAGGGGGCGCCGGAAGCAGCTCCCAGAGCGTGCAGGCGGCAGCATGGGCAGCCGCGCTGCCTTTTGCTTGCCCCGCGGAACAGGGGGTGACCAGTTTGCCGTGCAACCCCTGTCCTGAAGGGCAGGAAAAGGGCAGTGTGGCCGCCCACGCCATTCGCTTGCCCTGCAGGAGAGGGGGCAGCCGGCCGGCCCCTGTCCCATGGGGCAGATGCATGGTGCGGGCAGCCTCACAGGCTCCCGCGCTGACTTTTGCTTGCCCCGCGGGACAGGGGGTGGCCGGCTTGCCGCGCACCCCCTGTCCTGCAGGGCAGGCAAAGGGCAGCACGGCGGCCCACGCCACTTGCTTGCCCCACAGGAGAGGGGGCAACCGGCCACCCCGTCCCGCGGGGCAGGTGGATGGCGCGGGCAGCCTCGCAGCCCCCACACTCCCTTTTGCTTGCTCCACAGGACAGAGGGTGCACGGCAAGCCGGTCACCCCCTGTCCCACAGGGCAGGCGAAAGACAGCGTGGGGGGCTGCAAAGCCGACCGCGCCATTCGCTTCTGAAGCGAATGGTGCGGGCGGCTTCCCAGCCCCCCGCGCTGCCTCTGGCGCGCGGCGTGATGACGTCATCAAAATGACGTCATCACGCCGCGTCTGGAGTGCGCGCGAGCTCTGCGCGCGCACAAGGGCCAGCAAGCGTTGCCCCGGGAGCTGGGATCGTTAGATCCGGCCCTGGTCAGAACTGCCTATCAGGGTTTGCAGGGATGAGATAGGAGTGCCCGTGGCTACAGGACACCCCCTTCCCCCTCCCTCCCCTGGGTGTCTTCTCCTAACTTGTAACCACTTTGCAGCTCCGTGGTTGGAAGGAAGACCTGCCAATCAAGGTAAGCTGGGCTTCCATTCGGGTTTCCAGGGCGACAGAAGGAGCGCAGAAAGAGTTCAGGCATTCCCCTGGCTCCGTTGCCAGGGGAATTGATTGCTGGCACATGAGTGTCTGGCTTCCCAGACCATGGCCGAACGCACCGAACCAGGCCTCTTTTGAATGCTGGTTCGTTGGCTGTGGACAATTACAAGCTGCTGGATCGCAATCGCGCAATCACCATTTTTGTGGGTTTTTGAAGTTCGTAATGTGGTTTGTGCCCATCTCTAGTCCAAACACAAAGTTTTACTATCCAAGCATTGCTCAGGTAGGGTCTAACAAACTAAATATCCCTTAAGGTTCTTCTCCTGAAGGATTCATTTATTTTTGAAAAAATTATATTCATTTGATAAAATGAAAAGATGTACATAATAAGAAGTTGAACATGCCTAATAGGTACAAGGTGAGCATGTCAACCTAAGGCATCTCAACCCTGTGAAATTAAGATCTCTTATCTCTCACGTTCTGCTGCAAGTTCCATCCTTTCCACAACCCTCAGGTGAAACGAATCTCATCCCAATTAATGTCTCACTGTGCTTGTTTATGGTTTGTTCTGTAATTATTGCAATTAATATCAAAGCAAAACCAGTTCTCCCTCTAAACAGCATGCAATGGAAAGGAAACTCCACAGTTTTCTTTTGTTACATTCTTCTTTCTTCTGTTATTATATCCTCTGCCTCTGAGTTCACTGTCCTACAGCAGCCAGTGTTTTTCTAAAAAGGCCTAGAGTGGGCACACCTTTCCTTAAAGAGATGGGGAAGAGAGGCTCTGGTCTTTTTTGTTGAATGCAAACTTTAGCCGTGATGGGAGATATACTCATCATGCGGGTTATGGGGTGGAACTTTGGCTTCCTCTCTCCCCTCAATGCTTACTCAGCTGTGCTAAATGATCCCTTCCAGTTGGCACTGTCCTGCTTGCCTGAAGCTCTCCAAACTTTATCCCCTGACAAAGCAAATCTGCAGCTGCCTGCCTAGATGTTTTACCCTCCATGTGCCACCATATGTCCTTTCCTTGTCAGTTTGCCTCACCCTCATTCTACTGTTATTTAAGCTAATTGGCTGCTGTGGTGTTTTTTATTTTACTAAGGTTCCAGTAAAAAACACAATCGCACTTATTAATCAAATTTTTCCGGAGGATGTAACAGCCTTATTCCACCGTTGTCTGACAACCAGTTACTTCCAATGATGGATGGGGTGGCCATGGGAAGCCCTCTCAGCCCGGTTATAGCAAATTTCTACATGGAACATTTTGAAAAAAAAAAGGTTTAGAATCAGCACTCCTCAAACCTACAGGCTGGTTCCAGTTCATGGATGATACCTTTAT
Organism: Eublepharis macularius; assembly: GCF_028583425.1. Taxonomy (NCBI): domain Eukaryota; kingdom Metazoa; phylum Chordata; class Lepidosauria; order Squamata; family Eublepharidae; genus Eublepharis; species Eublepharis macularius. The sequence goes on from NC_072790.1 coordinate 241,101,203, forward strand.
CATTTGGAGCCATGGTGAGGAAGAATTTATGTTTAAACCACCTCAACAATATCCACCTGAACGTACAATTCACCATCGAGAAAGAAATCGAGGGTAAACTCCCATTTCTAGATACCTTGGTCATCTGCAAAGCAAACTTTCAATTAGGTCACAAGGTCTACAGGAAACCAACTCACATGGATTGGTACTTAAACAAAAACTCCAATCACCACCCTCGACAGAAAAGAGGCATTAAATAATAATAAAAACATTAGTAGACTGTGCAAGGTGGATATGTGAACCACACTTTCTCAACGAGGAAATTAATCAGCTAAACCATGCACTTCAAGCAAATGGCTACTCCAGAAATGAAATCAGAAGAGCAATTAAACCAAGTATAAATCAAACAACCAAGAAAAAACAGTCTTCCCCAGGAAAAGAGTTTTTGCCATATATCAAAGGAATCACTGACCAGATGGGAAAACTTATGTACTACAAATAGTATTCAGACCCACCAAAAAAATACAACAGATGCTATGATCAGCAAAAGACAGTAGAGACCCCCTTACCTCTGCAAGGGTATACAGCATACACTGCAGCTGTGGGACCACATCGGGACCACACAGCGTTGCATACAGACAAGAATAAAAGAACATGAAAGACATTGCAGACTTGGCCAACCTGAAAAATTAGCAGTGGCTGAACATAGCCTAACTCACACCGGACACAGTATCTTATTCCAGGACACTAAAATACTGGACAACACATCCAACTACTTTGTCAGATTGCACAGGGAAGTCATTGAAATTCACAAGCATAAGCACAATTTCAACAGGGAAGAAGAGACTTTAAGAATGAATAGGGCATGGTTTCCAGTCCAGAAAAACACCAGACTAACAAAATACCCGACATCTTACAATAGCTCTGCAGATAAGATTAGCATATCAACCACCAATCCATATGCAAAAGAACCTCCTCAGGATACAGTGAAGCTTCCCCCTATTAGCATGCCAAAACCTGGGAAACTCTTACAGGATGACTCAGCCCAAACCCACCTTCCTGAGTAGATATAAATTAACTGCTAACATTTTCTCCACACATTGACACTGAGAGAATTCTGTCTTTCAGTGCTACTCCTCTGAAGATGCGAGTCACAGCTGCTGGCAAAATTTCAGGAACTACAATGCCGAGTCCAATGCCGAGAAAATCTACAACAACTAATATTCTCCAGCCATGAAAGCCTTTGACAATATATTTTTTATTACTATTTGAAATTTTTCTGATGAATTCTCCAGTATAACTTAATGTTAAATATGACTCAAAAAAAGGGGGGGGGCGTTTATTCTCTCTGCAATTTGGCAGTGTGGATCTCCTAGGGGCATACTACAACCTCTCTCTGTGTTGTTCAGTTTGGGTAGAAAACATGAAGGTACAGACCTGAGAAAGTAGAGGTAGGTGGTCTTCCACTGAAACCAATGGGTAATAATAACAAAATAGAATTGTCACTCAAATAGGTAGTCTCCTATTTAATTGGGGGAAATTAGCTAAAGTAAACAAAGCAAGATGTGGGTAACTGGGATCTCCATCAATGTTCATGGTGATTCTTCCCTTTAGAGAACTCTCAAAATGAACCAGGATCAAAGCACACATACAACTCACACTGCAAACACATGCAAGGCTAGCTAAGAGGAAACCACAGAGGAGTGGGGATATTTGAACAAAAAAGCACACTTTTAAAGATGGATGCAGCAGCAAAATAACCAGCATTTATCAGAGAAGAGAAGGTGTTCCCATTGGATTTTCGGGTGTAAGGTACAAACTCAGAACGCACACACACTGCTATGGAGCTACTAATTATAGGGCAACATATTCACTGAGGGCAAGCAGAAGTGACAGCTCAAAAACAATGACTTGACAGTTTTTTTCCAGAGGTGGACAATGATTTGGGAGAAAGCTGATGGGTTAATGGTGCTTGATGACACTGTAAGTACCAGATGGGAAAAGCTACCAGGTTTGAGAAGTGGTGCTTAATTAAGGTAGCTGAGTCAGAGGAAGGGTAGCTGGGTTTGGCAAGATTAATTCAGGGTGAGGCAACGGCGTCTTGGGAGATTCTTTGCCTTAAAGTATGCATCTCTCCTGGGGTGGGGAGGAGGCTGCCAGCTAGCTAGCCCCTCCTCTCTCCTCCATGCTTATTTCTGGCTGACATTCATTTTGGGCCATTTTGGGCCAGGCAGTGCCATACATTTATGATATTTCAGTTCCTTTGGGAATTAATAACAAAAAGGAAAAGAGTGAAACAAACTCTCATGCACAAGTATGCAACTCATAGCTGAAGCCCGTCTCTACCTGTTTTATGACTGGTGGGTTGCCCCGTGTCCTGTGCCTCATGGAGAACGGAAGGGACCACAGAGTGGCGTTGTTGCTTGCTTGGAGAAATGAGGCCCCTTAAAAGCCATGGGTGGAAAGACTGCACTTTTGGGGTGGGGTGGCACGAGGGGTGCCTACTACATTTATTATTTATGAAATAAGATTTATGAAAGGTGAATATACCAGTTAAGGGCTCAGAATTAAACCGATCAGGCAGCCCATGGCCTCAGCCCATTCCTTTGCCTTCCAAGCTTGTCTGCCTATATTCTCATAATAGCAAGGCTATAAAGGCTGATCGATACCTAATTTGAGAACACTTTTGTATTCTTTCAAAAGAAAAGAGAAAAGCAGAAAATATATGTGTATGTATATGTATGTGTGTATATATGTATATATATTTCTTTCCTCTATTTTATTCTAGCCAAACCTGTTTACTTGGATTTTCATATTGATAAGGCTAGGATAATCACATTAAGTATATAGTTAAAACACAGTTTTACCTTTTCAAATATATTAGCACCTTCATCTATTTTATTTTGACCATCTGTACTCATTTTCTTGGATTTTCATATTCATAAAGTTAAAGAGAACAGGTGATAATCTGAGTAGAGTTATTAGGATCCAAAAACCCATTAATCTAAACTGTATAGTGTTATATAAAAAAGAAGGGGTAAGGAAAGAAAAAAAAAGGCTTTTTAAGTCAGAGGTTAAGTCTGCATTAGTAAGTCCTGCTATGTCCCATAATTCTGATAGTTGTTTTATCTTCTCTCTTCATGAAAGGTAGTATATCCAGTCCTTAGTCCTCTTTCTTCTTCTTCTTTTTTCGTGAGGCATGGTACATCCAGTCCATATTCTCTCTGCACCACCAAAGACAGATTTCCTTTTCGTTATCTTCCAGCCAATTCTAAGGGGGGTCAGTATGAATGCAGTTACTGGTCTGTTCATTATTCTGATTTAAGATCGTCTGCATTCTCTCCTCCTCTTTCTGCGCTAGCATGCCTGCTTCTTTCCGTGCAGGTCTGTTTCGTGGCCCCAACTTTCCTTTTGTAGTGATTTGTTTCTTAAAGGGAGAGTTCTGGTCAGATCGCCCATTTTGGAAGCTGTGTCGCAGATCATTTTGCTCCGTTCCCATTAATTCTGTTCCTCCAGCAATTTTTTCTGGATCGTAGATCTTTGTAGACCTCTCATCCTTTTCCACTCCCAGTCGTGGGTCAGCTTTGACATCTCTTGCAAGCCTGCATGTATCTCCTCCTCCCACGAAGCCATTTCAGGAGGTGGTAAAAAAGATTTTGTTTTGGTTAATTATTTTCAAAGGTGTCACTGAGAGAGCCTCTTTAGAATTCCTCTCCTCTGCCCCTCCCAGCTCGCTTGAGTGGCTCGCGTAGTTAGGCTGAATTGCCCCGTATAACCTCGTATAATCATAAATCGGTCCACTTACTTAGAGGAAGGCAATAGGGTCAGTGAAGAATTGTTTTTTTTTTTCTTGTCTTGTTAAGAATCCGGTTGATTTACTGTGATTTCCTTCGGCCTGCTGGACTCCCGGTTAACAGTTAAGTAGCCATGTTGGCTCCTTCTTTGGTCCCCGCTTCAGGAACTGGTGTCTGGGCTTCAGGAGGTTTGCCAGTCCCCCTAAGGTCTTCCACCTTGTTCCAGCCTGCCTCCCCTCTCTGGGGGGAGGGCTTGGGGGGTCTGATCTCTCAGCTCCGAAGGAACCAGGAAGGTCACATTAGGGAGCTCATAAAACTCCCCTATCGTAATTTCACTGCCTCTCCTGGAGTTTTCCACTTTTGTGCATAGAGTAGTCTTGCTGCCCTAATCAAATATAAATACAAAGCTTCTTTCTAACTGGCTGTCCATTATTCCCAACAAAAAAGTCTCTGGTTTCATATGGATTTCAACATCTTCTGAACCAATTACTCCTCCTTTCTCCTGCCTACACATATCGAGTTCCTTCCATCTATCTTCAGATTTGTCCTCAGTACTTACCAAATTCTTCAGAGTTGGAGAATGAAATTGAATGCAAAGTCTTGTACCGAGGGAGCTTTTATACAGGTTTTGAGAGTGCGGGGCAAGATATGATTCATATCCACAGCCTCCAATTTCCTTCTGCTGCTGAAGGCCTCATAGCTCCCCCTGCCCACGGCATCATTTTTGTAAGTCTAACCATTTTCTTCTCCTTATAATAGAACAGACTGCTCTTGCAGTTCTTTTTCATTTGGGATCATGAGTCGCACGTGCGGAAGTTCTGCAAATTGCTCTGTATTGATTTACAATGTTATTTATCCCATTTTGTAGGACATGTAAGTAATGACTCAAACCATTTGGAAGCACATCCATGGAGACTTACCTCTACTCTAAATTATATCAGTGGAGACCTGTCATTACTGGGTTGGGGGGGGGGGGGTTGATGTTTGCCGACCATCATCATCTATCTACACACAGACACAAATCCACACTCACACCCACCAACAAACAGCTCTTTTGAAAAGCATAAGGTTTCTGTGGTTATTCGATCTTGGCAAAGTCTTCATGTCTTACCCATCTATTTAGAATTACCCGTCCTCCAAGTTTTTAATGTTGGTGTTATCGGAACCCATTGATGGAAAGTAATCCAAAATTTAATTTAATTTCAGTCTACTGACTGTCAGTTGTTGAGGGTGAATTTGGATGACTAATAGATGTAGCTCTCTCTATGAAGACAATTATATGGTCTTAATGAAAGCAATTAAAAAAGATTTGGAAAGATGGAAGGACTTACAGATATCATTTTTGGGAAGAATTGCAGCAGTAAAGATGAATATCCTCCCCAAACTCCTATTAAGATAGCTAAAATGTCTCTAAATATGCCAAACAAATGTTGGAAATGTGAAATTAAGGTGCGTACATATTACCATATGTGGTGGACATGTAAAAAAGCTGTGGAGTTTTGGAAGGACTCATAGAATGATCCAACAGATTCTCAAAATTCCTATACCACTGAATCCTGAACTTTTTCTATTAAATCATATAATGGCTCAGGTGAATAAAAAACAAAAACATTTGATTCTGAATATAATTACAACAGCTAGAATTGTGAGATTTTGGAAAACGACAGATATCCCAACACAAGAAAATCTGATCAAAGAATACGCGATACAGCAGAAATGGATTAGCTATCCAGTTTATTGAAAGAGATAGTATGATATATGAATGATATTTGGGACTCTTTTTACGATTGGATACAAAAGAACTTTGAAGGAACTTAATTCCGAGTTAAGTTGAAGACCTTTATGGACAGTGCTAAAAATGAATGGAAAAATTGTAATAATAAGATGACCTATGGATTACAAAAAGACAATAAGAAAATATATTTGACTGAAAGGTGCAATGTATTTGAATTATGTAACTTGTATTTCCTTCCCCTACCCTTTTTATTCTGTATTTCCCCATCAATAATAAAATTAAAATATCTATTAAAAAAACCAGCTATTCTGAAAAGCATAAGGTTTCTGTGGTTATTCGATCTTGGCAAAGTCTTCAGGTCTTACCCCTCTATTTAGATTTACCTGTCCTTTAATGTTGGTGTTATCAGAACCCATTGATGGAAAGTAATCCAAAATTTAATTTCTGTCTACTGACCATCAGTTCTTGGGGGTGACCCCAAGTACTAATGCACCAAGATAGCATGAAATTTCTCTTTAGATCATCTGCTTCAAGATGGTGTTCCTCCCTTCTTGATCATCCTGCTACTTGGATCAATCCTTATTGGCTCCCTTGAGATTTTGTTATTTCAAATTCACGGCAGTTCCAAGCATGATCAAGTGAAATAAACAAACAATCCGGCTGTGGTTCGAAAATTGCATTATTGGCTTCAGTTGAAGGTAACCATTTGTATGTAGGCAAGGGTTGGGCATCTTTGCTGTTATTGAGTTTATGAGCAGCCTTTGATATGGTGCGTCATGCTAGCCTGCTGTGATGTTGAAAGATCGAGTTAGTTGTCAATGGACATGCTTTAAATCATTCTTTTCAGATCAAAGTTAGAGGTTTGAAGTCAGACACCAGTTGCCTGCCATGTGGAATTTGAATTGTGTTGTTTTACAAGGCTTCGGGCTCAAACACACAATATGTGCAACATGTGTGTGGTCATGGTTGCAAGACCAGACTTGCAGTTAGATGTACATCAGGGAAACTCACTTTAAACAGTGCTTGTTTGTTTAACAATGTGAAAAACTAAGTAAGGAGGTAGAAGGAACCTCTGATTTCTTTTTTACCCTTTTTTCCATCACTGAAACTCGTGGGGAGAGCTTGCCCCTTTTCTCTGGTGCCACATGTCCTAAGAGCTATTTGTGGAGCCAGAGAAAACAGAAGAAAAGCTCCCCCCACCGGCATTTCCACTGGTAAAAATGAGGTAGGAGGGAAACCAGAAACTCCTTCTTTCTTCCTCAGTGCTCCCCTCACAGCACTGAGTGAAAGAGCACTGTTTAAGATGAGCGCCCCAATGAAAGGGCTGCAGGTTATTCATGCACCCATGACCCAGCACATGTTGGGCATGTCATGTATTCAGGTTCTTAGTTTTATCTTCCATGCCATTTAATCTTTGTGTCTGTCCATCTGTCTATCACATCCTCACTTCATCCTCACAGAGGTCAGGGTGATATATCTTTCATGGCATAAGGCACATACAACTCTATAAGGGATTCTCTCAAGATAAGCTCCGGTGCTACAGCATCACATAGCCAAGCAAAGAGTTTTGTCCTGCAAAAGGTATAGATCAAGCACTACCCATGTCCAAGTATAATCTATTGTGCCTCCAAACTGGGAAAAATGGCTTCCTAATAAACTCAGGAAGGCTCCCATGCTGCAGAAATGTGTAAAACAGAAATGTTCGTGGGGGCTTTTTATAAAGAGAGCAGGGCTGTAGTTCTATTCATCGAACAATTTTGGTAGTTTTTCTTAATGCATTTGTGAGTGTCGGCTCCACCCCCTGCGCTGCTTCCGCTGTTATGGGTCCAGTGAAGGGCTTCTCCCTCTGCCTCAGATGTGGGTGGGAGGTGGGGGGGTTAAGGCACCCGTCGTCCACTTTCGCTACCCCGCTGGGCTCTGGCTTCGCTCTTCCCCCTGTCAGGTCTGTGGCTAAATAACAGTTGTGTCCAGACTACCTTCTGCAATCAGACAAGAGTCCGTTGTTTTCAAAAGATTTACTGAAAAAGACAACCATTATAGTCCACTGACCCAGATGCAATATCTGGACTGGTACATGTGTATTGTTACGAATGACAGGCAAAGAGTAAGGTACAAAGTATCAGATCCCAGCAGGCCCAACCTCCCCCCATAGTTCTCAAAACAATCCCTTTGAAGCTGAGAAAGCGAAAGTTTCCCAAGGCTGGAATATCTGTAGCCAAAACATTCCTCTTCTGTGAGATAGCTGCGAGGGAACATCTTGGCACCTGTGAATAAAGCACTCAGAATACTGAAAGAATTAAAATGGAGTCTCTTTGGTTATACATACAGAAAAACCCTTTTGAACCTGACACCCCCTCTCTCTCCTTGCCTCCAGTCGCTCCAGCCTTCTCCCCCCTGGTGTCCTTGGGAGCTCCTTCCCCACCACCACCACCCAATCCTGCCATCCCCCACCCCTCTGTGCCCGTGCTGCTCATCCTGGTTCGCCCTCCACCTTGCCCTTCCACTCCCAAGGCCAATCCTGCTGCGCTTCCCTCCCTCTCGACTCCTCCCCCCATCTGACCTCCCCTCCACCTGCTGGCTGCCCTGTCCCTGGTTCCTCCCCCCTTGGGCGCAGTGGCGCCTCCATTGATGCGGGCCCAGCCTCTGCCCGGGCTGTTGGGGAAAGGGCCGTCCCAGCTGGGGGAGCCGCTTGCGGCACCGCCGCCGGCTCAATCATGGTGGGCTGCCTCCTTCCCGGCGGGCCCGGCCTCTCCACCTTGCGGCTCGGCTGTGCTGCGGCGGGCGGGGCCTCCATCGCAGGCTGCACCGCCTCTGCTGGCAGTACCGCTGCGGGCATCTTCGGGGCCTCCCGGCAGTTCCTTGGCGACATGGGAGAGCCCTCCGTGGGGCCCGGCATTCTCCTCGCCCCTGCCGCTGAACCTGTGAGCGGGCGCGGGCTGGGGGGGGGCTGGGGGGCTGGGCCTCCTGGCTGGAGGGTGGCACCCCCGGCCCCACCACCGAGTCTGGCGGCGCCGGACAGTATTGTTTACTGGATTGATTATACTTTTGAATTCAGGATGATCTTGAGTGTTGCTTTGCCCAAAATGATGAGAACCAGAATAACCTGAACCAGAGTCACCACCAAAGTCCTCCAGTATTTGCACTGGAAGGTCTGCTTGACTGTGGCTGGCATAACTCATCCAGCATTAAAGCTAAACTCCAATTTCTCCAGCAGAAGTCTATGTGTAAACTCATTACTATCAGTTGTAATTATGGGAGATCTCCAGGCCCCAAATTTGTAGAATTGCAGCCCTAGGAAGATCTACTCCTTCAGTATTCCGATTACAGTTTAGTATCATAAGTGGAGCAAGAAGCGACACACCCTCAAGTCAGAAAATCCAACTAGGGTGTCCAGCTTCAGGAGGATGGTGTGAGTTGAAGTGCCAAAAAGGAAGGGACGGATGATCTCCCAAACAAACCTTTAGTATTTATGATCTACGCAAGTGTTTACTGTGAGAAGGAAGCAAGGGCATTCGACGCAGGGAAGCTTGAAAATATCCTCTCACTGGGGAAACAAAGAGCTTCCCTGACCTATCAAATTGCCTGACCTATCACAACTAGTGTGGTACAGTAGTGAGAATGTTGGACTCGAATTGAGAACACCTATGTTCAAATTCCCCACTCTCTCATAGGAAGTTTTTCTCTGACATTGGGTCAGTCGCATTCTCTCTGCCAGACCTACCTCACAAGGTTGTCCTGAGGATAAATGGAGGAGACGTGTACAACTCCTTAGGGACCACATTGAGAAGAAATTTTGCATTTATTATAAAACATATTTTGCCTGTAGTTCTCAGCAAAGAATGATGGCTCTGACAGTTGCTCCTTCGGCAGGACCCAGAACTGCTCTTTCAGTATTCCACCTGCTCTGAGGCAATTGCCACTTGCATTTCGAGCTTTTGCTACTAGAACACCAGGAAGGAGATACTCCCCTCAGCTCAGATGAAGGACCTGTTTTCAAACCCTTCTTCCCATTAGTCACTTCCACCCTGCGTTCAGCAGTGATCGATCCTCCCATAATTTTAGTCCTTTATGTCTTCTCTGGAACTCTTGGTATAGCAAAAAAGAAACCTTTCCTCTCTTCTGTCTGGCAGCCCGTTACATGCTTTAGTAACCATTCCCAATTCCTTTGACCTTTTCCTCTGACATTTATCCTTAATAGTTAACAAATTTTCAGAGCTGTTAAATCCAGAGAAGATTTTTTAAAAGCTGTAGGAAAATTATTCAAATTTTATAGATATATTTAGTGATCTGGGCATCTGAATTCTCCCAGGAATATTAATTTTTTCTTGCAGAGTTAAAAGCCTGTATACTCGTTAATACAATGTGCATATTCCCACCACGAGGACTGTAGAGAGAGAGACCCGCCACTGTTCCTATTTTGTACCTACTCCTGTATATAATTCTTTTCAAACTAGGGTAGATCTTTTCAAATTACTGAGACATAATAATTTGAAGACTTTTTTCCAGAGTTTTCTACCACCCTGAAAATGGGCGAAATTCACACCAGCACATTCTCTGTGGTGGCCTCCACTTTATGAAATGGACCAACCGGAGAAGACAGGAAATGGCCTACTCTCCTGGGTCTCCAAAAACTAGGCGAATCTGAATTTTTCAAGAGGGCTTTTTACACAGATAATATGTCTGTGCTGTATGGAAATGATTCAGAGAGACGTGTTGGTTAAGGGATAGTCTGTATACATTCTTTACTACATAATGTCTGTTGCTGTAAGTATGTTTTACTGGATAATTCCAACGTCATTGATTATGTCATGTTGATTTCCTTTAGGTTTGTTTCAGCATTTTCCCTGCTCTGTATTGGAGATCTGCTTGTTTTTAAATGGGATGTTGGGGGGTATGAAACATTTTCATCCCACCCCAGTTACCCTATGAGAAGGTTGTGGGAACTGGCGTGCAAGGAGAGGCTGTGAGAAGCGGGTCAGTTCAGGATCTCCACCTACATATACGAGGATTGTCCGCAGTACTTTCCAAACTCTCTGAAGTCCTCGATCAAGAGGTGGTTTAGGAAACCAGACACAAAGATTTGTACTGATACAGGCTTCAGAGAGGTGAGGAGACAAACGATTCATATCCATAACATCCAATCTTCTTCTGCTGCTGGAGACCAGATTGCTTTCTTTCTTGACATCATTTCTGTAACTCTGCCCATTTCCTTCCCCCTTTGTTTTATTTACTTATTTAAATACTTAATTTATTTACACTCAGCTTTTCTCACTGAGACTCAAGGCAAATTATGTAGGATAAGCCTATACAATATCTGGGACATTCATTATGTCAGAACTGTGGCTAGATAATGTCCTTACTCCAGACTACCTTCTGCAATCAGACAAAAGCCCGTTGTTTTCAAAAGTTTACTGAAGAAAGAATGCATTATAGTCCACGAGCCTGAATACAATATTCAGGATGGTACATGTGAATTGTTACCAATGACAGGCAAAGCATGAGGTACAAAGTAACAGATCCCAGCAGGCCCAACCTCCCCCCATAGTTCTCATAACAATCCCTTTGAAGCTCGGAAAGCGAAAGTCCTTCGAGGCTGGAACAGCGGTAGCCAAAACATTCCTCCTCTGGGAGATAGCTGCCTGGGAACATCCTGGCACCTGTGAAGAAAGCACTCATAATACTGAAAGGATTAAAATGGAGTCTCTTTGGCAATAGAATACCTGAAAGTGTTCTGAACATGACACATTAAACAATGTGATAGGGTAAGGACTGCAGACATTTGAAAACAGCAGACATCCAATACAGAGTAGAATGAACGCTGAAACAAAGCTTAAGTAAATCGACGTGCCATATTCAATGATATGGGAATTTTCCAGCAGAAGCATATTTAAAGCAGTACAGCCTATCATTTAAACTCCATTTTCTGCAACCTAGAAAGATGAGGACCCAAGGCCATGAAGGGCTTTGCATGTGACAGTCAAAACCTTTAATGGAGCCTGATAATTCGTGGAGTACCTGCAGAATGGAGGTAATATGCATCTTAAAGTTAGCTCCTGATAAAAATTCTGCACCAGCTGGAATCTGAAAGTTGACATTGTGGAAAGACCTGTGTAGAGTGTGTTACAGTAGTCAAGTCTCCATGTTCACATGGTGTGGCTCCAAGAGGCCCAATCAGCCATATCTAGGTATTGGGTCCATCTTCCAATATAAAACAAGCGCCAAGCTACAAGTGACGAATGACACTTGAATGGCAAGTGTATTTCTCCCTGTTCACTTGCCCTCCACTTGTGCTCCACTTGCTGTTCAAGTGTCATTCGTCACTTGTAGCTTGGCCCTCAAACTGAAGAAGGCATTTTTTGCAGTTGCATTAATTTGCATCTTGGCAGTACTGCTAGATCCAGTATAACCGCTAGGCTATTAACTGAGTCTGATAGAGAAAACAGAACCCCATTGAAACTTTGGAGCAGAATGTCCTATCATATCCCTGCCTTCCCAAACAGCATCACTTCTATATTTTCTGCATTCATGTTTAATTTGATTGCTTTCAGCCATTTGACTTCAACAGTCAGGCAGTGACTGAAAATGTCTATTGCATCTCCCAGGGATTTGGACAGCAAGATACAGAGCCTGGTGTCATCTGCATATTGATAATATCCAGATCCATAGCTATGAATGATTTCTTCTAAAGGCTTCACACTGAAGTAGTATAGCGTGGGGTATAAGATTGCACCCTGTACAATCCTGCAAGGTAATTCCTACCCTAAGGACACCTCATCTCTCACAAATACTTTGTGAGTTCATTTCATAAGGAAAGATTTCAACCAGTCCAATGCACATCCTCTGACATTTACTACTGCCTCCAAATGCCTTAATGGAATGACACGGACTACTGTATCAAAGGCTGTCGATAGATCCAGGAGCTACAAACAAACATGGCCTTTATCTACATTCAATTGGAGGTCATCACCTAAAGCACTTGAGGGATCTCCATCCCATAGCCCGGTCTGAGACCCAACTGAAAATGGTCCACCCCACTAAAGCTGGAAGGAAAGCACCTTAAATTAGTGACTGGTTTATGATAGAAATCAAGGGTTCGTTTATGCTGCCATTACATGATTTTATCAATAATAGAATGTCACAGAATGTTTACTTTGTTCCTGCTGTCCTCCTTCATTTTGGTTGATTATAACCCCTGTCAGGAAGTTCTGCTAAGTGCTGTTTACTTTAAAGGTGCTGTTTTATCCCATCCTGCAAGCAATGTTCCCGAATTAAGTCTATGAAATCATAGAGCTGGATGCATTCAATGGGCCACATAAGTGTTCAAACTCAAAAGCCCTGATTAAGTTATTCCCTTTGGAGGACTCTCTAGCCTCTCCTTCTAGAACACCAGGAAGGAGAACCTTCCCTCAGCAAAGATAATGGTTGTGTTCTCACACACGTCTGCCTATTAGTCACTTCCTTCTTGTGTTCAGCTGCCATCTACTTTAGTCTGCTCTTGATCCAAAACTTACAAGAGAACAATTTACTTACAACTTGCAAAAACAGTCACTGTTCACCACCATGTTGGTTCCTAAAGATGGTCCAATGCCGTGGTCGGCTACTAAGCCACTGAATATTGAAGGAGACACACTCTTAAAGGAGACTGCAGCCAGTTATTGATATTACACTGAAATACAAAACTACTTATAAAATGCAAGATAAATCCAATATATTATTAAGTCTGTAAGGTCAAAAACTATTTAAATGGAAAATCCACTGTGATTCTAGCTGTAACAGTTTCTGTTGTATATTCATTCCTTCTATAGTATCCAACACATCCAATACAGAAACTTAAGATTCTTCGATGAATCATGACACTAGGCAAAGTGTTCAACTAAAGGGGCTTCCATAAATTTATGCTTGATTCGTGATAGATGTGACAAGGAGTGGGGCCCACATGGTCTGAATTATAAGAGGTGGTGAATCATAGGTGGAGATCCAGTGGGTGGGCAGGTCCTGGCACCCTAACCCTAACCTCAACCATTCCTCCACAGATCCCTCTCCCTCCTCCTCCTCAAAAAGTTTAAAGAATTCCTCTTCCCCCAGAGGCAAGACCTCTTTGGCCTTCTCCACAGCCCCCACAGGTGAATCTTTGGGAGCAGGAGTCTCTGCTGCCTCTGAGCCCCCCCCATATTGCTTCCCATGGGGCAACTGGGACAACCTTTGCACTTCCCCCACAACCACCCTTGGCTCCCACCCAAAGCCTCATAGTGCCAGCAAACAAGAATTAAGGAGGGAAAAGGGGGGAGAACACTGTGAAGCCCTCAGCAGAGATGCCCACTAAGCTTGGCCACAGAGCCTGGCATCGGCCCTGAGACCTGAAGGTGGGTAGATGCCTACCACACCACTCCCAGAAACCTGACTTGAGTAGGCAGCAGAAAAGGTACCAATAATAAATAATAGCATGGCCCCAGAGCCTGGCAGCAGCCCTGAAACCTGAGGGTGGGTAGATCCATACCGCACCATTCCCAGAAACCTGACCTGAGTACGCAGCAGGAAAGTTACCAATAATAAATGATAGGTTTGCCCCAGAGCCTGGCAGCAGCCCTGGAGCCTGAGGTTGGGTAGATCCCTACTGCACAAGTCCGAGAAAAAATTCAAGCTCCAATGCACTCTCCCTCTCTCTCTCAAATGCCATCAACAGCTCTCTCCCACTTCACTATCTACTGAAACTGAAAGCCAGAGCTAAGAGCGCTGGTTTTTTTATAACCAGAGGTCCCATAGAGCAATACAGGAGGTCTATGGTTGGTGGTCAGAACTGCCTAACAGGGTTTGGAAGGATGAGATTGGTGTTCCCATGACTACAGAACACCCCTCCCCCTGCTCTTTGCTCCCATGTAACAAAATGGGCACTCCACGCTTGGAAGGGAGACCTGCCTATCAAGCCAGTTTGCTGTAGTGGTTAAGAGGGCAGGACTCTAATCTGGAGAACTGGGTTTGATTCCTCACTTCTCCACTTGAAGCAGCTGGGTGACCTTGGGGCAGTCACAGCTCTCTGGAGCTCTCTCAGCCCCACTCACCTCACAGGGTGTTTTGTTGTGGGGATAATAATGACATTCTTTGTGAACCGCTCTGAGTGGGTGTTAAATCATCCCGAAGGGCGGCATATAAATCTAATGTTATTACTATTGTTATAAGGTAATGTGGATTTAGATTGGGGTTTCCAGGATAACAGAAGGAGTTCAGACAGATTTCAGACAGTCCCTGTCTACATTGCCAAGCGAATTGACTGAAGGCGCCAGACTGTCTTGCTTTACGAACTGCTGACGAACGCCACAAACAGAGCTGGGAATGAACTCATGTTTGTGGGGAACGGGTCCTCATGAACAGCTTCCTCGTGAACAGCAGATTGGGCTGTCCTTGACTTTTTTTTGTTCGTATTGCTGTTCGTGCGCATCTCTACTCAGGTATCGCTACATTCAAAAGCTTTCATATTAGATGTGGGGGGTCTGGGTCAGCCATTTATACCAGTACAACCTGGAAGAGTACAAACCCCCTGGGGATAGGGGGTTGAGTGATTCATAGTTGTTTTGCAGCTCTCTTTGCTATTCTCTCTCCTGTTTCTTGCCTGTGCTCAACTGTCTTATCTGTAAGTGTGGGGGTGTATGAAGTAGAGGCGCCTGAGAACCAGCTGAATGACCTTGGAGCCTTGGTTCCTACTTCTCTTTCTCTTCCCAGATTTTCCACCAGAAAAATTGTGCCTAGCCTAACAGAATTCTGCTTGAAAAAAAGGGGAGGGGAGAGGAGAGTATAACAGACCTACTGTCCCTGACCCGGGCGTTTCTGTCAGTTGTTATGTACAGAGCTGCAATGGGGGTGATCTCATAAGAAGGACCTTTTACTCAACCAGCCTGATCCAATGAAGTGAAGTGACTGAAGAGAATCCCCTGGCAGAGCCTGACATTATGCTGACGCCAACACATTAACAATCAGCCAACATGCTGTTCTTGGTCAAGCTTTAAAGAATCAATCCACTAGTGAGGCAGTCAGTTCAAGGTCGATCCAGAAGCTCCGCCATCCCTCTGGGGTAATGGGTGTGTGTCCCCCATTTTGCCAGCCTGCCTCCTCCGGCTGATCAATTGGGGATTAGTGCACAGAGGCCCAAATTGCCTGAAGATTGGCTCCCTCCTGGCAACTCTACATGGAAGGCTGATGGCTGGCTTTGGGCCAAGTGTAAAATTTCAGCCAAACCTACCTCCCACGGTTGTTGTGAACGTAAAATGGAGGAAAAGAGAATAAGATCAGCCGCTTTGTTTCCTCTTGGGTGGGGCAGGTGGGTTATATCATTTGTTATAAATCACATTTGGGCTGAAGTTCGATCTTGCTTTTGCTTCACCCGTTCCTGTTGCAGCTCTGTTGGCAAGAGGAAGAACTGCTTCTTCAGTATTTGAACTTCCTTTAAATATCTCAAGTGCAGTGATCGGCAGGGATGTAACATGAAGGGAGCAGAGGCAGAGTCTCCACTACATAAATCAGACCTCCCAATGAGTTCTTGCCTTCTTCTACTTCCATCCCCAGTCCCTCTCCTCAAGTATTCTGGAATGTTAAAATCCTAATGAAATCTTCAGGTCTGTTTTCTTGGAAGGGGAAAGAAGTGGGGTGTGTATGTGTGGAGAAAAGGGAAACAGACAAATCGGCAGCTAGAAAACATCTGACCTACTCTTTAAATCCTTGTGCAAAATGCCCTCTCTAAATTCCTTTTTTCAACTTCATCTCATGCATTTCTTAAGATAATCTCGCTTGTACCTGTGAAACTGACTAGCATGAAACAAAAGCCCTTGGGAAGGGATAAACGGAATGGAAACCCTGCAATTCTTAGCAGAGATCAGTTTGGTTTCAGACCCCTCTTTTTTTAAGCAAATGAGAACGCAAGGAGGAAGAAGAGACTGGAGGGCATGCTGGTGTGGTTTTGCCTAGAATCTTCTGGGGCTAGATGAAGTACAGAGGTTCTGTTGCCGTAAGTGTGGTGGGGAAAAGTCTCTTTGGCATCAGTCAAGCAAATTTACGTACCCATGCAAAGCAAAGAAGTTTTTAAAAAGAGGGAAGCTTTTCTGGACACTCTTGTTCTGTGCATGTTCTCTAAGGAAAGGAAAGAGAAATGTGCTACTACAAATTCTTTCCCCTTTGAGACACCAAGGATTCATGAAGGCTGTTTCTGGTAATCCGTTTTGTTCTCCGCCTCGCAAACTGGAAAAGGAGGTGGGGGTAGATCCCTTCAAGAAACAAGGTTAGTTGTTGTAGTCGAGAACTGAGATGGGAGGGATCACAGCAATCAGCTGCAGGTTGGTTGAAGAGAGCCCTCCCAGGTACGATTCCTCCCATTCTTGCCTCTTGTGCATAAGGAAAATACACAGAAAAAGGGCACCGCATAGTAAGACAAGGTACAGGAACAAAATACTACTACATCTCACAGCACAGCCCACAGTTCCCCAATCCGTTCAAATGACATGGAAAATCTTCCACGAGTCTCTGAATGGATTCCAAAAGGCATTACATGAATTCTTGTACTAAATATGATGGTTCTGTTCATCTTGTTAAGAGTATCTGGGTCATCCGCTTGGGAGCAAAGAGAAATTTGTTAGAAAGTTTTGTCTTGGAAACTAATTCCGATTATGTTTGCTGGTTGTCAACACTCGTGAAAAAGCAACACCAAGACAGGAGTCCAGCTTGCGACCCGTTGAGTTGCTGATAGCTGGGACCGCTTCACAGCATGGCGGGGTTCTCCACCACAGGATGCATTATTAGGGAGCTGACTTCCTCACTTACCTGCCTTTTGGAATCCATTCAGAGACTCATGGGAGATTTTCCATGTCCTTTGAACTGATTTGGGAACTGTGGGCTGTGCTGTGAGTTGTGTTATGTGTCACTTACGACTTCTATAAAGATTAGGTAGACATACGGTCGAGGTTTTGGTACTTTGTCTTAATACTTACCGTAGTAGGTTTTTGTTCTTGTGCAGGGGCGGCAAAAGAGAGGCAACCAAGAAGACAAGCTGCAGGGGGTACTGCAGGGTCAATTTCCTATCAATAAGACCATCCTTGCTTCCTCTTGCAGTTACCTCTAAGCCTCTTAAAAGAGTTCCACCTTCAGAACTTTCTGTGTTGGACCAGGCCACTGGGGTATGTGGGTAAAATTCCTCTATACGCATGCTAAACATATAGCCACCAAACAATACAATCCAGCCTTCACTGTAACCCTTGAGAATAATTTAAAGAGAATTGGATTGTCAGGAACTGCCACCAGCTCAAGAATAAATGCAGAGACAGCACCCCAGAAACTTTGGATCAGCTCTTTATTGTCTCATGGAGATGCGGTATGATTCGGAACACTGTTAGTTGGTCTCCATCATCAGCAGCTCATCAACTATAGTAACGTAGTCCCTAAAGCTGAGGACATCATTGCTAACGTCAGCAACAGTTTTTTTAATGGTGTTTGAAGCATTCGGAAGCTGTGGGTGGAAAGTGAAAAATGTAAGTTAGTTACGCATGTGGTATCCTCTAGACTATTAATTTTGTATTAGATATTTTATTGGTTTTCTCATAACGATAGGCATAGGGGAAAGGGGAGTAGGAAAAGGAGAAATAATAGAAAAGTCATACAGTCTGCTTGAATCAGCATTCTCTTTATCTACATATCATATTTCACACTACCAATCATTCGACTGTGGTTACTAGTAACAAATTACAATACTGCCTTGATATAGTTACTACATTCAGGTCTTTATACTTGTTTTTCATCCAGTTGTAAAAAGGGGTCCATGGGGCAGCAAAATCTGCTTCCATTTGTCCTTTCATTAGGGAAGTTAGTTTGTCCATTTCCGCATTTTCCTTTATCTTCACTATTAGTTCCTCTTGCTGAGGTGTTATTAGTCGTTTCCAATAAAACACTACTAGAATTCTTGCTGCTGTTACTACATGTATTATGAAGTATTTCTGGTCTTTGTTCAGCTCTTCTGGTATACAGATTAACAAAAATATCTCTGGTTTAAAGGGAATTAAGGTCTGTAAGATTGTTTGTAATAATGTATGCACCATTATCCAGAATTTATGTACCTCTTTACAAGTCCACTACGAATGAGAGAATGTTCCTGTATGTTTCCCACATCTACAGCATATTTTATAAATTCTCTTTATATAGAACTGACTTAGTTGTTTTAACATTCACTTTCCATATCTTATTCCATTGCATCGAATCAATACTATATCCTGAATTTTGTGTCCATTTAGTCTTATTTTTCCACCCCCTCATTTTTCCTCTTCCTTTGCATTAAAAATAAAAATTTTATCAGTTTTTCATCGGAATCACATAACAGTTTTTCAAAAGCATTTTGTTCTGAGTAAAAACCTCCCAGTTTTTTAATCTTTATTGTGTCGGTATTCAATCTGGGCCCTTGACCAACAGTCTAAATTAATGCCTTGTCTCTGTAATTCCTCCTTTGTTTTTAATATTCCTTTACCATCTAGAAAGTCTTTATATCTAGTAATTCTATCTAGAGAAAATACATTTGGCTGTTAAAACGCTTCTAAAGGTGACACCCATTGTGGAATTTTAGAGTAGATTAGCAATACAATTCTTTCCCATTTTGTTATAACAAATTTCTAATCAGATGGTTCTTGAAATACTTAAGTCCATTAGTTTTTCCATACCATATAAATGCTTGCCATTCTAACTTCATGTCCTTCTAGGGCCAAAAGTCTTTCAGAGATCTCTCAGTGTCACAAAGGGTATTAGAAGTGGAGCAGGTGACAATACCCACCCTCCGCCGGTATCAGGAGTGGAGGAGGTGGCAATGCCCACCCTCTGTCATCACCCATTTGGTATCAGGAGTGGAGGAGGTGGCAATGCCCACCCTTCGTCATCACCCATTTGGTATCAGGAGTGGAGGAGGTGGCACTATGGAGCTATTTTTGTATTATGACAGTATGAAGGGAAACATTGAAGTGTAGTGTTTAGTGTTTGTAGTTCATTCCCCCCCCTTTTCTTTTTCCACCCCCATTTGTCCCTTCCCTCTCCCCTTTCCTTGTGATAGTCTGGTGTAGTGTTTTGTAGTTATGAAAATAAAAAAAATTATAAAAAAAAAAGGAGTGGAGGAGGTGGCAATGCCCTTCTTACATTCACCCAGATGGGATAAGAAGCCACCCTCTTCAACCTACTGGAATAAGCCACTGAGCAGACAACAATGTCCACTCAATGTTCACTCTCCCTGAGTCAGGAGCCAAGCATGAAGCAATGCCTGCCCCCCCCCCCAACCTGCTGGAATCAGTAGCAGACAGGGTGGCAATTCCTGCACCCCCTTCTCCCAGCTGGGATCAGGAGTGGAGGAGGTAGTAAAGCCCTCAGCCCACCTTCACCTTTCAGGATTAGGCATGGAGCAGGAGGCAATGCACTGCTCATCATGACCTCAGGTAGGTGTGCACACAGCCGAACGCTCTGCCCGTCTGCCTTCTGCCGTGGGTACTTTGAGCATGAGGCGGGAGAGAGGGTCCTCATGGTGGTGGGCACTGAGTGCACTGGGAGGACTTAGTAAGAAAACTGGGAGAACTTTGCACTCGCTCAAGGGAAGAAGGGCAAAATCCAGAATGTCCGGCTAACTAACAATAACCTCTCAAGTTTCCTTGCAGGTTATCTGACTCTGCAGTTCCATCTCAGTAAGGAGCGAGGTAGCACTTAGAGGTAAGAAGGAGATGGGGTGGTACAGCTCGCTGATTTGTGCTGGCTGCCCCATCACCTGAACTTGCCAGACCACTAGCCTTTTCAGGTGAGGTTTGGCGGGGGAGAGGATGGTGGCAGCGGCTCCAACTTGACTCAGAGGCAGTTGCCCAGAAAACTATTCTTGACCAGGTGTTTGTAACTAACTGTTGACTTCCTCCCGTAAAAGTAAAATCACCCCAAGGCAGAGCGCTTCCTTGCCAGAGGGTGTTGTATCATCTGGTCGCTAGCTGCACCTGTGGGTGATAGTCTGAACTGCTGGCATCTGATGAGCCAGGAAGATGGTCGCTGCACATGGGAAGTTGCTGCCAGGGGGTGGGGGATGTGTTTGCGGAAGCAGGGATGGACTTGGGCAATCTGACATGGGGAGGGACTGTCAGTCCACACTGGGGAAGGGAATCTCCCCAGTACTGCAGCATGGCTGTCGAGGTCCAACCCACGTTCTTGCATTGTAGAGTTGCAGTGATGTGTTTAAGCGGCACTGCAGCAAGTTTGTGGGCAATTTTCATTCCCCTTGCTTCCAAACGGCCTCCTGGCCTCCCACATGGTTCCCAATGGGCGTTCCTGTCACTCATTGAAGACTCCACCTCCTCCCACTTGCTTCTGTGGAACCTGGGAACTAATTAGGGTTGCCAATCTCCAGATGGTAGCTGGAGATCTCCCAGAATTACAACTGGTATCCAGGCAACAGAGGTCAGTTCCCTACTATCTGGCACAACTTTTCAGGGAGGGGGAACCTGTTTCTTGTGGTGGTGGAAGCAGCGGCATGGATTTTCAGGAACACAAAGCTGCAGCCACCAGCCTGGCCCTCATCGGAAATGGGGGCTGGATGGGCGAGAGGGTGGGTGTTCGATCTTGACCTTCACTGTCACCTCTGCCCCCCTACCTGGCAGGGATGTCTGCCAGGGGGGCTATTAGAGGCTGCGGGGATCGCGGCCTCCCCATTGGCTGCACCACTGCTTTCCCTTTGCCTGCATTTCTAGGGAGGGGTGTGAGCATTGGCTGTTGTGAGTGGGGTTGTCAGGGGAATGGCGGGCGGGTACTCCTGGCAGTGGCCACACCTCGCTTTGTCACGCTCAGGTGCTGGTGGGACTCTCCTGCAAAAATCCATAGGGAGATGTGGAATGGCGCCCCATTTACATCAGCACATGGGTGACAATGCTGCCTCGGGGCATAGAATTGAGCTGCCCGTGTGCTTTCCTTGAGGGTAATCAAAAGATAACTCAAAGCAAGCACAGCAGGCAGAATCGTGCCTTTACAGTGAAGCACCTTTATCCACTCCTAAATTCTCAGCAACAGACTTTTTGCCAACTGTGTGGAGATCACAGATTGTTGCCGAGAATATAGAAGTGGTTCTTATAAGAATTTGTGACATTTAGCTATTGGGAAATAGTGGATAAATGTGCTTCACTATCTTCCTAGCGGTTGAACGTATTAGCTTTAAATGACACTCTTTTTCCTAGCAGTATTTATTGGCACACAACAGAAGCAGACGTTACATAACGGAGTCTTAGCATTGCTATCTAAAATGCTTATATATGATTCTAGTGGTGATTTTGATTGAATTTACACACCGTGGTCCATTGTTGTGTTTCATTCCTTCCACCAATAAACTGGCCATTAGCAAGGTGAGGCAGGAATTCCTAGAAAACAGCCCTCCACCAGCAGTAGGGAACCCAATAGTGAGAATGGGTGTCCGGATTCTAACGAAATCCAAAATGCTTTGATCTCCTGAACGGGACTAGGAAGTGTAGGATCTCTTGATTTATCAGTTGAATGGGGTCTTCAGTGAGGGGCTGCATTTTTCCATTGAAGAGAGGGTCTCTGTGTGGAATGTTTCCAACGTCTGGTGCATTAGGCATAGCAGAGATCATTGGGGCCCCTATTCGGGATGGCTTGCATGTCTCTTCCCTTCCCCCTTTGATCCCAATGGTAGCCCTGCAAGTCTGGTTACGCAGGGAGAGATTGGATCAACTTTATCCACTGAGCTTGACATCCTGGCAAAATTGAATTTTGGTTTCCAAGCCCCTTGGTCAATTCCTAAGCACTACAGCCTCCTGGGAGAACTCTCCATCTCTGTTCTACAAAAAGTGCTCTCTTTACATTTGAGAATCTTTTCCTTTGGAAAGATGCCAATCTGCTTCAGATCGAAGAGAGAACTACTAATGCAACCTTAGATATAATTTCCATCCCTCCTTTGAACATGAGGAAACTCTTATTCCAACATACCTTCAGACTTCTCTCTCTCAGTTTGTTCCTTTGCATTTGGGGATGGAGGAATGCAAGGCAGATACACTGGGCAGGCAGATATTTGAGAGTGAAGAAAAGAACTCAGCGAGGAAAGTTCTAGGGTACAGGTGTGGTAGACCTGTGGGCTGAGGGGCTGTCAGACACCTCCTGTTGTGACTTCCACATGTGAGAAAGGGGCTCTAGAATGCTACACACAGCCTTCAAGGGAGTGTTGCTTGGTAAGAGTTGCTTCTAAAAGCTACAAATAGTCTCCTTACTAGTGGTGGATGGACCCTGACCTGGATAGCCCAGGTGAGCCTGATCTTATCAGATCTCAGAAACTAAGCAGGGTCAGCATTGGTTAGTAACTGGATGAGAGACCTCCAATCAAGACCAGGGTTGCAGAGGCAGGAATGGCAAACCACCTCTGTTAGTCTCTTGCCATGAAAACCCTGCTAGGGGTTGCCATAAGTCGGCTATGACTTGAGGGCACTCTCTACCACCACTACCACAGTGCTGGGTGGAAAGGCTCCAAGTTCTGGAGGATAGAGATGGTGGAGTCACCTTCTGTCTCATCCTTGGAAACTGGTGAGATTTGGATGCTTGCAGAGGGGAAAGAGGGCAGGAGAGGGATTTGAACCCAAAGCAATGGTGCAAGCGATGATCTTATTCCATTTCTGTTCACCTAAACAGCCTCTTATGAACTCCTATGGGCCTTTGCCACAGGTAGCAGGATATTCACCCACCTACTGCAATTTTTGTCCTCTAAATCCTGCAACCAAACAGCCCAAGTAAGAAATCCAGTTCTTCCTATGCATTGAACCACCCGTCCCCCCTCTCACCTTCCAGTAGCTGGGGAGCTGCTCCTTAAACAACTTCCACATCCCATCCTTGGAGAGCATGGGAGGATTAGTCCCTGGCAAGGAGTACACTTTGAACACATCTCTAATAGTTTGCATGGCTGATTCCATTGGAGTTGGAGGCATCGTGAGTCGGTTACTGATAAAGAAAAGAAAAGCAATAATTATTTCATTGTGTGTGTGATTGTGTTTGTGTGCTCACATACATATATGTGTGTGATTCACTAACTATAATTCCCTTTTATCTCAGCTATAAAATCCAGGTATTGCTTCATTATGGGGGAAATTCCGGCATGCCCATCACTGGCCATTCAAGGAGCTGGTTGTTGTCTTAGGAAAAGAATCAGCTCTGGTCAATAGGTTAGGTGACTGCGGAGCCAATATTGGGAGGCTGTTCCAAAACTGAGGCACCACAAATGGTTGAGCTGTGTCTTGTCTGCAGGTAGAATCCCACAAAAGAGGCCATCTGAAATACGTGCAAGTTGGCTAGGCTTTCAGTCCATTACGGGGAACATCAGAAATCCCACCATCCTTCGCATCACTCTAATCCACTTCAAACAAGATTGTAAAGATTGGTCTGTCCAAATGAACTCATCCTGCCAAATCCAGTGTCCTTCTGTAAGACTGGGGATTCTGGAAGATCCTTTGAAGCGCTCCATGATTGTTCTCTTCCTTCTTTCTAAGCTCTCGTTGATTAGTATGTCCCCACATTTTGTCTTCCATCAAGCTTTGCCATCAGATGTCCAAAGGTCTCTGACCATTCTCCTTTGCTTGTTCTTACACTTGGAAGTACCTCCTGGAACACTTAGGGGGATGGCTCCTCTCTTGCTTCCTTCCCACCTGTACTGTGAAGTTGCAATCTCTTAGCCATTTCCCTGCAGAAATAATACTAAACTGTAGGGCAATGGAATGAAGATACATCTTCCTGCTCTCCTTCCCGTCCCTAACTTCATTTTCTTCACAGTCCCAAATGTTACGTCTCCTTGGAATGACCTGTATCATTGGACTCTTTAAGATAGCAAGCAAATAGATGCCACTAGAGATGTGTCTATGCAGAATTTCTGGTCATTCTCTGGAAAAAAACAATAGCGCCACGCTCCGTGGATTTGAGATCTTCCGAGACTTTAATAAAGGGATATTTGTGTGCTTGATCAAGAGGTGAATTGTTAAGAATATTCACCAAGAAGCTTGCGAGCTGATTCTTGTAAGGAGTCGAGGTAGAAGTGAGGGTTGGAATGTACTGCGGGCAGATGTCTGGAGGTGGAAGACTTGCTTCCCCAGCCTCTGGACTTTCCTTGGCCAAAAAAGGACAACGAGGGAGCCTCTCAGCAGCCCAGCAGCCTGGCCAATGCTTCCTGGCCTAAAGGGAGGTTCAAGTGGCCTGACAGAGCAGCAGGGGAAGGCATGGCAAGCTGGAAGACATGGGGCTCGTCGTGGGGTGGACCAATGCCCTGTGTCGGGATGGT
This sequence comes from Eublepharis macularius, assembly GCF_028583425.1. Taxonomy (NCBI): domain Eukaryota; kingdom Metazoa; phylum Chordata; class Lepidosauria; order Squamata; family Eublepharidae; genus Eublepharis; species Eublepharis macularius. The sequence goes on from NC_072790.1 coordinate 241,126,014, forward strand.
GAGGGGTGAAAAGCCTCCCCATGAGAGACCATGGCCCAGCCTGAACTGCTTGACCTGGTGACGAGGATAAACTTGGGGACCGTGCCATACTGGCCTCCTCGCCAGCCAAGAAGCCAGAACAGCCAACAGGCTGCCTCACATCCTGTCCCAGGGAAGGCACCCTGCCACTGCTTGTGGTGGAACAGGGGGGAGGAGCCCGGCTCACCGATAGCACAGGCCAGAAGACAGAGGGCTTGGCAGGGGCTGGCCATCCCCACCCTGCAGTAGCAAACCTTTTGAGCAGGGGAGGGTGGTGGCTGGGGAAGAAAAGCTCCTCGGCTTCTGGTTGGGCAGGGAATCCTCATTCCAGGAAAAGGGGAGGACTCCAGGGTTGGAGCCTGGGAGAGGGGCGGGGAACCAGTCAGGCCAGCCCCAATATAAAGCCAACCCACAGGAAAGGCCACAAAGGAGTAAGTGAGTGGATGGTTGGACTCAGTGAGAGAGAGAGAAAGCGTGGAAGCCTGAGCAACCGACACCACAACTGGGGAGAGAGGGTACAAGGGTGCTCTAATCCCCTCCTCCTCCAGTCTGAGGCTCATCCTAGGGCAATGGCCAAAGGCGGGGCCAAGCTGGAGGTTGCATGCCAAGGGCTGGTCCATTAGCGTGGTCAGAGTCCATTCCAGAGTCCAAATAGCAAGGTCAAGCAGTCCAAAGATCAGTTATCAGCAAGGTTTGATGGCTAAGCAAAGGCAGAGTCAAGGCACGGTCCAAAGGTCACAAGAGCAAGGCACAGTTCAATGGCATGGCCACAGCCGTAGCAGGATTCCAACATGTTGCTTCCACGCCTCCTGGTCTTCTGTGGCTGGGTTTTATAGTGAGGCTGGGCTTGCAGCCATCTGCTTGGGAGCTATCCTGTGATCACTCTTCATCACTGTCCATAAGCAGCTGGTGTCTGGCCAGGAGGTGAGTGCTTTGCTGCCTTTCCTGCAGCTCCACACATTGCCTTTGTCTGCAGTGCCCTCTGGGTGAAGCTGGGGGTTTGGACATCCTTGATTGTGCTTCACTAGTGGTGTTGGAGCTTCTGGTTCAGCTGCTTGCTGTGCTCTGCTGAGTCAGGGCTGGCAGCACGAGGGTCCTCTCCTACCGAGGAGTCCGCCAGGCTTCTAGGGCCCTCTAGTGGAGCCTGACAGCAGAACTGGTCTCTCTCCTTGGGTTTCAAAAGAGCTGTTGCCAATACACAACCTGCTGTTGTGTTGCTTCTTGTTAATGAAACCATTAATAGGGACATTCAAAGCATTATGGGACTTGGGTCCAGTTTCATGTGCTCATTCTTCTTGTTCTCACATGCATGTGGAAATACTTGGCATGGACATACCCATCATAAACATTTTTCTACGCATTTGTGGTGCCTTGACTAAAAGCGTGAGCTGCCTAATCCTGAGTTTCCCTAATCCTGAGTCCACCCTTGAATTCACTACTTCTATGCATTCTTTCCCCCTATCACCAAATTGAAATGTGGCAGTTGTAACTGGAGGCTGCATTCTAGAAGTATTGTAATTATCGTTTTATTTTATTTTCCTTTAATATAAAACATTTGCATGCCACCTTTTTACCCAAATAGGGTTCCTGAGGCAGCAATCATCAAGGGATAAGAAACATTATATAAATATTTATAATCACAGAATCATAGAATCATAGCAAGACTTGCGTAATTTGAAAGACTGAAAGGCATTTGCATAGAGCATTCCCTCTATTCTTTCATCCAAATCATTTATACAAACGTTGAACAGAACAGGTCCTGGGACAGATCCCTGAGGCACTCCACTTGTCACTCTTCTCCCAAAGGATGAGGAACCATTAACAAACACTCTTTGGGTGTGATCTGTCAACCAATTACAGATTCACCTAACAGTAATAGGATCCTAACCACATTTTACCAACTTGTTAACAAGTATATTATGTGGAGCTTTATCAAAAGTCTTCGGGAAATTAAGATAAATTATATCTAGAGCATTCTCCTGATCTAGCAAGGTAGTAACTTTCTCAAAAAAAGAGAGAGGTTTAATCTAACATGTCTTGTTCTTGAGAAATCATTGCTGGCTCTTAGTAATCACAGCCATCCTTTCTAAATACTTGTCCGAGGGGCAGCCCCAGTGACCCTTGGATTGGCTGACCCTCCCCCCTCCCCACTGACCCAGAGCCCTGGCCGGACAACACTCACCCCGCCGAGGGCCCGGATGATGAGGGATGAGCGGCGGCCGCAGCGGTGCTCAACGACCTGACTGCAGGCCCACCATTGCAGCTGGGGCTTGTCACCACCACCGCTGAGGCCTCCCAGCAGACTGCCAGAGGGGAGAGGAGTGGTGGTGTAGGTGTGCAGCGACCTCACCGACAACACGGTGCCTGACCAGAGCAGTAGCCGGCGGAAGCCACAGGAGGTATTGGGATGTGGCAGGATGCCAGCACAGGCGCCCAGTGGCCCAGTGAACCCCACCCACCAAGGAGCCTACAGGGACGGCCCCCCTAAGCCAGAGATGCCACAGCCTAGCCTCACTGGGGAGATGTGGGCCCACCTGCCCATCAGGCAAGGGGAGGGCTGTCGGGGGGAGAAGGGGGAGGAACACAGGAGAGACAGCCCACTGCCCAGGGATGGGTGGGGCAAACGGATGTGGCCGCCCCTGGCCCAGGTGGTAGGTATGGCCTTCGGGGGGGGTTTATGGGAGATGGGGTGTAGCTGGCCCTAAGGGAGGTGGCTATTTAAGGAGGGCTCCAGACCCAGGCTGTGAAGGGGAATCCCAGTCTGGCCCTGACGTTGAAGGGGCAGCTGGCTGGGTGGAGACAGGTGCAAAAGAAGCCAAGCCAGCTCAGACACTGGCACACCAATTCTGAGGCCTACAGGGGGAGCCCTCACGGGCCCGGGATCACCCCCTGGCCCAGGCTGACCAGGAGGCTGCTTAGGCAACCCAGGACAGACCCGCTCCATGCATCTCCCTCGGACCCGGACCCACCGTCAACCCTAGGGGGAAACAGGGAGCATGACAATACTCAAGGACTGACTATTTTACAATTTTTTCTAAAACTTTTCCAGGTATAAATATAAAGCTGAAGGTTCAGTAGTTACTCGGATCCTCCTTTTTCTCCTTAAAGTTGAGGGCAACTTTTGCCTGCCTCCAAACTTCTGAGACCTCGCCTATTCTCCAAGAATTCTCAAAAATTATAGACAGAGGCTCATAAATTACATCTGGGAATTCTTTTACTACCATTGGATCCAATTCATTTGGCACTGAGGACTTAGTTTTGTTTAAAGAGACTAAGTGTTTATGTACTACCGCTATGTCGATCCTAAGCTGTACATATACAATACACTAAAAAATAAACATACAAAAAATACAACCAGGAAGAAGGGCCAGGATCAAAACCAGAGCAGGTGGCAATGCACACCTCCACCTTCACACAAGCAGGATCAGGAGAGGAGCAGGTGGCAATGCCCTCCCCACGCATTCACCCAGCTGGGATCAGGAAAGGAGCAGGTGGCAACGTCACCTCCTAACATCACCCGTCTCGGATTAGGAGTGGAGCAGGTGGTAATGCCCACCCCCACCTTCAACCAGCGAAGTTCAGGTGCAGAGCTGGTGGCAATGCCCCTTCCCTGCTTTCACCCCAACCAGGTTCAAGAGTGGAGCAGGTGGCAATACCCTACCTCTCACCTTCACACGGCCAGGATCAGGAGTGGAGGAGGTGGCAATGCATGCCCTGCCTTCACATGGCCAATATCAGGAGCAAATCATGTTGCAATGCCCCTGCCCCACCTTCACTCAACCAGACGCAGGCACCAAGCAGGTGGCATTGCCCGTTCCCTGTCCTTACCCTGCTGGGATCAGGAGGTGAGCATGTGGAAATGCCCAACCCTACCATCACCCAGCTGTCATCAGGAGTGCAGGAGGCAGCAATGACTACCCCCTTCACCCAGTCAAGTTAATGTATGGAGCAGAAGACAATGCCTGCTCCCTTCACCTGGCTGGGATAAAGCATGGAGCAGGTGGCAATGCCCATCCCCTTCAGTTGGTCGGGATTAGACACAGAACAGCAGGGATCAGGTACAGAGCAGGTGGCAATGACCATCCCCCCATCTTCACCCAGACAGGGTCAAGAGGGGAGCAGGTGGAAATTCCCACCCCCTGCCTTCACCAGCCTGGAGCAGGCACTGAAAATGGCAATGCATGCCCTGGCCTGCCCTCCCCTTTCTAGAGATCTTGTATTTTTTCTCACAACAGGCTTCGTTGCTAGCACTAAATAAATGCTCAACTTGCCTTTTTTCCTTTGGTCAGTCCACATGAATCCATGCCGACAACCCCAGTCTCCTTCAGGAAGACTAGGGAATCTGAAAGAGCCAACCCAAGCTTTTCATCTCACCTTCAAAACTCCCCCAAATTGCTCTCCTCCTCCTTCTATCTCATTGAAGGGTAAATCTTTCATTTGGCCTTCCATTGAGCTTCAACATCACATTGGAATGAAGATACATCTTCCTGCTCCGTCTCCCTCCCCTCCTCCTTTTTATCTCCCCGTTTTCTCCCCTGTCTCAAATCTTACATCTCCTTGGAATAGGGACCTATATTTTGTGCTCATTCGGCCCAGCACAAATAGACAGAGAGATATCTAGGCGATACTTCCGGTCCTTCTCAGAAAAAAAAGTGGCATTGAGAGCTTCCCTGAATTTAACTAGGGAATATCTACATGCTTGATCAAGAGGAGAATTGTAAAGAATACGCACCAAGAAGCTTGCCGCCTGATTCCTATAAGGAGTCCGAATGGCTGTGAAGATGGGAATGCACGAGCGGCACAATTTATATCCTTCCTTTGAAATTGGTTTCAAAAGAGGCGTTGCCAATATATAGCATACTATCCTATTATTTCCTGCTTATAAAAACTTTTATGCGCATTTTTAAAATTTTATGGGACTCAGTTCCTGCTGCATATTCCCATTCTTTTTGGTTTCACATGAATATGGAAATGTTTGACAATGACAATACCACCCCCACAAAATTGTCTGTGTTTTTGTGGTGCAGTGGGTAAAGATGCGAGATGGCTGTTCCTGTATTCAAATCCAGCCTTGATGTTGTTAGTTCTTCAGTTTTGCCTCTTTCCCCCTCATCTAATTGGAATAGGGCAGTTGTAACAGGAGCTTATCTTATAGAAATGTTGATTTAAAAAATAATAATAATAATCTAAGGAAATGTATATTCTGCCTTTCCACCCAAGTAGGGTACTGAAGCTGGCAAAGATCGAGGCAGTAAAGCATTAAAAACAACTTTTAAAATATATATAGCTTGAACAATATATGTTAAAAAATAAACATGCAAAAATACAATGTGGGAGGAGGGCCAAGAATAGATTACTTGAGGGCACGCTAAATGATAAAGAAAAAAATTGTTCACCTCCTGGCAGAAGACAATGACAGAGTGAAACAGTTTCAGCAGCATGATTGAGAAGGCCCATTCTCAGGTTGCGACCCCTTGTAGCTTCAGATGTCTTGACCTCCTCTGACCAGGCTGGTGACTCGAACTGGAAGGGCTCAGAGGAGAGCTTGAGGACCAGCCAGGCAGGACAGGCCTGGTTCTGCAGAGGCACTGACTGGCCATGCACCAGAGAAAATGATGCCAGATCATGCAAACTGACCCTGTCCCAGCAGCACCCAAGATCAACTCACCAGAACCTGCAGTCGAGTCCTTGCCCCGTGCCTCAGAAACCCTACTGGGCCCCTAAGAGGCTGGAAATGAACTGGGTTCAATAACCCCTCCCAATTGCTTCCCATGCTACAAGAATGCTGACAGCAAAGGCCTGGGCAGGGTGGTACAGAGAAGACCAAGTGCAGGACTGGCAGCTTGCAGCTAGAGATGGGTACGAACTGGGAAAAAACTGCGGTCCGTCAAATTTCACGAACCATGAACCACGAACTCTCACAAACCTGCTCCTGGTTCATGAACCGGTTCAGTTGGTTTGTGAAAATGTCACATCCGGGTCAGAAAATCACCACTTCTGGGTCAGTAGAAGTTCATTTCCAGGCCAGCAGAAGGTTTCTTCTGGGTCTGCAGAAGGTCTGCAGGAAGTCCATCTTCTGTTGCCTAGGAAACTGATTGATTGGCACCAGGCTGTCTGCAGGCACGAACCAAAAACCAAATCAAACGAAATAGCCGAAAGTTCATGGCGGTTCATCAGAAATGGGATCTGATGAATTGCGGTTCGCAAACCATGAACCGACCTGGTTCGTGCTAAATTTTGGTTCATATTTCAGTTCATGCCCATGTCTACTTGTCACCTCTCTGCAGACTCAGAACAGGATTCTGCCTAACAGATTTTCTTGCTGGACCACGGGCAGAGCAGAGCTGACCCTCCTGTGCTCTAACTCCTGCTGGCAGATGCAGCGGAGCCAGATCACCCGCAAGCTGATGGTTGGCAGAGATTCAGTGCTAGATCAACCGGCTCACTTAGCACAAGCTTCAGTTTCCCAACCTTGCTTGCAGGCCAGCTGGCCAAGCAGACAACTCCGAAGAAGACCATCCAACCAGGCAAAGGACAGATCGCGGGAGCAGCCTAAGCAAGACCTCTGGAAATGACTGGAGTGGATGGGCAGGTTCTTAGGGGAGAATGCACTCTTGAAGTTATTAGAGCCACAAGCCATATAGAACTATTAGCACTTTGAGTTGGGCCCCGAAGCAACCTTGGAGCCAGCGTAGATGGAACTAAGGAAGTCTATGAATGCTATATGGAATGTTTCAAAAATGTGAGCTTTCTGTTCCATCCAACATAAAAGTTTGCAGTACAAAAATTTGTCTTACATTTTTATCATGTTCTCAAAGTTGAAGTAGATTACATGGATCCCCCCTCTTTTGTTTTATCCTCACAACAAGCCTGTGGTGTGAACTTCATGGCCAAGTGGCAATTGGAACTTGGTGCCCCATAGGACTACTTGAATGCTCTGATCACAACATCGCATTTATGACAGAAACTTGGCAGTTGTTTCTTCAGTAATGTGAAATGCTCTTCCTTAGGAAGTGTGGATGGTCCTTTCAATTTTAGAAAGGCTCGTAAGAAGGAGCAAGTGGCAAAGGTTATTATATCTAATCCATTTATTTGACTTTTGTGATATCTGCTGCTAACTTTTCCATGTTCTTTTTACTTGGATAGATTTGGATCTGCAGTGTTTTATCGTATGTTTTGTCTCTTGTCATAGTGTTGCCACATGGATTCACAGGAACCACACAATACCAGGACACCACTATAACGAATGTACATATATTCCTGTCCACATGTAAAAGTGCAAAGTGCAAAGTGCGATGTGTTCAAATATATACAATACAGAAATACACAGTATAATCATATACAGCACATATGTTATTCAAACAAGTCTTTACAGTCCGTATAGTTCCTTGCTTTCATTTAAAGTGCAACATGCAAAAAAAATTTTTATATGGAAGCCCATGGAGAGAATCGTGGAAGATGTAATAACATTCCCAGTCCCAAAATTCAAGATTTGTCCAACAACGCCGACGGGGATGTGCAGGCAATTGTCATTAACCCGTTTCGTGAGAGAACTCACTTCATCTTGGGCATACAAAAATTCAGACTGGATACACTGTAAGTGTAAAATAAAATGAATTACACAGCCAAAATAAATCACAATTAGCAATATATACACAATACAATGACTTTTTACTTACAGAAAATTGCAAGAACCAAACTCATTCTCTGAGGGCTTGAGAAGAAGGTGGTGTTAACGGACTCATGATTGAATAAACAGCAACTGTGTATATAACTCAATTTGGGGCCGAATCAATCAATGTACTAACTAGAGCCAGCTGGAGGGTACTGAGTCATGAAACAACTTGCAGCCCAAGTTGCCAATTTTCATAGAAAGCAAGAGTACATAATCTCCATATTAAGTCCATACGGTGTCAAAGTATTAAGTTGAAAAATCCACTTGGATTCCAACCGCATAAGTAATTTACCTATATCCCCTGTATGAGGGCAATCCAAATGTTCAATGACTGAAACCCTGAAATCATGGTATAGGTGATTACACTGTTTAAAATGTCCAACCAGGGGTGCTTCTATCACTCCATTCCTAATCCTCGATAGATGCTCCTGAATTCTTATCCTAAGGGGGCGGGTGGTACTACCTATATAGAACAAGGGACACTGGCATTGGATAATGTAAACTACATTCGTTGATTTGCAATTTGTGAATTTGTTGCTGGGAACGGAACGGGTCGTTATTATCCAGTCCAGTCCCACTGTGTATTTCTGTATTGTATATATTTGAACACATCGCACTTTGCACTTTGCACTTTTACATGTGGACAGGAATATATGTACATTCGTTATAGTGGTGTCCTGGTATTGTGTGGTTTCTTCGCAACAATTGTTCCAGGGCCGCCCATGGTTTTTCCAACATGGATTCACAGGAGCAGGAAAGTGGAACCTCCTACGGGCTAAATGCAAATTTTTCTGCATCCAAGACTCCCCTCCCCTCCCCAAATGAAAGGGTTAGGAAAAACATGTAGAGTGGTTTTTATGGAGCGTGATGGTTTATTTATTGGGGGAAATGAACAATCAACCCCTGTTAGGGAGGTGGGCTGGGAATGGAGCGATGAGAGAGACGGATGCCAAATGGCCAAATGGTCCATGGCTTGGAGAAATCCAATCAGCATTGGAACAGCAGCTGGAGGAGATGAAGATGCAGCTGGAGGAGCTGGAGGGTGAACTGCAGGCCTCAGAAGATTCCAAGCTGCTAAGGCCCCCACATCAAAAACAGAAACAGAAGCGAGGAAGCAGGGGGAGGAGTGGTTCCAAAATGTCAAATGCCTCATCATCAACAAGTGGGTTGGAGGTGGATGGGATTTGTTTGGACAAACTAAGTCGAAGAAGTCACCATGCATGAGGATAAAATGAACTCAAATTCAGCTTTCAAAAGAACATTGGGGAGATATGGTCGCAATAGGACTGGGAAAATCCTGGAGGGGAAACAAAAGTAAAAAATAAAGGCAAAAATATGTGTGTGTAAAACAGGGGATAAAGTGAAGCAATAAGGGTCAAGAATTGATGGGAAAAATATATGTGGAAAACTCCATAATGTCAGAAGAAACGTGTTTGTTTTGCTGAATGCAGTAACTCAGAACTACCTTCAACACCATTTTGAAAATTAAGCAAACCACTATAATTATTTAAATAAAATTAAGCATATGGATAATACTGAATGCATTCCTTTGATGGGAACAAGATTCACATCATGTACTCATGATTTATTAAGTGTTCCTGAAAGTGTTATAAGAAGATCTTTGTCAGAAAGCAATCTGATGTACGGTTTTGCAGGATGTGGAACTATGCCATTTTGGACAGAGAGAGGCGAAACTTGGTGTTCACAAACACACTGCATTAATACTTAAAGTTAATCTAGTCCATCCTGGAAGTCTGGGAAAATCTGGTAAATAGTTGATGTGGTTTTTGGTGATGCAGAAAAACAGCTACCCCGGAGCCTTGTTTCCCTAACCTCTTTTGAAAAGAACAGTCTTGGTGTGCGGAAGCAACAGTGGCCCCAATAAATGGCACCTGCTGTTTCCTCTGAGGAAGGGGGAATGGGTCCCGCAACTCCATCCTTTCCACAAAGGCAAGATGGTGGGTCATCTTGGAGGTAGCCTCTGCTTCGACACTGGAGGGGTGTCCAATGCTCCATGCATGTCTGGACCTAGTTGATGTGGTTTTTGGTGATGCAGAAAAACAGCTACCCCGGAGCCTTATTTCCCTAACCTCTTTTGAAAAGAACAGTCTTGGTGTGTGGAGGCAACATATGCCTCACTTTGATGCCCTCCCTGAGCATTCTTTGGGGCCCATAAACACTGAACTCCATTGTTTCATGTCCTCAGACTCAGTGGGCCAATGGTTTAGAGAGAGGACCATGTTCTGTGAAATTTTGGTGCTGTTAAGTGAAAAAATAACCACCCAAAGAGCCTGAAAGACCTTGTTGCTAAGAACAGGTCCGAAATTCATGACAACGAAAGAAGTCCTAGTGTAAATAGGACTACCTTCATGAACATTAACTCCAGTTGTCCCAGTTTGCTCTCTGGACATGCTGGGACGGCAATTAAAAAGATGGTTTTAATTAAGATTATACATATTCATGAAGGGTGTGATTGTTCAGCTATTATAGTTAAGGAATTGTTCTCCGTGTTCCGAAGCAGCGTATGTTTTAATAACAAATGCTGGAGACAATCAACAGGGAATTATGATTTCCATCAGGTTGTAATCTTTACAACTGTATATTGTTGTGTACTAATGGAAACTGAGTGCTGGGTTATATAAACATGTGATTTGACTTATGAAAGGCACCTCTCATGTACTTTTGATCTAGATGTAAAAATATTTGCTTAGTCAAGTATGGATAGAGCAGTTCTATTATTTCCTGTGTCCTGATTTCACATGTTATACATGTTAAATGTCCCTTTTCATCTTTCCACTAGTTTATATTTAGAGTACTAGTGCTGCCATGAAGACTATATTCTATGTTACCCAAATGGCTATCCAACTTCATTCCCTGGCCTCCAGCGATGCCCCTTGGAGTTCTTCCAAAGTTCAAACCCAAAAGAGCATTATTTGGTGAAGTATGCAGTGTTTTTTTTCCCTGTGTATAACTAATTCCATCACAGAGAGCTATCCCTGGTTACTGGGGAAGAAAAATGGCAGAAGGCAGGTAAATGTCCAACTACCTATTGCACAGGTACACAAAAGCTGATAAGAGGTTGTCTAAGTGAAGAGAGATGGAGTAAGCTTATAGCCTGCCCCACTGGTTTCGTGGCAAATCCCTCTCCTGTCTTTTTTTAGATACTGAGCTGTTATTCACAAAAGCTCATACCCTAACAAAAATTTTCTTAGTCTTATAAGCGCTAATGGACTCTTGCTCTTTTCTACTAATAAATACATTTAAAAGGTTTAATATACAGATTAAAACATTAAAATTGCCAATGCCATACTAAAAGAGAAGAAGAAATAGATGGCTATATAAAACCAATTGCTTGCTATGAAATTTGATCACATAAACACAAAACTTGGCTATAAGCCTGGTGATAGTTGAGTATTCATCTATTAAAGGTTTCTCCAAAGGTTTCTCCATGAAAATGGTTGGTGTATTGAGAAGGGGAGAAATAATCTTATCCCATAGTTCCTTGTAAAAAGTGCATTGAAAAAACACATTCCAGCACTTCCACTTCACTCATATTGCAAGGTCGAAGTCTCTCTGCATACAGAATCTTTTTCTATCTCTTTAAGGTGGAGTACCAGGTGGAGTACAGAGAAGAATGGAGGACCCCAGAAGGGCCCCCCCCCGCCCTTCAAGCGTCCGGTAATATCAGCTTGTTTCATGCTATCCACTTCTTCAGGGGACGGTGCACAAAACACCCTGATGTGTTTTCCTCCGACTCTCTTGCAAAAAAAGAATTTTTTCGTGCGTACATTCAGCGCACAAATAGGAACGGTCATGGCCTGGTGACGGTCCACCTGGTGACGTCTTACCTTCCAACTGCGCACCCCTCCTCGGGGGCGCCTTTACCTCTCGTCATTGTTCTTTTGGAACCCTCAACACTTCTGCCTTTTTGGCGATGACCCTCAGTGTGCAGCTTCAGTGAAATATTTATTGATTGCATTGACTTTGGATGAGAAAGACTATATGCATTACTGAGAGATTGGGTTGAGGGCATACGGTCCTGCGTGAACTTATCTATGTATCACCTTGTTTGTATGAATGTATTTACTGTTACATTTACTGTTTTTATTGTCATTGTACATGGATATTGACTAAATTATGTTATTCATTGGCTTTAAGTATCATTAAGTGGTTGATTGAGATGTTATAGGTTCCTTGCTGGGACCAGCTCCACGGTCTTAGGCTTCCCTCCATGGCAGCGCCCTCTTGTGACACACCAGGGTATAAACTGAGTTGTCTGAAATACTCTTGCTCAATTATATAGTAAAATGTTATCATCCTGATGTTATCTGGCTCTATCTCCCCTTCTTTGGGAACTCAGAAAATATCAGTCCTTATATATGCTGATGACACGGCTTTGGTAAAGAAGAGGCCCAACACATCAATTACACTAAAACCAAAGTCATGGTCTCCAGGAAAAGGCCTCATAGGTTCAAGTAGTCTATAGACAGCATCACCATAGAGCAATATAGCACCTTTAAATACTTGGGGATAACCTTTAGAGAAACTCTTTCCTGGAAGGCTCATTTGGCAATAACTAAATCAGCAGCTTTAAGACCAATTGGTGCTATTATGAAATATTATACAAAAGTTGGCCTTCTAATTGGGCCTTAGGGAGGGCATTAAAGTGAGGCAACTGTTGGGTCTGCACACCGAGAATGTTCTTTTCAAGAGATGGAAGGGAAAGAAGGCTCTGGGGTAGCTGTTTTTGTGCATCACCAAAAACCACATCAACCACTTACAAGATTTTCACAGATAGCCATGATGAACTAGATTAACTTCAAGTATTGATTCGGTTTGTTTGTGAACATAGAGTCTCACTTTTCTCTGTTTGAAATGTCATCGTTCCACTTCCTGCAAAACCATACATCAGATTGCTTTCTGACAAAGATCTCCTCAAAAATTTATAGGAACACTTAATAAATCATGAGTACATGGAGTGAATCTTGTTCCCGTCAAAGGAATGCATTCAGTATTATCTGGACACTGAATTTTACTTAATTAATTACAGTGGTTTGCTTACTTTTCAAAATGTTGTTGATGATAGTTCTGAGTTACCACATTCAGCAAAACAAATGTCTGAAGACTGATTTATTTGTACATACTGTGGTAGTTTCAGAAGTACATGGAACAATTCCCAGCAGAACAATACTTAGGTTCTTAAAATAACAGTCACTCATATGTAGTCTTGGGCCCCTACAAGTCTCTTCTGACATTGTGGGGGGTTTTCCGCATGGATTTTCCCCATCAGTTATTGACCCATATTGCTTCACTTTATCCCCTGATTTCCACACACACATATTTGCCTTTAATCTTTACTTCTGTTTCCCCTCCAGGATTTTTCCAGTCCAGTTGAGTCCATTCCCCCTTCCAATGTTCTTTTGAAAGCTGAATTTGAGTTCATTTTATCCTCATGCATGATGACTTCTTCGATTTAGTTTGTCCAAACAAATCCCATCCACCTCCAACCCACTTGTTGATGATGAGGCATTTGACATTTTGGAACCACTCCTCCCCCTGCTTCCCCGCTCCTGTTTCTGTTTTTGATGTGGGGGCCTTAGCAGCTCAGCATCTTCTGAAGCCTGTAGTTCACCCTCCAGCTCCTCCAGCTGCATCTTCCTCTCCTGTACCAGCTGCTCCAATGCCCAACTGGATTTCCCCAAGTCATGGACCTTCTGGCAACCCTTTCACTCATCACCCCATGCAGATAAATAGGCAATTTAGCCCATAGGAGTTCCCATTTTCCTGCTCCTGTGAATCCATGTGGCAACATTAGAAGAAGAGACAAAACATATGATAAAACACCGCAGATCCAAATCTATCCAAGTAAAAAGAACAAAGAAAAGTTAGCAGCAGCCATCACGAACGTAAAACAACAAGAAGTCAAATAAATGGATATTAGATACTAGAAACAAAGCCCATTGTGCAAATAAATACAATGGGCTCTAGAAAGCTGGGGCTGGGAGGTCTGGCGGGGAGGCGTCTGGCAGGTGGAAGGGCAAGGGGAGGTCTGGGGAGAGCTGAGATGCAGGAGGGGTCTGGGGAGGATTGGCAGATAGGAGGGCAAGGGGTTCTGGAGAGGGCTCAGAGGCAGGAGGGGTCTGGGGAGGGCTGGCAGATGGAGGGGCAAGGGGTTCTGGGGAGGGCTGGCAGGTGGAGGGGCAAAGGAGATTTGGGGAGGGCTGAGAAGCAGGAGGGGTCTGGGGAGGATTGGCAGGTGGAGGGGCAAGGGGGGTCTGGGAATATTTCACTGAAGCTGCACACTGAGGGTCGTCGCCAAAAAGGCAGAAGCGTTGAGGGTTCCAATAGAACAATGACGAGATGTAAAGGCGCCCCCGAGGAGGGGTGCGCAGTTGGAAGGTAAGATGCCACCAGGTGGACCGTCACCAGGCCATGACCGTTCCTATCTGTGCGCTGAATGTATGCACGAAAAATTTCTTTTTTTGCATGAGAGTTGGAGGAAAACACATCAGGGTGTTTTGTGCACCGTCCCCTGAAGAAGTGGATAGCATGAAACAAGCTGATATTACCAGATGCTTGTAGGGCGGGGGGGGGGGTTTCTGTGGTCCTCCATTCTTCTCTGTACTCCACCTGGTACTCCACCTTAAAGAGATACAAAAAGATTCTGTATGCAGAGAGACTTCGACCTTGCAATATGAGTGAAGTGCTGGAATGTGTTTTTTCAATGCCCTTTTTACAAGGAACTACAGGATAAGATTATTTCTCCCCTTCTCAATACACCAACCATTTTCATGGAGAAACCTTTGGAGAAACCTTTAATAGATGAATACTCAACTATCACCAGGCTTATAGCCAAGTTTTGTGTTTATGTGATCAAATTTCATAGCAAGCAATTAGTTTTATATAGCCATCTATTTCTTCTTCTCTTTTAGTATGGCATTGGCAATTTTAATGTTTTAATCTGTATATTAAACCTTTTAAATGTATTTATTAGTAGAAAAGAGCAAGAGTCCATTAGCGCTTATAAGACTAAGAAAATTTTTGTTAGGGTATGAGCTTTTGTGAATAACAGCTCAGTATCTAAAAAAAGACAGGAGAGGGATTTGCCACGAAACCAGTGGGGCAGGCTATAAGCTTACTCCATCTCTCTTCACTTAGACAACCTCTTATCAGCTTTTGTGTACCTGTGCAATAGGTAGTTGGACATTTACCTGCCTTCTGCCATTTTTCTTCCCCAGTAACCAGGGATAGCTCTCTGTGATGGAATTAGTTATACACAGGGAAAAAAAACACTGCATACTTCACCAAATAATGCTCTTTTGGGTTTGAACTTTGGAAGAACTCCAAGGGGCATCGCTGGAGGCCAGGGAATGAAGTTGGATAGCCATTTGGGTAACATAGAATATAGTCTTCATGGCAGCACTAGTACTCTAAATATAAACTAGTGGAAAGATGAAAAAGGACATTTAACATGTATAACATGTGAAATCAGGACACAGGAAATAATAGAACTGCTCTATCCATACTTGACTAAGCAAATATTTTTACATCTAGATCAAAAGTACATGAGAGGTGCCTTTCATAAGTCAAATCACATGTTTATATAACCCAGCACTCAGTTTCCATTAGTACACAACAATATACAGTTGTAAAGATTACAACCTGATGGAAATCATAATTCCCTGTTGATTGTCTCCAGCATTTGTTATTAAAACATACGCTGCTTCGGAACACGGAGAACAATTCCTTAACTATAATAGCTGAACAATCACACCCTTCATGAATATGTATAATCTTAATTAAAACCATCTTTTTAATTGCCGTCCCAGCATGTCCAGAGAGCAAACTGGGACAACTGGAGTTAATATTCATGAAGGTAGTCCTATTTACACTAGGACTTCTTTCGTTGTCATGAATTTCGGACCTGTTCTTAGCAACAAGGTCTTTCAGGCTCTTTGGGTGGTTATTTTTTCACTTAACAGCACCAAAATTTCACAGAACATGGTCCTCCCTCTAAACCATTGGCCCACTGAGTCTGAGGACTTGAAACAATGGAGTTCAGTGTTTATTGGCCCCAAAGAATGCTCAGGGAGGGCATCAAAGTGAGGCAACTGTTGCCTCCACACACCAAGACTGTTCTTTTCAAAAGAGGTTAGAGAAATAAGGCTCCGGGGTAGCTGTTTTTCTGCATCACCAAAAACCACATCAACTATTTACCAGATTTTCCCAGACTTCCAGGATGGACTAGATTAACTTTAAGTATTGATTCAGTGTGTTTGTGAACACCAAGTTTCGCCTCTCTCTGTCCAAAATGGCATAGTTCCACATCCTGCAAAACCGTACATCAGATTGCTTTCTGACAAAGATCTTCTTATAACACTTTCAGGAACACTTAATAAATCATGAGTAGATGATGTGAATCTTGTTCCCATCAAAGGAATGCATTCAGTATTATCCATATGCTTAATTTTATTTAAATAATTATAGTGGTTTGCTTAATTTTCAAAATGGTGTTGAAGGTAGTTCTGAGTTACTGCATTCAGCAAAACAAACACGTTTCTTCTGACATTATGGAGTTTTCCACATATATTTTTCCCATCAATTCTTGACCCTTATTGCTTCACTTTATCCCCTGTTTTACACACACATATTTTTGCCTTTATTTTTTACTTTTGTTTCCCCTCCAGGATTTTCCCAGTCCTATTGCGACCATATCTCCCCAATGTTCTTTTGAAAGCTGAATTTGAGTTCATTTTATCCTCATGCATGGTGACTTCTTCGATTCAGTTTGTCCAAACAAATCCCATCCACCTCCAACCCACTTGTTGATGATGAGGCATTTGACATTTTGGAACCACTCCTCCCCCTGCTTCCTCGCTTCTGTTTCTGTTTTTGATGTGGGGGCCTTAGCAGCTTGGAATCTTCTGAGGCCTGCAGTTCACCCTCCAGCTCCTCCACCTGCGTCTTCATCTCCTCCAGCTGCTGTTCCAATGCTGATGGGATTTCTCCAAGCCATGGACCATTTGGCCATTTGGCATCCCTCTCTCTCATCACTCCATTCCCAGCCCACCTCCCTAACAGGGGTTGATTGTTCATTTCCCCCAATAAATAAACCATCACGCTCCATAAAAACCACTCTACATGTTTTTCCTAACCCTTTCATTTGGGGAGGGGAGGGGAGTCATGGATGCAGAAAAATTTGCATTTAGCCCGTAGGAGGTTCCGCTTTCCTGCTCCTGTGAATCCATGTGGCAACACTATGACAAGAGACAAAACATACGATAAAACACTGCAGATCCAAATCTATCCAAGTAAAAAGAACATGGAAAAGTTAGCAGCAGATATCACAAAAGTCAAATAAATGGATATTAGATATAATAACCTTTGCCACTTGCTCCTTCTTACGAGCCTTTCTAAAATTGAAAGGACCATCCACACTTCCTAAGGAAGAGCATTTCACATTACTGAAGAAACAACTGCCAAGTTTCTGTCATAAATGCAATGTTGTGATCAGAGCATTCAAGTAGTCCTATGGGGCACCAAGTTCCAATTGCCTCTTGGCCATGAAGTTCACACCACAGGCTTGTTGTGAGGATAAAACAAAAGAGGGGAGATCCATGTAATCTACTTTAACTTTGAGAACATGATAAAAATGTAAGACAATTTTTTGTACTGCAAACTTTTATGTTGGATGGAACAGAAAGCTCACATTTTTGAAACATTCCATATAGCATTCATAGACTTCCTTAGTTCCATCTACGCTGGCTCCAAGGTTGCTTCGGGGCCCAACTCAAAGTGCTAATAGTTCTATATGGCTTGTGGCTCTAATAACTTCAAGAGTGCATTCTCCCCTAAGAACCTGCCCATCCACTCCAGTCATTTCCAGAGGTCTTGCTTAGGCTGCTCCCGCGATCTGTCCTTTGCCTGGTTGGATGGTCTTCTTCAGAGTTGTCTGCTTGGCCAGCTGGCCTGCAAGCAAGGTTGGGAAACTGAAGCTTGTGCTAAGTGAGCCGGTTGATCTAGCACTGAATCTCTGCCAACCATCAGCTTGCGGGTGATCTGGCTCCGCTGCATCTGCCAGCAGGAGTTAGAGCACAGGAGGGTCAGCTCTGCTCTGCCCGTGGTCCAGCAAGAAAATCTGTTAGGCAGAATCCTGTTCTGAGTCTGCAGAGAGGTGACAAGTAGACATGGGCATGAACTGAAATATGAACCAAAATTAAGCATGAACCAGGTCGGTTCACGGTTTGCGAACCGCGATTCATCAAATCCTATTTCTGATGAACCACCATGAACTTTAGGCTATTTCGTTTGATTTGGTTTTTGGTTCGTGCCTGCAGACAGCCTGGTGCCAATCAATCAGTTTCCTAGGCAACAGGGGATGGACTTCCTGCAGACCTTCTGCAGACCCAGAAGAAACCTTCTGCTGGCCTGGAAGTGAACTTCTACTGACCCAGAAGTGATGATTTTCTGACCCGGATGTGACACTTTCACAAACCAAATGAACTGGTTCACGAACCAGGAGCAGGTTTGTGAGAGTTCGTGGTTCATGGTTCGTGAAATTTGACGGACCACAAACCGGACCACAAACAGTTTTTTCCCAGTTTGTACCCATCTCTAGTGGCAAGCTGCCAGTCCTGCACTTGGTCTTCTCTGTACCACCCTGCCCATGTCCAGGCCTTTGCCGTCAGCATTCTTGTAGCATGGGAAGCAATTGGGAGGGGTTATTGAACCCAGTTCATTTCCAGCCTCTCAGGGGCCCAGTACGGTTTCTGAGGCATGGGGCAAGGACTCGACTGCAGGTTCTGGTGAGGTGATCTTGGGTGCTGCTGGGACAGGGTCAGTTTGCATGATCTGGCATCATTTTCTCTGGTGCATGGCCAGTCAGTGCCTCTGCAGAACCAGGCCTGTCCTGCCTGGCTGGTCCTCAAGCTCTCCTCTGAGCCCTTCCAGTTCGAGTCACCAGCCTGGTCAGAGGAGGTCAAGACATCTGAAGCTACAAGGGGTCGCAACCTGAGAATGGGCCTTCTCAATCATGCTGCTGAAACTGTTTCACTCTGTCATTGTCTTCTGCCAGGAGGTGAACAATTTTTTTTGTATCATTTAGTGTGCCCTCAAGTAATCTATTCTTGGCCCTCCTCCCGCATTGTATTTTTGCATGTTTATTTTTTAACATATATTGTTCAGGATATATACATTTTAAATGTTTTTAATGCTTTACTGCCTCGATCTTTGCCAGCTTCAGGACCCTACTTGGGTGGAAAGGCAGAATATACATTTCCTTAGATTATTATTATTATTTTTTAAATCAACATTTCTATAAGATAAGCTCCTGTTACAACTGCCCTATTCCAATTAGATGAGGGGGAAAGAGGCAAAACTGAAGAACTAACAACATCAAGGCTGGATTTGAACACAGGAACAACCATCTCGCATTTTTACCCACTGCACCACAAAAACGCAGATAATTTTGTGGAGGTGGTTTTGTCATTGTCAAACATTTCCATATTCATGTGAAACCAAAAAGAATGAGAATATGCAGCAGGAACCGAGTCCCATAAAATTTTTAAAATGCGCATAATAGTTTTTATAAGCAGGAAATAATAGGATAGTATGCTATATATTGGCAACGCCTCTTTTGAAACCAATTTCAAAGGAAGGATATAAATTGTGCCGCTCGTGCATTCCCATCTTCACAGCCATTCGGACTCCTTATAGGAATCAGGCGGCAAGCTTCTTGGTGCGTATTCTTTACAATTCTCCTCTTGATCAAGCATGTAGATATTCCCTAGTTAAATTCAGGGAAGCTCTCAATGCCACTTTTTTTCTGAGAAGGACCAGAAGTATCGCCTAGATATATCTCTGTCTATTTGTACTGGGCCTAATGAGCACAAAATATAGGTCCCTATTCCAAGGAGATGTAAGATTTGAGACAGGGGAGAAAACAGGGAGATAAAAAGGAAGGGGAGGGAGACGGAGCAGGAAGATGTATCTTCACTCCAATGTGATGGTGAAGCTCAATGGAAGGCCAAATGAAAGATTTATCCTTCAATGAGATAGATGGAGGAGGAGAGCAATTTTGGGGAGTTTTGAAGGTAAGGTGAAAAGCTTGGGTTGGATCTTTCAGATTCCCTAGTCTTCCCGAAGGAGACTGGGGTTGTTGGCATGGATTCATGTGGACTGACCAAAGGAAAAAAGGCAAATTGAGTATTTATTTAGTGCTAGCAACGAAGCCTGTTGTGAGAAAAAATACAAGATCTCTAGAAAGGGGAGGGAAGGCCAGGGCATGCATTGCCATTTTCAGTGCCTGCTCCAGGCTGGTGAAGGCAGGGGGTGGGAATTTCCACCTGCTCCCCTCTTGATCCTAACTGGGTGAAGATGGGGGGATGGTCATTGCCACCTGCTCTGTACCTGATCCCTGCTGTTCTGTGTCTAATCCCGACCAACTGAAGGGGATGGGCATTGCCACCTGCTCCATGCTTTATCCCAGCCAGGTGAAGGGAGCAGGCATTGTCTTCTGCTCCATACATTAACTTGACTGGGTGAAGGGGGTAGTCATTGCTGCCTCCTGCACTCCTGATGCCAGCTGGGTGATGGTAGGGTTGGGCATTTCCACATGCTGACCTCCTGATCCCAGCAGGGTAAGGACAGGGAACGGGCAATGCCACCTGCTTGGTGCCTGCGTCTGGTTGAGTGAAGGTGGGGCAGGGGCATTGCAACATGATTTGCTCCTGATATTGGCCGTGTGAAGGCAGGGCATGCATTGCCACCTCCTCCACTCCTGATCCTGGCCGTGTGAAGGTGAGAGGTAGGGTATTGCCACCTGCTCCACTCTTGAACCATGTTGGGGTGAAAGCAGGGAATGGGCATTGCCACCAGCTCTGCACCTGAACCTGGCTGGTTGAAGGTGGGAGTGGGCATTGACACCTGCTCCACTCCTAATCCAAGACGGGTGATGTTAGGAGGTGACGTTGCCACCTTCTCCTTTCCTGATCCCAGCTGGGTGAATGCGTGGGGAGGGCATTGCCACCTGCCCCTCTCCTGATCCTGCTTGTGTGAAGGTGGAGGTGTGCATTGCCACCTGCTCTGGTTTTGATCCTGGCCCTTCTTCCTGGTTGTATTTTTTGTATGTTTATTTTTTAGTGTATTGTATATGTACAGCTTAGGATCGACATAGCGGTAGTACATAAACACATAGTCTCTTTAAACGAAACTAAGTCCTCAGTGCCAAATGAATTGGATCCAATGGTAGTAAAAGAATTCCCAGATGTAATTTATGAGCCTCTGTCTATAATTTTTGAGAATTCTTGGAGAATAGGCGAGGTCTCAGAAGTTTGGAGGCAGGCAAAAGTTGCCCTCAACTTTAAGGAGAAAAAGGAGGATCCGAGTAACTACTGAACCTTCAGCTTTATATTTATACCTGGAAAAGTTTTAGAAAAAATTGTAAAATAGTCAGTCCTTGAGTATTGTCATGCTCCCTGTTTCCCCCTAGGGTTGACGGTGGGTCCGGGTCCGAGGGAGATGCATGGAGCGGGTCTGTCCTGGGTTGCCTAAGCAGCCTCCTGGTCAGCCTGGGCCAGGGGGTGATCCCGGGCCTGTGAGGGCTCCCCCTGTAGGCCTCAGAATTGGTGTGCCAGTGTCTGAGCTGGCTTGGCTTCTTTTGCACCTGTCTCCACCCAGCCAGCTGCCCCTTCAACGTCAGGGCCAGACTGGGATTCTCCTTCTCAACCTGGGTCTGGAGCCCTCCTTAAATAGCCACCTCCCTTAGGGCCAGCTACACCCCATCTCCCATGAACCCGCCCCAAAGGCCATACCTACCACCTGGGCCAGGGGCGGCCACATCCGTTTGCCCCACCCATCCCTGGGCGGTGGGCTGTCTCTCCTGTGTTCCTCCCCCTTCTCCCCCCGACAGCCCTCCCCTTGCCTGATGGGCAGGTGGGCCCACATCTCCCCAGTGAGGCTAGGCTGTGGCATCTCTGGCTTAGGGGGGCCGTCCATGTAGGCTCCTCGGCGGGTGGGGTTCACCGGGCCACTGGGCGCCTGCGCTGGCGTCCTGCCACATCCCAACACCTCCTGTGGCTTCCGCCGGCTACTGCTCTGGTCCCCGCCCTCCGGCCCGGGGCTGCATCATCAGCAGGGCCGGGCACCGTGTTGCCGCCGTGGTTGCTGCACAGCTACACCGCCACTCCTCTCCCCTCTGGCAGTCTGCTCGGAGGCTTCAGCGGCGGCGGTGACAAGCCCCAGCTGCAATGGTGGGCCTGCAGTCAGGTCGTTGAGCGCCGCTGCGGCCGCTGCTCGTCCCTCATCATCCGGGCCCTCGGTGGGGTGAATGTTGTCCGGCCAGGGCTCTGGGTCGGTGGGGAGGGGGGAGGGTCAGCCAATCCAAGGGTCACTGGTGCTGCCCCTCGGACAAGTATTTAGAAAGGATGGCTGTGATTACTAAGAACCAGCAATGATTTCTCCAGAACAAGTCATGTTAGACTAAACCTCTCTCTTTTTTTGAGAAAGTTACTACCTTGCTAGATCAGGAGAATGCTCTAGATATAATTTATCTTAATTTCCCGAAGGCTTTTGATAAAGCTCCACATAATATACTTGTTAACAAGTTGGTAAAATGTGGTTAGGATCCTATTGCTGTTAGGTGGATCTGTAATTGGTTGACAGATCACACCCAAAGAGTGTTTGTTAATGGTTCCTCATCCTTTGGGAGAAGAGTGACAAGTGGAGTGCCTCAGGGATCTGTCCCAGGACCTGTTCTGTTCAACGTTTGTATAAATGATTTGGATGAAAGAATAGAGGGAATGCTCTATGCAAATGCCTTCCAGTCTTTCAAATTACGCAAGTCTTGCTATGATTCTATGATTCTGTGATTATAAATATTTATATAATGTTTCTTATCCCTTGATGATTGCTGCCTCAGGAACCCTAGTTGGGTAAAAAGGTGGCATGCAAATGTTTTATATTAAAGAAAAATAAAACAAAACGATAATTACAATACTTCTAGAATGTAGCCTCCAGTTACAACTGCCACATTTCAATTTGGTGATAGGGGGAAAGAATGCATAGAAGTAGTGAATTCAAGGGTGGACTTGAAACTCAGGATTAGGCAGCTCACGCTTTTAGTCAAGGCACCACAAATGCGTAGAAAAATGTTTATGATGGGTATGTTCATGCCAAGTATTTCCACATGCATATGAGAACAAGAAGAATGAGCACATGAAACTGGACCCAAGTCCCATAATGCTTTGAATGTCCCTATTAATGGTTTCATTAACAAGAAGCAACACAACAGCAGGTTGTGTATTGGCAACAGCTCTTTTGTAACCCAAGGAGAGAGATAAATTCTGCTGTCAGGCTCCACTAGAGGGCCCTTGAAGCCTGGAGGACTCCTCAGTAGGAGAGGACCCTCGTGTCGCCAGCCCTGACTCAGCAGAGCACAGCAAGCAGCTGAACCAGAAGCACCAACACCACTAGTGAAGCACAATCAAGGATGTCCAAACCCCCAGCTTCACCCAGAGAGCACTGCAGACAAAGGCAATGTGTGGAGCTACGGGAAAGGCAGCAAAGCACTCGCCTCCTGGCCAGACACCAGCTGCTTATGGACAGTGATGAAGAGTGATCACAGGATAGCTCCCAAGCAGATGGCTGCAAGCCCAGCCGCACTATAAAACCCAGCCACAGAAGACCAGGAGGTGTGGAAGCAACATGTTGGAATCCTGCTATGGCTGTGGCCATGCCATTGAACTGTGCCTTGCTCTTGTGACCTTTGGACCGTGCCTTGACTCTGCCTTTGCTTAGCCATCAAACCTTGCTGATAACTGACCTTTGGACTGCTTGACCTTGCTATTTGGACTCTGGAATGGACTGTGACCATGCTAATGGACCAGCCCTTGGCATGCACCCTCCAGCTTGGCCCCGCCTTTGGCCATTGCCCTAGGATGAGCCTCAGACTGGAGGAGGGGGGGATTAGAGCGCCCTCTCTCCCCAGTTGTGGTGTTGGTTGCTCAGGCTTCCACGCTTTCTCTCTCTCTCTCACTGAGTCCAACCATCCACTCACTTACTCCTTTGTGGCCTTTCCTGTGGGTTGGCTTTATGTAGGGGCTGGCCTGACTGGTTCCCCGCCCCTCTCCCAGGCTCCAACCCTGGAGTCCTCCCCTTTTCCTGGAATGAGGATTCCCTGCCCAACCAGAAGCCGAGGAGCTTTTCTTCCCCAGCCCCCACCCTCCCCTGCTCAAAAGGTTTGCTGCTGCAGGGTGGGGATGGCCAGCCCCTGCCAAGCCCTCTGTCTTCGGGCCTGTGCTATTGGTGAGCCGGGCTCCTCCCCCCTGTTCCACCACAAGCAGTGGCAGGGTGCCTTCCCCGGGATAGGATGCGAGGCAGCCTGTTGGCTGTTCTGGCTTCTTGGCCGGCGAGGAGGCCAGTGTGGCAGGGTCCCCAAGCTTATCCTCGTCACCAGGTCAAGCAGTTCAGGCAGGGCCATGGTCTCTCATGGGGAGGCTTTTCACCCCTCACCATCCCAACGCAGGGCGTTGGTCCACCCCACGAGCCCCATGTCTGCCAGCTTGCCATGCCTTCCCCTGCTGCTCTGTCAGGCCACTTGAGCCTCCCTTTAGGCCAGGAAGCATTGGCCAGGCTGCTGGGCTGCTGAGAGGCTCCCTCGTTGTCCTTTTTTGGCCGAGGAAAGTCCAGAGGCTGGGGAAGCGAGTCTTCCACCTCCAGACATCTGCCTGCAGTACATTCCAACCCTCACATCTACCTCGACTCCTTACAAGAATTAGCTCGCAAGCTTCTTGGTGAATATTCTTAACAATTCACCTCTTGATCAAGCACACAAATATCCCTTTATTAAAGTCTCGGAAGATCTCAAATCCACGGAGCGTGGCGCTATTGCTTTTTTCCAGAGAATGACCAGAAATTCTGCATAGACACATCTCTAGTGGCATCTATTTGCTTGCTATCTTAAAGAGTCCAATGATACAGGTCATTCCAAGGAGACGTAACATTTGGGACTGTGAAGAAAATGAAGTTAGGGACGGGAAGGAGAGCAGGAAGATGTATCTTCATTCCATTGCCCTACAGTTTAGCATTATTTCTGCAGGGAAAAGGCGAAGAGATTGCAACTTCACAGTACAGGTGGGAAGGAAGCAAGAGAGGAGCCATCCCCCTAAGTGTTCC
Organism: Eublepharis macularius; assembly: GCF_028583425.1. Taxonomy (NCBI): domain Eukaryota; kingdom Metazoa; phylum Chordata; class Lepidosauria; order Squamata; family Eublepharidae; genus Eublepharis; species Eublepharis macularius. The sequence continues at coordinate 241,150,879 of NC_072790.1, forward strand.
AGGAGGTACTTCCAAGTGTAAAAACAAGCAAAGGAGAATGGTCAGAGACCTTTGGACATCTGATGGCAAAGCTTGATGGAAGACAAAATGTGGGGACATACTAATCAACGAGAGCTTAGAAAGAAGGAAGAGAACAATCATGGAGAGCTTCAAAGGATCTTCCAGAATCCCCAGTCTTACAGAAGGACACTGGATTTGGCAGGATGAGTTGATTTGGATAGACCAAACTTCACAATCTTGTTCGAAGTGGATTAGAGTGATGCGAAGGATGGTGGGATTTCTGATGTTCCCCGTAATGGACTGAAAGCCTAGCCAACTTGCACGTATTTCAGATGGCCTCTTTTGTGGGATTCTACCTGCAGACAAGACACAGCTCAACCATTTGTGGTGCCTCAGTTTTGGAACAGCCTCCCAATATTGGCTCCGCAGTCACCTAACCTATTGACCAGAGCTGATTCTTTTCCTAAGACAACAACCAGCTCCTTGAATGGCCAGTGATGGGCATGCCGGAATTTCCCCCATAATGAAGCAATACCTGGATTTTATAGCTGAGATAAAAGGGAATTATAGTTAGTGAATCACACACATATATGTATGTGAGCACACAAACACAATCACACACACAATGAAATAATTATTGCTTTTCTTTTCTTTATCAGTAACCGACTCACGATGCCTCCAACTCCAATGGAATCAGCCATGCAAACTATTAGAGATGTTTTCAAAGACTACTCCTTGCCAGGGACTAATCCTCCCATGCTCTCCAAGGATGGGATGTGGAAGTTGTTTAAGGAGCAGCTCCCCAGCTACTGGAAGGTGAGAGGGGGGACGGGTGGTTCAATGCATAGGAAGAACTGGATTTCTTACTTGGGCTGTTTGGTTGCAGGATTTAGAGGACAAAAATTGCAGTAGGTGGGTGAATATCCTGCTACCTGTGGCAAAGACCCATAGGAGTTCATAAGAGGCTGTTTAGGTGAACAGAAATGGAATAAGATCATCGCTTGCACCATTGCTTTGGGTTCAAATCCCTCTCCTGCCCTCTTTCCCCTCTGCAAGCATCCAAATCTCACCAGTTTCCAAGGATGAGACAGAAGGTGACTCCACCATCTCTATCCTCCAGAACTTGGAGCCTTTCCACCCAGCACTGTGGTAGTGGTGGTGGAGAGTGCCCTCAAGTCATAGCTGACTTATGGCAACCCCTAGCAGGGTTTTCATGGCAAGAGACTAACAGAGGTGGTTTGCCATTCCTGCCTCTGCAACCCTGGTCTTGATTGGAGGTCTCTCATCCAGTTACTAGCCAATGCTGACCCTGCTTAGTTTCTGAGATCTGATGAGATCAGGCTCACCTGGGCTATCCAGGTCAGGGTCCATCCACCACTAGTAAGGAGACTATTTGTAGCATTTAGAAGCAACTCTTACCAAGCAACACTCCCTTGAAGGCTGTGTGTAGCATTCTAGATCCCCTTTCTCACATGTGGAAGTCACAACAGGAGGTGTCTGACAGCCCCTCAGCCCACAGGTCTACCACACCTCTGCCCTAAAACTTTCCTCGCTGAGTTCTTTTCTTCCCTCTCAAATATCTGCCTGCCCAGTGTATCTGCCTTGCATTCCTCCATCCCCAAATGCAAAGGAACAAACTGAGAGGGAGAAGTCTGAAGGTATGCTGGAATAAGAGTTTCTTCATGTTCAGAGGAGGGATGGAAATTATATCTAAGGTTGCATTAGTAGTTCTCTCTTCGATCTGAAGCAGATTGGCATCTTTCCAAAGGAAAAGATTCTCAAATGTAAAGCAAGCACTTTTTGTAGAACAGAGATGGAGAGTTCTCCCAGTAGGCTGTAGTGCTTAGGAATTGACCAAGGGGCTTGGAAACCAAAATTCAATTTTGCCAGGATGTCAAGCTCAGTGGATAAAGTTGATCCAATCTCTCCCTGCCTAACCAGACTTGCAGGGCTATCATTGGGATCAAAGGGGGAAGGGAAGAGACATGCAAGCCATCCTGAATAGGGGCCCCAATGATCTCTGTTATGCCTAATGCACCAGACATTGGAAACATTCCACGCAGAGACCCTCTCTTCAATGGAAAAATGCAGCCCCTCATTGTAGACCCCATTGAACTGACAAATCAAGAGATCCTACACTTTCTAGTCCCGTTCAGGAGATCAAAGCATTTTGGATTTCGTTAGAATCCGGACACCCATTCTTACTATTGGGTTCTCTACTGCTGGTGGAGGGCTGTTTTCTATGAATTCCTGCCTCACCTTGCTAATGGCCAGTTTATTGGTGGAAGGAATGAAACACAACAATGGACCATGGTGTGTAAATTCAATCAAAATCACCACTAGAATCTTATATAAGCATTTTAGATAACAATGCTAAGACTCCATTATGTAATGTCTGCTTCTATTGTGTGCCAATAAATACTGCTAGGAAAAAGAGTGTAATTTAAAGCTAATACATTCAACCGCTAGGAAGATAGTGAAGCACATTTATCCACTATTTCCCAATAGCTAAATGTCACAAATTCTTATAAGAACCACTTCCATATTCTCGGCAACAATCTGTGATCTCCACACAGTTGGCAAAAAGTCTGTTGCTGAGAATTTAGGAGTGGATAAAGGTGCTTCACTGTAAAGGCATGATTCTGCCTGCTGTGCTTGCTTTGGGTTATCTTTTGATTACCCTCAAGGAAAGCACACGGGCAGCTCAATTCTATGCCCCGAGGCAGCATTGTCACTCATGTGCTGACGTAAATGGGGCGCCATTCCACATCTCCCTATGGATTTTTGCAGGAGAGTCCCACCAGCACCTGAGCGTGACAAAGCGAGGTGTGGCCACTGCCAGGAGCACCCGCCCGCCATTCCCCTGACAACCCCACTCACAACAGCCAATGGTCACACCCCTCCCTAGACATGCAGGCAAGGGGAAAGCAGCGGTGCAGCCAATGGGGAGGCCGCAATCCCTGCAGCCTCTAATAGCCCCCTTGGCAGACATCCCTGCCAGGTAGGGGGGCAGAGGTGACAGTGAAGGTCAAGATCGAACACCCACCCTCTCGCCCATCCAGCCCCCATTTCCGTTGAGGGCCAGGCCGGTGGCTGCAGCTTCGTGTTCCTGAAAATCCATGCTGCTGCTTCCACCACCACAAGAAATAGGTTCCCCCTCCCTGAAAAGTTGTGCCAGATAGTAGGGAACTGACCTCTGTTGCCTGGATATCAGTTGTAATTCTGGGAGATCTCCAGCTACCATCTGGAGATTGGCAACCCTAATTAGTTCCCAGGTTCCAGAGAAGCAGGTGGGAGGAGGTGGAGTCTTCAATGAGTGACAGGAACGCCCATTGGGAACCATGTGGGAGGCCAGGAGGCTGTTTGGAAGCAAGGGGAATGAAAATTGCCCACAAACTTGCTGCAGTGCCGCTTAAACACATCACTGCAACTCTACAATGCAAGAACGTGGGTTGGACCTCGACAGCCATGCGGCAGTACTGGGGAGATTCCCTTCCCCAGTGTGGACTGACAGTCCCTCCCCATGCCAGATTGACCAAGTCCATCCCTGCTTCCGCAAACACATCCCCCACCCCCTGGCAGCAACTTCCCACATGCAGCGACCATCTTCCTGGCTCATCAGATGCCAGCAGTTCAGACTATCACCCACAGGTGCAGCTAGCGACCAGATGATACAAGACCCTCTGGCAAGGAAGCGCTCTGCCTTGGGGTGATTTTACTTTTAAGGGAGGAAGTCAATAGATAGTTACAAACACCTGGTCAAGAGTAGTTTTCTGGGCAACTGCCTCTGAGGCAAGTTGTAGCTGCCGCCACCATCCTCTCCCACGCCAAGCCTCACCTGAAAAGGCTAGTGGTCTGGCAAGTTCAGGTGATGGGGCAGCCAGCACAAATCAGCGAGCTGTACCACCCCATCTCCTTCTTACCTCTAAGTGCTAACTCGCTCCTTACTGAGATGGAACTGCAGAGTCAGATAACCTGCAAGGAAACTTGAGAGGTTATTGTTAGTTAGCCAGACATTCTGCATTTTGCCCTTCTTCCCTTGAGCGAGTGCAAAGTTCTCCCAGTTTTCTTACTAAGTCCTCCCAGTGCACTCAGTGCCCACCACCATGAGGACCCTCTCTCCCGCCTCATGCTCAAAGTACCCACGGCAGAAGGCAGACGGGCAGAGCCTTCGGCTGTGTGCACACCTACCTGAGGTCATGATGAGCAGTGCATTGCCTCCTGCTCCATGCCTAATCCTGAAAGGTGAAGGTGGGCTGAGGGCTTTACTTCCTGCTCTGCTCCTGATCCCAGCTGGATGAAGGGGGTGCAGGAATTGCCACCCTGCCTGCTACTGATTCCAGCAGGTTGGGGGGGGGCAGGCATTGCTTCATGCTTGGCTCCTGACTCAGGGAGAGTGAAGACAGGGTGGACATTGTTGTCTGCTCAGTGGCTTATTCCAGTAGGTTGAAGAGGGTGGCTTCTTATCCCATCTGGGTGAATGTAAGAAGGGCATTGCCACCTCCTCCACTCCTGATACCAAATGGGTGATGGCGGAGGGTGGGCATTGTCACCTGCTCCACTTCTAATACCCTTTGTGACACTTAGAGATCTCTGTCTTTCGGTGCTACACCTCTGAAGATGCCAGTCACAGCTGCTGGTGAAACGTCAGGAACTACAATGCCAAGACCACGGCTGGTTTTGCTTTACCGGTCTGGAAAATGTATTATAAAGCATGTGGCTTAGTTTGGATGAGAGAATGGATTCTTTTAGAAAACCAAAGACTTTTGGCCCTAGAAGGACATGAAGTTAGAATGGCAAGCATTTATATGGTATGGAAAAACTAATGGACATAAGTATTTCAAGAACCATCTGATTAGAAATTCGTTATAACAAAATGGGAAAGAATTGTATTGCTAATCTACTCTAAAATTCCACAATGGGTGTCACCTTTAGAAGTGTTTTAACAGCCAAATGTATTTTCTCTAGATAGAATTATTAGATATAAAGACTTTCTAGATGGTAAAGGAATATTAAAAACAAAGGAGGAATTACAGAGACAAGGCATTAATTTAGACTGTTGGTCAAGGGCCCAGATTGAATACCGACACAATAAAGATTAAAAAACTGGGAGGTTTTTACTCAGAACAAAATGCTTTTGAAAAACTGTTATGTGATTCCGATGAAAAACTGATAAAATTTTTATTTTTAATGCAAAGGAAGAGGAAAAATGAGGGGGTGGAAAAATAAGACTAAATGGACACAAAATTCAGGATATAGTATTGATTCGATGCAATGGAATAAGATATGGAAAGTGAATGTTAAAACAACTAAGTCAGTTCCATTTAAAGAGAATTTATAAAATATGCTGTAGACGTGGGAAACATACAGGAACATTCTCTCATACGTAGTGGACTTGTAAAGAGGTACATAAATTTTGGATAATGGTGCATACATTATTACAAACAATCTTACAGACCTTAATTCCCTTTAAACCAGAGATATTTTTGTTAATCTGTATACCAGAAGAGCTGAACAAAGACCAGAAATACTTCATAATACATGTAGTAACAGCAGCAAGAATTCTAGTAGTGTTTTATTGGAAACGACTAATAACACCTCAGCAAGAGGAACTAATAGTGAAGATAAAGGAAAATGCGGAAATGGACAAACTAACTTCACTAATGAAAGGACAAATGGAAGCAGATTTTGCTGCCCCATGGACCCCTTTTTACGACTGGATGAAAAACAAGTATAGACACCTGAATGTAGTAACTATATGAAGGCAGTATTGTAATTTGTTACTAGTAACCACAGTCGAATGATTGGTAGTGTGAAATATGATATGTAGATAAAGAGAATGCTGATTCAAGCAGACTGTATGACTTTTCTATTATTTCTCCTTTTCCTACTCCCCTTTCCCCTATTCCTATCGTTATGAGAAAACCAATAAAATATCTAATACAAAATTAATAGTCTAGAGGATACCACATGCGTAACTAACTTACATTTTTCACTTTCCACCCACAGCTTCCGAATGCTTCAAACACCATTAAAAAAACTGTTGATGACCTTACCAGTCTCATCTTTAAGGACTACGTTGGTTTAGTTGATAAGTTGCTGATGATGGAGACCAACTAACAGTGTTCCAAATCATACCACATCTCCATGAGACAATAAAGAGCTGATCCAAAGTTTCTGGGGTGCTGTCTCTGCATTTATTCTTGAGCTGGTGGCAGTTCCTGACAATCCAATTCTCTTTAAATTATTCTCGAGGGTTACAGTGAAGGCTGGATTGTATTGCTTGGTGGCTATATGTTTAGCATGCGTATAGAGGAATTTTACCCACATACCCCAGTGGCCTGGTCCAACACAGAAAGTTTTGAAGGTGGAACTCTTTTAAGAGGCTTAGAGATAACTGCAAGAGGAAGCAAGGATGGTCTTATTGATAGGAAATTGACCCTGCAGTACCCCCTGCAGCATGTCTTCTTGGTTGCCTCTCTTTTGCCGCCCCTACACAAGAACAAAAACCTACTACGGTAAGTATTAAGACAAAGTACCAAAACCTCGACAGTATGTCTACATAATCTTTATAGAAGTCGTAAGTGACACATAACACAACTCACAGCACAGCCCACAGTTCCCCAATCCGTTCAAATGACATGGAAAATCTCCCATGAGTCTCTGAATGGATTCCAAAAGGCAGGTAAGTGAGGAAGTCAGCTCCCTAATAATGCATCCTGTGGTGGAGAACTCCGCCATGCTGTGAAGCGGTCCCAGCTATCAACAACTCAACGGGTCGCAAGCTGGACTCCTGTCTTGGTGTTGCTTTTTCACGAGTGTTGACAACCAGCAAACATAATCGGAATTAGTTTCCAAGACAAAACTTTCTAACAAATTTCTCTTTGCTCCCAAGCGGATGACCCAGATACTCTTAACAAGATGAACAGAACCATCATATTTAGTACAAGAATTCATGTAATGCCTTTTGGAATCCATTCAGAGACTCATGGAAGATTTTCCATGTCATTTGAACGGATTGGGGAACTGTGGGCTGTGCTGTGAGTTGTGTTATGTGTCACTTACGACTTCTATAAAGATTATGTAGACATACGGTCAAGGTTTTGGTACTTTGTCTTAATATTTACCGTAGTAGTGTTTTGTTCCTGTACCTTGTCTTACTATGCGGTGCCCTTTTTCTGTGTATTTTCCTTATGCATGAGAGGCAAGAATGGGAGGAGCTGTGCCTTGGAGGGCTCTCTTCATCCAACCTACAGCTGATTGCTGCGATCCCTACCATCTCAGTTGTTTTTGAGTACAACAACTAACTTCATTTCTTTTCCAGTTTGCAAGGCAGAGAACAAAATGCATTACCAGAAACAGCCTTCATGAATCCTTGGGGTCTCAAAGGATTTGTTGTAGCACATTTTTCTTTCCTTTGAGGACATGCACAGAACAAGAGTGTCCAGAAAAGCTTCCCTCTTTTTAAAAACTTCTTTGCTTTGCATTGGTACGTGAATTTGCTTGACTGATGCCAAAGAGACTTTTCCCCACCACACTTACGGCAACAGAACCTCTGTACTTCATCTAGCCCCAGAAGATTCTAGGCAAAACCACACCAGCATGCCCTCCAGTCTCTTCTTCCTCCTTGCGTTCTCATTTGCTTAAAAAAAGAGGGGTCTGAAACCAAACTGATCTCTGCTAAGAATTGCAGGGTTTCCATTCCATTTATCCCTTCCCAAGGGGTTTTGTTTCATGCTAGTCAGTTTCACAGGTACAAGCGAGATTATCTTAAGAAATGCATGAGATGAAGTTGAAAAAAGGAATTTAGAGAGGGCATTTTGCACAAGGATTTAAAGAGTAGATCAGATGTTTTCTAGCTGCTGATTTGTCTGTTTCCCTTTTCTCCACACATACACACCCCACTTCTTTCCCCTTCGAAGAAAACAGATCTGAAGATTTCATTAGGATTTTAACATTCCAGAATACTTGGGGAGAGGGACTGGGGATGGAAGTAGAAGAAGGCATGAACTCATTGGGAGGTCTGATTTATGTAGTGGAGACTCTGCCTCTGCTCCCTTCATGTTACATCCCTGCCGATCACTGCACTTGAGATATTTAAAGGAAGTTCAAATACTGAAGAAGCAGTTCTTCCTCTTGCCAATAGAGCTGCAACAGGAACAGGTGAAGCAAAAGCAAGATCGAATTTCAGCCCAAATGTGATTTATAACAAATGATATAACCCACCTGCCCCACCCAAGAGGAAACAAAGCAGCTGATCTTATTCTCTTTTCCTCCATTTTACGTTCACAACAACCGTGGGAGGTAGGTTTGGCTGAAATTTTACACTTGGCCCAAAGCCAGCCATCAGCCTTCCATGTAGAGTTGCCAGGAGGGAGCCAATCTTCAGGCAATTTGGGCCTCTGTGCACTAATCCCCAGTTGATCAGCTGGAGGAGGCGTGCTGGCAAAATGGGGGACATACCCATTACCCCAGAGGGATGGCGGAGCTTCTGGATCGACCTTGAACTGACTGCCTCACTAGTGGATTGACTCTTTAAAGCTTGACCAAGAACAGCATGTTGGCTGATGGTTAATGTGTTGGCCTCAGCATAATGTCAGGCTCTGCCAGGGGATGCTCTTCAGTCACTTCACTTCATTGGATCAGGCTGGTTGAGTAAAAGGTCCTTCTTATGAGATCACCCCCATTGCAGCTCTGTACATAACAACTGACAGAAACGCCCGGGTCAGGGACAGTAGGTCTGTTATACTCTCCTCTCCCCTCCCCTTTTTTTCAAGCAGAAGTCTGTTAGGCTAGGCACAATTTTTCTGGTGGAAAATCTGGGAAGAGAAAGAGAAGTAGGAACCAAGGCTCCAAGGTCATTCAGCTGGTTCTCAGGCGCCTCTACTTCATACACCCCCACACTTACAGATAAGACAGTTGAGCACAGGCAAGAAACAGGAGAGAGAATAGCAAAGAGAGCTGCAAAACAACTATGAATCACTCAACCCCCTATCCCCAGGGGGTTTGTACTCTTCCAGGTTGTACTGGTATAAATGGCTGACCCAGACCCCCCACATCTAATATTAAAGCTTTTGAATGTAGTGATACCTGAGTAGAGATGCGCACGAACAGCAATACGAACAAAAAAAAGTCAAGGACAGCCCAATCTGCTGTTCACGAGGAAGCTGTTCATGAGGACCCGTTCCCCACAAACATGAGTTCATTCCAAGCTCTGTTTGTGGCGTTCGTCAGCAGTTCGTAAAGCAAGACAGTCTGGCGCCTTCAGTCAATTCGCTTGGCAATGTAGACAGGGACTGTCTTACATCTTCTTACCTCTAAGTGCTACCTCGCTCCTTACTGAGATGGAACTGCAGAGTCAGATAACCTGCAAGGAAACTTGAGAGGTTATTGTTAGTTAGCCAGACGTTCTGGATTTTGCCGTTCTTCCCTTGAGCGAGTGCAAAGTTCTCCCAATTTTCTCACTAAGTCCTCCCAGTGCACTCAGTGCCCACCACCATCAGAACCCTCTCTCCCACCTCATGCTCAAAGTACCCACGGCAGAAGGCAGACGGGCAGAGCCTTTGGCTGTGTGCACACCTACCTGAGGTCATGAGCAGCGCATTGCCTCCTGCTCCATGCCTAATCCTGAAAGGTGAAGGTGGGCTGAGGGCTTTACTTCCTGCTCTGCTCCTGATCCCAGCTGGATGAAGGGGGTGCAGGAATTGCCACCCTGTCTCCTACTGATTCCAGCAGGTGGGGGGGGGCAGGCATTGCTTCATGCTTGGCTCCTGACTCAGGGAGAGTGAAGACAGGGTGGACATTGTTGTCTGCTCAGTGGCTTATTCCAGTAGGTTGAAGAGGGTGGCTTCTTATCCCATCTGGGTGAATGTAAGAAGGGCATTGCCACCTCCTCCACTCCTGATACCAAATGGGTGATGGCGGAGGGTGGGCATTGCCACCTCCTCCATTCCTGATACCAAATGGGTGATGGCAGAGGGTGGGCATTGCCACCTCCTCCACTCCTGATACCAAATGGGTGATGGCGGAGGGTGGGCATTGTCACCTGCTCCACTTCTAATACCCTTTGTGACACTGAGAGATCTCTGTCTTTCGGTGCTACACCTCTGAAGATGCCAGTCACAGCTGCTGGTGAAACGTCAGGAACTACAATGCCGAGACCACGGCTGGTTTTGCTTTACCGGACTGGAAAATGTATTATAAAGCATGTGGCTTAGTTTGGATGAGAGAATGGATTCTTTTAGAAAACCAAAGACTTTTGGCCCTAGAAGGACATGAAGTTAGAATGGCAAGCATTTATATGGTATGGAAAAACTAATGGACATAAGTATTTCAAGAACCATCTGATTAGAAATTCGTTATAACAAAATGGGAAAGAATTGTATTGCTAATCTACTCTAAAATTCCACAATGGGTGTCACCTTTAGAAGCGTTTTAACAGCCAAATGTATTTTCTCTAGATAGAATTATTAGATATAAAGACTTTCTAGATGGTAAAGGAATATTAAGAACGAAAGAGGAATTACAGAGACAAGGCATTAATTTAGACTGTTGGTCAAGGGCCCAGATTGAATACCGATACAATAAAGATTAAAAAACTGGGAGGTTTTTACTCAGAACAAAATGCTTTTGAAAAACTGTTATGTGATTCCGATGAAAAACTGATAAAATATTTATTTTTAATGCAAATGAAGAGGAAAAATGAGGGGGTGGAAAAATAAGACTAAATGGACACAAAATTCAGGATATAGCATTGATTCGATGCAATGGAATAAGATATGGAAAGTGAATGTTAAAACAACTAAGTCAGTTCCATTTAAAGAGAATTTATAAAATATGTTTTATAAATGGCACTTAACTCCGGATAGACTTGCCAAAATGTATAAAAATATGTCAAACTAGCAACATATCCCATTGTGGGCAAAAAATACAACGAGCTCTAGAAAAGGAAGTTTGGACAGGGAAGCATTCGCTCCTCCTCCATCACTAATTACAGCTGGTGAAGGAGGGTGGTGGGCATTGTATTTTTCTCCATGCCTGATCTGCCTAATCTCGGCCATGTGATGGGGTTGTGGGCTTTGCTACCTGCACTGTGCCTGATACATGTGGGGTAAAGGTGGGCATTGTCTCCTGTTCTGCACTTGACTATGGCTAGGTGAATGCAGGAAGGCATTGCTGCCTGCTCCGAGCCTGATCCCAACTGGGTGAAGGGGGGTGGGCATAGCCACCTGCTCCCTGCTGGGTGAAGGGAGGAACAGGCATTGCCATCTGCTCCGCACCTGATCCTGACAGGTGGTGGGTGGCATGCTTTACAACCTGCTCTGCTCCTGATCCCAGCTGGGTGAAGGAGGTGTGGGCATTGCCACCTGCCCAGTGGCTTATTCTGGTATGTTGAAGAGGGTGGGCACTGCCACCTCCTCTGCTCCTTATTCCATCTGAGTGAAGGGAAGTAAGGCATTGCCTCCTGCTCTGTGCCTGATCCCAGCCAGATGAAGGTGTGAGGTGGGCATTGCCACCTGCTCTGATCCCAAATGGGTGATGGGGGGTGAGCATTGCCACCTCCTCCATCACTAATACCAGCCGGGTGAAGACAGGGGAGGGCATTGCCACCTGCTCCACTCCTAATGCCAGCTGGGTTAAGGTGGGGGGCATTGTCACCTGCTCCACTCCTGATCCCAGTAGGTCAAAGGACGGTGAGTATTGCCATCTGATCTGCTCCTAATCCCAGTAGGGTGAAGGAGGGTGGGTATTGTCACCTGCTCTGCTCCAGATCCCAGTTGTGTTAAGGTGGGGGTGGGCATTGCCACCTGCTCTACTCCTAATACTTGCTGGGTTAAGGCAGTGTTTGGGCAAAGCCACCTGCTCTGCTTCTGATCCCAGCTGGATTTGTGTGTGTGCACTGCCAAGTGCTCCGCTACTAATATGAGCTGGGTTAAGGTCAGGGGTAACATTTTCATCTGCTTTGCTCCTAATAACAGCTGTGTTAAGGGGGGAGGGCAAATTCCACCTGCTCTGCTCCTAATACCAGCTGGGTTAAGGCGGGTGGTGGTTATTGCCACCTACTTCACTCCTGATCCCAGTACGGTGAAGGAGGATGGGTATTGCCATCTGATCTGCTCATGATCCCAGCTGGGTGAAGGGGGTGCGTATTGCCGCCTACTCCACTCCTAATACCAGCTGGGTTAAGGCGGGTGGTGGTTATTGCCACCTACTGCACTCTTGATCCCAGTATGGTGAAGGAGGATGGGTATTGCCATCTGATCTGCTCATGATCCCAGCTGGGTGAAGGGGGTGTGTATTGCCACCTAGTCCATTCCTAATATCAGGTGGGTTAAGGTGGGGGTGGGCATTGCCACCTGCTCCGCCACTAACAGCAGCTGGGTTAAGGCAGGGGCATACAATGCCACCTGCTCCACTCCTAATACCAGCTGTATTAAGATGGGGGGTGGGCATTGCAATCTGCTCCGCTCCAGATCCCAACTGTTTCAAAGGGGGGGCAGCATTGCCACCGGATCCGCTCCTAATACCAACTGGTTTAAGGCAAGGAGAGAGTATTGCCACCTGCTCTGCTCCTAAAGCTAGCTGGGTTAAGGCAGATGGTGGGCATTGCCACTTGCTCCACTCCTAATACCAGGTTGGTTAAGACATGGGGTGGGAATTGCCATCTCCTCTGCTCCTATTACCAGCTGGGTTAAGGTGGGGGCTGGGCATTGCCACCTACTCTGCTTCTAATACCAGCTGAGTTAAGATGGGGAGTGGACATTGCCATCTGCTCTGCTCCTATTACCAGCTGGGTTAAGGCAGGGGCTGGGCATTGCCACCTGCTCCACTCCTAATATCATCTGGTTTAAGGTGGGGTAGGCATTGCCACCTGCTCCACTCCTAATGTCAGCTAGGTTAAGTTGGGTGGTGGTCATTGCCACCTGCTTTACTCCTAATACCAGCTGGGTGAAGCTGAGAGGTGGTCATTGCCACCTGCTCCCATCCTGCTCTTGGCCTGGGCTTCCCATCATGGCACCGTTTCTGGAGGGACATGGTAACTTGCCTAGGCTTCCTTCTATGGCAGTGCCCTCTGGTGGTACACCAGGGTATAAAGTGAGTTGTCTGAAATATGCTTACTCAATTATGTAGTAAGATAACTGCTGGAAATGTGGGAAACATACAGGAACGTTCTATCATATATGGTGGACTTGTAAAGAGGTACATAAATTTTGGATAACGGTGCATACATTATTACAAACAATCTTACAGACCTTAATTCCCTTTAAATCAGAGATATTTTTGTTAATCTGTATACCAGAAGAGCTGAACAAAGACCAGAAATACTTCATAATACATGTAGTAACAGCAGCAAGAATTCTAGTAGTGTTTTATTGGAAATGACCAATAACACCTCAGCAAGAGGAACTAATAGCGAAGATAATGGAAAATGCGAAAATGGACAAACTAACTTCACTAATGAAAGGACAAATGGAAGCAGATTTTGCTGCCCCATGGACCCCTTTTTACAACTGGATGAAAAACAAGTATAGACACCTGAATGTAGTAACCATATGAAGGCAGTATTGTAATTTGTTACTAGTAACCACAGTCGAATGATTGGTAGCGTGAAATATAATATGTAGATAAGAAGAATGCTGATTCAAGCAGACTGTATGACTTTTCTATTATTTCTCCTTTTCCTACTCCCCTTTCCCCTATTCCTATCATTATGTGAAAACTAATAAAATATCTAATACAAAAATAATAGTCTAGAGGATACCACATGTGTAACTAACTTACATTTTTCACTTTCCACCCACAGATTCTGACGGCTTCAAACACCATTAGTAAAAACATTGATGACCTTTCCAAATATCTCCTCAGCTTTAGGGACTACGTTACTATAATTGATAAGTTGCTGATGATGGAGATCAACTAACAGTGTTCCAAATCATACTGCATCTCCATGAGACAATAAAGAGCTGATCCAAAGTTTCTGGGGTGCTGTCTCTGCATTTATTCTTGAGCTGGTGGCAGTTCCTGACAATCCAATTCTCTTTAAATTATTCTCGAGGGTTACAGTGAAGGCTGGATTGTATTGCTTGGTGGCTATATGTTTAGCATGCATATGCAACAGGCTGAAAAAACTACAACAAATCAAGCAGATTCTTAATAAGACAGATTTAAAAAAAATTCTAAGGGAGCTTAATTGACCCCACAGCCTTCCATCAAGTAAGTGGACAGATTTATGGTTTTATGGGGCAATTAGCCTAACTACACGCGGCTGCTGGAACGAGCTGGGAGGGTCAGAGACGGAGGGCGGAATGACTCTCTCAGCAATTGCTGTGCTAGAGATCTTTGAATATAATTAACCAAAATAAAGCTTTTTACCACTTTCTGAAATGGCTTTTTGGCAAGAAGAGGTACTTGTTTGTTTGCAAGAAATGTCTAAAATAATGCCGCAGTTACTAATTAAAGCTGATGAGATATTTGGAGTGGAAAAGGATAAAGAGATTACAAGAAATCACAATCCAGAAAAAATTTCGGGAGGGGCAGACTTAACTGAAAGCAAAATCGAGCCAAACGAGGGGAAAATCAGTCTGCGACACACTTTGGGAAATGGACGATCTTACCAGGACGTCCCCTTTAAGACACAGAACTTTAGTAAAGAAAAGGCGGGGCCACGAATCAGACCTGCACGGAGAGAAAGAGGCATCCCAACACAGAAAGGGGAAAAAAGAATGCAGCAAATCTTAAAACAGAAAAGAATGCAGCGGATCTTAAAACAGCAAAACAAGCAGAGGAGAAACTACATCCATACTGATGTCCTTCAGAAATGGCTGGAAGACAAGGGAATCTTCCTTCGGTGGCCTAGACTGATTAGGGATTGGATGTACTACATCTTACGAAGAAAGAAGAAGAGGAAAGCAGATCTGCATGGAAAGATTTAAGCATGCCAATACTGAAAGGGGAAAGAGGGATTAAGGACTGGATCTATCACTTTTCATGAAGAGAGAAGAAAAAACAACGATTAGAATCTCGGGACATATCAGGACTTATTAATGCAGACTCAACCTCTTACTTAAATAGCATTTCCCTTCTTGCCTTTTCTCTTTTTTATATAATACCATATAGTCTATGTTAATGGGTCTTTGGAGTTTATTAAATGTACTTAGACTGTACTCCTTCTCAAAATATAAAATACTGGCTAAGCTAAATGACCACCTGCTCTTTTTAACCTTGCGAGTATGAAAACCCAAGTAAATAAGTCCAGATGGCTAAAATAAAATAGATGAAGGAGTTACTATCTCTAAAAGGTAAAATTGTGTTTTAACTATATAGTTATGTGATTACCCTAGTCTTATCAATATGAAAACCCAAGCAAACAGTTTTAGCTAGAACAAAATAGATGAAAGATATATATATATATATATATATATATATATATAGATAGATAGATAGATAGATAGATAGATAGATAGATAGATAGATAGATATAGATATAGATATATACTTTTAAAAATGTTTAATAGAATATAAAATTGTTTTTAAACTAGATATTGATTTGGCCTCTATACCCTTACTATTATGAAAATACAAGCAGACAAGTTTGGAAGGCAGGGCCAGAACAGATATAAGAAAGAGAGGAAATTAATATAAAAATTGCTCTTATCTTTATGTTGATGTATATTACTGTCCTGCTGATATTGTATGTTTTGCTATATCCACCTCCTACTCCTAGAGTGATTATGGATCTAAGATCCCTGGCTAAAAGGTAAAAGAGGTGAAATGTGATCTATTTGTAATATGCACAAAAGAAAAAATTACTAGAAATGTAAGCTATAGAGTAAGTGGATTAAAAAACATAGAAATTAATAAAAGGGAATCTTGAAGGTATATGGGGCACTAATTACATATATATTGGCTTTTTATATTTAGATGCATGATTATCTGTCTTGTATGCGAATCTCATAAATGCTTATGGCCTGTTGTAACCCTCCCTATATATCATGAAAACCCAATAATTTTTTTTAAAAAAAGAACAAAAACCTACTATGGTAAATATTAAGACAAAGTACCAAAACCTCGACCGTATGTCTACATAATCTTTATAGAAGTCGTAAGTGACACATAACACAACTCACAGCACAGCCCACAGTTCCCCAATCAGTTCAAACGACATGGAAAATCTCCCATGAGTCTCTGAATGGATTCCAAAAGGCTGGTAAGTGAGGAAGTGAGCTCCCTAATAATGCATCCTGTGGTGGAGAACCCCGCCATGCTGTGAAGAGGTCCCAGCTATCAACAACTCAACATGTCGCAAGCTGGACTCCTGTTTTGGTGTTGCTTTTTCAAGGGTGTTGACAACCAGCAAACATAATCGGAATTAGTTTCCAAGACAAAACTTTCTAACAAATTTCTCTTCTCTGCTCCCAAGCGGGTGACCCAGATACTCTTAACAAGATGAACAGAACCATCATATTTAGTACAAGAATTCATGTAATGCCTTTTGGAATCCATTCAGAGACTCATGGAAGATTTTCCATTTCATTTGAACAGATTGGGGAACTGTGGGCTGTGCTGTGAGTTGTAGTAGTGTTTTGTTCCTGTACCTTGTCTTACTATGCGGTGCCCTTTTTCTGTGTATTTTCCTTATGCACAAGAGGCAAGAATGGGAGGAATTGTACCTGGGAGGGCTCTCTTCAACCAACCTGCAGCTAATTGTTGAAATCCCTCCCATCTCAGTTCTCAACTACAACAACTAACCTTGTTTCTTGAAGGGATCTACCCCCACCTCCTTTTCCAGTTTGCGAGGCGGAGAACAAAACGGATTACCAGAAACAGCCTTCATGAATCCTTGGTGTCTCAAAGGGGAAAGAATTTGTAGTAGCACATTTCTCTTTCCTTTCCTTAGAGAACATGCACAGAACAAGAGTGTCCAGAAAAGCTTCCCTCTTTTTAAAAACTTCTTTGCTTTGCATGGGTACGTGAATTTGCTTGACTGATGCCAAAGAGACTTTTCCCCACCACACTTACGGCAACAGAACCTCTGTACTTCATCTAGCCCCAGAAGATTCTAGGCAAAACCACACCAGCATGCCCTCCAGTTTCTTCTTCTTCCGTGCGTTCTCATTTGCTTAAAAAAAGAGGGGTCGGAAAACAAACTGATCTCTGCTAAGAATTGCAGGGTTTCCATTCAATTTATCCCTTCCTTAGGAGTTTTGTTTCATGCTAGTCAGTTTCACAGGTACAAGCAAGATTATGAGTGATTCCACACACATTGGATAATGCACTTCCAATCCTCTTTATAGATCATTTGGAACAGATTTTTTTGTGTGCGGAACAAAAAATCCACCTCAAATGTTTGATAGAGTGCATTGAAAGTGCATTATCCAACATGTGCGGAATCACTCTATATTAAGAAAAGATGGAGATGAAATTGAAAAAAGGAATTTATAGATGGCATTTTTCACAAGGATTTAGAGAGTAGATCAGATGTTTTCTACCTGCCAATATGTCTGTTTCCCTTTTCTCCAAACACCGCCCCCCCGCCCCGCAACACTACTTTTCCCTTCCAAGAAAACAGACCTGAAGATTTCATTAGGATTTTAACAGTCCAGAATACTTGGGGAGAAGGACTGGGGATGGAAGTAGAAAAAGGCATGAACTCATTGGGAGGTCTGATTTATGTAGTGGAGACTCTGCCTCTGCTCCTTTCACTTTACAACCCTGCTGGTCACTGCACTTGAGATATTTAAAGGAAGTTCAAATACTAAAGGAGCAGTTCTGCCTCTTGCCAACAGAGTTGCAACAGGAATGGGTGAAGCAAAAGCAAGATCGAATTTCAGCCCAAATGTGATTTATAACAAATGATATAACCCACCTGCTCCCTCCAAGAGGAAAGAAAGCAGCTTATATTATTCTCTTTTCCTCCACTTTACACTCACAATAACCGTGTGAAGAAGGTTCAGCTGAAATTTTATGGTTGGCTCAAAGCCAGCCATCAGCCTTCCATGTAGAGTTCCCAGGAGGGAGCCAATCTTCAGGCAATTTGGGCCTCTGTGCACTAATCCCCAGTTGATCAGCTGGAGGAGGCGTGCTGGCAAAATGGGGGACACACACCCATTACCCCAGAGGGATGGCGGAGCTTCTGGATCGACCTTGAACTGACTGCCTCACTAGTGGATTGATTCTTTAAAGCTTGACCAAGAACAGCATGTTGGCTGATTGTTAATGTGTTGGCCTCAGCATAATGTCAGGCTCTGCCAGGGGATTCTCTTCAGTCACTTCACTTCATTGGATCAGGCTGGTTGAGTAAAAGGTCCTTCTTATGAGATCACCCCCATTGCAGCTCTGTACATAACAACTGACAGAAACGCCCGGGTCAGGGACAGTAGGTCTGTTATACTCTCCTCTCCCCTCCCCTTTTTTTCAAGCACATTTTCTAGTGGGAAAGCTGGGAAGAGACAGAGAAGTAGGCACCAAGGCTCAACGTTCAGCTGGTTCTCAGGTGCCTCTGCTTCATCCTCCCCCACACTTACAGTTGAGCACAGGCCAGAAACAGGACAGAGAATAGCAAAGAGAGCAGCAAAGCAACAACAAATCACCCATCCCCCCCATCCCCAAGTAAAAACTCTAGCTGAGTATCGCAGGCATGTCGCAGGCCTGTTTGACACGTGATGCCGTCTCTTCCAGATTGGGTTGGTGTAAATAGCCAACCCAGACGCCCCACGTCTGGTATTAAAGCTTTTGAATGTAGCGATATCCTGAGCCCCTCTCTTCATGTGTTGGGAACACAGGCTGTCTGGCAAGACCGGAATACGGATGCCATCTCCTGCCCAGGAATTACAAAAGTATCAAAATGCAGGTCCATGGGAATGGCGACCTAAAAGCCCCACAGTTATGCCATATGTGTGCAAAATCAACAGATTAAAGAAGTGATCTTTCCATAGGTCCTCCTGAGCTCATCCCTCCGATCTCCCCCTCACCTTCTCCCTTCCTGTCCCTCACTGGCAGATCGTCCGTCAGCCTTTTGGTATTGTTTCCTCAGATATTGATTCTTCTCTGGTATTATTGTTCTACTCCCGTAGATAGACCTAGTAAATTATTGTGATGGACAAAAGGTGCCTTTCTGCCCCAAGGATGTAAAAGAGGTGGCTTTTTACCAGTCCACTGCGTGTGCTTTTGGATCTGGCACCTGCCCTCAGATGCAAGGCTGAGTCTCCTTGAGTGGCACACTGGACACATCAAGGCTGCTTTCCTTAGCACATCCCTTTCCCTCACTAGATTGTTAACTATTAACCTCTTCCTACCTGCTTCCCGTTTTCCTCACTACTTACCAGTTCACCCTCTATGTGTGATAAGAATTGAGTGGAGTTGCTTTTACTTAATAAATATCTTTCCTGTTGAACATCTGTCTGCTCATTAAAGTGTTCTCTAGAGGAAGCAATCTTCATATACACCAGTGAAAAGATCCTAGTGACGCTCCTCTTGCATCCTCTCCTTGTTGCTAATTCCCCCAACTCACAAAGAGACCACTTATTTGGGTACAAAGGTGGAGGAATGCGGGCAAACTCTGCATCTCTGAGTGCTGTAAGTAGCAATATGATCCTCAGAGAACAGACGTAAAGAAAACTTTCTTGGAAAAATTCTCATAGGATTGGGCATGAGTGTGGGTCGTGTATGTTTGACCAAAGCAAAAAATGGAAGCTGGGAATTCAGATTATTGTGTTCAGTTTTGGGCACCACAATTTAATAAGTATATAAACAAGCCCAGAGGAGGGCAACGAAGATGGTGAGGGGTCTGGAGACCAAGTCCTATGAGGAAAAGTTGAAGAAGCTTGGTATGTTTAGCTTGGAGAGGAGATGACTGAGAGATGATATGATAACCAAATTTTTGAAGGGTTGTCATATAGAGGATGGCATGGAGTTGTTTTCTGCTGCCCCAGAGGGTTGGACCAGAAACAAGAGTTTTCAGTGAAACATTCGGAAGAACTTCCTGACAGTTAGAGTGGTCCCTCAGTGGAACAGGCTTCCTCGGGAGGTGGTGGGCTCTCCTTCCTTGGAGGTTTTTAAGCAGACACTAGATGGCCATCTGACAGCAATGTTAATTCTGTGACCATAGGCAGATCATGAGAGGGAGGACAGAAAGGGTTACATCTTAGTTCTCATGCCCAGGGTAAGGCCGATGGCCACCTTGAGCAGTTTTCCCGAGGCAAGTATGGCTAGAGATCCAGGAGGTGTTTCACTATCTTCTGGAAATGGAGCAGGGGACACTGGGGCATTGAGGGGGTATTTGTGAATTTCCTGCATTGTGCAAGGGGTTGGGCTAGAAGACAATAGAGGTCCATTCCAACCCTATGATCCTATGACACAATGACTCTACTAGCAACAAAGCCCGTTGTGGGGAAAAATACAACAGGCTCTAGAAAGGGTGTGCAGGCAGGCACTCACTCCTCCTCTGTCACTGATTCCAGCTGGTGAAGGAGGGAGTGGTCATTATCATCTGCTGCACTCCTGATCAGCCTGATCTCAGCCATGTGAAGAGGTGGTGGGTTTTGCTACCTGCTCCTTGCATGATACATGCCTGGTAAAAGGGGGGGGGGCATCGCCACCTGTTCTGTGCCTGACTACGGCTGTGTGAATGGGGGCAGACATTGCCTCCTGCTCCAATCCCAGCTGGGTGAAGTGAGTTGGCTGCTGCCTCCTGCTCCCTGCTGGGTGAAGGGGGAAACAGGCATTGCCTCCTGCTCTGTACCTGATCCTGAAAGGTGAAGGTGGGTGGTGGGCTTTACTACCCACTCTGCTCATGATCCCAGCTGGGTGAAGGATGTGTGGGCAATGCCATCTGCTCTGCTCCTGATTCCAGCAGGTTGAGGGAGGCAGGCATTGCTGCATGGTTGGCTCCTGACTCCAGCAGGGTGAAGACAGGATAGGCCTTAAGGCAGGGGGTGGGCATTGCCTTCTGTTTCACTCCTAATACCAGCTGTGTTAAGGCAGGGGGAGGCATTCCCACCTACTCTGCTCCTAATATCAGCTGGTTTAAGGCAGGGAGAGGGCATTGCCACCTGCTCTACTCCTAATACCAACCTTGTTAAAGCGGGGGGGGGGCATTGCCATCTTCTCTGCTCCTAATACCAGCTGGGTTAAGTTGACTGGTGCACATAGCCACCTGCTCCCATCCTGCTCCTGGCCTGGGCTTCCCACCATGGCACATTTTCTGGAGGGACATGGTCCCTTGCCTATCCCTCCATGGCAGCACCCTCTGGTGGTGCACTGGGGTATAAAGTGAGTTGTCTGAAATATGCTTACTCAATTATGTAGTAAGATAACATCAATCTTAAAAGTAAGGAAACCTTTCTATTTAATGAAAACAAAGTTTAGAGTATCTAGAGAGTAATGAATACAACCATCTTTGATGGGAATAAGATTCACACCATCTTACTATATAACTGAGTAAGCGTATTTCAGACAACTCACTTTATACCCTGTTGCACCACCAGAGGGCACTGCCATGGAGGGAAGCCTAGGAAAGGCACCATGTTCCTCCAGAAAACATGCCATGGTTAACTTAACCCAGCTGATATTTGGAGCAGAGCAAGTGACAATGCCACCCCAACCTTAACCCAGCTGGTATTAGGAGCGGAGCACTTGGCAATGCCCCCCCTTCACCCAGCTGGGATCAGAATCATAGCAGGTGGCTTTGCCCAACCAATGCCTTAATCCAGCAGGTATTAGGAGTGGAGCAGGTGACAATGCACACCCTTCTTCAGCCAGCTGGTATAAGGCACAGAGCAGGTGGCAAAGCCCACCCCCCTGCCTTAACCTAGCTGGTATTAGGAGTGGAATATATGCCAGTGCCCACCCCCACTTTATCCCAGATGGTATTAGGAGCGGAGCAGGTGTCAGCGCCCACTGCCTATCTTAACCCAGCTGATACTAGGAGCGGAGCAGGTGGAATTTCCCCTCCCACATTAACACAGCTGTTTTTAGGAGAAGAACAGGTGACAATGCCACCCATGACCTTAACCCAGCTGGTATTAGGAGCAAAGCACTTGGCAATGCCCATCCCCCATCTTAACCCAGCTGGGGGGCATTGCCTCCTACTCTGCACCTGATCCCAGCCAGGTGAAGATGCAAGGTGGGATCAGGTGCACAGTAGGAGGCAATGCCCTTCTACCCTTCACCCAGCCAGGATAAGGAGCAGGGCAGGTGACAATTCCCGCTCTCTTCAACCTACTGGAATTAGCCACTGAGCAGGTGGCAATGCCCACCTTGTCTTCACCCTGCTGAAGTCAGGAGCCAAGCATGCAGCAATGCCCTCCCCACCTTCAACCTGCTGGAATCAGGAGTAGAAAAACAAGCTCAAAGAGCATCGTGATGAGCTAACGAATCACCAGTAAATAAGATTCAAACAAACTCATATCTTCATAAATACAACCACATTGTTTAGAGCTTGCTATAACAATATTATTAGAACAATGAACGCTGCCAGAACACTCCCTAGGCATCAAGGTCAACAAGGCTTACAATATCACAAAAACATATGCAGCAAGTAATGTTCAAGTGTCTAGTGCAGGAGCAGTACATAACAATCAAAGACCATATTAAAGTGACAGTGCCTAGAGCAGCAATAAAGAGTCAAACATTCACAGTAGTCAATAAAGGAAATGTCCATAGAGTCCAATTACAGATGAATATAAATATCCATTGGAGAGAAGCATTGAAGAGTAACTGAACGGAGGTACTAGTATGTCCACCCGTTTCTGTCTTCCTTCTTCCTGGCAGTTACCTAGATTAAAGATATCAATTCAAGGTAGACCATTTCCCTGTTCTAAACAATGTGATTGTATTTATGAAGATATGAGTTTGTTTGAATCTTACTTACTGGTGATTCATTAGTTCATCACGGTGCTCTTTGAGCTTGTTTTTCTGTGTTTTTGCCGTGATTCTCTCTGTTTACGTTTGGAATCAGGAGCAGAGCAGGTGTCAATGTTCACACCCACTTCACCCAGCTGGGATCAGGAGCAGAGCAGGTAGTAAAGCCCACCATGCACCTTCACCTGTCAGGATCAGGCACGGAGAAGGAGGCAATGCCTGTTCCTCTTTCACCCATCGGGGAGCAGGTGGCAATGACCACCCCCCTTCATCCAGTTGGGATCATGCTTGGAACAGGCGGCAATGCCTGTCCCCCTTCATTAAGCCATAATCAGGCACAGAACACGATGCAATGCCCCCCTTTATCTGGCATGTATCAGGCATGGAGCAGGTAGCAAAGCCCACCACTCCTTCACATGGCCGAGATGAGGCAGATCAGGCATGGAGCAGATGACAATGCCCACCCCCGTCCTTCACCAGCTGGAATCATTGGTGGAGGAGGAGTGAATGCCTACCTGTCTGCCCTCCGCTTTCTAGAGCCCGTTGTATATTTTTCCCACAATGGACTATGTTGCTAGTCTTAATATATAATTTAGAAAGCATATTTCAGACAACTGACCTTATACTCTGGTGTGCCACCAGAGGGCGCTGCCATGGAGGGAAGCCTAGGCAAGGCACCTTGACATTATCATCTCCTAATTCCAACTGAGGTCTGCCTTTCTTACCTATGTAAATTAATTCCGCTTATAGGTACATAGGCATTATCCTCTCCCAATGTCACCCAAGGTCTGCATAGTCATTAAACGTTCTGCTGAGTTAGATCAGGAGGCCTTGTAGAAGTGTAGGGGGTGGTGAGCAGTTTCTTAAGGACTGAAGTGAAATCCTATGCACAGTTGCATGATACTCCCCAGAAGTTGAATTCTTTCCTGCCACCAGGGGCCATTGTGTCTCTTCCTGCCATGTACTTCTTCCTTGGCAGCAATGCTGGGGGATTTTGGATTTGCCAGCACTGAGAAGCATCTTCTTCTGTATGGATCATGCACATTCTTGGTGTGTGAGGAGAGACTCTCAGTGCACTATAGGCTCTAAAAGATTGACAGGAACTGAGTCTGGGACCTTCTGCATAAGGAGCAGATGCTTTGCCACTGAATCACAGCCAAAAGGTATCACTGAAGTATAATCTGAATTATAATAATAGTCCTCAGAAGTCTTGATCTGCTCGTCCTCAAAGGAGTAAAGAATATGCTTTACTGAGATGTGTTGTCTTCAAGTAGAATAATTTACACCTTAAATGAATAATAGACATTTAATAAAACATTTTTAATTTTTTTAAATTAATAACAAATAATAAATAACAAACCAACTATTTACATAGAATGTCAAAGCTTGACTACAGATACAAATTTGGCAATAGTCCTTACATGAGGGATTAGGTACATACGCAATCAGTAGTAAAGATGAGAAAGAAATACATTGCTCATTCAAAGAAGTTTCAAAAGATTATTTGCAGATATCAAAAGTACTCTACAGTGTGCCCTTGTATTCATCTCCAGGTAGGTATTTTACTAATCATAGGTTTTGTTAGGTAACAGCTGTATGAATGCAGTCTAAATTTACTCATTATCAGATTGTTGTAATAAGTTATCTCTAGACATATATTCAAGAATTGGGTCCCATTTGGTTGCAAAGTTTGTTTCTCTTGGGAAATGTTCAGCTCTAAAATGGTATCGTAGATTTTCTCTTGAATGTAGTGGTCAAAGGTTCTCGTGTGGTGATCTAGTTGAGGAAATTAAAGATAATCATTTAGGTGTTAAGTACCATCTGTGAAGGATTTTAAAAGATAGTATTTTAGTTGAAATTGTTCTGGAATTAGAACTGAATGAAGTCCAAATTTTCTCCCACTTTTCATCTGGAAAACACTCTTTGCAGTCTTGGTGCCCATCTTTTTGGTATTTTTGCATTTTATTGTCCGTTGTATTTAGGATGATGTCATATAATTTTAATATCAGCCCTTTTTGTGTTGATTCTGTCCTATTTAACAGTTGTTCAAAGGTAGTCATGGGTTCATGCAGTATATTATTGATACAAATTTGATTTAGCATATTGGTCAGTTGGAGATATGTGAACCAATGTATCTTCTGTTTTGCTTTCTGTTCTAACTCTAGTTTACATAAGATACTTCTCTTGTTAGGTATATCCACTATCCGTGTTAAATTCATGGCCTGCCATGTTTTAATAAAGCAGTTGGTTTGTCCCGGTGGGAACCAAACTTGATCCAGAAATGAGGAAAATCTGGAGATCTTTGGAGGGATCTTATGTCTAAAACAATCCCAAGTGTCCAAAATAGACTCTAAAAAAAAGTTAACTCCATTTTCGGATGTATATATATTTTTAACATTCCATATTAAGTTAGGAAGTGAACAAGAGTACATGGTTTGCAGTATTTTAACCCAATCTATTTTTTTTGTAAATTATTTTTTATTAGGTTTTTAAAGTGGGAAAGGGAATTACAAAAAACATTTCAATAACAGATTTGTGTGCAAGACCTTCATTGTATAGTTAACATTTTAAATTTTTTCAATATAACCTTCAATCCAACCTTCCCTTTAAATCTCTCCAAGCATTATTTAATTTCTTTGCTTTTTTATCCACTTATTCCATTTCTTATCTCATTTCTTACATTTTTTTTATATATTATGTATACATCATCTTAAGTCACATTTTCAGTCCTTTAAATTTTAAGCCGAGGGTGTTAATCCCGTAGTCATTTCAGGGACAGAACAGAGAAAAAGGACAGAGGAAAAGAGCAGAAAAATAAGTGACCATTGCTATATATCGTTATATAAAAAAACCACATTTTTATACCAGTCTTCCCTCAATCTTTAATCTGTCTAATCCAAGATGTCTAAAATTATGTACTTGCATTTTCATTGTAGTGAGGCTGGGAAAACAAAATAAATATATAAAAGGATTTGGCTTAGACTCTAGTTTATGCTCTAGAAAATTAAAAAAATTATAAAGCTCCCTCTATCTCTCTGGTGTTTCTCCTGTTTTACTTATAAGTTATCTCATCTTTTGTTTAAAAAGAAAACAGGAGATCTGAAAGGGAAAGTGACTAAAAGATAGGAATAATAGTAGAAGGCTCCAAAGACCCAATTACCACATTTTCTCTAGTCCTTTAACAGTAAATATACGGTATCTAACATGTTATAGAACATCTGAACTTGCATTTAGTCTGTGTTAAGCTTCATTAAGCATAGACAGGCATATAAGAACAATTTTCTTTTGCTATTCTTTGACTTTTTATATCTATACAGTTTTAATCCAATTCAAACCCTAAAAATTTTTTAAAAAGAAAAAAAAGTCAAAATATATTTCATATACCATCTTATTTCAACAAGCCCCTGGATCATAATCTGAATTTCATTATGTTTTCTTCTCCTTTCTCTCTCTCAAAAGATAATAGTGAGGACCGGAGACTCTAAAGACCCATCTATCACCCTCTCTCTAATACCTCCAGAGCACATCAACAGTATAACAAGTTTGAAAGAAAAAATAAACATAGGCCATTGTATTAAGCCTGTACTGTTGGATCGTAATCTGAGTTTCATTCTTGTTTCTTCTTCTTTCTTCATCTGGAGTGGTACAGCAAGTCCTTCTTTCCAGTGCTCAGCCAAAAGCAACTTTTTTATCTTCTAACCATTTCTGCAAGGAGTCAGTAAATATGCTGTGGTGTCTCTGCTTTTCTTTCTTTTTTGAAGTACGTTGCATGCTTTTTTCTTCATTCAGAAGCAGTACGCTGGGTCTCTTCCACACAGCTCTCTTTTGATGCTCCTCCCCTTTCTTCTTTGGCTCTTGTACTTTCACAAAGAAGGACTGGTAGGTTCCCCCATTTTATTGACAAAGCTTTTCATCCTTCCGCTCTAGTTTTCTTTCAAATAAGTCTGTCCCTTCAAAATTTTCTTCTGATTTAGTACCTTGCGCGATGTCTTTGTCTGTTTCCAATCCGAATATCTCATCTGCTTTTCTTAATAACTCACTCATCAGCTTAGCAATTTTTTGCAGCTTTGGAAATATTTCTTCCAGAAAGGCCATTTTATTCAGCTAATTATAGATGTTCTATCACAGATTTCATCAAAGTGGTAGAAAGCTCTGCTCTTACTGTTTGTAGCTCCAGAGATTTATTGCTTTCCAGCTCACTGCCAGGAGACTCTTACAATCACTCTTCCGTGCCCGTCTCCCATCTCCCGTCTCGTAAAAGCAGCCGCCTCACCAGAGGTTAATAAATCCCCTCCTTATCAAGCTGGTTAGCCCTCGTAAAGTCATAAACAATCTTCTTACTTGGTGAGAAGTCTAGTAGGATCGCTTTCTTCAGTCTTTCAGTTTGTCTTTGTTTTTATCTTGCCAGGATTCTGCTTTATTTTTGCTTGTCAGACTTTCAGATTTTGTAGCTTAGTAGCCATATTGGCTTCTTCCTTGGTCCTTGCCTCGAGCTGGTGTGGGGGCTTCGCAGGGGGTTGCCAGTCCTCTTGAGCTCCTCCACCTTGCTCTAGCCTGCCTCCCCTCTCCATTGGGGGGGGGTCTTGGGGCCCCGAATTCTTGAGTCCCAAGGAGTCAGGAAGATCATGGCACAGAGCCCATAACTCAGCTGCTGTGCCGGCACTACTCCATACCGGAAGCCATCTATTTTAACCCAATCTAGATGGTTTGGCTGCTTTAATATTTGTAAAATATTCAAAAATCTAGTGGACATGAAATAGGATTCAAGATCAGGATAGTTAAATTCCCCCTTTGCCTTTTTTAGTCTTAGTATTGTGAATGCTGTTCTAGGGCGCTTATTTGCCCAAAGAAATTTGTTAAGCATTCTTTGCCAGGTTTTTAATATGCTTTTTGGGATTTTCATTGCCAACGTTCTTATCAGAAAAAGAAATTTAGACAGTATGAAGGATTTGATTATGTTAAACCTTTCGTACCATGAAGGTTTCAATATATCCCATTTTGCTAGATTAGTTTTGATTCTGTGAAGGCAGGAAGGTGAGTGATGCTGGCGACAGCCTCCACTGCAACACAGGAGGGGTGGACAAGCCTCTGCCAGAGCAGTCTGCACAATCCGACATGGTGGATGTTGGGGTCCTCTTTGTCCCCCTCTCCCTGTCAAGCTCCCCATCCCCCTTTGAACCTCACCCTCTCTGGAACCACTGTGACCCTTCCCAACAACCTCTCCTGCCCTGTCCATCCCATCCTTTGCATGAAGGCAGGAAGGTGGGTCATGTCAGCTGTTGCCGCTTTTGACCATGAGGGACAGCTCTGCTGCTGTTGCGCATGAAATCATACACTGTAGTGGCCCCTGTCAACAGCACCGGCTGTCCCCTCTGGGCAGGGGGGAATGGATCCTGTCAGGATCAGTCACATCCTTTCTGCGAAGGCAGGAAGGTGGATGAGGTTCGCTGCCACCTCCGAGTACCTCAGTGGGATCCTCGGATGAGGCCTCACATCCGTTTGGATCTTCCCAGTTCCGGGTCCCTCTTTTGACCTCTCCTGTCCCCACAACTTGTCCTGCCCACCGTGTCCTCTCTCTGATAAGTTCCCGGTCCCTCTTTCAACCTAACCCCCTCTGGATGGAACCACCATGACCCTTTCCAATGACCTCTCCTGTCCTGTCCTGCCCATCCCATCCTTTCCGTGAAGGCAGGAAGGTCGATGCCTTCTGCTGCTGCTGGTTTTGGGCATGAAGGGCACTCAGAAGCAGTTGCTGTGCCTTCTGAGCAGGGGGGAATGGCTCCCACAACTCCTGTACTTTCCATGAAGACAGGAAGGTGGGTGATGCAGGGGGCAGCCTACACCGCTTTTAACTAGTGCCTGTCCTGCCTGAGCAGGAAAGGTGTCTCTGAGTGGTGCGGATTGCTCTAGGACGCCTCAGTTCTTGGGGCTGCTGGTCACTATTTCAACCTCTCCCTGTCTGGAACCACTCTGACCCATCCCAACCTCTCCTGTCCTAAACATCCCGCCCTTTCCGTGAAGGCAGGAAGGTGGTTGCTGTCTGCTGCTGGTGGTTTTGGGCACAAGGGGCACTCAGAAGCAGTTGCTCTCCCTTCTGAGCAGAGGGGAATGAGTCCCGCAACTCCTGTACTTTCCGTGAAGACAGGAAGGTGGGTGATGTGGGGGGCAGCCTACACTACTTATTAATAGTGCCTGTACTATTAATGCACATTAATGCACAGGTAAGGTGTCTCTGAGTGGTGTGGATTCTGTGGAATTGCAGTCTTCTGTAGAGTGCTGAATAGACTGCCATGTCTGTGATGGCAGGCTGGTGGGTGATGTGGGGGGGGGCAGCCCACAGCTCCCCATGTGGGCACCTTCCTGTCTGCCCACAATCCTATTTCCTGGGGAAAACAATGCCTCCCCCTGGAGGGGGGAGGCATCCTCCACTGCCTCAACAGCCAGCACATGAGCCTCCGCTTCTACATGTTAGGGGTGGGCCACACCTCCCACCCTTGATCCTTTCCTTCCAACATTCCAATGGCAAGATAATGCAGATATTTATGCGATCCACCTGTCTGAACATGGCATCTGTCTCTCCTGTCACTCCAATACAGATATTCCATGTATCCATGCATCCCTCTAACCTATGCACCTATCCCATACAGCTATGCACCTGTCTATTGAGAAACCCATCTATCCCATGTACCTACATTTCCAATGCTCCATGTCCAGCCAGTGTGTTTGGGGGGCAAAAGACTCTGTACCACACGGGGTGTGGACAACAGCATTGGCCCCAATGCATATTGTCCCCATCTGGTAAAAGTATGTTGGTGTCTCTGACATCCCTTGCCCAGTGCAGGATCAGCCTAAAGCATCTCTGACAAGTATTCATTCAGCCTCTTCTTGAAAACGGCCAGTGAGGGGGAGCTCACTACCTCCCTAGGCAGCTGATTCCACTTTTGAACTACTCTGACAGTTAAAAAGTTTTTCCTAATATCCAGCCGGTACCTTTCTGCATGTAATTTAAGCCCATTGCTTCAGGTCCTACCCTCTTCTGCCAACTGGAACAGCTCCCTGCCCTCCTCCAAATGACAGCCTTTCAAATATTTAAAGAGAGTAATCATGTCCCCCCTCAATTTCCTCTTCTCCAAACTAAACATTCCCAAGGCCCTCAGCCTTTTCTCGTAGGGCTCAATCTCCAGACCCCTGATCATCCTTGTCACTCTCCTCTGTACCCTCTCAATTTTGTCCACATTCTTTTTGAAGTGAGGCCTCCAGAACTGCACACAATACTCCAGGTGCGGCCTGACCAAGGCAGTATAGAGAGGGGCTATGACCTCCTGCGATTTCGACGCTATGGCCCCTTTGATACAACCCAAGATTGAATTAGCCTTTTTTGCCACCACATCACACTGACTGCTCATATTTAGTTTCCAGTCCACTCTTACCCCAAGCTCCCTTTCACATATACTACTGCCCAGAAGTGTATCCCCCATCCAGTATTTGTGCTTCCCATTTTTGTGGCCCAGATGTAATACTGTGCACTTGTCTTTGTTGAATTGCATCCTATTCACAGCTGCCCACTTCTCCAGAGTATTCAGGTCTTGTTGAATTTTAATTCTATCTTCTTGGGTGTTTGCTACTCCTCCCAATTTGGTATCATCAGCAAATTTAATGAGCAGCCCTTCTACTCCTTCATCCAGATCATTGATAAAAATATTGAAAAGTACCGGGCCCAAAACTGAGTTCTGCGGCACCCCACTGGACATCTTCCTCCAATCTGATGAAACACCGTTGACCACCACTCTTTGGGTGTGGTCCTCTAACCAGTTCCCTATCCACCAAACTGTCCTATAGTCCAGTCCACAGTCTTCCAGTTTGCCCATCAGAATGTCATGGTTTTCTTTGCAGGCTGTTGTTGGGTCATTTGATTATGCGGCGGCTGCCAACATGACCCACCTTCCTGCCTTGGCAGAAAGTAGCCTCCAGGAGGCCTGGTGGGCAGGCACAGGGGGGGTGCTGCTGGCATGCGGCCACACACCCTACCCTTTACAGGGGAGGCAGCCCACCACCACCTCCCCTAGCCCGCCAGGCCCAGCGGCCATTGACCTGACCTATGTTCTGGCATTGACAGAAAGTAGCCTCCAGGAGGCCTGGTGGGTGGGCACATGGGGGTTGCTGCCAGCAAATGGCCACACCCCCTGCCCCCTACAGGGGAGACAGCATGTTACCACCTCCCCTAGCCTGCCAGGCATGGTGGCCACTGACCTCACCCACCTTCCAGCATTGGCGGAAAGTAGCCTCTTGGAGGCCTGGTGGGCGGGCACATGAAGTGTTCCTCCAGTGAGTGGCCACACACCCCATCCTCTACAGGGGAGGCAGCATGCCACTGCCTCCCCCAGCCCACCAGGCCTGGTGGCCTCTGACCTCACCCACCTTCTGGATTCTTCTGTGGTTGGAAAATGAACATTGCAGGATGGTTATGTCAGGGCTTGCTGCGGCTGCCACTGGGCGTGGCACTGGGCAGTCTGCTCCTGACGTCACAGGGGGGCCAGGGACTCTGCAGGACCCTGCTCTGTGGAAGGAGGGGCGGTATACCTCACCCAGACTCCCTCTCAGCCCACTCGCTGGCCTGCTCAACCTGGCCTGCTTACCCTCTGCATCCTCCTTCATCTCCTCCTTCCAGAACTCTCCTCCAAGCCACCACCCTTGCATCCTACTGCTCTCACTCCACATCATCACTCCTCACTCACACCCACCACCTCAGAGCTCTTCCTAGCCACCTTATATAGGGCTTCCTTTCCCCGCCCTGCCCTCCTTCTGGGCTTGTTCCCTCTCCTGACTTGGCCCAGCTGTGCCTTCCCTCAGGTGTTTCCCTCCTACCACTAATCCCTTCTTGGCTTCCTTGCCTTGCTGGCAGGGTGGGGTTGAATGCGAGCCATCCCCAGCTGAGGTCTCCTTGGCCTTGCTCATGAGGAGCTGCCCCAGCCGGCTTCTGTGCTGCTGAGCCTGCCTGGCCTTGCTCACGAGGAGCTGCCCTGGCCAGCTTTTGTGCTGCTGAGCCTGTCTGGCCTTGCTCGCGAGGAGCTGCCCTGGCCAGCTTCTGTGCTGCCTGTTCATTGATGCTGGGAGGGGCTACCCATCTCCTCCCCCAGAATGCCTGTGGCAGCTCCACCTGGAGGGGCTTGGCTCCTAGCACCTCCTGAGCCAGGCTGCTGTCCTCTAGCCAGGGTGTGGCTCTGGGCTGTGGTGGCTGCTTCTCCTCCTTGGAAGGTAAGGGCTCTGTCTGGGCTGTTGCTGTGTCCCTGTTCCCCTTGCCTTGGCCCTTTTCCTCTAGCCTGCTTAGCCCCCTTTCTCCCCCATGGTGGGTGGGACTAGCTGGCTTCTCCCTGCTCCCTCCAGCCTTCTGAGGCTTTGGCCTTTTGCCCCTTCCCCCTGGAGTAGGCAGGGTCTGGCTCTGTTTGCCAGACAGAGCAGCTGAACTGCTGTCTCCCGGCTGCCCCCTGCCGCTGTCTGCCAGCAAGTCCGGGGGCTGGGCTGCTGACCCCGGACAGGTTATACTTGTGGTATTCCCAGGACTAATAGATACCCTCCTAGATTTTCCATGCTGGAAATAGGCAGATTCTTATGACTTGCTACCTTTTGTATTCTAACACAGATGGTCCTTTCAAGCACATCACAGGTATTTTGTTTTACCTATTGCCTAAGACTTTTCACATTACAGTGTCACTTACCGTCTTCTCATTATAGTTTTTAATGAATTTCTGAATTTTCAGGAATTTTCAGGAATGCTTTCCTGAAAATGTTCTGAATGTTGCCAATTGTCCATCTCTGCCCCTCCTCTCTTTGAATTTCTCTGTGAGCAGTATAGAAATAGTTAGACTCTGACTCCACTTCCCTAAAAAGGGAAAGGAACCAATTGTTAGATTTCAGGGATACACTGGGAAAAGAGGAATTAAGAGAATTTCTCTGAACATCACTAGCCCAGGCTAACTGCGGAGGTTGTTCTGCGGTGGTACATGTGCCCTTACAGTACTGATTGATGATATCCTTTCCCACATGATCCCAAAGCAATGGCACTGCATCAGTGCCAAATACTCTATTTCATGCATTCCCATTTCTTGGAACCTGCCTTCTCCTACCTATAAACAGGTAACAAAAACAAACTAGGCTACCCTCAGGTAAGACAGAAGTCTAAAGTGGTAAGTAGCCAGAGGGTAAAGAAATATTAATAATCACTCTTGCTCAAGAATTCATGAATCTCTTATTAAGACTATAAGTCTAAGAACACATACAACTCATACATATGACTCATACATCACTTATATACTGATAACTTATATCACAAGAATAATACATGTATATCTGACAGAGTCTCTGTCCGAGGACTCGGGCGTATACAGGCAGATGGAAGTCAACCAGGTAAGTCCTAAGGTTGTTATTGAAGAATTTCCAAAGCAGGTATTGCTTTTTCTTCTGTTTTCTCTTTCTGTAGGTAAAGAAGAATCCGAGGTATGGATGGAGAACACCCAAATGGAACAAGCCCGGAACCACAGCCGGCAAGACTTCTCTTTACTTCTTTAGTTCTTCGTCATAAGACTTCCTCAGGGGCATTTACTATATTTCTATTAATAAAGAACAATGTTTCCAACATCTGCTGCGTACAAATTATTTACACATTAATAGTCTTAATAACACATTTTGTATGCTCACCCTTTGCACCTCAAATTAAAGAACAAGTCTTCTTTTGTTCCACCATCTTCTGATCATAGGATAGATACCTTTGAGTATCTAGTCCTTAGGGACATTGAACAACTAGAATCACGTCCAAATAAGACTTATTATAACATCTCAAGATTATAAAGACAGGCACTTAAGATTTTACAGCAAGATGTTAATATCATAATTAAACCAGGAGATAAAGGAGGGAGGATTGTCGTTTTGGACAGGGATACCTACATAGCGGAGGTCCATAGACAAATAGGGGATACCACCAGCTATAAGAGAATCCCAGGAGATCCGACTAAACATATCCAAAACCTTATTAAGACGGTCCTTTATGAAGCATCATCCATGTCTATCATATCGGAAACCACCAGACATGCTTTGTTTAGAGAAGTACCTAGGATCCCAACTTTCTATGTACTCCCTAAAATCCATAAAAATATCACACCTCCCCCGCGACGACCTATTGTGTTGGGCTGTGGGTCCGTTTTGGAACCATTGGCAGTGTATTTAGATGTTTTTCTCCAGCCAGCAGTAAAAAGAATTCCATCCTACGTTAAGGACACCACAGACTTCATTAAATTAATTGAGGGTAATATCATAGCAAAAAAGGATATTCTCCTTACCTTAGATGTGAATTCTCTTTACACATCTATTCCCCATCAAGATGCCAGAGATATAATTGAACACACTCACCCTCCTACTGAGTTCCTACTCCAACTAGCAGATTTAGTCCTTGGGAAAAAAAATTAAGTTTCAAGAGGAATTCTATTTACAGATCAAAGGGGTGGCTATGGGGTGTGCGGCAGCACCCAGTATAGCCAACCTCTTTATGGCCCAATGGGAAGCTAAGCATATCATGGGTTCCAACAACCCATTTCTGGAAAATATTGTGTTGTTCCGGCGCTACATAGATGATTGTTTTGTCTTATTCCAGGAAGAAACAGTGGTCCATGAGTTTTGCAATTGGATTAATGAACAAGACCTTAATATCCAATTTACTTGGAACATTAACAGGGATTCCATCAACTTTTTAGACATCGTGGTGTATAGGAATAGAGATAATCATTTATGTGTTCGACCACACAGTAAGCCCACTGATTGCCACCCATATCTTGAATATACCTCTTTCCATACCCCTCACTTAAAGAATAATATTCCATATGGCCAGACACTTAGGATTAAAAGGAACTCCACTACAGCGGAGGAATATAGAAAAGGCTGTAAGACTCTTGCCAGGGATTTTGCCCCTAGAGGGTATCCTGAAGCGATTATTAGTTCTGCAAGGGAGAGATGTGAGAGAGTAAACAGAGACTCACTATTGACAAAGAGACCTAGACCACTAGATAAACAAATCACGTGGCCAATTGATTACACTCCCCGTGCTGCACAATTGAAAAGAATTGTGCTCAAACATTGGCCTTTGTTAACAGATATCCCGGGTTGTGATCTGACACCTAGGATTGCGTATAGGAGAACATCTAGCATAAAAGATTTGTTGGCGTGGTCCACATTAAATCCCCTGCCCATTGAGGGAGAGGGGACAAGGACAACAGATCTATCTCCTCCATGAGGTACTTTCAAATGCACACATTGTGCATCATGCAAGTACATTCTTCAGAGCACTAATGTGATCATACCTGAATTGAATGTGAACATGGAACTAAGACACCTCATTACCTGCTAAACAATAGGGGTTGTATACTTAATTATGTGCCCCTGTCCTAAACGTAATGTAGGTAGCACGTCCCGACCTTTAAAAGTAAGAATATTACAACACGTATCACGTATTAGGCATCAAATAACAGAAGCACCACTCACACAGCACTTCATAGACGAACAACATTCAGCACAAGACATAAAAGTGGTGGGACTTTACAGTACCTCTAAAGAATCCAATGCTCAACAGAATCTCCTCTGCAAAGAGGCTCGATGGATCCATTCCCTGGGAACTTTGGTACCCAAGGGACTGAATAATGAACTATTACTGAAGTGTTTTTTGTAATAGTCTAGTTTATATATCATGTGATTGTTTGGGATGTCTGTTGAAGTTGCTATAGTATTATGTAACATAGGAGCGTGGCCCCTTTAATTGAACTGATATTTAAGTGGAGGATTATGCTGAGTCTAGTCATGTAGGACTTTCCACATCTTAATGGGTGATGTAGCAGGCATGTCTGAAAAGCAACATCATAAGGGTGAGCATACATAATGTGTTATTAAGACTATTGATGTGTAAATAATTTGTACACAGCAGATGTTGGAAACATTGTTCTTTATTAATTGAAATATAGTAAATGCCCCTGAGGAAGTCTTATAACGAAGAACTAAAGAAGTAAAGAGAAGTCTTGCCGGCTGTGGTTCCGGGCTTGTTCCATTTGGGTGTTCTCCATCCATACCTCGGATTCTTCTTTACCTACAGAAAGAGAAAACAGAAGAAAAAGCAATACCTGCTTTGGAAATTCTTCAATAACAACCTTAGGACTTACCTGGTTGACTTCCATCTGCCTGTATACACCCGAGTCCTCGGACAGAGACTCTGTCAGATATACACGTATTATTCTTGTGATATAAGTTATCAGTATATAAGTGATGTATGAGTCACATGTATGAGTTGTATGTGTTCTTAGACTTATAGTCTTAATAAGAGATTCATGAATTCTTGAGCAAGAGTGATTATTAATATTTCTTCTCCCACCTATAAGCTGGCAATTGGCACACAGAGGCAGGAATCCCCAGGAGATTCTGAGGATCCAACAGGGCGAGGAGGGGCCCTGATCTTGCCAAGCTCCAGAGAGATGTGCTTTCCTGAATGGGACTAGAATGTGTAGGTTGTCTTGCTCGGTAAGTCCAATGGGATCTTGAATGGGGGCTTGCATTTGTCCCTGGAAGAGGAGGTCTCTGTGTGGAATTTTTTGGGTGTGCTGAGCATTGGACAGAATAGAGATCATTGATGTCCCTGTTCTTCCCTTCTCCATTTTATCCCAACCATAGCCCTGTGAGGCTGGCTAGGCAAAGGGAGATTGGCCCAAGTTAACCTGGTGTGCATCACAGCCTGGAATGATTTGAATGTGGCTATCCCAGTCCAAAGATCAAAATCCTAACTGCTACACTATACTGGCAGAAATCTCCATCCCTGTTCCACAAAGAGAGATCTCTTTCCTTTGGAGAATCTTTTTTGTTTGGAAACACGCCGATCTGTTTGAATGTGGGTAAAGAACTAATAATTGCACCCCTCCTTCTAACACAGGGAAATTCAAATTTCCTCCTACCTTCAAACTTAATTCTCCTTCTCAGCTTATGTTCCCTAGCATCCTGAGATGGAGGGATGCAGGGTGGATATACTGATATGCAGATAGTTTGAAGGGAAGAAATTAAGACAGCTAGGGAGTTTTTTGGACAGAGGCAGTAGAACTAAGGAGTAAGAGGCTGAGACCATTCCAGTCTTGACTTCCAAATGTCGGAAAGGAGCACTAAGATGTTAAATGCAGCCTTCTGGGAATGCTGCAAGACAAGAGCTTCTCCCAAAAGCTATAGATATTCTCCTTACTAGAGGTGGATGTAAAGGCTCCAAGTTCTGAGGACTAAAGATGATGGAGTAACCTTCTGTCTCCTCCCTTCAAAACTGGTGTCTCTTGGAGTCTTGCAGAGGGAAAATAGGCCAGGAGAGGGATCAGAATTTGCACCTGAAACAGTGATGTAATCTATGACCTTATTCCATCTCTGTTCACCTAGCCAGCCTCTGATCTCCTGTAGACTCTTTTTACTGGTAGTTGGGCATTTACCTGCCTTCTGCAATTCCTCTCCCCTCTAAACCCCTCCCCCAACTATCAAACAACTCATGTAAGGAAGCCAATCCTCTGACATCATGAAACACTTCATCCCCCTCTCATCTGCATGAGGTGTGGAACTTGCTCATTCATCAGCTTCCATATCCCATCCTTGGTGAAGATGGGAGGATTCATCCCTTCCTCTGCATACTGCTTCATTACCCTGTTTATAGTTACTATGGCTAATTCAAATGGAGTTTGGTACATCCTGTGTTGGTTACTGATTAAGAAAAGCAACATCCAGTTCAGTGTATATGTGTGTGTGTGTTGGGGGGGGCATGAACTATGTTTCTCTTTATTCTTGGCTATAAAATGTAGGTAGTTCCTCAATACAGGGTGAACGTTCATAACCAAGGCATCTTTCTGCCCTTTTCTCAAATTTCTTAAATTTTTATTCCATTTTGAGGGGGGAGGGTGAGGAGAGGCAAGTTCCATTTACTTTATTTTACTTTATTTTATTTATTTTATTCCATTTATATCCTGCTCTCCCCACAAGTGGGCTCAGAGTGGATGACAGGTGATAATAAGTACAATAAAAACAGATAGCATAAATTGAATCAGCACAATAATGTCTCAAACAGAAAGTTGTGCCAATATTCCACATCCACCAAGTGTTAAGACACATCCATGGAGAAGGATGGCCAGCTACCAGATGACAACAATCTGGGAGGGGGGGGCAACACTCCCCTCTTGGTAGGAGGCCAGTTTTTTGGTCCACCCAAGTCAACCCCCATATGCCTGGCAGAACATCTGTTGCGTAGGCCCACATGAAAAATGATAAATCTGGCTGGGCCCAGGTTCTACAGAGAGTTACATCAGGTAGGGGCCAGAACTGAGAAAGTGCTGGCCTTGGTTGAGGCAAGGTGAACCTCCCTAGGGCCAGGAACCACCAGTAGATGCTTATGTGCTGAATGGAGCAGTCTCCAAGGAACATATGGTGAGAGGCAGTTCATGTGACTTCTATGTGACTGCCAGCAGTATGGGTCCAGGGCTGACCATCTGCTGCCATTTCTGGAATTCTCCTCCCCACTGGCCATCCTTTACTTGCTTTTTTTACATTCCATGTCAAATCTGCCAAAGTGGCCTTTATACATTCTGTATAAAATCTACTAAAGTGTATTATTGGCCATTCAGAATTTGCTGATCCATCCTTGGAAGCTAAAGCTTGTATAGCCACTCCCCCCCCTTTAGATTAAAAAACTTCTATTTCCCAGAAGGGTGATATTCATATCAATTTACTAATGATAGTTTCTGAAAAACATGCGCAGAATTGGTTGATGATAAACTATAGATATTGGTTTCTTCTTCACATTTTTTAAGACCACAGAATATATCTCTGCATATGTGAGCGGTCGACCCCAGCCTCCGAGCAGCCTATGATATAAAAATCATAAGGCCATGAATCTGAAAGTGCCTTAATTCGCCTCAGAATAACTGCCAGCTGAGCAAAGCGTTACCAGACCCCCCTGGAGATTGAATCACAGAATGGAATGTGATTTCAAATGTTGAGGACTGAGTGTGATTGACTCGCTGCCTCCCATGCTGAGAATGTGCAATTCTTGACAAGAAAGGTGCTCACTGTGTCATCACCCCACATTCCAATCCTCCCCACCTTTCCGTGATTGTATCCCTATCCTAAAGATTGAGAGCTATCAATCATCTCTAATAAGTTTGCCACTCCTTGGGAACATTTAATGTCGTCTCTAAATTCTTCAGTTAAGCTCAGGGAACACTCATTAGCAAACGTTTAAAATGTGAAACACCAGGAGACACCCCGGTAGCACCAATCAAAGGTAATCAAACATGTGTCATTCCCAAGAGCTGACCTTTAAGGTCTTTGTCCTAATGGCTGAGGGGGCTCCCCTGCCTTAGGGCATGAATCACCCCATAAGAATATGTGCTTTGCCCCATTCAAACTGTGCATGCTTTCCTGAATTCAAGCACTGTGCCTTTAGGGTCTCTGTCTCTAAGCCTCTCCTGGTTGAGAATGCTGACCGTTTGAAGCCTTCTTCCTCCATGGACTGCTCTAACCCACTTCGTGGATAGGTAATTATCTCCTGAAATCTCTCAGATCTATTCCACTTTCAACCCTGTTTTTCCTAGGAATCGTGTGTGCTTCTGATTCATCTCTTGTGTGTATGTATGTTTTCCCCTTTAAATAAAAATCCTCTTTCATTTGAAGACCACCGGTCTCATCTGCTTCCTTGGGGAGGGGACCCCATAAAAATTGGTGGAGTATCTTGTTTTTACCCCTCTTGCATAGCCTTCTCCTTGTCAATAATTCCCCCCATTCTCGGTAACACATGTACATTGATTAAATCTAGTATGCTATGTTTTCATAGATGGAGCACTTTCTGTAGAGCTCAGAAGGTGTACTCTTTGTACTATCTATGAGCAGTAATGATATTAAAAGTAATAATAAAAAATGGAATAGATTGTTGTCTTGGGCGAAGAATAATCTCTGGTCAAAAATTTATGTGACTAGGAACCAATATGAGGAGGATGCTCCACAACAGAGGAACTACAAAAGAACAAGCCGTATCTCCTCTTAAAGTGGAAGTTCATAAAACAGACCCTCTGAAATATATTTAAGATATAAAGTTCATTCTCCTTCAGGAAGACTGGGGACTCTGGGAGATCCAACCCAAGCTTCTCACCTTACCGTTGAAGCTCCCGAAGAGCCTGTAGTCATGTTATTTCTTGTTAAAGAAACTATTAATAGGCATGTTCAAAGCATGAGACTTGGCTCAAGTTTCATGTGCTCGTTCTTCTTGGCCTCATATTAATATGTCAATTCCTGGCACTAACAAACCCGTCATAAGCTTTTCTAGACTTTTGTGGTGCATTGAGTAAAACTGTGAGCTGGGTAAATCTGAGTTCAAATCCACTGTTCAGCTCAAGTCTTCTTTGCCTGTTTCCGTCTGTTGCCAAACTGGAATATGGCAGTTATAAGAGGAACCTATTTTAGAGGTATACTTTATTTTTTAAAATTTTACATTTTTTTTAAAAAAATGCCACGTTTCTACCCAAATAGGGACTAGGGGTGTGCACATGAATTGGGAAAACCGATTCGGAATGAAGGGAATTCCAAAGTGGCAAGCCACTTTGGAATACCCAATTCAGAAAGATTCGGGTTTGCTTCTTAAAGATGTGGCCGTAATTCTCTATGGGAAACTTTCTCCCAGCTTTCCGGGAGCCTGGGAGGGTACTTTCTTTAGGAAGCAAACCAAACTTTGTGGGTACTTTCTCCTAACTCTCCTCTAATGACCCCCCAAGTTTCAGAATGATTGGACTTTGGGGGGGCATATTATGCCCCCCCAAATAAGGAACCCCCATCCTCACACACACTCCATTATTCTCTATGGGGGGAAACAAGTCATCTTTCTAGGTGGCTTGGGGTGGCATTTTGGAAGCAAAATGCACCCAACTTTCAGGGGACCTGCTCCCACCTGTCCTCCCACCATTCCTCAAGGTTCAGGGGGATAGCACTTTGGGGGACCATTTTATGGACCCCCAAAGAAGGTGCCTCTACCCTCCTCCACTCTCCTTTATTCCCTAAGGGGAGAATAAAGGGGGCTTTTCTGTCTTGGGGTGGCATTTTGCAACCAAATACACCCAACTTTCAGGGGACCCACTCCTACCTGTACTCCCATACTCCCCTAGGTTTCAGAAAGATTACACTTTGGGGGGCCATGTCATGGACCCCCAAAGAAGGTGCTCCTTTCCTCCCCCACCCCATTAATCTCTCCACGGGGAAAAAGAGGGGGCTTTTCTGGCTTGGGGTGGCATTTTGAAAACAAAGTGCACCCCACTTTAAGGGAACCTGCTCCTGCTTGTCCTCCCACCTTCTCCCAAGATTCAGGATTGCACTTTGGGGGGCCATGACATGGCCCCCCAAACGTGGTCCTCCCACAACCACACCATGCCTTTTCTTTCTACTGTGTGGAAGACTTCCATCCACACAGCAGAAACACATGGATTGGTGCTGCCAATGGCCACAGCCACAGTCCGACCACACCACACACTCCCAAGCAACCCATCACAGAATAGCCATCCCCCCAAACCTAAACACCCCTGCAGTTACTGGCCAGCCGCTCTCCCTTGGCTCTTGTTATGGGAAAATCCAGACTCCCACAGCAAGAACACATGGAATGTGGCATCTATGGCCACAGGCCTAATCCCCCTCTAAATCCACCCCCCAACATCCCCACAGATCCAAAGACATGCTCCCCAAAGTTCCCTGCCA
The DNA here is from genome assembly GCF_028583425.1 of Eublepharis macularius. Classification (NCBI taxonomy): domain Eukaryota; kingdom Metazoa; phylum Chordata; class Lepidosauria; order Squamata; family Eublepharidae; genus Eublepharis; species Eublepharis macularius. The sequence continues at coordinate 241,192,522 of NC_072790.1, forward strand.
CCCCCAGAGCAGGCTGGCCAGCCACCCCCATTGTTCCCTATGATGGGAACTAACCTGCACACCAGAGAACAACACAAACACATATTGAATTGCGTTTTTAAAAACGTATTTTCTAACTTTCAAATTACAATTGTAAAGGCAAAGTATTGTAACACATCACAACAGCAGTCTCCCACAGAAAAATAACACAACTCACTTCACATCAGAGAGTCTGTCACTTTAGGTAATCACACCATGGTGGGCTACCCTCTGTCCCCTCACTTCAAGCCAATTGAAGTTCTAGGTTGAAAGCCTTCATTCCAGAAACCAAGGACAGAATAACAAAAACCACACACACACACACACACAGTTTATTTTCATACCACTTTATTCCTTGGCACAGCATGAGGGCAAGCGTCCATCCCTCCCAAACCAAAATGAAAGGGGGGGGGGAAGTCTTGCAGCCTGGTCCAGCAGAACCATTGTCATTTCCTACAGCTGTGCTTTCAGTTCAGCCAGTGGGGAAACACCACAGAGCAGAACTGTGCACAGCCACAAGCACAACACAATGGCATTTTCGGAGCACAGTTACAGACGCCCCCCCCCCCCAACCAGCTTCAGGCTGTACCTGGAAACATCTGTGAGACACTGATGTTGCCTTCATCATCAGCTAGCCACCTGCATCATCCCCAACTGCCCCCAACCCCACCACCCACATGCATGAACATTTTAACAGCATGCAATAACATTAGAAAACATCAAACAACATTGGAAAACATCAAAAAACAGTAAACAGCAGCAAAGTATAAGCATCCCTAACCTAACCAGTCCCTATTTAACCTATTTCTCCCTCCAGTGGCAATCAACATTTCTGGAGCATGTTATTATTTTTCAGAATAATTTTGGCCCCACAGGGTCTGTCAGAGTTTTGGGTCAGTGTTTTAATTCTGGTTTGGGGGGGGGGAAGCTAAATTGCAGGGTGCATTCCCTTTGCCACTGGGTCCTACCCTCCTTCTACTGGCCGGTTTTAACTACGTCTAACAAGTTTAATGTAGGGAAGAGCATGATTCCAAAGGACTAGACTCACAGAGGATGCAGGCCACAAGGAGGGCTCACCTCAATCACTGTGGAAGTCCAGTCCTGAGAAATCAAAGAGGTGAGAGTTGACCTTCAGGAAGGTCAACTGCTCAACTCTCCATGGGAGAAGGCGAGAGCGATGTGGGCTGACAATGTCGCCCGCATGGGAAAAGACACGCTTGCTCTCCATGCTCGTTGGAGGGCATGAGAGCAGCCGCTGCACCTCGAAGGAGAAGTCTGGCCAGACCGCCTCCTTCTGGGCCCAGTAGCTGAGTGGGATGAACTAAACTGAAAGAAACAATATGCATGAGGATAAAATCATCTCAAAATTAGCTTCCAGAAGAAGATTGGGGGGAAAGTGGTCTCAAAGGGACTGGAAAATTCCTGGAGGGGGAAAAAAATAAAAATTAAAGGCAAAAATATATATGTGGAAATCAAGGGATAATGTGAAGCAATATGGGTCAAGAACTGATGTGAAAAATCCATGTGGAAAACTACATAATGTCAGAAGAGACACATGGGGGCCCAAGACTACATTTGAGTGATTGACATTTTATTCAGCAAATAAGAACCTAAGAATTGTTCTGCTGGAAAATCATTCCATGTATATCTGATGCTACCACAGTATTTATAAAATAAATAACTCTTCAGACATTTGTTGTGCTGAATGAGATAACTCTCAGAACTTTCATCAACACTGTTTTGAAAAATAAGCAACCCCTTGTAGTTAATTTTTTAAAAATTCAGTGTCCAGGTAATATTGAATGCATGCTTTTGATGGGAACAAGATTCACACCATGTACTCATGATTTATTAAGTGTTTCTGAAACTGTTGTATGAAGATCTTTGTCAGAAAGCAATCTGATGTACGGTTTTGCAGGAAGTGGAACCATAAGAAATCACCAAGGAGGCTCCTCCACAAAGACTAGTAAGCAGAACAATCCGCAAGTGGAGGGGGGGTGGAGAAATCAACAACCAACTTAGAAATACAAAAATAAAAAACTCTAATGAATAAATAAATAAATACAAAGTTGCAATCAACAGGTATCTAGAGAAAATAGACATTCAGTAAAGACATTCTACGTTTACAATAAAGACTTAATATGCAGGCAAGCCGCTCCATAAAACATATTTATCGACTTTAAATCCAACAGGTACAGTCCTTCACGTTACCAAATCACACGGTGAGTAGAAACAGGTAAGTCTACAGAATAAACATTCACAAAGAGTCCCAAAGACACAAGGTAATAATCTCTTGTTCTTTCTTTTAACAGGTATGTTGCAAAGGATGAATGATCATGGAGTATACACTCCCTTCCCAACAACCTGGGCCAGCTGTTGCCAGTTGTTTCATGTTCAACACCTCCTCAGGCGTGGCAACCAAAATCACCTGTGGTTATATAATCACCTACAAATCACATAGTAATTATAATAAACCATTTTAATTATATAAACCATGAATAAAATTTACTCAAAAATTATGTGTCATAATTAGACATGGGCACAAACCAAAAAAAATTACCGAGCCAGAGGATCATGGTTCGGTGCAGACCACGATCCCGAATTCCCGAACAGCAATGAACATCTCCTGTTCCCAAACCGAACCGTGGATTGTGGATCGTGGAACCAGAGAAGATAGATCCCTATCCACCAAAGCCAAGCACAATTGTACTCTCTCAGTCTCTTTCTCCAAAGGCTAGCAAGTGGCAAGAAAGAGCTCTGTCCCACTCCACTGCTAGCAGAAAGTGAAACTCAGCCAGGGAGCCCATGGCTATTTATAAGCATGGGTCCCATTCAGCAACACAGGAGGTCTGTGTTTGGCCATCAGAGCTGCTTATCTGGGTTTGCAGGAATGAGATTGGAGTGCCCATGGCTACAGAACACCCCCTTCCCCCTCCCTCCCCTCGGTGTCTTCTCCCAACTTGTAACTGCTTTGCTGCTCCGTGGTTGGAAAGAAGCCCTGCTGATCAAGGAAAGCTGGGCTTCCATTCGGGTTTTCAGGGCAACAGAAGGAGGGCAAACAGAGCTCAGGCATTCCCCTGGCTCCATTGCCAGGAGAATAGATTGCTGGCACCTGAGTGTCTGGATTCCCGAACCGAGCCTGAATGCCACGATCCAGTCGTCTCCTGACCTCTGGATCATTGGCGGGGGATGATCACGATCTGCCAGGTCACGATCATACGATTGCCATTTTCATGGGGGTTTGATGTTTGTAATGCAGTTCGTGCCCATCTCTAGTCATAATATTGTCCCTGCAGTTAGCAATACTCACCAAAATACAGTCACAAGCACAGTCAATTGATAATGAAGTCAACACAATAGTCAAGGCGGTGGTCAAGCGCCGACCCGCCCAAGACGTCCATCTTTCAAAAGCCCAATTGTTAAGCTTCTTATAGAAACTAGACCAATATCACAAGTTATACGTTTGATGCAATAGATATAGTTACAGTGAGGTAATATAACACATCAATTTGAGCGCACATTGCAAGGTGGTTTAATAAATAAATACAGTGAATACCTCGAGGAAACATGACATATTCATTTCACTATTCAAACCATTCAGTTTCAGGGAGTGCAACCGGTGGAACTATGACATTTTGGATAGAGAGAGGTGAGACTCTGTGTTCATAAACAAACTGAATCAATACTTGAAGTTCATCTAGTCAATCATGGCAGTTTGTGAAAATCTGGTGAATGGTTGATGTGGGTTTTGATTAAGCACAAAAACAGCTACCCCAGAGCCTTGTTTCTACACTCTCTCTGTGTGCAGAGGCAACAGTTGCCTCACTTTAATACACCTAAGCATTCTCTGGGGCCTATGAACACCGAACCCCATTGTTGTGTGTGCTCAGACTCAGTGGGTCAACGGTTTAGAGGGAGGACTGTGTTCAGTGAAATTTTGGTGCTGTTAAATGAAAAAAATAACTTCTCTAAAGACCCTTGAAAGCCCTCATCAAAAGAACAGATCCAAAACTCATGATAACAAAAAAACAAAAAACAAAATCCAAACCAGCTACACCCCACCAGGAAAACACCAATAACTGTAAATAGTTTGTTTTGAAAAGCCAGATTTCTAACTTAAACAAAAATTATCTTTTTGCATGCCTGTAAAGGTAATGAGTGTAGCATTGTTAAAATCCAACAATCCATTTCTTTTCCTCTTTTTGGAAATTTCCTTCTGCAGATGCCCAGAGCCAGAAAATGACCTCCTAAACATTCCTACCCTCCTGCTAGCGCCCCCTGTGATGTGTAAATTTAAAAACAAAATTGACAAGGGCTGAAGATACAAAAAGGTGCATAGAATGTAACAGAAAAATACGAAGAGAAATCAAAGATAGAATGAAGAGAAAGGTTAAAGAATCCACTCACAAAATCTTTGAAACCTTCTCTCTTACAATCTCTCTCTTACTGGAGTATATGCAAACTCATAGGATTCTCTGTGTGTCCAGTGTGTGTGTCTGTGTGTGTGTGTGGGCGTGAAATCTTTAGAGTTAACAGGTTAACAGAACTCAGACTTGATTTTCATATGGATTCTGAGGCATTAAGAAATAAATCCTGAAAAATCTGTGTTGTTTTTCTTTTGGGGGGTTCTTATTGTCAGCAGCAGTTGGCATCTCTCTGGAACAAGGAGATGTCTTGGCTCTGGGAGGATTAGGGAGAAATGATTATGGCACTCCATCCTGACTTTCAGCCCCAGAGTCAGGAATATTGCTCCTGTATGGGTCAGTGACATCTGCTTGGCATGCTGAAGGACACAGGCTCAGTTTGCATTCTCTCCCATAAACCAGATCAGGTAGAATCAAATAGCAAGTGTTGTACATGTAAATATGTATGCAACACAATCATGGGGCTATTGTTACTAAATAATGCCAGCTTGCCTATGGTACCTGGATGACCAACTATGAGGAAGTAAACCTTGTGCCAAAAAGACACCATTCTTGCCTCTGTTTTAGAGCGTTTATCAGATCCTTCTCCAATTTTTCTAAGGCAAGTGAATTTACCAGTTCTTCTCAGACAGCCATAAAAGACTAGATTAACAGTAAGTATTGACACATTTTGTTTGTGAACTCAGTGTCTTGCATCTCTCCATCCAGAATGTCCCAGTTCCACTTTCCAAAACACCTTGTGTCAGATTGCTTTCTGGCAAAGATCTTATAACACTTCTTTGGGGGACACTGAATGAATTATGAGTATAAAGGTAAAGGAAGTCCCCTGTGCAAGCACCAAGTCATTACTGACCCATGGGGGATGTTGCATCATGACGTTTTCTTGGCAGACTTTTTATGGGGTGGTTTGCCATTGCCTTCCCCAGTCATCTACACTTTACCCCCAGGAACCTGGGTACTCATTTTACCGATCTTGGAAGGATGGAAGGCTGAGTCAACCTTGAGCCCGCTACCAGAACCTGGCTTCTGCCAGGATCGAACTCAGGTTGTAAACAGAGCTTGGGCTGCAGTACTGCAGCTAATCATTCTGCGCCACGGGGAACTGGATGAATTATGAGTACATGGTGTGAATCTTGATCCTGTCAAAGACATATAGGTGCATTATGTATTCAGAATCAGTACTATCTAGACACTGTATATTTTTAGATTAACTAGAAAGGCTTGCTCACTTTTCAGAATGATGTTGATGATAATACTGAGAGAAATTGCATTTGGTATAACAATTGTCTAAAGACATGGGGCTTTATGTCAGCTTCCCCATGCAAAGATTTCATTATGTGTTCATTTTCAGTTTCTTTTTAAAAAGCCAGTCCTTATACTGATATATCAATTTAAGAATGCTGAAAACATAAGGGTGTGTGTGCATGTGTAACCCCTGTGAAGTTAATTGGTTTAGCCCAGTGGGGTGGAGTCAGAAGCTAGAGGCAGGCTGCTGAGGAGGAGGCTGTTTGCAGGGGAGCTTAATAAATTATAAGCTCTTATCACCTTGCATAAGGGCTATAATTCCCAACCAGAAGCCTGAAGCCTGGGGTACAGCTGCTTCAAATGGATGAGAGAGGACTCATCATCACTTCTTGGATGCCTTTTCAAGGACATTGTTGATTTGGAGGGTTTTTTGTATGGTTGTACTTAAAAGTTAATTTTTGTTAAAGTTGTATTTTATTAATTATTAAAAAGTTTAAAAGAAAAAAAAATTGTTTCTTAAAATTTTGTGAAAGTTGCTTTCTAAGCCCCATAGAACCCATGTAAAGAGAAGTTACACTGGTGACACCGCTAATGACAAAAATTCTGATGATTTCAACCTGATATTTTCATTGCATTCAATACTTAATTCAATTCTCATATCAGGCACCTGTGAAGTGTACTTTCCTTTTTCTTATTCATTACCGCATTTGCAATATTGCCAGAAAGAACAGTAAAGAAAGACGTCCCATTTGTAATCTGTTTAGCATAGAGTTTTATTTTGTATCCACATTAAAGTCAGAGGCACCTAAGTTCCTCCTAGAAATCTGGGCTCATTTGTTTACAATATGGTGAAAAATTGCCTGTTCTTTCTGGTGGCATGTGAGCAGGTCAGAATCCCTCTCTTTGTCATATTTTCCTTGACTTCATAAATCACCCTAAACTGTGGAGTAAACTTGCCCATGCTGCCATTGACAAAAGCCTTCTAGGCCTTATACTGCAGTAAAATGGGGCTTCAATTGCTCAATAACAGCAACACTTTATGTTTCTAATCTCCTCTCCCCACAAACAGGCTCAGAGCATAATACAACACATATAAATAACATGAGCATATTAGTCTAAAACCAGATAAAAACATCAATAAATACAACAATGCAATTTCTAAAAGATAATTGCACACATATTGCATGACCCAACAATAACAGCAATCCATAGGGCTGATGGCCAACTTATAGATTTTAACAAAACTGGAGGTAGATTCCGCCCCCCCCCCCCATGGCAGGAGACTAGTTTCATGGCCCACCCACCTCAACCACCATATGCGCTGTGCGCTATGGGTATGAAGGACATTTAAAAAATTCATTTACTCTGGAAAAAGCAGCAAGACAGGGCTGTCTACTAGCTCCCTTTCACTTTAATTTATATCTAAACAACTTAGCATCAAATGTTGATGATCGATGCCCTCCTCCACTAGTGGAGACAAATGTCTCTGCCCTGCTGTTCTGTCTCATGTTAGGGTTGGCTTACAAAGGGCCTTGCGTGAGAGTCTGGTAATTAATCACCAGAAATTTGAGATATTTGTTTTCCCAAAAGTAGGAGATGGTGCTGATTACAATGGTCAATTAATAGGTTGTATATCAAGCAGGACTTTTTCTGATTTGGGGATTCTGTTTGCAGCAGATTTATCTAAGAATTCCCACTTTAGATTGGGAATTCCCTTCCTCCCTCCCTTCCTTCCTTCTTTGCCAAACTTTTCTGGGAAGTCTCTTTCTCCCATTCATGTTGTCCAAGCAAAGGAAAGAGAAATGTGCTGCTGCAGACTCTTTCCCGTTCTAGTCATTGAAGATCTGCAAAGTCTGTTTCTGGAGCCAGTTTTCTCTCTGCCTTCCAACTGGGGATGAAGGATACATCTTTTTAGGAAAGGAGGTGGGCTGTTGCATATTGGAGGGGACTCAGGAAACTGCTGTAGGGGCGTTGTCTCGGGCATAGAGGTGGCGATAGACAGGCAACCAAAGCACCTTCCTGCCTTCTACACTGTGGGGCCTGAGGCAGCTGCCACTGTTGCCCCATTGCTAAGATGGTCCCTGGTCTCTCCTCCAGTTTTCTCCAAATGCCATAAATAGATCCATGTCTAGTTCTTCTGGAAACAGTCCATGCACTATTGAAAGAGGGTAAAATTCCTCTGTACCAATGCTAAACACCCAGCTGCTCAGCCTTACAATGTAGTCTTCAACGTAGCCCCCCCCCATGAATAATTGAAGAGGGTTAGATGGTGAGAAGCCATCACCAGATCAAGAATAAATGTACAGACTCCAAACCAGAAACTTTGGACCAACTCTTTATTGTGTCGCAATCATCATAGCCACCTTGGCAATTATATCTACAAACTCAAGAAAGGTGACTGGTCTATCAGGCAACTTGTCAATCTCTTCATTCATCAGGTCTGAAGTTTCTGGATTATTCTGTGGATGGAAAGTGAATGTTGTATGATGGTTTTACTGGTGGTATCCCCCAAATTAGTACAAACCCTCATAGATATTCCAAGATGGAAACAGGCAAACTCTTTTTACTTGCAACACATGTTATTCTGAAAAAGGCAACCCTTCCAACATCCCTCAGATATTCTGTATCACATTTCCCTTTCTGTATTTAGGTCTCCCTTATTTTCTTCTCATTATGATTCTTTTATGCCAGAATATACATCTAGTCAAATGAACAATCAAGATGGCAATGATCTCAAAGAGATGACTTGCTAATGAGTTAGGGACCGCAGATTTCACCAGTATGTTGCCTCATTTTCGATCTGTTGCTTTAAGGATGTGCTCCTATGTACAACCTGTTGATTTAAGTATGACCCTATGGGCTACATCTATGTTGCTTAATGTCAGTTCTGGAATTTATCATTTCTTCAACATTCTATTAGATTTTTGCTAATATATCTTTGTAAACTTGCACTTATTTACTCTATAGCATTATTTATACAACTGTATGTGACTGTGCTAATCCCACACTATGAAATCTGCTTTGAATCTCAGTGAGAAAGGCAGACTATAAATGACATTAATAAAACCAAAAAGAGTCCAGTAGCACCTTTAAGACTAACCAATTTTATTATAGCATAAGCTTTCAAGAATCAGGTTCTCTTCATCAGATGCATGGAGGGCAGAAGGAAACTGGCCAAATATAGAGGAGGAGAGGGGGGAGGGGGGGAGGAGGAGTGGGGGGATGTAAACAACTCCTTTGATATGGAGATGCAGACAGCTCCTTTTGGTGTGGGGATCAGTTTGCTTGTGTAAAGATTCAAAGGAGTTTGCCGTGTTAGTCTGTAGTAGCAAAATCAAAAAGAGTTCAGCAGCACTGCAGCACAAGCCCTCGATAACCACAGTCCTCCCCGCCAGATGCATCTGACAAAGAGAACCGTGGTCCTCGAAAGCCCACGCCAGGTGCCACTGGACTCCCCCTGACCCCTCCTCTGTAAAGGAAATCAGTTACCTGTGATAATGAGATAACCATTCATAGTCCCTATTCAGTCCCAGCTTGACAGAGTCAAATTTGCATATGCATTCTAATTCAGCAGCTTCCCATTGGATTTTGTTTTTGAAAGGTTTCTGTTGAACTACAGCGACCTTTAAGTCTTTGATGGAATGTCCTGGTAAATTAATTTTAATGGAAATACATTTTGGGCTCCAACGCTCTCTGTACTGTTCACCCATTGAATCCACCCTTAATTTCAAGGAAAGTGTTCCTCTTCTTCAGTTAATTAACATTTTTTAATATCATGGTACACATAGAGTTTCTTTGGGGTATCAAGGAAGGAGTAGGGTTACCAGCCCTTAGGAGATTTTCACTGATGGGGCCACGGTAAATGGCATTGCTGATGCCAGGAGGTTATTTCTGGGCAAAAATCCAGGGATATTAAACTCCCCTCATGACAATCTAGGAATTCAGAAATCTCTCTGGTAAACCCCATTGCAATCAGTGGAATTCCTAGAGAATATTGAATGAGCTGTGAAGCCACTTCCAGGTTTTCACTGGGAAATATCAGCATCGTATCTGCCACACTATTTCTCCCGTTCTCTCTCACTGGTAAACTGATCGGCTGCAGGCACTTGGGTGTGGCAGCAGAAGGCAGCTCACTGCTGCCTAGTACTTGGAAATCCCAGATGGGGGTCTATTCTTCCCCAGTCTCTGCATGTACAAACAGCATTTTTGCCCTGCTTGTCTGGCTATCAGGTTTCCAATTGCTAGTAGGCAATCCTTGTCTTGGGTCACCTACAGCGCTGAGGGCTCTGACTTCTCCCTGATGCCCCCCCTCCAATAGACAACATGACTTCAGTGTAGACTGTGTGAGGGAGGGGGAAAGAGGCTGAGGTAGAGGCTGTGAGTGACTGAGGCCTGGCTTTGTTATGGGGAGTTATGGCATTCTCTTGCCATCTTGCAGTGCCTAAACTCTGAGAGGGGCAAGGAGGGTAGTTGTTGCACTTCTGATTCCCCAAGTCTGGGTGCCAGAGGAACCCCTTTCTTCCCTTATAAACCCTGGCAAGGCCATCATACAAGCCTTGCTGGTTCCATGTTGACCATAATCAAAGTAACAGACTTCTATATGAAAAATATATCAAATGGTATTCACTTAAGCAGATTAATAAAAACCAGTTCTTAGCAGATCTGAAGCACTGAAAATAAGAAAGCTACCTGGTCTAACTAATATGGATGGGGCTGAGTTGGAAATCCACTCTACACATAAAGCAGTTAGTCGAATAGCAGCAGAGCATCCAGCCCAGCACCCTATAGTTTTTGGTAGAGTCTCATTAAGTGCCTTATACACAGGTCCATGGGCCATAGCACAAAGCTTAACCAAGCAGAATCTGCATTAGAATAGCATGAAACTGTGTGTATAGAATGGAAATCTAGGCCAATTGAAGACTGCTGATTACTTTACCACCTGACCGGTGTTTCTCAGTAGAACGCCCAGCTTTGGAGAATACGCCAGACTTAACATGCCATTGCTTATTTCTCCCTTCTTCCAACTCTAAAATTAATGGTGTTCTAAATTCTAAAATTTGAAAATTTTGAAGTTGTTTTACCACAGTTAGTAAGTTGAATCTTGCTATATAATTGAGTAAGTGTGTTTCAGACAACTCACTTTATACCCTTATGATGCCATAGAAGGAAGCCTAGGCAAGGCACCATTTCCCTCCAGAAAATGTGCCATGGTGTGAAGCCCAGCCCAGGAGCAGGATGGGAGCAGGTGGCAATGCATGCCTGCCACCTTCACTCAGCTAGTATTAGGAGTGAGACAGGTGGCAATGGCTAACCCCTGCCTTAACACAGTTGGTGTTAGGAGCAGAGGAGATGGCAGTGCCCTCTCCCTGCCTTAACCTAGCTGGTATTAGGAGAGGAGCAGGTGGCAGTGCCTAACCCCAGCCTTAACACAGCTGATATCATCATTGGAGCAGATGGTAATGCCCGCCCCCCTCCCCTTGAAGTAGTTGAGATCAGAAACGGAGCAGTTGGCAATTCTGCCCACCTGGCTTAATCCAGCTGGTATTAGGAGCGGAGCAGGTGGCAATGCCCTCTCCCCACCTTAACCCAGAAAATGACATTAAGGTCTCTATCTTGGAAGTCTGTAGGGAACGTAACCAGGATTTAACACAAACTCGGCTGTTACAAAGGCGCAGAGAAGGAGGCAATGTTTGCCCTGTGCCTTACCCAGCTGGTATTAGGAGTGGAGCACTTGGTTATACCCACCCCCCTTCACCCAGCTGGGATCAGAAGCAGAGCAGGTGGCTTTGCCCACCCACTGCCTTAACCCAACAGGAATGGAGCAGGTGGAAATGCCCCCCCCCCACCTTAACCCAACTGGTATCAGGAGCAGATCAGATGGCAATGCGCACCCTACTGGGAACATGTGCACCCCCTGCCATTTCCCATTTGGGATCAGGAGTGAAGCAGGTGGCAATGCCCACCTTGTGCCTTCACCTGGCTGGGATCAGGCACAGAGCAGGAGGCAATGCCCTTCTTCTCTTCACCCAGTCAGGATATGGAGCCAAGCAGGTGGCAATGCCCGCCCTCTTCAACCTACTGGAATAAGTCACTGAGCAGGCAGCAATGTTCACCCTGCCTTCACCCTGCTGGAGTCAGGAGCCAAGCATGCAGCAATGCCTGCCTCCCCTTCATCTTGCTGGAATCAGGAGCATAGCAGGTGGCAATGCCTATACCCCCTTCATCCAGCTGGTATCAGGAGCAGAGCAGGTAGTAAAGCCCGCCGCACACCTTCACCTGTCAGGATCAGCAAGGAGCAGTTGGCAATGCCCACCCCCTTCACTCAGCTGGGATCAGGCTCAGAGGAGGCAGCTATGTCTGCTGCCCTTCACCGAGCCGTAGTCAGGCACAGAACAGGAGCAATACTCCCTCATTACCTGGGATTTTTCATGCATGGAGCAGGTAACAAAGCCTACCACCCCTTCACATGGCTGAGATCAGGCAGATCAGGCATGGAGCAGATGAAAATGCCCACCCCCCTCCTTCACCAACTGGAATCAGTGATGGAGGAGGAGTGAATGCCCGCCTTTCTGCCCTCCCCTTTCTAGAGCCCATTGTATTTTTTCCTCACAACGGGCTTTGTTGCTAGTATGTAATAACCCTGAATTTTCTGTATGCAAGGAGCTGGGGAATATAGGCGGCAATTAGGTATGTGCTCCCACATCACAGGTCTACGGGTGGGGGAGATTTTCTTTTTAATAATTAGTTGTATTATAAGGATTAATACAAGAAGATAGAAAACCTTGAAGAACTTGATAAATTAGATATTGTTGATTGTATTATAGTATTAATTAATTATCACGTCGTAAAGTAAAACGAAAAAAAGAACATAGTTTAAATGCACGACCAGCAATAACACTGCGTTATCAATATCTAATGTTAATTATAAGTTAGGTTGACTGTGCAATGTAGACTCTCTACAAGGAGTTGAGATAATATACCTCAAATAGTATTTTTGTTTGGTTATGTATTGTAATTAATTAGCTGTATACGGTTTTTCAATTAAAAAAATTATTTAAAACGAAATGCTTATTTCCCCCTTGTTCTTCCATGTACAGAGCGAAATCTTGACCTCCATATACACTTGTTAAATGGAATGGATTAGAAACTGACTTCATGTTATTCCAAGTGGAAACAGAATCAATTTTTGGATTTCCAGGAGAGACTGGGTAAAGAGGAATTAAGAGAATTTCTCTTATCAACACTAGTTCAGCATTCATGCAGGAATTGTTGAACCCCCAAAGGTTAGAGATCACCATTTATATAGATAATGGATAGACCACATCCTTTCAAGTGGGCGATGAGGGGCCTGATCCTGCCCAACTCTCGAGTTCTGCATTCTCACGAATTAGACTGTAATGTGCAAGACTTCTTCCTCTGTCAGTTTAAACAGAACTTGAATGATCGCCTGCATTTGACCATGAGACACTGGATCTCTGCTTTCAATATTTCAGGGATGTCATGCCTTGAGCATAATGGAGATCATTGGGGCCCCTTCTCGGGTCAGCATATATGGCTCTTCTCCTTCCTCTTTTATGCCAATAACAGGACTCTTAGAGCCAAACTATAAGTGACGTCTTACACAGGTTGGACACTAGTCGGCTTCCCTCAAGTTTTGATGGGAAATGTAGGCGCCCTGGTTTTACAGCTTGGCTCTCCATTACAGCTGCAAGACCAGGATGCCTACATTTCCCATCAAAACTTGAGGGAAGCTGACAAGTGTCCAACCTGTGTAAGACGTCACTTGTAGTTTGGCTCTTAGTTTGTTCAAGCAGAGAGAGACTGGACCAAATTAACCCCGTGAGCATCACTGCCTGGACAGATTTGAAGCTCCTACCCTAACACTAATTATATTAGTCTTATAGGTGCTACTGGACTCTTGCTGTTTTCCACTGGAATGATTTGAGTGAGTTTCCCAGCCCATAAGCCAAATTCCTAACCCCTATCCCTGACTGGCCGACATATCTATCCCTGGTTCCCAAAGAGAGCTCTGTTACCTTTTGAGAAACTTTGTTTAGAAACATCCCAATTTGCTTTAAATCTGAAAGACAACTAATAATGCAGCCACAGAGGTCATTTCTTTCCATCCTCCCAACATAAGGAAATTTCAGTTCCCTCCTACCTTCAAACCCCATTCTCCTCCTTAGCTTCTGTACCTTTGCATTCTGAGATGGAAGGATAGAAGGTGGATATGTTGGCAGGTAGATACTTGAGAGGGAAGAAAGGAACACGGCAAGGAAGCTTTTAGGGCACAGAGAAGGTAGGGCCAGGGGGGGGGGAATGTGCTCACTTCCACTTTTGGAAAAGGGGCTCCTAAAGTTTGCATAATTTCTTGTTACTTGTAGTGCATGAAAAAACTTGGCTTTCTGAGGGATCATCCCTTAGAAACTGGTTTCTCTTGAATCCTTGCAGAGGTGGAAAAGACAGGAGAGTGATTTGTCCCAAAACCAATGGTGCAGGCAGGCTATAACCTTACTCCATCTCTGTTCATCTTATCAACAAGTGTTTACCCTTGCAACAAGTCATTGGACATTTACCTGCCTTCTGCAATTTTCCTTCTCCCAATCTGCACAATCAAACAGCCTAAGTAAGGAAGCCAAGTACTCCCGCACAGAGAACCAGCCCATCCACCTCTCACCTGCATCTGGTCTTTCACCAGCTTCCGAATCTCACCCTTGGTAGCCATTGGAGAATCTTCCACTCTCACTTGGTAACCCTTGTAAAGGACAAGGATAGCTTCAAGGGCTAATTCCAATTGAGTCTCGGGCATACTGATCTAGAAAAACAACATATAGTTCTGAGTGTCGGTATGTATCCATTAGCTATATTTCCCATTACTCCTGGTGATAAAAATCAGATCCCCAGTCATTTTTCTTTCATTTCTCAAGGACTTCTATCCCCTTTGGGGTGGGGGTTAAAAGGCAACCGTCGATGCTTGGCTTAGATGTGGCTGCTGGGAGTGTCGTTCCAGGAGATGCCCATGGCTAGAGGTGAGGCCTACTGCCCCCTCCTGCGCTGCCACAAGCAAGCAAAGGACCAGCAGTGCCTCTGGGGGCTGGAATTAATCCTGAACTTTAGCAAAGGGGTCCATGAGGTGATGGTGGGTCTTGATGATGTGCCCCCCCCTTACACCAGCCAGAAGAATCAACCATCTGCAGTCTCTTTGGGTATCTCCAGTCCTGAGCTTCCCAAACATCTGGAGGTTGTCTTGGTACTAGGGGTGTGCAAAGGCACTCTGTTTCGTTATTCTTGTTTCGGGTTTCCCGAAACAAGAATCTTTTTCGGATACAGGCAAAATCCGAAACGGCTAGCTGTTTCGGCTTTCGGCTTTCGGCTTTGTTTCGGCTTTGTTTCAGTTTTCGGCTTTTTCAATGGGAAAATGCCTCCGTCTTCCCGGACGCCTGGGGGAGGCATTTTCCCACCGAATCAAGCCAAAATTGGTGGGGACCTTCCTCTAACCCCTCTCTAACAACCTCCCAAGTTTCAGACCGATTGGACTTTGGGGGGCCATGTTATGGCCCCCCAAACCAGGTCCCCCTATCCTCTCATTAAGAAGCACTGACTGAGCACTGCAGCATATTGTTAGACTGCTGCTGCTCATCTTCTTCTTCATTATTTCCTATGGGGAAAAAATGAAGAGGCAGGCTTCCTTTGCCAGGGGTGGCATTTTGCATGCAAAATGCCCCCCAACCCTCTGGGGCCCTTCTCCCACCCTTCCTCCCACCCCCACCAAGGCACAGCCTGCCCCCCCTTGGGGGGGCATTTCATGGCCTCCCCAAGTAGGTGCTCTCAGCCCCCAAAGTCCACCCCCTACTGCCCCATACAAACCCAATTCCCCCCCAGCTGCCACACACAGGCCCATATCCCAACATTAGCCCCTCACAGACCCAAATCCACCCTCAGCTGCCCCACACCCACCATAACCCCAGGAACAGGCTGGCCAGCCCTCCCCATTTGGGAAGTTCCTAACTCTCGTTCCCAGGGCAAATTCGCATAGCCCAGGGGTGCCACAATGGGAACACTCCTGTCCTGAGTGCCAACTCGTCCCTGGGAAAGAGCACCTGACCTGGCACACAGACAACCACCCCCTGACCCCCCCCCCACCACCTACAGAGAAGGCTGGCCAGCCTGCCCCGTTGTTCCCAATGATGGGAACCAACCTCACATCAAAGAAGGGAACACACACACAATGATTCAAGCTTAAAAAAACTTTATTTTATTACTTTCAAATTACAATAGGTCAACAAATCACAACATATCACACTAATTGTCCCCCACTCAAAAGCACTACACAATTAACTACACATCAGAGAATCTTAAAAAAAAAAATTTTTTTAAAGGACAAACTCTAAATTTTAGAACATATTCAGGTTACATAGTAGGAGGGCACAACTGGGCATGGAAAAAGAAGCCCACACTAGACAAGATTATCATAACTACCAGCTTAATACAACTCTCCCTCCATAACCCAACTTGATGGGGGGAAACCACTGCAACAGGGTCCAGCAGAACCTATGTCATTTCCTGCGGCTATGCTTTCAGTTCAGGCACAAAATGTCAGGTCCAGGCTGCTTTCTTGTATGTCTTTGCTTAACTGACTCCATTTTTAATCCTTTCAGTGTTAAAGTGCTTTCTTCCCAGGTGCCAAGGTTCCCAGGCAGCTATCTCACAGAAAAGGATTGTTTTGGCTACCGACGTTCCACCAAGAACCGACCTTGGGAAATATTCGCTCTCCTAACTACAAAGGGGTTGTTTTGAGAACTGTGGGGGGAGGTTGGGCCTGCTGTGAACTGTTACTCTGTACCTTATGCTTTGCTTGTCATTGGTAACAATGCATATGTACCATCCTGAATATTGCATTCAGGCTAGTGGACTATAATGAACTATTTCTCCAGTAAAAACCTTTTGGAAACAATGGACTGTTGTCTGATTGCAGGAGGTAGTCTGGAATAAGGACATTATCTAGCCACAGTTCTGACATTTTGTTACCAATCACCTTTTCCAATGCCTAAGCCGGATCAAACGGACTCCAAAGCTATCCCAGTCAGGGATCCTTTGTTTGACCCGTATGCCTCTCCCGGCTCTCAAGGTTTGGAATCTCAAGAACCTGTACCGCGAGGAGACGGCTCCTCGGTTACAACGATTTATACCCTCGCTCCCAGCAGCGCTGAGACTCGGCCTAGAGCCACAGCCGCACCACTTTTCTCCTTGCCCACCCTGACGCAGTGGGGTGCAAGACCAAGAGAAATGAGGGAACGGAGGGCCAGCACGATGTTCACGCAACTGCAGTTGGATAGTCGACGCAGTTTGGAATCCATACCCGAGCAAACCAGTGGCCGACCGTGGCTGTTCTGGAACAGGACGACCGAACAAATGGAATGGGAAACGTCCCGCCGTGGCGCCCTGAGTTGGGATTATGCGGAAGTCACCCTGTGGTCAGGGCAGCAAGATGTAAGTGAGCACCAATGGGTGCAGCTCCAGAGCCGAACGATTGCCATTGATTCAGGAATATCAGCAATCACGGGTCTGACGAAAGGAGTTTTAGCCGCGAGATCTCAAGAGGAACAAGGGGTAGAAGCACCCTTGCCGTGGCAACAGACACTAACCACGGGACCGCCGACCGAAACTATGCCGACCTCACAGACTGCTGGAGCTGTGGGGTACACGGAACTACAGGAGGAAGAAACCACGGATAGAGTGCAACTGTTGGAGAACAGACTCGTAAATATGGAAGAAAGTTTGGCAAATGCCGTCCACCTGCTTTCAGTGCTAGTGGCGGGGGACAGAGGTCATGATCCGCCAGCTGGTCTACCTGACATCAGCCAAAGTTTGTCTAACCTGCAAAATCTTCTGCTCCGTCCGGGGGGTCCTTTCCAACTGTGGCCGCAACAGCCACCAGAAACGGGAGACGAGGATTCTGTCACCAGGGAAGGACCCTGCCCAGAAGATCCATGTCCAGATGAACCCCGTCCCGAGCAACCGGTTACACCAGGGGACGACGGCGCCGAAGGGGGAGGTGGAGAACCGTGTCCGGAAGACCCTCGTCCCGATCGCCCCATCACTCCAGCTGGTAGTGGGACTGGAGGTGGAGGGGGAGAACCAGTACGACCGCTAGAGCCGGCTTCCCCGATAGTCCCTCCACCCACGACACAAGCGAATCAGCCCCCAAGCCTACCGGGAGGAACCACACCACCGGTCGTCCCAGGAGCGGGTAGGCCTTTACAAACGCCGGGGCCGCGAGGGGATACGGTTCCTCTCCAACCCATCTCTCCTCATCCACATCCGTTGCGGCCGGCTCCCACTCCCCTTCAACCAGTGCCAGGAGGCCTACCGAGGGGGCGGCCGACACCTCTCCGGCCAGCACCAGTGCATCCGGCACCGAGAGGACCTCCCCAGCCAATTCCAGGAGCGCCTCTAACGCACCAACCTCAACCCTACCCTCAGCAACCGCCGCCGCAGCTACCGCCAACGCCGCGACAGCCTCCTTTACAACTCGCTCCGCTTGATGTCTACCCAATGCCAGTACCGGCTCCCAGACAAGATCTTCCCATGGGATGGGTCAAACTGGATGCTACGTTTGATGGAGACCCTTCCAAATTGGGATTCTTCCTGGTACAAGTGGTACAATTTTTCAATCGATGGGGGCATCTTTTCGGGAGTGAGGCCAGCCAAATAGAGCATCTGGGATCACGACTCCAAGGTAAAGCAGCCGACTGGTATGTGGGACTTTATAACGTGGGGGCCCCCGAGTTAGATTCACTTCAAGGGCTAGTGGATGCAATCCGAGCCCAATATGAAGACCCCCTAGAAGAAACCAGAGCCCGAACGGAATTGCAAGCTATTAGACAAGGCAGCATGTCAGCTAGAGACTATGCCACAAAATTCCGACAACTCGCTGCCAAATGCCCAAGGTGCGAAGAGTCCACCAAGATCATTTTATTCAAACAAGGCTTAAACCCTAAATTGTTGGACAGAGCCCTCATGCAAGATAACCCTCCTAAGCTGTTAGGGTGGATACAATTAACCTGCGAAGTAGAAAGCCGCCTACTAGAAGTTCGTCTAGTGGAACAACACCAACAACCACCGGGCCAAAGACGCCTCTCCACTCCGGCCCGAGGGAGCCGGGGGGCTGGATATGCTACTCGTGGAGCAAGAGATGCTAGATGGCAACAAGGGCTATGCTTGCAGTGTGGCCAAGGAGGTCATTTTGCGGCGCAATGCCCATATCGGCCTGTGCAAAGACCTCTGCTCCAACTAAGACGCCCAGCCCCCGCAGCCTACCCGGCGCCACCGTGCCCTACTCCAGCTCCAAGAACCGCTCCAAGAGGTAGGGGAGCGTCGAGGAGGAACCCCCCCGAAAGAGGACTAGAAGTGGAAGAGGTCATGGAATACGATCCAACAGCCCTGACGGGGGGGAGGGAGAATCCAGAGAGCCCCACCTCGGGAAACGAAATGGATCTGTCGTAAAAGGACCGAAACGGCAGATCAAACCTTCGTCAGTTCCGGTTCCGAACCGACCCCATGGGTCCATACTCTTTATACCAGTAACTTTGGTGAATCCTGACAAGAAAATGCACATCCGCATACAAGCCCTTATTGACTCGGGCTGCTCCAGAGACATTATCGCACCAGCTCTAGTAAACGGACTAGTACTTCTGGTAAAATAATTGGAAATACCTGTAATTTTCGAGCAAATGGATGGCACTAACATGAATCCAGTCACTACTGAAACCACTCCGATCATAACAGGCATGGGGCAACATTGGGAAGTGAGATCATTCGTCATCAGCGCCACTGCAAAATACCCCTTGATCCTGGGAAGCCGGTGGTTATGTGATCATAACCCGTATATCAACTGGGCAGAGGGAAGCGTCACGTTCACCCACGAATCGTGCAAAAATCATCGTTGGGATCAAAATTGGGGTAATAACCCTACTGTAACTGAGCCTGCTCTCCTCACCCAGGAAGAAATTAACCAAATACCCAAGCAGTACAGAGCGTACACCCAAGCCTTCACAGAGGAGGAGGCCAATACTTTACCTCCTCACAGGAGGACGGACTGTGCTGTGGAAATTTTACCGGGCGCCTCGCTGCCCAAGGGCCGTTTATATCCCATGAGTCCTAACGAAAGAGAAGAACTCCGCAAGTTCATAGACTTGAATCTTCAAAGAGGATTCATCCGCCCAGCTAATAGCCCCCATGCAGCGCCATTGCTTTTCGTCAAAAAAAAGGATGGGGGCCTAAGACTGTGCACGGACTTTCGGGGACTCAACGCAGTCTCCTCCAGCAACGCCTACCCCATCCCACTCATCAGAGATCTACTCAACGTCGTTGGCTCAAGGTAAGGTCTTTACGAAATTAGATTTAAAAGACGCTTACTTCCACGTCCGTATCCGAGAGGGGGATGAATGGAAAACCGCTTTTAACACGCCCCTCGGTCAATATGAATATTTAGTTATGCCATTTGGTCTGGCCGGGGCACCCTCGGTTTTCATGTCCATGATCAATGAAGTACTGCATGAATTTCTATATAAAGGCGTTGTAGTGTACCTAGATGATGTGTTAATCTATTCGGAGACTGAAGAGGAACACGTGGACCTTGTAAAAAGAGTCTTAACCACTCTCATGATTAACAAACTGCCCATTAAGCTCTCTAAGTGTGAGTTCCATAAAACAGAACTCACTTATTTAGGTTACTGCATTTCCCGAGAGGGCTTGAAAATGGATCCAGGCAAAATACAAGCAGTATTAAAGTGGCAAACCCCCGCGACCCGCAAAGAATTACAATCCTTCTTGGGCTTTGCCAACTTCTATAGAGAGTTCATTGCAAACTTCGCTCAAATCACCCTCCCCCTAACCGAACTGTTAAAAACCAAAGACAAGGGGGACCAAGCCAAAAAGCCAAGTGCAAAGTTGTCTTGGACACCAGAATGCCAAACAGCGTTCAATCACCTAAAAACGCAGTTTGTTTCCGAGCCCGTTCTACAACACCCCGATGAAAACCGCCCCTTCATAGTGCAGGTCGACGCCAGCGACGCTGCAATTGGGGGCGTACTGCTCCAGCGGGGGGCAGATGAGAAACTCAAACCTTGCGCCTTCCTTTCCAGGAAGTTTTCAGAGGCGGAAAGGAATTGGAATGTTTGGGAAAAGGAGGCCTTTGCTGTAAAAGCGGCTCTCACTACCTGGAGACATTGGTTAGAAGGAGCCCGTCATCCGTTCGAGGTCTGGACGGACCATAAGAATTTAGAGGCCCTACGCAGCCCCCGCAGGCTAAACGCCAAACAACTGAGGTGGGCAGAATACTTCTCCAAATTCAATTTCACATTGAACTTTCTACCGGGCAAAACTAACTTTTTGGCCGACGCTCTATCACGCATGCCCCAGCACAAAAGCAAAAGGGAGGAGACAATTGACACAGTCTTTTCGCCTACACAATTAGGGGGCGTGGTGACCACACGCAGCCGCACAACTCAACCCCCTCAACCCGATCAGGGGTGGAGACAAAAACTGAAGGCTGAAGTGAAAAAGGAAGGGGGGAATGTTTATCAACTGCAACAATCTGATCAAGGGGAATGGCTTTGGGGAGATCGCTTCTATGTACCCAAAAGTTTAAGAAAAGACGTTTTACAACGCTGTCATGATGCTCCCACGGCAGGGCACTATGGATACTTAAAGACGCTTCACTTGGTGCAACACCAATTTTGGTGGCCGGGCATGCGCAAGTACATCTCCCAATATGTAGCGTCCTGCCCCATTTGTCTCAGCGCCAAATCCCAAAAGGGCAAGCCCCCAGGACTATTGCAGCCTTTGGAAACGCCAAATAGACCGTGGGAAATAATCTCTATGGACTTTATCACTGACTTGCCCCCCTCCAAGGGGCACAATTGTATTTTAGTCGTGGTTGATTTGTTCTCCAAGCAAGCTCATTTTATACCTTGCACCACAATTCCCTCTGCCAGGAAACTAGCCGACATTTTTATGAAAAACATTGTAAAAATATTCTTTTCCATCGAAGGTGATCTCGGATCACGGCGGACAATTCGTTGCCAACTTCTGGCGGGAGCTTTTACAACTGCTGGGCATTGAACAAGGTTTGAGTTCAAGCCATCACCCGGAAACAGACGGACAATCGGAAAAAACTAATCAGATATTAGAACAATTCCTGCGCTGTTACATTAATTTTCAACAGGACAATTGGTTTGACTTGCTCCCCTTGGCAGAATTCTCGTATAATAACAGCGTACACGCTTCCACGGGAGAAGCTCCCTTCAAAATCGTCTATGGGTTTCACTTCAAGCCATTCCCGTTTGAAGCGCTTCCCCCTCCTACTACCGCTTCCAAAGACGTCACCGAATGGTGGGGGGAAGCAGCCCAGCAATGGACTCAAATTAGAAAACACCTCATCAAAGCCAAACAGGATTACAAAAAGTACGCTGACCGCCACCGTGCGGCAGAATGGGAATTACAACCTGGTGATCTTGTTTATCTTTCTACAAAGAATCTGAAAGTAACTCAAACCAGTCGCAAGCTAGCATTAAAATACCTAGGACCTTTTCCTGTTTGCAAAGTAATCAACAAAGTGACTGTTGCCTTGGATTTACCAAAGAATTTACGCCACGTACATGATACCTTCCATGTTAGTTTGTTGAAAAAAGCTCCCTCTGCAAACCAGTGGCACACTCGTGCCCCTCCAATCCCTACCTGAATTGATGATCAAACCCACTATGAAGTTCAACAAATATTGGACTCTAAAATAAAAAGAAATCAGTTATTTTACCTCATCAGATGGAAAGACTTTGACTCTGGGTTCGATGAGTGGGTGAATTCTGTACATGTTCATGCACCTAGATTAGTTAAGGCATTCCACTCGCGTTACCCACATAAGCCTGGGGGGGCATCTTAGAGGGGGCAGAATGTCAGGTCCAGGCTGCTTTCTTGAATGTCTTTGCTTAACTGACTCCATTTTTAATCCTTTCAGTGTTAAAGTGCTTTCTTCCCAGGTGCCAAGGTTCCCAGGCAGCTATCTCACAGAAAAGGATTGTTTTGGCTACCGACGTTCCACCAAGAACCGACCTTGGGAAATATTCGCTCTCCTAACTACAAAGGGGTTGTTTTGAGAACTGTGGGGGGAGGTTGGGCCTGCTGTGAACTGTTACTCTGTACCTTATGCTTTGCTTGTCATTGGTAACAATGCATATGTACCATCCTGAATATTGCATTCAGGCTAGTGGACTATAATGAACTATTTCTCCAGTAAAAACCTTTTGGAAACAATGGACTGTTGTCTGATTGCAGGAGGTAGTCTGGAATAAGGACATTATCTAGCCACAGTTCTGACACAAAAAGCTGGACTGGGCACTGCCAAGGCACGGGACACTGGTATTTCTGGGGCAGTGTTGCAGAGGTTTCCCCCCACCCCCACACCAGCCTCAGCATTTACCTGGAAACATCTGCGAGAGATCATCATTGGCTGGTGCCCATCCACAACTCTTCCCGCATCCCCCGCCCCAGCAAACCAAACATTAACATTACAACAATTATTTTTTGGGTTTTTTTTAAAAAAAAACATGAACAGTCCATCAACTTTGAAAAAACATAATCACAACTTTTTTTTTTACAAAGATTTCAACAGTGAAAAACATTTTAAACATTCACAGCAGGATCTGATATTTTCCCATCCCCTAATCCCCACCTAAGCAATCCCTATCTAACCTATTTCTCCCTCCAGTGGCAATCCATGTTTCTGGGGCATTATTTTTCTGGATAAATTTGGTCCCACAGGGTCTGTCTCAGTGCTGGGAGAGGTTTTTAATTCCCTTGGGGGGGGGTTTCAAATTGCTGGGGGGATTCCCTTTTCCACTGGTTCCTAACCACCCTCCCTCTACTGGCCGGTTTTAACTGCGTCTACAGGGTTTTATGCAGGGGAGAGCGCGATTCCAAAGGATTGGACTCGCAGAGGATGCAGGCCACAAGTTGGGCTCACCTCAGTCACTCTGGAAGTCCAGTCCTGAGAAATCGAAGAGGCGAGAGTTGACCCTCAGGAAGGTCAACTGCTCGACTCTCCATGGGAGAAGGCGAGAGTGATGTGGGCTGACAATGTCGCCTGCATGAGAAAAGACGCGCTCGCTCTCCACACTCGTCGGAGGGCATGAGAGCAGCCGCTGCACCTCGAGGGAGAGGTCCGGCCAGACCGACTCCTTCCTGGCCCAGTAGCTGAGCGGATCAGTGGAGAGCAACTCGCAGGGCTCCGCGAGGTAGTCCCTGACCATTGCCTCCGCCGGATCCTCTCTCACGGTCCTCACGACCCCAGAGGGGATGAGGGCCCACCGGAGCAGCTCCATCTCCATCGGTACTCTGGTGGTGGCTACGGGGGGGGGGGGGCCTGCGCAGAGGGGGTGTCAGAGGGACCCGCATGGCAGGGCCCCTCTTGCGTCCCCCCTGTCGACAGGCGTCCCCTCTTGGCCTGCCTGCGCCTCACCCAAGAGCAGAGCCCGTCTCTGGCTTGGGTGAGGTTCCCATCCCGCTCGGTGAAAGTGCCCTTTATGCGCGGTTCACACATGGTCGCCAACATGTATGACTCGTCCTTAGTGAGAGGAGTTAGCCTGGCAGCTATGCCAAGCTGCAGCCTTCTCACTAGTGTGCGCACCGCTGGAACAAGGTCAGCACGGGGCGCGACCCAGTCTGCAAGGGTGGCCAGATTCCTCTGGAGCGTGTGCACCAGGGGAATGACCAGACCGAGGGTCGCCATGTCTGACGAGACCGCCACAGTGAAGTCCTTGAAGGGCTTCAGGACCTCCACTGTCTGGGTGATGGTGAGCCAATCCTCCCGGATGAACTTACCCACCTGACTCGCACCGTGGCTCTCGGAGAGCCACGCGTGGAGTGCGGCCTGCTGCTCCACCAAGCGCTCAAGCATGGCGCAGGTGGAGTTCCAGCGAGTGCTAACGTCAGTGATCAGAGCATGCTCTGGCACACCTGTCCTGACCTGTGTCTGGCGCAGTTCGTGCGTGGACTTCACGCTGCGCGAGAAGTGACCCGTGAGCCTCCGACATTTCTGGATCAGTAACTGGAGTTCACGACTCCGGGTATCAAAGGGTTCCTTCGAGGAGCCCAACCCCAGCGCTTCTCTCACCACTAGGTGAAGCTTGTGAGCCGCACAGTAGATGCACTCTTGGCTCACTAGACGCGCTGCCGCCCTCATGTTCTTGCCACCATCCGTCACCATGCATCCCACGGTGGCGGGTCCCTGGCCTACCCACTCTTCCAACTGTCTCCTTAAGGTGGCAGCTATGTTCTCCGCCATGTGGGACACCTCGAGCACCTCGGCGTGAAGCAAGGCCTTGCAGTAGCCGGCCCGACGGTCTCCCATCCTTCCCTGGCTAGCTGTGCTAGGCACCTCCCCCCGGCCCCCACCCACAACCGCCTCAGGTTCCCACCAGTGAGCAGTAAGTGAGAGGTACGCTTGCTGCACACTTGGGCAGGTCCAGATGTCAGATGTGAAGTGCACAGTTCTCCCGGCAACCCGGGATAGCTGTGCCTTCACATGGTCCCTGGCAGCCCTGTAAAATGAGGGCACCACCAATCTGCTCAATGTCGTGCGAGCAGGGACGGCGTACCAGGGAAAGAAATCGTGGAGCAGCCCTGGGAAGCCGAAGTCTTCTACTATGGAAAACGGTCTCCCATCCACCGCTACCATGTTGACGATGTGGCGTGTGATGCGCCGGCTCGCCCTCCGGATCCCCTCTCTGGGCACACTAGTGCCCTGCATACCAAGCATCTCCGGGAGAGAGGCTTGGCGTTTCTTCCCTGCAGGTACCCTTGGGGGGAGAGCACCAGAGGAGCCTGCCTCCTTCTGGCTAGCTGGCAGCCGTGCGGCGCCACTTGAACCCTCCTCCTGAAGAAGCACCGCCTGGTGGTGCCTCTTCATATGGTACCTCATCCCAGATGTGGAGAGGTGCCGCACATCTCTGCCACGGCTGACGCGCTGCCTACAATGCTGGCACTGGGCTGCTTGGGGATCCTCCGTTCTCTGGAAGTGCTTCCAGATTTCGAAGGAAAAGGGCATCCCATGCTTCCCAGGAGAAGTGCTTTCGGGACCACCCTGAGGCACCTCCTGTGAGGTGCTCTGGCCAGACACACCGTGTCCCACTCTCGGCCGGGCAGGTGGGGAAGGACGAGGCTGAAGGGGCAGAGATGTGGGCTCTTCAACCACAGTCTCTGCCTCTTCCTCCTGCATCCTCCCCTCCTGCACAGCCGCGAGAGGCCTGCTGCTGGCCTCAGAGGAAACTGGGGTGGACCGCCCCAGGGGGGGTCTCACGGGCAGTTCCTCCAACATCCTCTGGGTTCCTGGGGTGATCATGAGGGATGGAAAAGTCACATGCCCCACATCCATCCCAGGAGACACCACATGCTGCCCCTCCTCCAGCAGCTGGCTCGCAACCACTGGAGGAGGAGGAGCCTCAACAGCAGGCCCCTGCCCAGTGCCAGCTCCTGCCTCACGCACCCGGGTTGGGGGTGGCCCTCCAGCAGCTGCCTCAGGAAGGAGAGTCTTGTGAACCCTCTTCCTGTCACCAGAAGCCAGGCTGGTGAACGGCAGCAGCGCAGGGGAGGGCCTCCTCCGCTCAGATGGGCGGGCTGCCGCAGCAGTCCCCCTCTCCCTCCCCTCCTCCTGTCTAGATTTCTCCCTAGCCTTTCCCCCAGGGCCCCTCTCTTCTTTCCTCTCTGACATGCTTTCCCCTCCCAAAATCTACCCTAACTAATCAGAAAACCTTGGGAAAACAAAGGTCAGCTTTGTTTTCGAGACCTAACTTACCTGCTCTAAATCTGTGCTTCTAGTGGCTCTGTGACTTGGAGATGAACAATCAAGTGCCCTTTTAAGCGACCCTATTTATGTCGGGGAACCTGAACCTGCCAAACAGCTGAATTCCTCCGGAATTGAGCTGGCCCTAAACCCCAGTAGGTGACAGACAGCCTTAGACACTCACACACTAGTATGCCCGGGCCGGCCTGGCACCACCACGGGTGCCAGAGATGGGCAGTGGAACCCTAGTTATGGGGGCACTAATGGGAAGTCTATTGACAGCTATTCCAAATTTATATATATATATATAGAATTCAAACCTAACGCTCACTCACTAATGCTTTTCCTGCTGATTCCCTATTTAGTTTTTTTTAAAAAAACTAGGCTTGGTTTCCCTAATGATTACATTGAGGGCAATTAGCCACTGAATACCTACCAACTGGCCTACCTACCTAAGACACTATTTAGCGGGAACAATGTTTCTGTGGTGTGTTGGTGTGGGGTGTGGATGTGGTGGTCTGAAGATGAGCCTCCCCCCTCCCAAGCTAGCAAGAACCCACCCCTAAGCCCACCCAAATATAAACCTGGACTCACACACCACCACCAGTCCTGCAGTCCAGCGATGTTCAGGCGGTCTTGCAGCTGGTCCTCCTCTCCTCCGCGATGCTGTCAAGAAAGTTGGAATGTTAACAGAGTCAATAACACACGCCGCACACGCAACCCCCAAAAGTCAAGGCCCCGATCTACAAGTCAAGTCAAGGCACCCCCCCGAAAGGCTAGGGCCAACACATTCACCCTGCAGAGCGGGCCTGTGTGCAGGACCAAAGCTGGCACACTCATTTTTTAGGCCTGGGAAACAGTAGATCAAGCCCACCCCACACTCAAGCATAACAAAGGAAACATCAAAGCAAGCAAGCACAGCAATCAATACTGAACCCCCCCAACCCCCAAACAATGTCCTCTTGCCCAACTATAAAATGTCCCCCCTCGCCCAAGCCATAAAGACCAAACTAAAGCATATGCTAGCAGATTGCCACAGCAGCAGCAATAAGTTCAAAAAACAATTTTTTTAACAACCCTACCAGTCCTCCTCTCCAGATGCCCAGCAGCAAAGTTGATCCTCCACACGCAGAGGTCTCCAGGCAGATGTCCTCCAAGTGCAGTCCAGTCCAGAAGAGGTCCACAAACGGTCAGCAACCTGTTTGTGGAGCATAACTGTGAGTTCCAGGCCAACTAGCAGAGAGAGGCACCAAAGCCAGAGCATCAGGCCTGTGTGTAGGCCAGAGGCTGGCACACTTGTTTGAGAGCCTGGTGGGAAGCCTTGGAAGAAGGGGACCAGACACAGCTAAGCAACCCCACACCAACCCAATTTGTGGAGCATAACTGTGAGTTCCAGGCCAGCTAGCAGAGAGAGGCACCAAAGCCAGAGCAGCAGGCCTGTGTGTAGGCCAGAGGCTGGCACACTTGTTTGAGAGCCTGGTGGGAAGCCTTGGAAGAAGGGGACCAGACACAGCTAAGCAACCACACACCATTCCAATTTGTGAAGCATAACTGTGAGAGCCAGCCAGAAGACAGGCACCAAAGACACCCAGCACAGCTTCTGGCCTGTGTAGGCCCAAAGCTGGCACATTCATTTTAAATTCCTGTGAAACAGTAGATCAAGCCCACCACACACTCAAGCATGAGAAAGTAAACATTAAAGAAGGCAAGCACAACAACCAATGCTGAAACCCCCCCCACCCCCAAACATTGTCTGCTCAACCTGTCCCCCCAGGCCATGCCAAGACTTAACTGAAACACCTTTTTGCAGAGGCAGGCCACAGCAGCACAGTGCCCAGCATCAAAAAACTTACAAAAATTTTAAAAAGGCCTACCAGGTGTCCTCTCAGGATGTCCAGCACAGTTGATCCTCCAGGCAGATGTCCTCCAGGTGCAGTCTCTCTTCTCCTCTCTTGGTCAGCAGCAGCAACAGAAGTGTTCCAGACCAGTCTGGCCCCAAATTTAAATCCCCTGCTGCAGCCTCAGCCAAAGATTTAATCTATTGGCTGGCAGAAGGATGCAGCAGTGGGATTGGTGACTCTTAAAGTCCCCCCTCCCCTGCCTTTTCCCACCCACACTCCAACAGTCACCCTCCTCCTGCTCCCCCTCCCCTACCTGTTAATTTTGGCGGGAATCTCTGCTTCCACTGCTTTGCAAATGCAAAGTGCAATGCTAGCAAATAGCAATGCACCTTGCATTTGCAAGGCAAAGCACAGGATTCCCTTCCCTCCTTTGCAAGAGGGGTGGGGGGTGACAGAAGGAGTGAGTGATTCACTCCTTCTCCCCCCCTCCCCTCTTCGAAGAGCCTGCAGGAAGCCTTAGCTTCCAGCAGGACTTTGCTAGACGCTTGCTAAGGCAAACGCCTAGCAAAAACAAAATGGCGATTCTCGAATGCCGAAAGAAAGCCGAAACAAGCCGAAACGTTTCGGCTTGTTTTGTTTCGGATAACCTGAAACGTTTCGGCTTTCCCCAAAACGTTTCGGATAACCCGAAATAACCCGAAAGACAGTTCTTTCGGCTTTCTTTCGGCATTCGGAAAGCCGAAACGCACATCCCTACTTGGTACAACAACAAACAACATTTGATTTATATACCACCCTTCAGGACAACTTAATACCCACTCAGAGCAGTTTACAAAGTATGCCAGTATTATCCCCACAACAAAACACCCTGTGAGGTGGGTGGGGCTGAGAGAGCTCCAGAGAACCGTGGCTAGCCCCAAGTCACCCAGCTGCCTTCAAGGGGAGGAGTGGGGAATCAAACCCGTCTCTCCAGATTAGAGTCCCATGCTTTTAACCACTACACCAAACTGGCTACAAGAATCAACTCTGTTCAAAAGGCTATGCAACTGGGGAGCCAATGTAGGGAGGTTATTCCAAAGAGAAACACCACAAATGAGCAAGCTGTGTCTCCTCTGAAAGTGGGAGCCCATACAAGAAATACATCTAAGTTGCCAAGGCTTATGGACCATTAATGGGGACATGAGACATTTCGCCATCCATCGTATCACTCTAATCCACCTCAAGGAAAATAGAAAAGTTGTTTGGTCCATATCACACCATCTAGGCAACCCCACTCTCCTTCAGGAAGACTGAGGAGTCTGGGAGATACAACCCAAGCTTCTTACCTTACATTTAAAACTCCCCAAGATTGCTCTCCTCCTTCTGTCTCATTGAAGGATAAATCCCCACATTTCACCTTCCATGGAGTCTCACTATCAAATGCTCAAATGCCACTGACCATTCTCCTTTGCTTGTTCTTACAGTTGCAAGTGCCTCCTGGATCAGCTGGGGTGATCTCTCCTCTCTCATTTCCTTCAAGCTCTTTCTCAGGGCCCACCTGCTCTCCGAAGCCACAATTTCTTAATCCCTTTCCCTGCAGAAACGCCCCCAAAGTGTGGGACACGGGAATGAAGATACCTCTTCCTGCTCTGCCTCCCTCCTCTCTCTTTTTTCTCCCTGTTTTCTCTCCTATCTCCTATCTTACAGGTCTTTGTATTTTTGTACTCATTAAGGCAGCATGCAAAATCATAGATAGAGAAATGGCTATGCAATATATCTGGCACCTCTCTGAAAAACAGCACCATAATTTGTGACATTGAGATCTTCCATGAATTTAACTAGGGAATATTTAGATGTCTGATCAAGAGGTGGATTGTAAAGAATACTCACCAAGAAGTTTGCTAGCTGATTCTTATAAGGAGTCAGAATGGCTGTGAGGATGGGAATCCACGAGTGGCACCGTTTATATCCTTCCTTTGAGATTGGTTTCAAAAGAGGCATTGCCAATGCAGAACATACTGTCCTGTTACTTCCTGCTTAGGTAAAATTTTATGCGCATTTAAAAAATATTATGAGACTCAGTTCCTGCTACATATGCTCATTCTTCTTGGTTTCATATGCATATGGAAATCCTTGACAAAGGTGAAACCACCACAATTTTTTTCTTGTCTTTTGTGGTGCAGTGGGTAAAAATGTGTGGTGATGGCTGTTCCTGTGTCCAAATCCAGCCTTGATCTTTCTAATTATTCAGTTCTGCTTCTTTGCCCCTCACCAAATTGGAATAGGGTAGTTGTAACAGGACCTACCTTATAGGAATGTTGATTTTTTTTAAATGGTTTTTAATCTTAAAAAAAAATGTTTCTGATGCCTTTCTACTCAAGTTGGGTCCCTAAGCTGGCAAAGATCAAGGCAGTAAAACATTAAAAACAGCATTTAAAATGCATGCATACTGGATAATACAGTTAAAAAAATAAACAGAAAAATAAAAGGGAGGAGGGCCAATAAAAGATCACTGGGTGGCATGTTAAATGAAACAAAAAAACAATCTTCACATGCTGGCAGAAGACCAAGACAGAGTGAGACAGTTTCAGCAGCATGATCGAGAAGGCCCATTCTCAGGTTGCGACCCATTTAGCTTCAGATGCCATGACGTCCTCTGACCAGGCCAGTCAGTCGGACTTTGATGCCCCAGAGCAGGAGCTTGAGGACCAGCCAGGCATGACAAGCCTGGTGCTGCAGAGGCATCGGCTGACCATGCGCCAGAGACCATGCTGCTAGACCATGCAAGCTGACCATGTCCCAGTGGTACCTGAGATCATGTCAGCAGAACCTGCAGTCGAGTCCTAGTCACCTGCCTCAGAGACCACTACTGGGCCCCTAACAAGCAAAACATAAACAGGGCCAGATAACCCCTCCAGTTTGCCTCCCATCCTACAGGAATTCTGGCAGCAAAGGGCCTAGGCAGGGTGGTGCAGAGGAGACCGAGTGCAAGGCAGGCAGCTACTCACCTCTCTGCAGTCTCAGAACAGGACTCTGGCCAAGAGTCTTTCTTGCTGGACCTGCTGGCCAGAGCAGAGCAGAGCTTCTTCTGCTCTAACTCCTTCTGGCAGATGCAGCTGAGCCAGATCTCTCTCAGGCTGTTGGCTGGCAAAGCTTCAGTGCTGGATCAACCATTTCACTTTGCTGAAACTTTGGGAGAGTGATGACAAAAGGTCCATGACTTGGAGAAATCCAATTGGGCATTGGAGGAGCGAGTGGAGGAGCTGAAGATGCAGATGGAGGGAGGACAACCTGCAGGCCTCAGAAGAAGCCAATCTGCTAAGCCCCCCCCCACATCCTTATGGTCCAAACTGGAGAGCCCTGCCAGGGCTGATCCAGAGCCATCAGGCAGAGGCTGGTAGCAGCTGGGTAAAGCAACCTCTGTTGGGACAGAGCCCAGAGCAACAGTGGAGCTGCTCTTTTCAGCCCTAGCTGTTTTTTCTGAAGCCAGAAATGGTCAACTGCCCCAATCAGGTCACCAGGGCTTTTGTGGGTTTTAAAAATCATCAGTTTTGTATAGTTATATTGGCCTACCATTATAATAAAAGTTCCTTTGTAATCCCTGCTCTCATCAATTCTAAAAGTAATTCTTCAGCCCACACCCTTGTGGAAATATAAGGAAAAAGGAATTTCTCCACAATTGAAGGAGATAGAGACTAAGAAAGAAAGAAAGAAAGAAAGAAAGAAAGAAAGAAAGAAAGAAAGAAAGAAAGAAAGAAAGAAAGAAAGAAAGAAAGAAAGAAAGAAAGAATGAATGAATGAATGAATGAATGAATGAATGAATGAATGAATGAATGAATGAATGAATGAATGCTGGCAAGTCAGAGATGGGTGGGATTTGTCAGGATAAACTACTGAAACATTACACCTGAGGGTAAAATGAACTCAAAATCAGCTTCCGAAAGAATGGTTTTTGGGGGGGGGGAGTGGTCTCAAAAGAACTGGAAAAAAAACTTTAGGAAAACAAACTGCCACCCCCCACCCCAAACACAAAGTAAAAACTAAAAGAAAAAAATACGTGCGTGGAAATCAGAGGATAAAGTGAAGCAACGTGGAGTGACAATTGATGGGGGGGAAATCCATGTGGAAAACCACATAATGTAAGGTGAGATGTGTGGGGGCCCAAGACTACACATGAGTGACTGATATTTTATTCAGCAAATAAGAACCTAATTATTGTTCTGCTGGAAAATCATTCCATGTACATCTGATACTACCACAGTATTTATAAATAAATAACTCTTCAGGCATTTGTTTGGCTGAATGTGATAACTCAGAATTATCATCAGCACCATTTTGAAAAGTAAGCAAACCACTGTAATTAAATTTAAAAAAAAATCAGTGTCTGGATAATACTGAATGCATTCCTTTGGTGGGAACAAGGTTCACACCATGTACTCATGATTTATTAAGTGTTCCTGAAAGTGTTATAAGAAGATCTTTGTCAGAAAGCAATCTGATGTATGGTGCTGCAGGAAATGGAACTATGACATTTGAGATAGAGAGCAATGAGACGCTGTGTTCACAAACAAACTGAACTAATACTTCAAGTCAATCTAGTCTGTCATGGCAGTTTGTGAAAATCTTGTGAATGATTGATATGGTTTTTGGTTACATACAAAAAAGCTGCCCCCGAGCCTTGTTTCTCCACCCTCTCTTGAAAAGAACAGACTCTGTGCAGAGCCAACACTAACCTCACTTTAATGCCCTCCCTAAGCATTCTTTGTGGCCCATAAACACTGAACCCCATTGTTGCGTGTGCTCAGACTTCGTGGATCAATGGTCTAGAGGGAGGACTGTAGTGAAATTTTGGTGCCATCAAGTGTAAAAATAACCACCCCAAAGTGTGTGAAAGCCCTAATTGCTAAGAACGGGTCTGGAATTCATGATAACAAAAAGAAATCACAGTATAAATAGGGCTACTATCATAAACATTAACCCCAGTTGTCCCAGTTTGCACTCTGGACATGCTGTGATGCCAACTAAAAAGATGGTTTTAATTAAGATTATGCATGTTCATTAATCCCTCCCATGCTCTTCCTTCCTCCCTGGCTGGGTGAAGTGTCTTCTGGCCATGCTGGACATCCATCCCTGCTGCGGGGGCCCAATCCAGTCAACATTGCTCCACTGGGCCCCAGGCAACCTCATCCAGTGAGCCAGCAAAAGCCAGCATTGGGGCGGGAGATGGTCGCTTCTGGGGCTGCTGCGGGTGTGGTGGTGGCACTGCTCTTCTCGTCAGCTGAGCAGCATTGTGGGGCAGCTTCTCCCTGCCCCTCCTGCTTCAGGTCTGCTGCGTCAGGCCTTGGGGGTTACCACCTGGCAGGGCAGCTAAAGCTGGCATCAGGACTGGAGGCAGTCATGCATGAGGCTTCTGTGGGCATTACTGTCACACCGCTCCACTCATCAGCTGAACAGTGGTATAGGGCTTCTTGTCCTAGCCTCAACTACTTTGGGGCTTCTGCTCCAACTGGTTCCATGATCACCAGGTCAACTTGGGACTGCCTCCTTCCAATGTGAGCCCAGTCGCCGTGTTGAGGGTCTTCCCTGGGAGGTTCCCCTGCCAGGAGGGTGGCATTGGCAGCATCAAGTCTGGCAAAGCCAGACAAACACCCCCTTGGAGTGAGCGAATCCATGGTCAGCGGGTCTTCCAAAATCTATGACATTTAATCCCCTTTCACATGTTGAGTGCTGGGCCAGTGCTGGAGGGTGAACGTGAAAGGAAGGGGAGAGAGATACCACTGTAAAATGCGAGGGTTGTGCTCTTTCATATGAGCCATCCAGATTAGGGGGGCATGGTTGGTGATGAGGGTGAAGTGGTTGTTTGCAAAGTAGAATTGCAGGGCCCCTACAGCCCACTTAACTGCCTGTGCCTCTCTTTCCACCATGGCATAGCGGGTTTCAGCTAGTTGTAACTTGCGATTGATGAATAGCATGGGATGCTTGCAGCAAAAACAATAATAACAATCCTCCAGCCACCCAGTAACCTTTATAAGGAGTCCTTCCCACCAGGGTGCTTCAAGAGCCAGGCAGTCTTCCAGGTAGCCACACCAGTCCTTCCAAAAAGCCAGGTCAGTTAGCAGCTAGTCTAATTTTCTGAAAAGCCAGTCCCCCTGTCTCAGAAGTTTCTCACCCTTATCAAGCCACCCTTACCATCACCAGATGCTTGCAATTTACTGTGCTGTGTAGAGGTTAACTCCCTGCTGCCTTGAGGCGGCTATTCACATGAAGAAGGGCTGTGTGGCTCACCACCTATCTCCTCGTTATCACAATGGGTTTCTCGCATTTTCCACTACAATGCTTACTGGCCTTCCACCACTTGCAAGAGTTTGGACCCG
Source organism: Eublepharis macularius (assembly GCF_028583425.1). Lineage (NCBI taxonomy): Eukaryota > Metazoa > Chordata > Lepidosauria > Squamata > Eublepharidae > Eublepharis > Eublepharis macularius. The sequence goes on from NC_072790.1 coordinate 241,227,242, forward strand.
AGTCCCACCACAGAGGCATCAGTATGGACCACGACGGGCTTTGTGAAATCAGGATTGTACTGCACTGGGGCTCTAGACGAGGCTTGCCACAGGATTTCGAAGGTGTGGTCTCGCTGGGGCTTCCAGCGTATGGTGTTGGGTTTGTTTTTCTTTAAAGTCTGACAGTGGGCTGACCTGGATAGATTTACTGTAATACCCAACCGGGGCCAGGAACTGCTGAATCTATTGCTTCGTACGCGGCTTGGGGCTCTGTTCCAGTGGTCACCTTGTCAGGCACAGGTTGGAGGATACCCCAGCCCACCTGGTAGCCATGATACATGAGCTCCCTAAAGCCAATGCAGCCAAACCTTCAGGTCATTGACGTGGAGCCAATTGCAGTGGTGGCATAATGTCCCACACTGGACTTCATAAGACAAGAGTCCCAGCACATGAGTGATGGGGTTATCATTCGTCTATTCACTTGGACTCAATCTCCCTCCTTGAGGGTTCGTAGCCACGCCCCTCAGTCGTAATAGGCCTTCTGGGATGCCTGTGCTGCAGCCAACTGTGTTCATGCCTCTTCCCAGTCCTTCTCCTGTCGGGCCCATAAGTCCCGAATGTAGACAGGAATGGATTGGGATTGCCCTCTCTCTAGTGGGCCCCGCAATTCCTCCACCAGGTCCAAGATCTCCTGAGGTTTCCTCCTGTATAGGATTTCGAATGGTGCAAAGCTGGTAGAAGCCTGGGGAGTCTCCCGGACAGCGTACAGAAGGGGATCCATGAAGAGGTCTCACTAAGCAAGTTTTTCATGGGCTACCTTGCCAAACTGGCTCCCAAGATGGGAAAGTGGAGTCAGTTGCAAGAAGCAGAGTTTTTGTTGTAGTGGTTAAGAACATGGGGCTCTAATCAGAAGAGCTGGGTTTGATTCCCCACTCCTCCACTTGAAGCCAGCTGGGTGACCTTGGGTCAGTCACAGCTTCTAGGAGCTCTCTCAGCCCCACCCACCTCACAGGGTATTTGTTGTTGTGGGAACAATAATGACATACTTTGTAAACCGCTCTGAGTGGGTGTTAAGTCATCCTGAAGGGTGGTATATAAATCGAATGTTATTATTATTATGTTGTTAAAATGAGAAGCTTCCCTGCCTACCGCGCACCAAAAACCCACCTCAGCGACGCGATGGAAAAAGGAATGGATGGAAGCCTTCCCCCACGGTTGGGGAAGGCAACCATAATTCCCCACATGGGGGAAGGGTCTTATTATCTCCCCAAGTACACAATTGAAACCTAAGGAAGCCTCACCCACCAAGAAAAGGTGTTCACCAGCAAAAGCCAACTCACTGATGGGGTGCTTGTGATGGAAAAGCAGGGAATGGATGGCTTCAACATGGAGATCTCCCCAATGGTGTCTGGAGTACTGAACGCCCAATTGAATATTGCCAAGAAGTCAGCCCTTCTTCATGACAGAAGCCTTCCAAACAGCAAGGATTTCTAAACCCACCTCAATGACATGGCAGCCATGAGAGAAGAGGACGTTGGCAGTTTCCTGAAAGGTCCTCAGGACAGGGACCATCTTGGGGATAGTAGCCATCCCATGGTGCTAATGCTGATCCACGGAGATTGGCGGAGTGGTTTTCCAGGTGTCAGACCTCTGGGAGATGCTGCTGAATGGGCAGGGCCATCATGACCCTTATTCAAGTGGTGTTCGTCCACAGAAACTTGGAGCCAAGCTACAAGTGATGCCTGACACAGGTTGGACACTTGTCAGCTTCCCTCAGGTTTTGATGAGAAATGTAGGCATCCTGGTTTTGCAGCTGTAATGGAGAGCCAAGCTGTAAAACCAGGATGCCTACATTTCCCATCAAAACTTGAGGGAAGCTGACAAGTGTCCAACCTGTGTAAGGCGTCACTTGTAGCTTGGCTCTCACCTCACCAACAGTGTGGATGCACGGTGGGCTTGATTGAAACCTTTCCCCAAAAGCCCTCCTTAAACCTAGGCACAGAGGGGACAGCAGACCATTCCCTTCTAGGGACAAGTGGCAGCAGTATGCATAACCCAGTTCCCCAACTGAGGGCAAAGCTACAAGTGACAAATGACACTTGAACGGCAAGTTTTTTTTCTCCCTGTTCACTTGCCCTCCACTCAATCCACTTGCCGTTCAAGTGTCATTCGTCACTTGTAGCTTGGCCCTGAGAAGGACGGGAGGCATGGAAGCCAAATGCCCACAGATCTCAGTGCCAAACTGTGGCTGCATCTGCCTCATCAGCCCAAGAAACAGATGGATGGATGCCTTCCCCACCTTGGGTGAAGGCTACTGTCAGTCCCACTTGTGTTGGGCCATTCTCCCCCACCCCTCCGGGGAGCAGAAAAAGAGAGAGAAACCACAGATAAGGTTGTCTCCAAAATGTGGCAGCACCGGACCCATGGAGAGGCTGCAAGGAAATCCTTTCTCACCCCTGGGGAAGCAGAAAAACATGTGCCTGAGAGCGGCGGGCATGTTTGCAGCATTTGAGGAAATCAAATGCTTCCTCAAAACCATTCGGAAGCACCCTTCCCTCGTCCAGGGGAAGGAGACTTGGGCCCCTGAATTCTGAAGAGGCCGTACTCACTCTTGGAGGAAGGAGACTCCCCCCCCATTTGGAAAGAGTCTTTCCCATGCATGGCGGAAGGATGGTTGATGGTCGCCGATGACAAACGTCATTCCACAAGGGAACGGAATGTCTGCCTTCATAAGTCCTGTGGGAAGGAGGCTTGTGCACCCCAATTAGGAAAGAACCTTCCCCACACCTGGGGGAAGGATAGTTTGGTGGTGGTCATCGAGGAAATGCACCTTGGAAACGTGGCAAAGGATGATTTCCCCACACCTGGGGAAAGGCCCCTGGGGGGAGGGCTTTCATTGACAAAAGGGCCAGGGGTCCCCAACCTGCAGTACTTACTTTTACCAGGGAGATTGCCAAGGGGTCTTCCCATATCCATGAGGGAAGCCCTCCCTTTCCCACCTTCCATCAATCCTAACCTGCCTCCCTGACTTGGCAGCCAGAAATTATGCTTTCCCCACCCTACCCACGGGTGAAGGAGAGTTCTGTTCCCCTTGTGGGTTGGGGCTTTTGCACCTGTTGTGGATTAATTTCTGCTGGCAAGAGATACCTCACCGACAGGGCAGTTATTTGGGGAACCCTATTGATGGAGAAACAAACACACCCTGAGTAGCAGCAGCTGCAGCAGCAGCACCACCACCACCACCACCACCACCACCACCACTCCCATCCACAGCACCCTTGTTGAGAGTCTTCTTCTTCCATGGGGTGGATTCTTGTTCCCCTCCCCCTTTTCCCTGCTCAGAAGACCTCCTGCCCCCCCCCCACTGGATGTTTCTTGTTGAGGCAACAGGCTCAGGTAATGCCTCTGCAGATGCCTGCAAAGGATACTGGATGACAGGTGATTGGGCTCCAAGCACCAACGCACCAGCGAGTTGCAGGCCTTGCAGCACACTGAACAGGGGTCATTCGGAAAGGTCTCAAAATGCTGCCAAAGCATGGGACTGAAACGGTGACTGGGAATTGGTGGGTTGGGAGGAGGATGGAGCCGTGACTGCCAGGGCGAGGGGCTGGGCTGGGAGGATGGACTGCAGGCAGGGGCAGCCCCAAGAAGTTGGGAGGTGGAGGAGATGTGTGTTCAAGGACCCGCCGAGGCATCCTCCTCCTGACTAAATCCCTCCTCTTTAAAAATTTTTGCAGCTGCTCTTCCTCCTGCAATGCAAAGAGCTGTCCTGTCTACTCCTTGCGCCTGAAAAGTGGATCCGTGGAAAGAGGCTCTGCCTCTGAGACCTCCCAGTCCCCAATATGACTGGTGCTGGGCACCGATGGCGACAGGCAACCTGGGTCAATTCCAGATGGCTAACGTTCACGCGGAACGTCGCGCCTCGTTGTGGGGAAAATGCGAGTTTTGCGCGACGTTGCGCGACGACGTGCAAAACTCGCATGAGAAAACGCGATATTTTGCATTTTCCCCGCAATGAGGCGTGACATTCCACGTGAACGTTAGCCATCTGGAATCGGCCCAGGACAACCTATCACTTCTTCCCCTTATGACCACCCTTCTTCCTTGTTCCAACCCTCATGGTTCTATAAGAAGAGCTGTCAGTAAATTTTGGAAATAAGTTTTGGAATTAACAAAAAATATAACAGGATATGAAGTTCCCCTCTCCCCTGAAATAATTTTTTGGGACCAATGGAATGCTAACCATATGCCAAAAGTACGAAAAGGACTTATTGCTACATTTTTTTTGTAGCAGCAAAATCGATTATAGCATCTGTCTGGAAACAAAAGAAAACACCAACGCATATTTTTCCAAAATATGGGATCATTTTATTTTAGACAAAATAAATGATAATATATTCAATGTAGAGCACTTTCCAGATGTATCAAACTTCTATGAGAAATGGTTATGCTTTTTGTCCTCTCTTTTAGCTTCCCCTTGTAGGCAAGTAACTGTTCAGAAAAAGTTTTTGGCTTGCTACTTTTAAATATCTCCCCTTCTCTCTCTCTCTTCTCTATTATAGTAACAGGTGTTTGATCTGACTTGTATTATTTCAATAAAAATGTGGATGTTGTTTACCGTGGTACAGCAACATCTCTGGTTTGTTATGATATAATACTATTAGAATATTGTTGCTTCCATTTTATCCGTTACTATATAACTCTATGTATCTTTAACACTGATTAACTGAGGGCCAAGCTACACATGATGAATGACACTTGAACGGCAAGTGTATTTCTCCCTGTTCACTTGCCCTCCACTCAATCCACTTGCCGTTCAAGTGTCATTCATCATGTGTAGCTTGGCCCTCAGAGTCAAGCTACAAGTGATGCCTGACACTGGTTGGACACTTGTCAGCTTCCCTCAAGTTGTGATGGGAAATGTAGGCATCCTGGTCTTACAGCTTAGCTCTCCATTTAATTGAAGTTTACAGAACCCCCCACATCCAGCAGAGGGGAAGGGGGGCTCCTGGAAAGAGCCTGACGTCTGCACTCCCCTTCCAACTGCATGTTCTCCCACCCATAGACTGCTGCTCTGTAAACATCAATTAAATAGAGAGCCAAGCTGCAAGACCAGGATGCCTACATTTCCCATCAAAACCTAAGGGAAGCTGACAAGTGTCCAACCTGTGTCAGGCATCACTTGTAGCTTGGCTCTTAGAAGCAAATTATACACTTCATTATTGCTACAGAGATACTTAAGGGAGAGGAATTACATACATTTCATACCCAAAGATAAGTAGGTCACACAAGCAATGTTTAAATTTTTTCTTTATTTAAACTATAAACTATACACCATAACCTAATAAACAATAAACACAGAGAATAAGAAAAAAAACACAATTCTAAACATGACACGCTAACAATACATATATCTATATAATTAAAAGAAAAAGGGAAAAGAAAACAAAATGCCCCCCAAGATTACACTACAGGTTGAGTTCCGATTTTCTCCACAACAAGTATATATCATTTGTAGAGTCACACTTATTCACAAACCCCCTCTTTTTTCTATTGTTCATGTTTCTTAATCCATAAATGCAGATGTCATCAAATCCTTTTTCTCCATTTCATGCAAAAAGTCTGTTAACGGTTTCCATTCAGTCAAGAAGTTAACTAATGTCCTTTCTCTAATCAATGCAGTAAGTTTTGCCATTGACGCAAACTCCAAAACTTTTGTCAACCATTCCTCCACTGTAGGCAATGTTGTAGTTTTCCACTTTTGTGCATAAAGTACTCTTGCTGCTGTAATAAAGTATAAAAACAGTGTTCTAAAGCTTTTTTCCAACTGGCTGTCCATTATTCCCAACAGAAAAGTCTCTGGTTTCAGCTGAAGTTTTATCTTCAAAATCTTCTGAATCGATGATTTTATCTGCAACCAAAAACTCTTTGATTCCTTATATGTCCACCACATATGAAAAAATGTCCTTTCTTGTTTGGCACATTTCCAACATACATTTGACGCCTCCTTATACATTCTAGCCAATTTTTCAGGAGTCATATACCAACAATACATCATTTTGTAAAAATTTTCTTTAATACTGGAGCTTAATATAAATTTCAGCCCTCTTGTCCATATATTTTCCAGTTGCTCCATTAATATATTGTGTCCACAATTTTTCACCCATTTAATCATACATTCTTTTACTTGCTCTTCTTCCATCCAAACCTCAACAAAAGTTTATACATTTTAGAAATAACATGTTCATCATTTATACAAAGGGTTATTTCAAATTCAGTTTTAGATTTCTCAAAGTCATAATGACTCTTGTCTAGTTTGAATCTCTCCAGAATTTGCATATATGGAAACCACTGATGGGCGTGCCCTTCTGCTGCTAAGTCCTCTCTTGATTTAATTTTAACTTGGTAAGCAAGGAGCCTTTTTTAAGAAGAAGCTTACAATCAATTCAGCTTCCATATTAATAGATTTTAAAAACATCTGCCAACAACAGCTAGTTACCCACGTGATCAGAGTGCATGTTCCTGGCTAAACAAATTGTCTTGTAACTTCAAACAGCATACATACATATAAAACTGTTAGTTCATTTGTGCTACATTTTATCATAATGAAGTCCGTTTATATTAGCGATTACAAATTTTCATACATATGAATATCTGTTGGCTCTCAACTAATTCACCTTATCTTTGAACTATATCATCAATTCTGTGAAGCCGGACATTCTTGCCACTGGTATGCAATGTTCCTGGCCTTACGTGTGACACCCACAACCCAGCATGCCTTTGATCGCTCAAAGTTGTGTGAGGAGAAGGGGCAGGAGAGAAGAGGCACTATGATGGTGGTAGATGGAACCCTGGGACCATTTTAAGATATGGGGAAAAGAGATGTGATGGTGATGGCTGTGAGGAAGGGCTCCTTTGAATGATAGAACTGGGGAGAGACACCAAACATAATCCTTTTATACCAGTGACTGGAGATGGGATAGCACCTATCCATTTTTTAACGCTACCCTTCCTCCATTCATGGATGGTGGGCAGGAAAAGTGATGCCTGCTTAGAGATTCTCCTCTTTTCTACAAAGGCAATGTTGCCTAGTCGTTTTGTTGGTCTGAAGACATCTTGGTTCAAATCCTAATGGGGTGAAACTTGGTGATATCCAGTGGTGGAATCTGGTACTGCCCATTAAGTACAGTCAAGGATTATTCTGGCCTATAGAACCACTGGAGCAACACATCTTCACTCAATAACATCATATCTCAGAATCTAAGCAGAGTTAGCATTTGGATTGGGGGGGGCACCAAAGGAGATACTACAGAGGAAGTCAATGGCAAACCACCTCTGCTTCTCACTGGCCTTGAAAGCCCCTTGCTGGGGTCACCATGTCCTGACAACACAGAGGTGCTATTGGTCAGGGGAAGGTCTGACACGGGAAATGGGTTATCTCCTGACCTAGATGGGGTTGTACTTCCCCTAAAGGTGCAGGTTCATAACTTGTGAGTGCTGCTAGACCTGGGCCTCTTGTTGGATAACCAGGCAGCAGAGCTTGACAGGGATGTCATAGAAACATAGGTCATGTCTTTCACCAGTTTCAGCTGGTGAGCCAGCTGCAGCCCTTCCAGGGCAGGAAAGAGTTAGTCCCTGGCAGGTAGACCCCCTCAAGCTCATCCACAGTGAACGCACATTGGTTCCAGCAAAAAGTAGCTTTATTAGAATCTATGCAGTTCAGGTCTGTACTCCATCATGGAGTTTGGCAGAAGTGACAATTCAAATCAAGCAGTCTCTGTTATAGTTGATTTTCCCATGCTCCTAATGAGTTAAGGTTTTGGTGCACAAGCCTACACGAGTTCTGTGAGAATCTTTTTTAGTTATGACTATGCATCAGGTATACAATGAAGCATGCCCAGCATCTGGGAAGAGTAATGAAAGCTGGCATCTAGACACACCAAGGTCACGGTTAGCAGAGACTCGCATATTTCTCTAAAATAACAGGGGAGACCCGTTCTGGATCCTAAGCAAGTAACATCTGCAATATGGTTATGAACAATCAGAGAGAGTACACATTAAGTTAGCAATAAGGCAGTACAGCTTCAGCATATTGTGGCACAAGCAATACAACAAACAACCATGGCATGGCTGTACACAGACATGACAGAAAGATCTTGCCACTGTTGTACATGCCCTGCTAACATGTAGATTAGATTACTGCAATGTACTCTACTTGGGGCTGTCCTTGAAGACTGTTTGGAAGATACAATGGGTACAGAATGCTGTGGCCAGAATGCTGACTGAAGTGGGTCGTAGGGACCATATCACTCCAGTCTTTTTTCATCTACACTGGCTCCCAATTGGCTTCTGGGCCTAATTCAAGGTGCTGGCATTGACCTTAAAAGCCCTACATTGCTGGGGAACAACATACATTAAGGACCATCTTCTCCCATATGAGCCTATCTATCCACTCCGGTCATCTACGGAGGCCCTACTTCTGGTGCTCCGAGCATCTAAGGCTAGATGGTGACAACACAAGAAAAGGCACCTAAAATTTAGAAATTCCTCTCCAGTCCCCCTCTATTGTTGTCTTTGGCCAGTGGGTGAAGACTTTTTTGTTTTGTTTGGCGTAACCCCAGTACCTGTTACTGGCCTTTTTCTCGAGTGTATGTAATGAATTACACTATTTTAAATATTGTTTGAAATTTATCTCCAACTCTCTATCCAACACTGCTGTTCTGCAGTCCAGGATCTCCACTTGATTGTTCAACTTTTTTTACCTCCTCAGAGGTTTTTTTAACAGCGCCTTCCATACTTTTTATTTGCTCTATTTTAATCTATTTTACATTTCATAAAATTGTCTTCCATTCTCTTTTCAAATGAACTTGCTTTATCAGCTTGTTGATCAAAGAGGGTTTGCATCAGATCTGTGGATGTAGGAGTGTCTATTATAGGTAGCACATATCTCTTGTACCTTGAGATATTTTCCACTAGATGGCTCTGTTTCTCTAGGAATAAGCTGTGAAGCCTTTTTACAGATAGTGTTGTTTACTATCAACTTTGTTTACATTCCAGGTCTGAGTTTCAAGGCCATTGCATCAACTATAGCTTCTTCTATGCAGTTGTATTTTAACCAGTCCAGCCAAAACACTTTCTCACAATACAAATTCACAAATTACAGAGAAAAAATGTTTTTTGGTTCCCCTTAGTCTGTTAAATCTTTCCTTCTCATATGTAGTTTAAGAGCTTTCTGCTAATGACGTATCAAAATATCTTCTTATCTCAGTTAAAAGGGAAGAAAAGAAAGAGAGTATTATCTCACCACACAGTAAATAATTGTGTCGTAGAGTTGGTTAATTCTTTGAGTCCTTAGATTTAAGATTTGAGGGGAAGCTTGCCTTTGAACTCCAATCGTAACTGCGAGTAGTTGTGTTCTCCCAGTCTCTAGACACCTCAATTTCCAGACAACACCCAGGGCAAACCTGGGCAGTAAGACCTTCAGCAGAGGTGTCAAAAGGAGCACAACTGGGTAGTCTCACAACCCCTCCTTATCCAGAGCGATTTATCAGCTGGAGTTGCATCTCCAGATGTTAATCAAAGCTACGTTGTCTCTCCCAGCACAGAAAGCTTCATGCAGCCATGCTCTCCCATCACGTGATTGCAACCTCCTCAAGTGTGCGTATTGAATTATTTTTACACTGTTTTATATATTGTTTGAAATTTAAATTGTTTAAAATACAGTTTTAATTTTTTGATGTGTTAATGTTCACTGCCTTGGGGACCCTGTTTGGGTAGAAAGGCAGCATTCAATTTTGTAAAACAATCAATTCATACATACATGCATGTATCCATACATATGTTACTTGCTTCGCCTTCCACCAGTTCCTTTCTTAGGACTTGGGAGATTCCCCAAAAGCGGTGGGACTCAGTACCTGAGTACCACCAGAAAAAAAGTCTTAAATAGACAAGGCAGTTACTTTGCTGGCCCATTGCTTGTCGATGTCCCTTTCAATGGCTTTGGTTTCTATTGTTTCTGTGGAGGACAGGATAGGCAGAATGGGGGGCATGGGTGATTAGAAGATCCCTGAAGCTTCACTTCATTCCAGACTGATATCAAGTAAATGGGTTCCATATTCCCATAGGGTTGCCTTTCCTTTTAGCACAGTGGTTAAGTGGTTGGGCTGCAAATCAGCACTCTGCTGGTTTGAATCCCATTATTGCCATGAGCTCAGCAGGGGCCTTTGGGTAAGCCCCTTCTCTCAGCCCAGCTGTACCATAGAGATAATAATAACACTGATCTTGTTCACGATCTTGTTCATCTTGTTCTGTCTAGAAGTCATTGTTATAATTTATGTTGAAAAGGAACCTATCACAAAGTATACACAGAGCTTGAAAATGGCACCCAGACATGGTGTTTGGGTGTGCTCTTGGAAGAAATATTCCTTGTGACAGCAAGGAGAGGGTTGGCTATTTTTTTCCAATATTCTGATTGGCCATTGCTGCCATTTAGAACAGCATGCTGTGTTACTATTTCTATATATCATTCCCAGGCAATTAATTTTTTTAAAAAGGTTAAAACTCACTGCACACCAGAATGAAATGTTGCTATAATGCCTTATTTTAGTTGGACAATCACCCTCTATATAAACATATATAATCCTTAATAAAAGCTCTTTTTTGTTGCCTTCATAATGTCTTGTAAAGAATTCCATAAGCCGATGGCCCAGTGCCTGCCTGTCTGCCTTCTTTTTTTTTTGTTTATAAACTTTTTATTAAACGAAAACAATTACAACATACAAACTTGAACATGTACAACAAACAAACAATCAATTCAATGCATGGAATTTTGTTACAGAAGGAGAGTCAGCACATGTCAACAAAGTTATATACATTGTGGAACTTTATAGTGTAAAACCCTTTGACATAGTTATTGTTTGAAGGATTTTTGATTTCGGCTGAATGTTATGTTTTTCAACATATTCAAAAAACGGGAACCATTTCTCCACAAAATTAGAGCTCACCGGAAACTTCTCTGCTACATAGAGATCGTTGTGTGTTTTTTCCACAATGAAATAATTCCACACTTTTTCCAACCATGCTTCAATTAAGGGAGCTGAGTTTTTCTTCCAAACCAAAGCTATCTCATTCTTTGCTACTACAAGAAAAGTTGCAATCAGATCTCTTCTAATTTTAGGTATAGGTAAATCACCCCACTGATTCAAGAAGATAATCTTGGGGTCTAACGGGATTATATACTCTGTTATTACTCTGATTTCTTCAAGCACTTTACCCCAATAATTTTTAATAAGTGCACATTCCCACCAACAGTGGGCAAACGTTCCTACCTCTCCACATTTCTTCCAGCACTGTGGGGAGGCCAATGGGTATATATGTGATATTCTCTTAGGGGTAAGATACCACCTGTGCACAATCTTGAAAGATTGTAACTTAGTTGAAATAACATTTGATTTGAAAATGTCTGATGTCCAAATTTTTTTCCAGGTTTCCAAGGATTGGTCTACCTTACTGTCTTTGGCCCAGCTGGATTGACATGAAATCTGTTTTTTATTCACCGTGTTTAGAAGGATAGAATAAAGTATCGATATCATACCCTTTTTTTGCGTTGTATAGGAGCGTAGCACCATTTCAAATTCTGTCAATGGTTCTTTCATAATTGACTTCAGACCTATTTGTTCTGACATGCTTTTAACCTGTAGATATCTGAACCATAACAGTTTTTGTTTCAGTTTACGTTCTAGTTCTAGTTTTCCCAGCAGACCCGCGGGTGATGCTAAGTCAATTAATCTTGTCAAGTTGGCTTGTCGAAAAATGTTTTGGAAAACTGGATCTTTACCTGGAGAAAACCAGGTTTGATTTATGAAGGAAGAGAATCTGGATATGTCTGGAACCAGTTTATTTTTATGTTTATCCCATGAGTTCAGTATTGCAAATAAAAACCTATTTTTATGAATGCTATTGGGCCTGTTTGTTTGCTTATTCCACATTAGATCGTTGATAGTGTATGTGTCTATAAGAGTCTTGAAGAGAGTGACCCAGCCTGCTGTATTATTTACGGAGATAAGTTGAAGTAAATTGAGAAGCCTGATTGCTGTTTGGTATAGGTTGAGGTCTGGGAAATTAAAACCACCATCTCTGGATTTCCGACGTAGTGTGGAGAATGGGATCCTGGGGTGTTTATTTTGCCATAGAAAGTTATTAATTAATGTCTGCCATTGAGTGATTAGAGTTATGGGAATTACCACTGGGATTGCCCTAAAAATGAAGAGAAATTTGGGTAAAATGAATGCTTTTATTAGTTGGTATCTGTCAAACCAGCTAAGTTGTAATTTGTTCCAATTAGAAATCTCAATCTTGATCTGTTTTTCTATCCTTTGGTGTTTTAATTTAATAAAGTCATTTAAATTGGAGGAAATATTAATGCCAAGATATGTTAGATATTTTGATGCCCATTGGAATTTGTACTGTGTGCCAATTTGATCTTCTAAATTTTTAGCTATATTTATGGGGAGAATTTGAGATTTTGATTGATTAACCCTCAGGCCAGAGATATTACCAAATTCCGATAATAAGGGATGGAGATGTTTCAAAGAATTTACTGGATGTGATAGATAAATAAGCATGTCATCCGCAAAGAGGGATAATTTAAGGGAGTCATTTTTAATGGGAATACCATGAATGTCCATGTTTTCCCTTAATGCTATTGCAAGTGGTTCTAAGGCAATTGCAAAAAGTATGGGCGATAGTGGGCAACCCTGTCTGGTACCTCTATTTATTACAATTTTCTCTGATCGTAACCCATTAATTTTGATGTTGGCCGAGGTGTGTGAGTATATAGCCCCTACAGCATTCAAAATTTTTTCCCCAAATCCAAAAAATTGGAGGGTACTACTCAAGTAATTTTTCTCCACAGAGTCAAAAGCTTTTTGAATGTCTAAAGACAAAAATAAGGCTTCAATTTTGTTGTTTTTGCAATGTTCTAGCAAAGACAGAGTTTTGTAGATATTATCTGTGATTTCTCTTTTTGGGATAAAACCTGCCTGGTTGGGGTGGATATAATTGCTTATGAATGAGTTTAGACGCCGGACTAGAATGGATGTGAATACTTTATAATCATGGTTGAGCAGTGATATCGGTCTATATGATTCTGCATTTAATGGGTCTTTCCCTTGTTTATGTATTACGATAATGTCAGCCATGTTCCAAGTAGGGGGCATTTTACATTCATTCAAAACTACATTGCATGCATTGGTTAAGTGTTGAGCTAAAAGAACCGCATATTTTTTATAGAACTCTGATGGATAACCATCTGGTCCCGTAGCTTTGTTATTTTTTGCCAAGTTGATTGCTTCTAATGTTTCCTGCAAAGAGACAGGTTTGTCTAAGAGAGTCCTATGGCAACTTTCTATTTTTTTGACATTTTTGAGGGATTGTAAGAACTCCATGATTTTAGATTGATTAGGGTTCGTTGATGAGTACAAGTTCGTGTAAAATTCCCTAAAAATTTTTAGAATTGATTTGGAATCGTGAAATTTAACCTTGTTTACATCTTGAAGAAGATGGATATCATTCTGAGTGTTCCTCTGCTTTATTATTTTCGATAGGGTCCTTAAAGCTTTTGGAGTATTAAACCAGTATCTTTGCTTGGTCTTAATTAAACTTCTATGTACTTTATTTGTTTCTAGCGTCTCCAAGATTTTACGTTGAGCCGTTAGAGCCATGTATGTCTTTTTATTTCCTGTTAGTTTATGTTTCTCCTCCAATATTTTAATGGCCTCTTCTAATTCCTTCCTTTTCCTCATGTTTTCTTTATTTATTTTTGATGACAAAGCTATAATATGACCTCTAGCCACAGTCTTGATCGTGTCCCAAAGAGTGCTAGCCCCTATTTCTTCTGACATATTCTCATCTATGGTTCTTTTTAAAATTTTACCTATTTCTTCAGCTGACTGTTGGTTATAAATCAAATGCTTAGGCAGACACCATTGTTTAGAGCCTTGAATATGTGGTTCTGCTGTTATTAACACATTGACCCAAGAATGATCAGAGCATGTGCTTGAACCAATATCTGAATCAGTCACTTGATCAATCACTGAATTAGAGATCAATATGAAATCAATTCTAGTGTATGTGTTGTGTCTTTGGGAATAGTACGTATAATCTCTTTCCCCTTCGTGTAGTTGTCTCCATATATCAGTAATTTTATGCTTCATTATTATGGGAAACAGTTTGGTTTTACTATGTTTCTGAGTGGAACTTTTCGCAAAATTTGATTTGTCCCACTTATAATCCATTATGTGGTTTAGGTCCCCCCCCAGTATGAGATGACCTTCCTGAAATTTTCCCAATTTATCTAAAGTTTCTTCTATGAAGTTCAGTTGTTGACTATTGGGGGCATATATAGATGCCAAGGTATAAGGTTGATTCCCCAGTAAACCTTCCACAAAAATGTATCTTCCTTTAGGGTCTTTAAGAGTTTTTTTGTGTTGGAAAGGAAGACCTTTGGCCAGTATTATTGCCACCCCCCTTGACTTAGAGTTACCTGCTGCACAATATTGGGATTGAATCCAGCTTGCTTTTAGTAAGCATGGAACATCGTTTCTAGCATGAGTTTCTTGTAGAAAGATTATTTGAGAGTTAGTCTTAGCTAACATTGATATCACTCTTCGTCTTTTAATAGGGTTTCCCAAACCTCTTACATTCAGAGTAGTTGCTTTAAATTTGGAAGCCATATTATACTAATTAAATTTCTACTGTTGCACTAAAATATCATTTCAGAATTCCTGTAATATTATCAGCAGCGATGAGCTTACAATATATTACTTTATATAATTTTACAAGTTTACATACTATCAATATACGTGCAGCCAAACCTTGAATCTTGTCCCTAGATAAATACCTTATTGATCAACCTTGCTTGCTTCTGTATTTTTTCCTTCTTTTTTATTTCCCACAGTTTCAAAAACGATGTTATCCTTGCTTGTGTTTTACGTTCCTTTGGGATTTTACTACCTCCTGCACTAAACTATCCTGTACAACACTCCCCCCCTCTTTCCCTTAGTATAAAACTTCCAATAAGAATGAATACAAGCCTCAAACGTCCCGCCTCCCCTCCCCACTCCCTTACCCCTAGAATATCAAGTAACTTTATGACTTTCCCAATCAACTTTAACACTTTTAACCACTTTTTAAACTAATATATTTTTTCCTCAAAATTGTTTCAAACAAGCTTAATTTTCTATAACTTGTAAATAACAAATGACTTCTTATTAGTTTAACTTTTCTTTAAACATGCAAAATTCTGCACCTCTTCCCTTTCTTCTCCAAACACTTTGAACCTTGTTCCAACAACGAATTCCCCCCCTATAAACCAACACCCCCTCTCCTCTTCCCAAACTATCTAACAGCCCTATAAACACTCTCTATCCCCCCAACCCCCCAATTTGTCTAATAACTCTGTAAATATTCTTATATACAAGTATATTCTAACTAGTTATCACCTGATATCAACAATTCCAGCTCAATATAGAACTTTCAGACTAGAGCGATCAATACCCACTCTAGTCTTGGACAGCCCAGCTTCCAAATGAAAAGTTCTACAAATAAGGAGCTATGCCGAGGTCACCCTTCTCCCACCCCCCAAATCCCCATTTGGCATTTATTAAAGATATTTAGTACACAACGAAAACTACTTGTTACTGAGATATTAATCCTGTCTTCCAAGGCACCTTAAGCATGTCTTATGGGAATTTTACTTCCCTTCTGCGGAGAAAGTAAGTCCGTTGATTTCCTCTTCTGGTTCTGTTTGCTTGTCTCCATAGGGATCTCCACCCCGATGTTGTTGAGAAGTTCTGTTCCATTTTCCAAGTTAGTAGCAATATGATGCTTCCCATTCTGTATTACTAATATTTTCATGTGGTTTAGCCATTTATATCTAACGTTGGCTTTCCTCAGTGTCTCTGTGATAGGCTTTAGTTCTTTCCGTATCAGTAAGGCTTCTCTTGGCAAGTCATTGAATATTTGCACAGGGGATCCATTAAATAAAAATGATCCAGTTATTTTAACCTTTTCGATTATCTTCATCCTTATTCTTTGGTCAGGAATTTCTATAATTATGTCCCTTGGTACTGATTTATTTCTATATTGCTTGATTGTTCCAACTCGATATGCTTTGGTGATTAGGGGGGCTATACCCTCCTCTAATTCAATTTGCTTTACAAGCCAGCTTGTAATCACAGATGTTAAGTCCTCCTTTTGTGTAAAAAGCTCATCAATTCCTCTTAGTTTAAGGTGATTTTGTCTGACATTGATTTCAAGATTAATTAGTCTCTCTTGTTGGGTCTCGATGGTTTCTTGCAGCGTTTTTATTTCACTTTGTGAAGCAGAGCTCATATCCAAGGCTCTGTCTGCTTTCTGATTTGCTGACTGCAGATCGAATTTTATTTCAGCAAGTTGTGAAGTTAATGGGGCAATTAATTTAGACATTTGGTCTAGAATGTCAGTTTTCAGTTTTGCAAGCTGTGGATCCAGTATAATTTCAGAATTATTTACCTTTTCAGTCCCATTTGTAAAGCTTCCGTCGGCCATTTTGGCCTGCTCCGTTTTTCCTTCTTCGCTTAGTAGTGTCTCTTTTGATGCCGAAAAGAATGATTGTAAGTTTTTCACTGCTCTAGAATCGTTTTTCTTCTTTTTAGCACTTGAATTTCTCATACTCTATTGTTTAAAAGATCCGTTGTGTTGCTTTTAATGGGGATTCAGGGGATGGGAGGATCGGAGATCTCTCAGCATGTGTCCATCCCGCAGGCAGCGACGCCACACCCCTGCCTGTCTGCCTTCTTAATTGTGGCTCTGAAACATTAAAACTCCCTCTACAGTGAGAGTCATCTGTCTCCCTTGGTCTTTGTGAATACTTTTCTCTTTCATTCGGTATGCCTCTGGTAAGGTCTTGTTGGCACCCGTTGCATTTTTAAATGTCTATTTTTAAAATTGTATTTTATATGTAAATATTAAATGCTGCTACAATGTTTTAGTGCCTTGATGATCTCTACCTTCGGGTCCCTATTTGGGTAGAAAAGTGACATATGTTTAAAAAAAAAATTAAATTGTAAAAAAAAAAAAAATTAAAGCATTCCTATAAAGCAGGTTTCTCTTAGAACGGCCATATTCTAATTTGGCAACAGAAGGAAAGAGGCAAAAGTGAAGAAGGAATGAGCTCAATGGTAGATTTGAACTCAGATTTAGCCGGCTCTCAACTTTATTCAAAGTACCACAAAAGCCTAGAGAAGTTAATGATGGATTAGTTAGTGCCAAGTAGTTACATATCCATAAGAGACCAAGAAGAATGAGTACATGAAGCTTGAGCCAAGTCCTATAATGCTTTGAACATGCCTATTAATGGTTTCTTTAACAAGAAATAACATGACAACAGGCTGTGTGTTGGCAACGCCTCTTTTGAAACCAATCTCAAAGGAGAGATATAAATTCTGCTGCTAGTACCTTCCAATCATAACAGCCACTCGGACTCCTTACAGGAATCAGCTGGCAAACTTCTTGGTGAGTACTCGTCACAATCTAGCTCTTGATCAAGCATGTAAATATTCCCTTATTAAATTCAGGGAAGAACTCAATGCCACAATGCATGATGCTGGGGGTTTTTTTCCAGAGAAGGACCAGAAATATTGCAAAGGCAAGTCTCTATCTATTTGTACACATACGTCTGGTAACTGTTAGATCCTCAGGGGACAGTATTGAAATTATTTAGGTACAAGTTTGCCCCACATCTCCTATACAGAGCTGAAGCATGGGGCTGGAAGGAATATCTATTACTTAGCATTGAGGTAACCCAAAATCAAGTTTTAAACTGCATTTTGGTTCTTCTCAAATCTGCTCCCAGTGCCCTGACGATAGCTGAAGTAGGCCTTCCGTCAATATGGGCATGGGTATATCTGGCAGTTCTAAAAAAATCTATTTGTACACTGGCATCTATTTGCATGCTGTCTCAATGAGTACAAAATTATAGGTCCTTCTTCTAAGGAGATGTAACATTTGGGACTGGGAAGAAATCAAAGGGAGGGGAGGGAAGCAGAGTAGGAAGATGTGTCTTTATTCCATTGCCCTACACTTTGGCTTAGTTTCTTCAGGGAAAGAGGCTTAAGAAATTGTGGCTTGACAGGTGGATTTTCTTTAAAAAGTTTGAAGGAAGTGAGAGAGGAGGCATCACCCTGGGTGTTCTGGGAGGCACTTCCAAGGGTAACAGGAAAGCAAAAAAGAATGATCACAGACCTTTGGACATCTAATGATAAAGCTCCATGGAAGAGGAAATGTGGGGATGTATCAGTCAATGAGAACTTAGAAAGAAGAAGAATGATCTTGGAGACCTTCAAAGGTAAGGTAAGAAGCTTGGGTTGGATCTCCCAGAGTCCCCATTCTCCCTGAAGGAGAATGGGATTGTCGGGATGGCTTGATATAGAATAATCTCTACTATTTTGTTTGTGGTGGCTTAAAGTGATGTGAAGGATGGTGGAATTCCGGTAGTCCTACCCAGTAATGGACACTAAGCCTTACATCTTAATTGTATTTCAGAGGGTCTGTTTTATGGACTTCCACTCTAAGAGGAGATATACTTTGTTCCTGAATAGTTCCTGTGTTGTGGAACACCTTCCTCACATTGCTTCCCCAGTCGCATAACTTTTTGAACAAAGCTGATTCTTCGCCGAAGACAACAATCCATTCCATATATTATTATTAGTTATAATAATCTTTACATCTCATAGACCAAAAGGATGTAAGCAAATGAAGAAATAGAAGAAGTTTTTAATTATATGTACAATAATTATAAAATACCATTATTTAAATGTCATAGACAAAAACTTTATCACTCCAACAGTTAAATAGGGGGGGGGGGCAATGTCAGCTTAGCTACAATCGCAATCTCTGGATATGGGGTCTATTTTTGATATATCTTACTATATAATTGACTAAGCATATTTTAGACAACTCACTTTATACCCTGGTGCACCACCAGAGGGCGCTGCCATGGAGGGAAGCCTAGGCAAGTTACTATGTCCCTGCGGAAAAGGTGCCATGGTGGGAAGCCCAGGCGGGAAGCAGGACAGGAGCAGGTGGCAATGACCACCTCCCGGCTTCACCCAGCTGGTAGTAGGAGTGAGGCAGGCAGCAATGCCCACCACCCAACTTAACCTAGCTGATATTATGAGTGGAGAAGGTGGCAATACCCACACCTTCCTTCACCCAGCTGGGATGGGGAGAAGAACAGGTGGAAATGCCCACCACCACCTTAAATCAGCTGATATTAGGAGTGGAGCAGGTGGCAATGCCCACCCCTGCATTCACCCAGCTGGGATTGGGAGAGGAGCAAGTAGAAATGCCCACCCCCTGCCTTAACCTAGTTGGTATTAGGAGCGGAGCAGGAGGCAATGCCCAGCCCCCGCCTTAACCCAGCTGGTAATAGGAGTAGAGCAGATGGTAATGCCCACTTCCCCATCTAAACCCAGCTGGTATTAAAGGAGAGCAGGTGGCAATGCCCAGCCCGACTTAACCCAGCTGATAATAGGAGCGGAGCAGATGGCAATGCCCACCCCACATCTTAATGAACCTGGTATTAGAAGCAGAGCAAGTAGCAATGCCCACCATCTGCCTTAACCCAGCTGGTTTTAGGAGCAGAAAGACTACACAATGAAAAATCACCCTGGGATTTAGAAAAAATATTCAGTTGTTATTATCTAACAAAAGGACAATCACTATACCCAATATGTGTGAAAAATTCATACAATGTTTTAGGAATGGAGCAGGTGGCAATTCCACCCCCCCCCCTTTGAACCAGTTGGGATCAGTAGTGGAGCAGATTGCAATGCCCACCCCCCGTCTTAATACAGCTGATATTAGGAGTGGAGCAGGTGGCAATCTGTGCCCCCTGCCTTAACTCAGCTTGTGTTAGTGGCGGAGAAGGTGGCAATGCCCACCCCCACCTTAACCCACCTGGTATTAGGAGTGGAGTAGGTGATAATACCCTCCCTGTGCCTTAACCCAGCTGGTATTAGGAGCAGGACAGATTGCAATGCCCACCCCACCTTAACCCAGATGGTATTAGGAGTGGAGCAGGTGGCAATGCCCACCACCCACCTTAACCCAGCAGGTATTAGGAGCGGAGCAGGTGGAATTTCCCCTCCCACCTTAACATAGCTGTTATTACGAGCAGAGCAGGTGAAAATGTCACCCCCAAACTTAACCCAGCTGGTATTAGTAGCAGAGCACTTGGCAATGCACACACCCCACACCCAGCTGGGATCAGAAGCAGAGCAGGTGGCTTTGCCCAACAACTAACTTAACCCAGCAGGTATTAGGAGCGGTTGCAATGCCCACCTCCACCTTAACACAACTGGGACCTGGAGGAGAGCAGGTGACAATACCCACCCCCTTCACCCGGCTGGGATCAGGAGCAATCAGATGGCAATGCCCGCCCCCCTCCTTCACCCTACTGGGATCAGGAGTGGAGCAGGTGACAATGCCCCCCTGCCTTATCCCAGCTTAGCAGTTGGCAATGCCCATCCTCCAACTTAACCCATCTGGTATTAGGAGTGGAACAGGTGGCAATGCCTTCTCCTGTCTTAACCCAGCTGGTATTTGTGACAGAGCAGGTGGCAATGCTCACCCCCTGCCATCACCCATTTGGGATCAGAGCACGTGGCAATGCTCACCTCACACCTTCACCTGGCTGGGATCAGATGCAGACAGGAGGGAATGCCTTTCTTCCCTTCACCCAGCCAGGATAAGAAGCAGAAAGTACAAAGAGCCCTTAGGAAAATACAATAACAGCAATGTCCCAGATTCATATATTTAAAGTGCTAAATTGCTCAGTGCAAATAAATCATCATATAAATTATCTAGTACAAATTATTCCATCATATAAATTATCTTGTACCAAATATCAACGGTGGTATAAAGTCACAGAATTCCTTCAGACAATACATATAATAAACTGCTTGGAAGTAAGACCTAACAGTCCATAATAAAGCAGAGATTTTTCACAAGTATGTAGTATCCAAGTTGTAGAAGTCTTCTCTTGAGTAATGTACACTGCCAACGTGGTTCGCCGGCATGCAAGAAGTCCAGTCCCATTTCGCCCCAAAGGCTTCTTCACAGGCAAAATATAGCGAGCGTAACAATCAATCTCATTCCACCATTGCAATTACTTCCAGACGATCTTGCATGCTGGCGAACCCCATAGGCAGTGTACATTACTCAAGATTTACATTACTCAGATTTACATTGTCGATCAGAGAATGGAATTCCTTCAAACCAACCAGATAATTCTTCTAAGGCATCATATTTAATCTTGCTTTGGAAAATAAAATTCAATATTTGGGAACCATTAGGAGCTTACAGTGAGCAGGTAAAGTCTTTGAAATCAGAAGCCCTAGATAGTACAAAGAGCACATCTTCTGGGCTCTACAGAAAGTGCTCCATCTATGAGAATGTAGCATACTAGATTTAATCAATGTACATGCAGAGGTATATTCCATGGGCTTAAAGAATGCAGAGAAGAAACACAATATCTGTAGTTTATCATCAACCAATTTTGCCCATGTCCTTAGGAAGGCATCATTAGCAAGTTGATGTGAATACCACCCTTCTAGAAAATAGAGGATATTTCATCTAAAGGGGGGGGGGAAGTAGCTATACAAGCTTTAGCTTCCAAGGATGGTTCAGCAAATTCTGAATGGCCAATAATACACTTTAGTAGATTTTATACAGAATGTAAAAAAAGAAAGTAAGGGATGGCCAGTGGGGAAGTGGATTCCAGAACTGACTGCAGATGGTCAGCCTTCTTCTGGACAGTGTCATGAGAGGACTCATAAACTCCTCCTTACTCGTGCTCAAGACTGAGCTCATTCCCTGAAGGCACTGTGGGGCCTTTGCTTGCTCATGGCAGAGCAGAAGGAGGTAACAGACTTAACCGCTAGCCGTTGGGGTCTCCTAGACCCACACTGCCGGCAGCCTCATAAAAGCCAAGGGCATGACATTTGCCTCTCCTCTCCCCTCTCCGAAAAGTGGGGTAGAAATTTGTGAAAAGGGCAGAAAAATGTCTGGGATCTGAACCTCTACCCCACATTGAGGATATACCTAGATTTTATAGAAAGGAATAAAGGAAATTATAGTTAATAGACCCCTCCTCCTCCCACACACATAGACTGAACTGGATGTTGCTTTTTTTATCAGTAACCAACACAAGATGACCCAAACTCAACATGAAATAGCTGTGGACACTATAAATAAGGCAATAAAAATATACGCAGTAGAAAGGACAATGCCTCCCATGTTCACCAAGGATGGGATGCGGAAGATGATGAATGAGCAAGTTCCACACCTCATGCAGATGAGAGGGGGATGGAGTGTTTCATGATGTCAGAGGATTGGCTTCCTTACCTGAGTTGTTTGATAGTTGGGGGAGGGGTTTAGAGGGGAGAGGAATTGCAGAAGGCAGGTAAATGCCCAACTACCAGTAAAAAGGGTCTACAGGAGATAAGAGGCTGGCTAGGTGAACAGAGATGGAATAAGGTCATAGATTACATCACTGTTTCAGGTGCAAATTCTGACCCCTCTCCTTCCCTATTTTCCCTCTGCAAGACTCCAAGAGACACCAGTTTTGGAGACAGAAGGTTACTCCATCTTCTCTGGTCCTCAGAACTTGGAGTCTTTGCACCCACCTCTAGTAAGGAGAATATCTGTAGCCTTTTGGAGAAGCTCTTATCCTGCAACATTCCCAAAAGACTGCATTTAACGTTAGAGCTCCTTTCCCACATTAGGAAGTCAGGACAGGAGGGGTCTCAGCCCCTTTCTCCTTGGTTTTACTACCTCTGTCCTAAAACCTCCCTAGCTGGCTTCGTTTTTTCCCTTCCTGCCAGTATATCTATCCTGCATCCCTCCATCTCAGGATGCTAGGGAATATAAGCTGAAAAGGAGAATTAAGTTTGAAAGTAGGAGGAAAGGACTGTGGGCTATTTGTTCTCTCTATATAGGGAGAGCTCTTACTATTACTGATTGAACAACCTCCATGGTTAGCCTGAACTAGTGATGTTCAGAAAAATGCTCTTAATACCTCTTTACCCAGTAGCAAGAGCAAGCATCCAGTAGCACCTATAAGACTAACAAAATATGTGGTAGGGAATGAACTTTCGTGAGCCACAGCTCACTTCTTTAGATTCCTGTATCTGAAGAAGTATCTGTATCTGAAGAAGTGAGCTGTGGCTCATGAAAGCTCATACCTACCACTATTTTGTTAGTCCTATAGGTGCTACTGGACTCTTGCTCTTTTCTACTGTTACAGACAGACTAACATGGCTACCCATCTGGACCTTTACCCAATGTCTCCCTGAAATCCAACAATTTTTTAGGAAAGTGGAGTCAGAGTCTCATTGTTTCCATTGTGATCTCAGAGAAATTCAAAAAGAGGAGGGGCAGAGAGGGACAAAATTTGGCAAAATTTCAGAAATCCATTAAAAATTGTAACGAGAAGACAGTAACGCTGTGACACTGTATTGTGAAAAGTCTTGGGCAATATGTAAAACAAAATACCTGTGATATGCTTGGAAGGACCCTCTGTGTCAGAATACAAAAGGTTGCAAGTCATAAGAGTCTGCCTATTTCCACCATGGAAAATTTAGGAGAGTATTGATTAGTCTTGGGGAATGCCACAAGTATAACCATCCTAAAATGTTCACTTTCCAACCACAGAAGAATCCAACAGCCTCGGATGCCATAAACGAAGAAATCAACAAAATGCCTTCTGTCCCCATCGGCTATGAAAAGTTCCTAAAGTTAATCACCCATTTGCTTAAAGAAGTTTGATTCTCTTCCCTTCTGCACAATGTCACCATGAGACAATAAAGAATTTATCCCATGTTCCTCGTCGGTGCCTTTTTCTTTGATCTGGTGACAGTTCCTGACTATCCAACCCTCTTTGTTTTATTCATGGTGGGCGTATTAACCGTAGGTAATGTGGAATTTTACCCACATTCCACAGTGGCCTGACACAACTGTAAAAGTTTTTATGGTGAAGCTATTATAAGAGGATTTACCCATTGATGGAAGATGGCCCGCTCCAATCACAGTTGTTGGTACCATAACAACCCACCTCCTTTCCCTCTCCATCTCTACTTTGGAAGACAAAGAGCAAAATGGTTCCAGAAACAGCCTTCACAGATTGACAGTGACTAGAAAGAGAAGGAGTTTTTAGAAGCACATTCATCTTTCCTTTCCATTGGGAACATAAACAGAGCAACAAGAGTCTCTGGAAAAGCTTTGACCCTCTTTTTAAACTTCTTTCCTCTGCATCAGTATGCTATTGAAATGGTTGAAAAATGAATCGGAAACTTTCTAGATGCACACTGCTAGTAAATACTCGCTAGTAAATACTACCATCAGTTCTTACTTTTAACATGAGGCTTGCTCAGTAATACATACAACAGCAAAAGAAGAGTCAGTAAGGCAAAGTCTGGGCAACAATCCCTTTCCTTTCCTCTTTTTGGGAATTTGAAGTCTAGTTGTATATCTAAATACGGGTGTGCCACAATCAAGAGGATATTCTTACTAAATAATGCCAGCTTGCTTAGGGTACTTGAATGACCAACTGTGAGGTGGTAAATCTTGTGCCAAAAAGAAACCGTTCTTGCCTATGTTTTAGAGAGTTTATCAGATCATTCTGCCAATTTATAAAAGGAGGGTGAATTTAACAGTTCATTGCAGACTGTCATAAAGTACTAGATTAACTGCAAATACTGACAGATTTTATTTGTGAAGTCAGTGTCTTTCCTTTCTCAATCCAGAATGTCAGTTTCACTTTCTGAAACACCTTGTGTCAGATTGCTTTCTGGCAAAGATCTTATAACACTTTCAGGAACACTGAACGAATTATGATTACATGTTATGAATGGGAACTATCTTGTGGGGTTCCGCAGGGCGCAATCTTATCTCCCA
Source organism: Eublepharis macularius (assembly GCF_028583425.1). Taxonomy (NCBI): domain Eukaryota; kingdom Metazoa; phylum Chordata; class Lepidosauria; order Squamata; family Eublepharidae; genus Eublepharis; species Eublepharis macularius. The sequence continues at coordinate 241,252,217 of NC_072790.1, forward strand.
TGTTATTCAACCTCTACATAAAGCCTTTAGGAGAACTCATTCGCAGCTGTGGAGTTGAGTATCATCAATATGCGGATGTCACCCAACTCTATATCTTGCTATCTAGGTCCCGGCAGGATGCAGTAGAAATCTTAGATCGCTGCCTGACAGCTGTGGTGAAATGGCTGAAAAACAACAAATTGAAATTGAACCCAGACAAGACTGAAGTGATGTTTGCTGGGAAGGCAGAGATCTTGAAGGACATTGTACTCCCCACTTTCGATGGCGTTCATCTGACCCTTGCAGACTCGGTTAACAGCCTAGGGGTTATACTGGATCCAGCGTTATTACTAGAAAAAAACCAGTTAAGGCAGCAGCAAAAAATGCTTTCTACAATCTCACTCTAGCCTGGAAGATGGCTTCCTATCTTGACACAGCTGACCTGGCCACTTCGATCCATGCTATGGTATCATCAAGGCTTGACTATTGTAATGTTCTAAAGAGAGGTCTCCCATCTAAGTTAACTAAAAGGCTCCAATTAGGGCAAAATGCTGCAGCTCAATTGTTATCAGGAGCGAGCAGGAGCATGAACATCGCTTCCATCCTACAGTCGCTCCACTGGCTACCCATCAGTTACCGTGCTCAGTTCAAAATATTAGTTATTACATACAAACTCTTCACGACCTTGGTAGAGCATACCTATGGGACCACCTCCCTCCCTATGTTCCTCCACAGCAACTTCAATCATCTGAACAGGGTCTCCTGCATGTGCCAAGTATTGCCACTGCACCGCTCCTGATCCCACCTGGGTGAAGGCGGGGGTCGGTCATTGCCCCTTCTCTGCTCCTGATCCTAGCTGGGTGAAGATGGAGGAGCAGGCATTGCCACCTGCTTTACTCGTGATCCCAGCTGGGTGAAGGTAGAGGGCAGCTATTACCCTCTGAACTGAATCTGATCCCAGCTGGGTAAATGGTGGGCAGGCATTGCCACCTGCTTTGCAACTGTTATCAGCTGGGTGCAGGTGGTGGGTGGGCATTGCCACCTGCTCCACTTCTGATCACAGGTGGGTGAAGGGGGGCCGGGCATTGCAACTTGCTTCACTCCTGATCACAATGGGGGAATGTGGGGGACAGGTATTGCCACCGCCTCCGCTCCTATTCTCAGCTGGGTGAAGGGGGGGCATGCATTATGACCTTCTCCGCTTCTAATGCCATCTGGGTAAAGGCAGGGGCTGGCATTGCCACTTGCTCCACTCCTGATCCCAGCTGGGTGAAGGTGGAGGCAGGCATTGCCACCTGCTTCGCTCCTGATCCTAGCTGGATGGAGGCACAGGGCAGACATTGCAGCCCACTCTGTGCTTGATCCTAGCCTGGGTTTCCCTCCACTGCAGCACCCTCTGGAGGCACACCAGGGTAAGAAGGGAGTTGTCAGGAAAACGGTGTTTTTTAATGTTTTTAAAAACATTCTTCCTTTCCTTTCCTTTCCTTTCCTTTCCTTCTTTCTTTCCTTCTTTCTTTCCTTCCTTCTTTCTTTCTTTCCTTCTTTCTTTCCTTCATTTATTTATTTATTTATTTATTTATTTATTTATTTATTTATTTATTTATTTATTTATTTATTTTTAGTCCACCCTCCCCACCAGGTGGGCTCAGGGCAGAGTACAACATTTTAATTTACATAAATAACAGTTAAACACATAAAACAATATACAAATAACATTAAAACAACTTTATACCATAAATACAATACAGCTTCTCTTCAGATGGTGACGATAAAATACTGCTTTTCAAGCCCTGGCTCATATGTAGGGTGCTGGACAGATCTTTAGTGTGGTCACTGGGGACCCAAACTAGCCTCCACCATATGCCTGGTGGAACATCTCTGTCTTACAGACCCAGCGGAAAGATGATAAATCCCTTCGGGCTCTTGTTTCCTCAGATGGAGAGTTCCACCAGGTCGGTGCCAGGACTGAAAAGGCCCTGGCTCTGGTCAAGGCCAGGTGGGTCTCCCTTGGGCCAGGAACCACCAACAGTTGTTTATTTGTTGAATGAAGCATCCTCTGGGATGGGGAGAGGCGGTCCTGCAGATGTGCTGGGACAAGTCCACATAGAGCTTTATAGGTTGACACCAAAACTTTGAACCGGACCCGGTACTCAACTGGTAACCAGTGCAGTTGGTGTAGTATAGGTGTTATATGTTCCATAATCGTGACCCTTGCAATTACTCATGCAGCTGCATTTTGGACCAGCTGTAGCCTCCGGATCAGGCCCAGGGGAAGTCCTGTGTAGAGCGAGTTGCAGTAGTCTAGTCTAGAGGTGACCATTGCTTGGATCACTGCAGTTAAGTTACGGGTTGATAGGTAGGGGACAAGCTGCCGGGCCTGTCTCAGAAAAATGAAGACCAGGCAACCACTGCAACCTGTGCCTCCATAGTCAGGGAAGCACCCAGGATCACCCCCCTAACTCTCGAAACCAGCACAAGTAGTGCTTCATTAAGAGCGGGGAGCTGGAGTCTCGTACCCACGGACCCCAGACCCACATGCAGGACCTCCATCTTTGTTGGATTTAATTTCAACTGACTCTGCTTCAACCATACAGTCACAGCTTCAAAGGCATGCTCCAAGATATCTGGGGCAGAGTTGGGCCATCCGTCCATCATCAGATATAGTTGGGTGTCATCAGCATATTGATGACACCCAAGTCTGAAACTCCACACCAGCTGGGTGACGGGGGTGCATGTAAACATTAAACAGTAACGGGGAGAGTATCGCCCCCTGAGGGACACCACACACCAACGGGGGGCGGGATGACAATTTCTCCCCAAGTGCCACCCCCGTCCCCAACTGTGGAGAAAAGAGACAAGCCACTGTAAGGCTTGTCCCTCGTATCCCCACATTGTACAAGACCAGGTGGCTAGGCTGAATGGGTGGCCACTTCTGCTAGCAGGAAAAAGCAAATTCTTTTTTAGTGTGAAGGAAAATATTTTCCTTCAGCCTCTGGCTGGCTTTGAGAAACTGAAGAAGCAGGGTGGGGAAGTACCCACCCCCATCACTCAATCTCTCCATTGCCTAGCTGGCTCCCAACATTTTATCAGTAGCCTTTTGTTCCCCTGTAATCTTTGAAGTCCACCTGGTATTTCCCTTAGGACTTGTGCTTTATCCCATAGGAAATCATAAAAGGGCACTGTGTGATGGCAATCAATCAAAACTTGTTAATGTAGAGGAATGCCAACGCAAGGAGAATCTCAGCTGTGTGTACCTACGATGATAAGTTACATACATTTAATATTTGCCTATTTTCCCAAAACAATAATTATTCTAAATGCTTTCACAACTTCAAGGCTGAAGACAGCTCAGCAGTTAATTTACATTGAAAATGCTGTGTTTGTATAAGAGCACAACGTGATATACTGATTATAGATGAACTTATTGTGCAGCCTATGGTGCATGCAATTATAAGGTGTTCCTGTAATGTAACTAGCATGCAACATCTCCTTCCAGATTCCAATTTGGACAACCTGAACCATATTACTGAACCCTGCCTAATTTTGGAACACTAGCAACAAAGCCTACTGTGGGGAAAAAATACAACAGGCTCTAGAAAGGGAAGGGTAGGCAGACATTCACTCCTCCTCTGTCACAGCTGGGTTAAAATGGGGGGGGTGGGCATTGCCATCTGCTCCACTCCTGATCCCAGCTGGTTGAAGGGGGTGAGCATACCCACCAGCTCAGCTCCTAGTAACAGCTGGTTTAAAGCAGCAGGTGGGCATTGCCACCTGCTTTGCTCCTAAAGCCAGCTGAGTTAAGATGGGGGGGGGGTGAGTATTGCTTTCTGCTTTGCTCCTAATACCAGCTGGGTTAAGGTGGGGGGCAGGTATTGCCAACTGCTCTGCCCCTGATTCCAACTGGTTCAAAGGTGGATGGGCATTGCCACCTGCTTCACTTCTGATACCAGCTGGGTTAAGGTAAGGGTTAGGCATTGCCACCTGCTCCGCTTCTAATACCAGCTGAGTTAAGACAGGGAGAGGGTTAAGGTTAGGCCATTGCAACCTGCTTTGCTCCAAATACCAACTGGGTTAAGGCATGGGGGTGGGCATTGCCACCTGCCTAACTCCTAATGGGTGGAGGCTGGAGGCTGGCATTGCCACCTGCACCCAACCTGCTCTTGGCCTTGGCTTTCCACCATGACACATTTCCTGGAGGTGCCCTCCCTAGTCTTCCCTCTGTGGCAGTGCCCTCTAGTGGTGCACCAGGGTATAAAATGAGTTGTCTGTAATACGCTTACTCAATTATAAAGTAAGGCTAGAAACAAAGCGCATTGTGCAAATAAATACAAAGGGCTATAGAAAGCTAGGGCTAGGGAGGGCTTGTGGGAGGAGTTTGGAAGGGCTGGCAGGCAAGCAATCTGGGAAGAGCTAACAGGCAGGAGGGATCTGGGGAGTGATGGCAGGTAGGGGAAAATGGGGTCTGGGGAGGGCTGAGGGGCAGGAGGGGTCTGGGCACGGATGGCAGGTAGGGGGGCAAGGGGGATCTGGAGAGGTCAGAGAGGCAGGAGAGGTCTGGGGAGGGATGGTAGATGGGGGGAAAGAGGGTCTGGGGAGAGGTGAGAGGAAGGAAGGGGTCTGGGGAGTGTTGGCAGGTAGGGGGCAAGGAGGGGTCTGGGGAGAGCTGAGAGGCAGAATGGATCTGGGGAGGATTGGCAGGTAGGGGGAAAGGAGGGGTCTGGGGAGATCTGAGAGGCAGCACGGGTCTGGGGAGGGTTGGCAGGTAGGGGGTAAGTGTCAGAACTGTGACCCAAAGCACTTCCATCTTGCATTCCCACTGCTGTATTTTTCCAGTATTGTTTTTCTGTGCAGGTTCACAGGAGCAGCTTTGGTTCCCAAGACGGCCTTATTTTCTCGTGATGATATTCTGTGGAATGGGGTGGATCACTGGATGGTATTTGATGAAGGGAGCTTGAGCCTCAAAATCTCTGACCCTGGACATTTAGTTGGTCTTTAAGGTGCTTCTGGATTTGGCTCTGGCACAATTTCCCTCAGCTTTACTGGAACAAGACCGACAGTTATACCCAAAATACTCTTCCCTGGTTCAATTTTCGTGAGTAAGTCAATGTCTCTGTTGACATTTTCTAGGACTTCTGGAACATGTCTGTTCTGTGAGTGAAAAAAGGAACATTGTAGGATGCTTATTGGAATCTGGTAGATAACCCTCCCAAATATCACAAATGGAAAGAGACAACTTCTTGGCACTTGAACCACTCCACTTGTGACACAAAAGTTCATGACTCAAGAGTGGCTCATATGTGGTTGGTCTATTGCATAATGTCAAACAGTTTTCTCACTAAGAATATATTTTCCCCTTTATTGTTTGGCTTCTTTAATACTATATTATTAAAATAGTCATATCCTAGCTAGAATCCCCATTCTGAGCTCAACCAAGACATTTTCAGCAAGGATGGAGTAAGTGAGAGAGAAAGGGATCTTGGGGCTGCCATGGGTGCCTCAATGGAAGTCCTGACTCAGTGAAAAAGGCAACTTCCCCGATTGGGAATATTAGGAGATGAATTGAAAATAAAATGACCTACATAAACATGCCCCATGACATTAATTATACCTTAATTATTTTAAAATGACTGGGTAGGTCATGATAGACAATTATAAAATGATGCATGGGGAAGAAACTGTGGCTAAGGTGAACTTTTTGTCTCTCCAATATCACTAGTGCTCAGGAGGACCCAGAGATATCTTGGGCAATAGATTCAAGAGAGGCCAAGGCCTTTCCCTGAGGCCAAGGGGAAGGCCTTAGCCTCTGTGCCTTCAATGGTTCTCTTCTCTATGGTTGGCCATGGTGTGAAACAGATTGCTAGACTTTTTTTTTTTGAAAATTTTTTTATTGGGTTAGAATCCATTATTTTTACATTACATTCAATTTTCCCCAAATTTTTCATTCCTAACCCCCTCCCTTTCCCCCCCTTTTGTTGACTTCCAACAGCTTTCCCACCCTTTGTCCCTTTTCCCTTACCTATTATATTAAGCAGTACATCCTTAACTACCTTTCCCATTATATACCCAAACTGTAAGTCTTTGTTTCCATCTTAGATAAACAATTTATCCCATTTTCCAGTTTCAAATATTTCTATATATCATGAACCATAAAAATCTTACATTCAAATCAAACAATTTGACTTATTCTCTATATATTCCTCATTCTATCTTTTTATGGTAGTTCTATATAGCACATCACATAGTCAATCAATTTGACTCTTCTGTACATTCAGTTTGGTGCATATAAATCTTATCAAAGAAAGAAAATATTGTTAGTTATTCACTCCTTATATTTAAACCTTATCATTAATTATTTTCTATCAATATTCTATCTATTAACCTATATATATCTATTTATATATCAATCTGTTAACTGCTTATTAATTCACATTTATCTCTTCCTCCCTCGGTAAAGTCACCCCCCTCTATTATGCTTTTGTTATACTTCAGTAGTTCTCAAACTGCCACAGTTTTCCTCCCACCTCCCATTTCTTCTCCAGATATTGTTTCAGCTTCTCCCAGTCTGTGTTAAACTGCCCTGAGTCCAGATTTCTCAGTTTTCTTGTCATCTTATCCATTTCTGCCATGTACAGCAATTTGTAGATCCAATCTTCAATAGTTGGCACTTCTTGTACTTTCCATTTTTGCGCATACAAAAGTCTAGCTGCTGCTGTCATATAAAATATCAACGTCCTATGCTGGGCTGGAATTCCCTCCATTCCCAAGTTTAGTAGCAGGAGTTCTGGGTTCTTATTTATTTGAAATTGTAAAATTTCACTCATTTCTCTTATTACTTCCCCCCAGTACTGCCTAGCTACCTCACACGACCACCACATGTGATAGAGGGAGCCCTCATGCTTCTTACATTTCCAGCATTTATTAGAAGTATTCAAGTTCCCTAGCGCAATCTTCTTTGGTGTCATGTACCAACGATAAATCATTTTGTAAATGTTCTCTTTAATATTAGTACATGTCGTTATCTTCATTGTAGTTTTCCACAAGTATTCCCATGCCTCCATTGTTATTTCTTTATTAAAGTTTATAGCCCATTTCACCATTTGTGTTTTAACTATCTCATCCTCGGTATACCATTTCAACAGTACTTGGTATACCTTGGATATTCTTTTCTTGTCCTCTTTAAGAAGGGTCTGCTCTAGTTCCGAATTCTCTATTCGTATACCTCCCTTTACAGAGTCCGAGTTATATAAGTCTCTAATCTGTCTGTACTGGAACCAGTCGTAGTTAGGTGATAGTTCCTCTTGCGTCTTTATTCTAAGTTTAGATGCTTCAGTTTTAGTTATTTCTTTGTATGTTAAACATTGTTGTTCATTATCAACAGCTCTCGGGTCTATCACCTCATACGGAACCACCCACAAGGGAGTTCCTTCTTGTAGATAAATTCTGTACTTCTTCCAGATTGTATATAAACTTCTCCGTACAAAATGATGCAGGAACATCGAGTTGACCTTTACTTTGTCATGCCATAGATATGCGTGCCATCCAAATATTTTTTTATATCCCTCTAGGGCTAGTAGTTTCTTGTTCTTTAATGTCATCCATTCTTTCAACCAAACTAGGCAGATTGCATCATGATAAAGTCTCAGATTGGGCAGTTGCATTCCGCCTCTTTCCTTTGCATCTTGTAAAACTTTCATTTTCACTCGAGGCTTCTTGCCTGCCCATACAAAATCTGATATTTTCCTCTGCCATTTTTCAAATTGTTTAGAGTCTCTGATGATTGGTATTGTCTGTAGCAAAAACATCACTCTTGGTAACACATTCATTTTAACTGCTGCAATCCTACCCAACCATGACAGATTGAGCCTATTCCATTTAATCAAATCTCTCTCTATCTGAGTCCATAGTTTTTCATAATTGTTTTTGAATAGATCTATGTTCTTTGCAGTTAATTCGACTCCCAAATATTTCACTTTACTTGTTACTTCACAATCCGTTGTTTCCATTAACAATTGTTGTTTCTGCTTAGTCATATTTTTGCATAATATCTTTGACTTCTTTTTGTTAATGAAGAAACCTGCCAAGTCTCCAAACTCCTTGATCTTATCTATCACTCTTGGCATGTTCTCCAATGGGTCCTCTACAATTAACATTATGTCATCCGCAAATGCTCTGACCTTGTATGAATAGTCCTTTATTTTTATTCCACGAATTTCATCATCTTGACGTATTTGTATCATCAGAATCTCCAATACTAAAATGAAAGCTTCTATACTAACTGGGCAGACAGGGGGGAGGTGGACTGGAGGGTTTGATATACTGCAACAAGCCAGTAACACGTCATTCTCAACAAGAGTTCTGTGTACAGCCAAAGCTTCTTTCAGCCTTTGGATTATCTATGGACACTTGTACCTTCTGAATATATATGCTCTCAATAAATAACCTTTGACTCAAGAGACCTTGGATTTCTTGCTGTAAGGGGTGGGAGATGAAATCAGAGTATCCTGCTTTCCATAGATTGACAGTAAGGGGGTCTGGGGTGAGCTGAGAGGCAGGAAGTGTTCTGGGGAGGGTTGGCAGGGAGGGGAGCAGGGGAGGGTCTGGGGGAGCTGAAAGGCAGGAGATGTCTGGGGATGGTTGGCTTGTAGGGGGCAAGGGGGAGTCTGGGGAGGGCTGAGAGGCAGGAGGAGTCTGGGGAAGAATGGCAAGTATGGGGGCAAGGGGGGAGGTCTGAGAGGAAGGACAGCAACAGGCCCCCTGTCCTGTGAGCCTGGGCTGCGCCTTGCATCTCTCAGTGGAGGTGGTGCGATGGTGTAGGGGGGCAAATCACCCACCGCCCTGTGATCCCTGCTGGAAGGGCATGCCCTGGCTCTGACAGGGCTTAGAGGGTGGCAGGTGCATCGCCCCCCTGGCCCTGTTAACCCAGCTCCAGCGGTCGTCAAATGGCTTGGCTCCAGCGGTCGTCAAATGGCAGCGGGCACATCGCCCCTGCCCCTGCTCCACCGGGGCTTGCAGGCGTGCCGCCCTCCTCCTCTTCCTCCTCCTCCTCCAGCTGGGCTACAAAGCCTTGCAACAGAGAGCTGGGCAGACTCTCCCTGCCCTCTGCCGCCACCGGCAATCTCCAGAGGTCGTATTCCATGGCTCCTTTTTTATTCTGGTGCACCCGCACAGGCACACCCGAATAAATGTGCGTCATCTGAAACATGCTAAGAGAATTATATTATAGGATTACTCCAGTACACTTAGGTATTGGCCAAGATACAGCACAGCTGCTGTTTGCACACCCTAAATTGCAAACTCAGTTAAATAAAATACAAGTCCTTGCTAAACAAGCCACTATGGAAATAGAACACAACTGTGAAAATATATCAGTCTTAATTGCCATTCCCAGCAATGAACACCATTCATGATGGAAAACTCTCTTGGTGTGGTCCCCAAGTGCAACCAGTATTTTAAATATCTTGCTTCACCCCATTGAAATCTGTAGCATCGTCCAAATTGTCATAGCCACCCCCCTAGTTACCTTAGCCTTTGGTTCAGAGGGCAATTAAAACAGTCAAAATCAAGTCAAAAAAGCCATCCTTCCTATATTGGAAATAAGGGCAGCCCTATTGTCAGGAGATCACATTTAAAATATAATTGTATGTGTGCTTTTAAACCGCTGTCAGGTTCTGCCAGGTGACCCCTAGATACTTCATTGCATCAGACCAGGCTGTATGAGTTAAAGCTCTTTATTAGAGGATCACAAGTTCATGACTCCAACAGGTCATTGACAGGAATGCAGGTACAAAGCAAAGCATCTCCAGTTACACCCTCCTCTTCCCTCATGTCCACCCCCCTTTCCTGCAGCCTGGGCCGTTAGTTCTGGCATGAAGCTTCTAAGCGGGAATTTGTTAATAAGAACATAAGAACATAAGAACATAAGCAAAGCCATGTTGGATCAGGCCAGTGGCCCATCCAGTCCAACATTCTGTCACACACAGTGGCTAGAAATCCAGTGTCATCTAAAGGACTGTCAGTGAGGCCAGGACACCAGAAGCCCTCCCACTGCCTTCCTTCCAGCACCAAGACAACAGAGCACCACCTCCCCACAAAGAGAATACCATCTATCTCCTGTGGCTAATAGCCACTGATGGACCTCTGCTCCGTATATTTGTCCAGTCCCCTCTTGAAGCTGGCCATGCTTGTAGCTGCCACCACCTCCTGTGGCAACGAATTCCATGTGTAATCTGTCCCATGCAAAGAATTCTTGAAGGCCGTCACTCCTCGGACGTAGCAGGAACGCATGTGTAAGCAACAGTAAGACACAGGTAAGGTGGTAGAAGCTTACACAACATATTCCCCTTTCCCTACACCCACAGGGCCCAGTTAGATTGCTGAGATGTATGGCAGATGTCTAAGCACGTCTGACACCGCTTGTGTTTTCTTTTCTATTTTTCTCCAAGTAAAGAAGGGCGGAGTGGGTGCTCAGGACACCCTTCCCAGGGAAAGGGAAGCAGCCCCCCTCAGTCTCATTTTAGCTTTAGGGTGTGCTCATTTGCTTCCAGCAATTGGAAAGATCTGGGCACAGTTACCAGAAATTTCCCCTTGGAGTAGAAGAGCCTCACAGTGCAGAGTGGTAAGTGGCAGTACTGCAGCCCAAGCTCTGCTCACGACCTGAGTTCGATCCTGGCGGAAGCTGGGTTCAGGTAGCCGGCTTAAGGTTGACTCAGGGCCAAGCTACACATGACGAATGACACTTGAACGGCAAGTGGATTGAGTGGAGGGCAAGTGAACAGGGAGAAATACACTTGCTGTTCAAGTGTCATTCGTCATGTGTAGCTTGGCCCTCAGCCTTCCATCCTTCTGAGGTTGGTAAAATGAGTACCCAGTTTCCTGGGGGTAAAGTGTAGATGATTGGGGAAGGCAATGGCAAACCACCCCATAAAAAGTCTGCCAAGAAAATGTCATGATGTGACATCCCCCCCATGGGTCACCTTTACCTTTACCTTTTTACCCCTTGGAGTAAAAGTTTTACAGAGAGAGAAAGAGGCAGCAAGACAGAGAGAGAGAGAGAGAGAGAGAGGGAGGGGAAGAACCATGTTTGTTACTGGCTCAAAGAAAAATAAAGGGGGAAACACAGGTTGCTATTGTTTATGCATTGCACAACACAAGGAGAATGTCAGTGGCATGAACGCAAAGAACATGCTTTTCCAGAATGAGGCAATTCTGCTTTTTAACCTGTGGATTACCCCCAATGTCCACTCTTATGGCTCTGAACTAGTTCTTCTGGAAGGTTTTCCTGAGCTCTGGAGCTAGTTTTGAGAGATCTAAGAGCTCTCTGAAGAACATATGAGGAGAGGCAGTCCCTTAGGTATGCTGGTCCCAGTCCATTTAGGGCTTTATAGGTCAGAACCAGAACCTTGAACCTGATTCGGAATTCCACTGGGAGCCAGTGCAGCTGCTGCAGAGTTGGAGTCACATTTGCCCTGAATGAAATTCCTGTCAGGACACGAGCAGCAGCATTTTGGACCCGCTGCAGTTTCCAGGTCAGGCCTAAGGGAAGCCCTGCATAGAGTGAGTGACAGTAATCTAATCTGGAGGTGACCATTGCATGGATCACTGTTGTTAGGTCATGGGTTGAGAGATAGGGGGCAAGGTGCCTGGGCTGCCGAAGGTAGGAAAAGGCAGTTCTGGCAGCTGCTTTGACCTGAGTCTCCATTGTCAAAGAGGAGTCCAGCATCACACCAAGGCTCCTGACCGATGAAACAGGCACAAGTGGTGCCCCTTCAAAGCCCGCGAGCTGAATCCCCATGTCTATCCCCCCACGGCCCAGGTACAGGACCTCCGTCTTCATAGGGTTCAACTTCAGTCTGCTCTGCTCACCCATCCAGACACAGCCCCCAATGCTCTACTTAGGATCTGTAACATTACAGAAGCAGACAGTAATTAAATTTTCAATGATAGTTGCTGGTCAGGCCATAGAATTCAGTGAAGAAAAATGTGCCCATGCTGAGAGCCAAGCTACAAGTGACGAAATACACTTGCCCAGCAAGTGAACAGACTCACGTGTATTCCTGCCTGTTCACGTGCCATTCACTTGCTCTCCACTTGATCAAGTAGAGCGCAAGTGAATGGCAAGTGAACGGGGAGGCATACACGTGAGTCTGTTCACTTGCTGGGCAACTGTAATTTGTCACTTGTAGCTTGGCTTTGAGAGGCACCTATTTAGGGGTTCCATAAAACTGAATGACTCTGTCCATTCCACTTGAGTATTAGAGCAATTTGAGATTTAGGGAGGATTTTGTTGTGCACAAATTTCATTCCATTACTGTTACAAGCCCCTTTCTTTCTCAGTTCGATTTTTCTTTAACCCTCTGGGTAGATTGCTGCCACCAGGAATTATATTCCAAAATAAGTAATTTAAATTTCCTTTTTAATAATGTGCCCAAGCATCAGGCTTTTTCATGGGACAATGTGGTCGTGAGGAAAGGAATGGGATATAGGAATAACAGAATAAAAACAGAATAAACTTTAATTTTTTTACAAGAAGCATAGGAACGGTGATCTTGATCGAATAAGAGGCTCTGCCATAGTCTATCTTGAACAACTTGAACCAGGGAGAAAATTAGGAACAGAGAGTTGTCGTTCTGTCCAATGCAGTGTCCATCTTGAAGATCCAGTCTTATATATTATGATCAGGCAAGGGGAGTAACGGTTGATGTAGGTTTCAGTGAAATGTGAAAACAGCTGCCCCAAAGCCTTCCTTCCCCACCCCCTTGAAAAGAACAGCATGCAGCCAATGACTACCTTCTGCTCACACAATGGGCCAAAACTCATGGATTCATTTTTTAAAAAATAGATTAGATCTGAGCGGCCACCTGCAGCTTAAAAAACCAGGCCTTGAGCTGTGCTTAATGGTTGAGACTAGAGATCGGCATGGGAATACAAACCAAAGTTCATCATAAACCAGGCCAGTTTTTGGTTCATGAATCATCGGTTCGTTAGAATGCATTTCTGATGAACCATGATGAACCGCCATGCTTTTTAGGCTGGTTTGTTTGGTTCGTTTTTTGATTCATCCCTGCAGACAGCCTGGAGCCCATCAATCTATTCCCTAAATAATGGAGGGGGATGGACTTCTGCAGACCTGCAGCTTCCTGAAGACCAATGTCAGCCCTCCAAAGCTTGATATGCTGCTCTGGCTGCCTATCAGAGAGCTCCCATTCTGCTCTACGAGAGCCGCAGGAGTAGACACGAGATGCATGGGCGAGTGTTGGATCCTGCAAGGATCCCTGGGAACTGTAGTTAAAAAATAAAACCAGCCGCTCGATGTGAATCTCAGCTCGGCCAAGAAGAATTGTGACTAGAGAGACTTTCTCACACGCACACTCTCTCTCTCTCTCTTTCAAAAATCCTCTGGGAGCTCAGGTTGGGGTGAGGGGGCTGGGAAGAGTGTAACAAGAAGCAGGAAAGAAGCAGAGGTGTTTTGCGAGTGGGAGAGAAACCCAGTCACTCCCATTCTTGTTCTCGTGGCAGGATCCTGTTACATCCCCCACCCTGTCTCTGAGCTACTGAAGGAAACTCAGTTTGGTGTAGTGGTTAAGAGCGCAGGACTCTAATCTGGAGAACCGGCTTTGATTCCTCACTCCTCCACTTTAAGCCAGCTGGGCGGCCTTGGGTCAATCACAGCTTCTAGCTCTCTCAGCCCCACCCACCTCACAGGATGTTTTGTTGTGGGGATAATAATAACATATTTTGTAAACTGCTCTGAGTGGGTGTTAAGTCATCCTGAAGTGCAGTATAAAAATAGAATGTTGTTGTTGTTGTTATTATTCAAATTATCCGAAACACAATCAACAATAAGCAGAGGTCACATGTTATTATTGATTGGCCTTGCTAAGCTGATACAAGTTCCTACTGGAGACCTAAGTATCAACCAGATATCGGCATAATATGTACGCTGCTCCAAGTAGCACCAACTTTTGCAGTTCTATAGGTGTTATGTGAGAAAGCTACAGTTTTTTCATATAAATTGCAAAGTTTTTCAAGATGATTCCAAGTGCCCCGATGACAATGGGGACTACTGTTGCATTCTTCTTCCATAGTCGAGTGATTTCTATTGACAGATCTGTATATGTAATCATTTTTTCTTGTTCTTTTTTTCCGACTCTGGCATCCCTAGGAATTGCAATGTCAATTATCCAGACTTTTTGATTTTCCATGACTGTTATGTCTGATGTATTATGTTCAAGGTGCCAATCAGTTTGAATTCTGAAATCCCACAAGATCTTGTGTCAGACTATGGAATCCCAGTTATCTAGAGTTCGTCTCCCCCCTTCTGCAAGAAGCACAAAGTTTCTTGATTCCAAAAGGTTTATTGAAAGACAATGCTCAGGATACAAGTAGCCATATTCCAAGGACTAGAAAAGCCTTGGCTGAACGAAAGCTTTGTTGAGAATGACACACAAAATGAAAGTAACAACACTTCAAACACTCCTTCCCAGTCTCCCCCCTTACTCCTGTCTAGAAGGCCTGGGAAGGTGAGGACATCAAGGTCGTCCGGAACAGGCTGATAAGAATTCTTCGCTCCCATGGATATAGGCAGCCTGGGCAGCACCTGGGCCTGGAGGGAGAGAACTAAATAACTACAGAGTCCCCAAAGCATACCCCCTGCACCACAACAGCCACCTGTGCAACCAATTAACTTTCAAAAAGCCAGTAAAAACAAACTACCAATAAAATAAATTAAGCTAAAAGCTACCTTTAACAGTAACCCTCATAAATTAAAATTCTTTGTCATACAAGCCCTACAATTTTTCAAACAATAAAATTACCTATTCCCTAATTAAAAAAAACCAAATTATACATCACGTGACCCACCTAAAAAGCTTAACAGCTAAGTAATATATAACCCTCTACTATATGGGGGCCCCAAAGCTAAAAAGTCTACAAGCCTTTATTGCCGCGCTCAAAGCTCAATATAAAAACCCTCTAGAAGGGAAACATAACCGCACAAAACTGCAAACCTTGAAGCAAAAATCCCAATCAATAAAAAATTATACAGCCAAGTTCCGTCAGCTAACAGCCAAGTACCCACAGCAAAAAAACACACCAAAATTATAGTTTCAAAATAAAATAACCCCCAAATTACTAAACAAAACGCTAATACAAAATAATCCACCAATGCTTCCAAATTAAATACAACTAAATTACAAAGTAAAAATTCGCGCTCAAATTATCCAAATAATTAAGCAACAACAAGCCACAAAAACCCAATAAACCCCACCAAGCCAACAAAAAAAACAAAATGCTCCCACTACAAAAAAAGCCCATAAAACAAAACAAAAACAAAAACTATACCTCCAATACAAAATCAATAAACATTTTACAACCCAATGCCCCCTCCGGGTGCAGGTGCCCGTGCCCCCAGCGCGTCCCACTCCAGCCCCACAATCCAGCAGGGGCTGGAGTATAACTAAAAAAGGGCACTCCAAAACAAGCCTGGAGGTGGAGGAAGTATACATAAAATTCAAAGCCCCAATCCTAAAAATAAATAAATTCAGCCTGCCATCAAAAAACAAAATAAATCTATCATAAAAAAGCCCTAACAACAAATCACCCCCCCCAAACAACCATATTATTCGGTCCCGTTATACTAATAAACCCTAAAAGGGGGACCCAAATTCAACCCTAAAAGGGGGACCCACACACAAAATAAAAATAACAACACTTCAAACACTCCTTCCCAGCCTCCCCCCTTAGTCCTGTCTAGAAGGCCTGGGAAGGCGACTAGGGGTGTGCAAGGTCTGCCTGTTTAATTAAACCTGATTCGGTTTTAACTGAATCAGGAAACTGTTTCAGTATTTACGTTTCGCCTTGATTCGGCCATTGTTTTCAATAAGAAAACCTTCTCCCGGCTTTCTGGGAGTCTCGGGGGGCCATTTTCTGTCCAAATCACACCAAACTTAGTGGAGAACTTCTCCTAATTCTCCTCTAACGACACCCCAAGTTTCAGAAAGATTGGACTTGGGGGGGCAAGTTATGCTCCCCCAAATAAGGTGCCCCATCCTCCTACACTCTCCATGGTTCTCTATGGGAAAAAACAAGTCATCTTTCTAGGTGGCTTGGGGTGGCATTTGCAAGCAAAATGCAACCAACTTTCAGAAGACTTGCTCCCACCTGTCCTCCCACCCTCCACCAAGTTTCAGGCAGATTCCACTTTGGGGGGCCATTTTACGGTCTCCCAAAGAAGGTGCCCCTATCCACCTTCACTCCACGATTCCCTGTGGGGGAAATAATACAGGCATGTATGGCTAGGGGTGGCATTTTGCATGCAAAATGCCCCCAAACTTCAGAGGACCTCCTCCTACCTGTCCTCCCTCCCTCCACTAAGGCTCAAGCAGATCTCACTTTGGGGAGCAATTTTATGGCCTCCCAAAGATGCTGCTCTTAGCCCCCCCTTTCTCCATTATTTCCTATGGGGGAAATAAGAGAGGCTTGTCTGGCTGGGGTGGCATTTTGCATGCAAAATGCCCCCAAACTTCAGGGGCCCATCTCCCACCTGTCCTCCCACCCTCCACCAAGGCCCAAGCTTATCCCACTTTGGGGGTCCATTTTATGCCCCCCCCCAAAGGTGGTTCTCCTGCCACACCACTTTGTCTTTCTACTGTGGGGAAGACTTCCACACCGTAGAAATACATGGGATTGGGGCTGCCAATGGCCACAGCCACAGTCCACCTGCACCTAAACTGCCAAATACCACACACACACTCCCCAAAACCTAACCTCCCCTGTCCTGTGGCCAGCCACTTTCTATTGATTCCTGTTATGGGAAAATCTCCCAAAGCAGGAACCCACGGAATGTGACATCTATGGCCGCAGGAACAGTCCCTCTTTTAAATCCACCCCCACAGCCCCACACTGACCCAAAGACACCCTCCCCAACATTCCCACACTGGCCACTACCCCAGGAGCAGGCTGGCCAGCCATCCCCCATTGTTCCCTGTGATGGGAACCTTTAAACTCTCTTTCCCAGGGCAATTATTCACAGCTCAAGGGTGCCACAATGGTGGGCACACTCCTGAGTGCGAGCTTGTCCCTGTGAAAGAGCACCTAAACCACAGACACCCTCCCCCAAATTCTCCCACCACTACAGAGATGGCTGGCCAGCCAGCCCCTTTGTTCCCTATGATGGGAACCAACTGCACAACAAAGAATAAAACACAAGCACACACTGGATAAAGTTTTTTAAAAAATATTTTCTCACTTTCAAAGTACAAGAAGGCAAAGCATTACACATTACACCAGCAGTCCCCCACATAGAAAAATAACACATCTCACTTCACATTAAAGAATCACCCAAAACACAATTGCTGTCAAAAACACTTTATTTCTTGAACAGCATGGGGGCAAACCAAAGGGCATGCCAGCAGTATCTTACAAAAAAAAATAACACAACTCACTTCACATTATAGAATCACCCAAAACACAATTGCTGTCAAAAACACTTTATTTCTTTAACTGCTTTAGGTTACACAGTAGGAGGGCACAACAGGGCATGAAAGCAGTCTACTACAAAAAATAACACAACTCACATCACCATTTTTGACAATTTTGTTTGGGTGATTCTCTGATGTGAAGTGAGTTGTGTTATTTGGGGGGGGGTAGTTAGAGGAGAGTTAGGAGAAGGTCTCCACCAAGTTTGGTGTGATTTGGAAAGAAAATGCCCCCCCCCCAGACTCCCTGAAAGCCGGGAGAAGGTTTTCTCATTGAAAACAATGGCCGAATCGTTTCGGCAATCTCTGTTTCAGTAGTACTGAAATTTTTCGGTATTCAGAAAAAGTTTCGGTAATACTGAAAAAAAATGAAATAGCCCTGATTCGGTATTTTTAACCTAATCAGAATTGCACACCCCTAGCGAAGACGTCAAAGTCAGCCGAAACAAGCTAATACAAATTCTTCACTCCCATAAAGATAGGAAACCTAGGCAGCACTTGGGCCTGAAAGAAGAAAACTAAATAACTACAGATTATAACACGAGAACATGGCATAGCTTTGGCTTAAAAACTAACAAACTAACACTCTAACATCTTGACTTTTTCATTTTCTAGCACCTTTCCCACCTAATGTTCCCATGAATTCTTTGATACTGGCAAGGTATACTTTTTACACAATAGCCAATGAATCAGCTTTGTGACCCTGTCATGTCTAGCTTTGTAGTCCGTCAGTGCAATTTTGCTGCATTCAGAGATAAGGTGGGACACAGTTTCATCTTTTTCCTGGCAAAGTCGACTTCTTGGACTTTTACTGATTTTCTGAATTATCAGCAGCAGCAGCAGTAGCAGCAGCATCAACTGATTGGATTTTTGAAAGAGAGAATCTCTCCAGTTGAGTGACTGTTCTTTACAAGAAAATCCACCTCATTTGGTTTTCTTCCAGGTGCTTGGAGGGGGGGGGGGAGAGGTAAGACTACCATTCCCAGGGAAACTTACAGGATCAATCAAGTGCTTTTCACGTGAAATTTTTCTCATGTATTTCCAGCAGGCAGTTAGCTTGTGCATGAGATTCTGGTGATTCAGGGCTCTGAAGCACCTGCTTCTATTCCATAGCCAAGCTTAGGAGCTAAGCCTAGTGGGTTACTCATCTGAGGAATCTTTTATTATTGTATTGAGCACCTCTCCTGGTACCAGCCTCAGGGGCGAAGGCTAGTGGGTTCCTGTAAGGACTCACTGAATACTTTTATATATTATCTTATTAACAGTATCATTATTATTTAGAGCACCTGTCCCAGCTGGGAGGATGCCTGGGTGATGGGTCAGAGCTGTGACCTCACCCCCGTCTCTGTGCCACAGCCAGCCTCAGGGGCCAAGCCTTCTGGGCTAGCTAGCCCATTTTTTTCTCCCGGGGAACTTTGTGGAAGGTAGACAAAGTTATCATGTTTGCCCAATTTGCTGGCATATCAGACAAAGATGATAAAAAGGCACTACATTCAACAGAAGAGACATGAGCCTCCCAACATAAATCAAGATCCAGCAGCACCACCAAAATACAAAGCTACTCTTTCAGGGGGTGTGCAAACTCCCCCTCACCAAGGGCAATCCTCTCACTGGAGGTTGAGGGGTGCCATCCCCCACAACATGAGGTGCCATCCCCACTGGAGGTTGGGGATCCTGTGCCCCAGCCCACCAGCCCCAACCTCCACTCACCTGCCAGTGGCTAGGAGAAGGTGCCTGGTGGTCATACACATATCCTCTCCTTGTTGCTCTGGAAATTGATTTACATTTCATGCCAGGGACAATTCATTAAAAATCACCCCCAAATTTAGTATTTACTAAGGATGGGCTCTAGAAGCTGATCTAGGAGCAGCTCCCAAACTTGATATAAGTAAGAAGGGGTGAGGTGAGAAGTATAAGTAAGAAGTAAGAAGTAAGAAGGGGTGAGGTGAGGCTCATTGCTTGAAGGAACTGGCCTCCTTAACTGGGCTATTTGATGCACATACAATTTGGAGGAGAAGAAATCAGCTCTCTAATCGCTTTTCACCCACCCGCCACATAGGTCTGTAGGAGGTGACAAGAGGTTGGCTGGGTGAACTGAACTGGGATAAAATTGCAGGGTGCAACCTTGGTTTGTGTGCAAGTTCTGAACTCTTAATGGGTATATTCCTCTTAAGTAAAGCTCCAAGAGAGACCAGTTTCAGACAGAGGAGACAGGTTATGTCAACTTTCTCCCACACCCCACATTTGAAGGCTGTTCAGCCATGGCCAGCAAGGAAAATCTTGGGGTTACTTGAGGAGTAGCTTCCCTTCCTGTCCAGCAACCTCCACAGAAAAACAGATCAGATAGTTCTGATCTATGTGAGAGTTTGGAACTGGTTCCACCAAAAGTCAAGAACTTCCATGTCATCCAGACACCTAAGTTTCAGCTTCAGTGGGGACACGTATCAATGTGTGTGCTTCCCTCCCCGCTGCTGTTTTGGCACATGAATTATTGTGTTGGGGCACACTTATTTAAAATCTCTTTAAAATAGAGAAGTGACACCAGGGGTCGGCATATATTTACCATCGTATTTTGTTTGTCCCTATGTGTGTGTGCATGATGTGCTGTCAAGTTGCTTCTGATTTACAGAATCTTATGAATCAACCACCTCCAAAAAGTCCTATCGTTAACAGCCTTGCTGAGATCTTGCAAACTGAACTCTATGGCATCGTTCATTGAGTCAAGAGATCTCAATTTGGGCCTTCCTTTTTTCCTACTTCCTTCAACTTTTCATAGCATTGTTGTCTTTTCCAATAATTTTCTCTTCTTGTATGACAGCTTTGTCAGAGCCTGTTTAACCTGAGTAATGCCATGTTTAACTCTGTAGTATTTAGTCTTCTTTCCCTCTAGGCCCCAACACCTGCAAGGAGCCGAGTCCATGGGAAAGGAAATTCTCTTATCTGTCTGCTCAACCTTGGCCAGCTCCACGTTCCTCTGAAAAGCTTCGCTGTGCGAACTCAGGGGGGAGGCTGGGCTTGGGAGGGTGAAATGTAACCACTTTTGTTTCATGAGTCATTCTTGACAATACTTTGGTCGGTCAGGATCTCTATCCTGGAATATGTACTTCTGGATATGAATGCTGTTTTTCACAATAAACCTTTTGAAATAAAAAAGACCTTGTCTTCTTGCAGAAGGGAGTGAAGCATATCAATTCTGTAATGACATAGTCTGACATTCTCCAGTTTATTTTTCTTTTTTTTGTGTTAATGTTATTCATGAAACACTCCTCCCTCACCACATTTCAAACCAGTCAATTTTCTTCCTGACAGATCTTCATTTTCCAACTTTAAAATCGACACACGCTGATCTAGAATACACATGACGAATGACACTTGAACAGCAAGTGTATTTCTCCCTGTTCACTTGCCCTCCACTCAATCCACTTGCCGTTCAAGTGTCATTCGTCATGTGTTGCTTGGCCCTAGAAAAATAACCAGACAAAAATACCCGTGTATGATTAAAGTCTTATCCTCACTCATGCAGTTAACAATACATTTATTGAATTATTTCTTATTGTATAGCCAGGACTCATACCACATTATACAATACAACTCTAACTTCAACTTATAGGCGTCATACATACTCCAACCCATCAATTAAAGTGTCTTGTGCTCAAAATCCAATTATCCAAACTATTAAAGTGCAATTGCTATTCCATGTCACCTGACACAATTATCATATATGGAGTCAATTTCGCCTTCTATTTCAGTTCAATATGTGGACAGTCCAAGGCTGATCCCAGACACTGTGTGGGTCACAGAAGACATGTAGACCTCAGATGTATTTCTTTTGGTGTACATACAAGGTTCTATGACCATGGTTTTTTCTAACGGACGGTCCAGATCCCCATAAGGTCCATTTCCAAAATTCTTTCTCAAAGATCACAGTTGCTGGAGAAACATACAATATCAGGTATACATATAAGTTATATACAATTCCTAAGTCATCTCAATACACATTGCCAAGTGGGTTACTCACTCAGAGTTTCCAATACACTTCCTCATGTTAATTTCCTTCCGTCAATTTCCTTCATGTGTGTTCCATTAGCTAACAAACGTTTTATCTACAGATTAGTCTCCACGCCCAAATTGCACATTGTCCCTTCTTAAAGTGCTCCTATATCCCATTATCCTAAAAAACAAGTAAAATCATTTTCCATGTTTAAGCCTTTGGGTATAAGGGTATCAAGCTTATGTATCCAAAATGTTTCTTTTTGACACAGTTCCTTTGTTGCAGATGTATGTTCTTTTCTCCGGGTCCTGAATAAAATAGTAAAAACCATGTCCATGTTTTTGTGTTTTTTCTCTTGGTAATGTTGCACCAGTGGGGCTTCTAGTACAGTGTTCTTAATTCTAGATTGGTGTTCACTAAGTCTTATTCTTACAGCACGTACAGTACTTCCCACATATAACATTTCACATGGGCATTTTATCAAATAAACTACTCCTTCTGTATTGCAATTTGCAAATTCATATATAGTGTTAATACCCAGTTTTTTCACCTCCTCTCCATTCATTACTAGAGGACATTGTTTACATCTACCACACTTATACATTCCTCTTGGTAATCCTGTACCCATTTGTTTTGTGTGGTAGTTCAAATCTGAGTGTACTATCCAATCTCTGATGTTTCGTGTCCTTCTAAAGGCTACAAGAGGAGGGGTTCCACAACCTGGGATATCATTAACTAGGGGCCAATATTTCAAAACCGCCCTTTTGATGGCATAAGCTTTGTTACTGTAATCAAAGACACCAACAATACGTTCTCTATTTACACGTGTTTTGGGTTTTAATAGATCCCCCCTGGGTGCCTCATCAGCACGTTGTCTTGCCTTACACAATACTCCATCGGGATATCCCCGGTGTTTCAGTTGTTCATAAAGAAAATTACTTTGTCTGGTATAATCTGAGTCCTTGGTGGAATTTCGTTTAAGCCGCAGAAATTGTCCATATGGTAAGTTGGCCCTTAAATGGCTGGGATGAAAGGATTTATAGTGGAGTAAGGAATTTTTATCCGTTTGTTTCTTAAAAGGTCTCACTGCCAGAGTGCCATCCCCTCCTCTGTATACTGTCAGATCTAAATAGTCCACCGATTCCCTGCTAGCATGCCAAGTAAATTTGATATTAGGATGTATTTCATTCATCCATTCCCCTAATTTTTGGGTATCAACATTCTCATTGGTCACTAGGAAAAGGTCGTCTATGAAGCGTACAAATATAATGATGTCCTTCCAGAAGGGGTTATAAGCTGGATTGCAGAAATATTGATGCTCTAAATGCCCCATAAAGAGGTTTGCTATGCAGGGTGCTGCAGAGCATCCCATAGCAACTCCGCGGACTTGAACAAAAAAACTGTCTTCCACTTTAAAATAGTTATTTTCTAATATTATTTCCAGGAGGGATATTAGAAAAAAAGTGGGTGGATGTAGATTCTCTCGCTGGTTTAAAGTGTCCATTACTACTAGTCGTGCCTCCTCTAAGGGAATATTGGTGTACAGTGAGGCAACGTCTAGTGTTATTAATATTGCCCCTGCCGGAAGTTTGAAACCCTCATATTTTCTTATAAAATCCCCTGTGTCTAGCAGGAAAGTTGGCAACTTCCTGATGAAGTCCTGTAGGAAAAAATCCAGGTACCTGGACAAGGGTTCCAGCACCGAATTACTGCCTGATACTATTGGACGTCCAGGCGGTGGAAACCCTCCTTTATGAATCTTCGGTAGTATATACAGAACTGGTGTTCTAGGGGATGTATTGATTAACCCTCTGTGTTCCAGTTCCGTGATGTGTCCTAGGGCTAGTGCTTCATCTACGGTCACCTTGATCAAGAGACTTATTTTCTTGACAGGATCCGCAGGAATAGGTTTATAATCTAATTCGTTGGACAGTTGTCTGTTTATTTCCATCATATAATCTTGTTTATCCATCACTACAATAGCACCCCCTTTATCTGCTTCTTTTATTATAATCGAATCATCAGACGCCAGATTCTTTAAAGCAAGCCTTTCTTCCTTCGGTAAGTTATTATACCTGGCATTTTTATGGGCTTCTATGATGTTAATTTCTCACAATAACATTTTTTCAAAGGTCTGGATATGAGGATTGTTAATAGAGGGGTTAAAGGAGGAACGTATAGAGATCCCTGTTTCTATGCGTGTAGATGCTGTGCCACTGAAGAATGCTTTTAATCTAATTTGTCTTATCAGTTTAAATACATCTATTCTAGTTTGGAAATCATTGTACCATGGGGTAGGAACGTACCCGAGACCCTTGTTTAGGGCTATTATTTCAGTATTTGAGAGGATTCTACTAGAGAGGTTGACCACTAGGTCAGTCTCCTCTGTTGGTGTCAGGTTCGTCTCCCCCTGCTGGGTCGACCCCCCCGTAAAAAACGGCCCCTATTACCATAGGCAGCTGCCTTATTTATGGGACGCACAGACATCGATCTAGTAGACATTCCTTCCCCTGCTGATGTGTCCGTGTCCTCCCCCTCCGTAGTTTCCATGTCTGAGGAATAAATTAAAGGGGTAGACCAGGAAACTTTCTTCCTCTTGGTATTATCCTCATTCCACCAGCTATATACACGTCCCATTGCATAGTCTCTGTTGTCCCTTTGATATTTTTTTACTTTGATTTCTCTCATCTTATTTTCAAATTCCTTTACTTGTTTGTCAATATCTTTTATCTTGTTCTTAAATTGTTCCTCCTCAAAACTATTTTTAAGTTTGTTCTCTAAGTCTTCGCTGTCCCTTCCAACTTTTTTTACCTCTACCTGAACTGTTTCCACCACTAATAACATAAGGTCCATTGAGCATTTATTCAATATCGCTGCCCATCTATTTTTGAATTCCTCTTGATCCCTAAATAAGCCCGGAGGTTTATGTATACGTAGACCTCTTGGTATCCTATTAATTTTGCAATATTCAGTCAAGGACCTGGCATGCAACTGATATCGTAGTTTTTTTTTCTTTAGGAACTGTAAGTTATTCCACTCTGTATCCCCAATACTCCCACTATTTTCAAATGAAAAGGGCATGGATGCCATTTCTGAGATAATACGTGTCTTATCCTCCTCAGTGTACATTAATAAACCCTTCTGTGACCCACACAGTGTCTGGGATCAGCCTTGGACTGTCCACATACTGAACTGAAATAGAAGGCGAAATTGACTCCATATAAGATAATTGTGTCAGGTGACATGGAATAGCAATTGCACTTTAATAGTATGGATAATAGGATTTTGAGCACAAGACACTTTAATTGATGGGTTGGAGTATGTATGACGACTATGAGTTGAAGTTAGAGTTGTATTGTATAATGTGGTATGAGTTCTGGCTATACAATAAGAAATAATTCAATAAATGTATTGTTAACTGTATGAGTGAGGATAAGACTTTAATCATACACGGGTATTTTTGTCTGGTTATAGCCTTGACCGTGTTGCTCTGTTAATGGTCCTAGAAAAAAGCACTAGAGCGAGTTCCTGGAAAATATCAAAACTGACTTTGACTTCATATCTGTGGCTCTCTTCAGAAGTCCCTGGGTTGTTTTCCTGCAGTGGATAAAAAATGGAAATTTTTGGCTTGTTATATGGTTTACTAATATATCACAGGTCCTTTAGATACCCTTCCAGATTATCTAGGTAGAAATAGTCCAAACACAAAGGTTTAATACCCAAGCATGGCTCAGATATGGTCTAAACATTCCTTAAGGTTACTCTTCTTTTTCCCCCAAAAAATACCTAATGATAAAATAAAATGATATGCATAATAATAAGAACATGCTTAATAGGTACAAGGGGAGCATGTCTGCCTAAGTCATCACAACCCTGTGAACTCTTGTCTCTCACATTCTGTTAAAAGTTCCATCCTCTGCACCATTGTCAACTACATGGAGTCTAATCTAGACTCTTTTCTTATGGCGAGTGTTTCACAGTTCTGGAGTGTTTTATCATTATTGCAATTAATATGAAAGCAACACAAAGTTTCCATCTAAAGCACCTACAATTGAGAGGAAACCCTATGGTTTTGTTTTTATGTAGACTCTGCCTCTATTGAGTTCACTTTTAAAGGGCAGCCGGTGGTTTTCTAAAAACTGTTCCTTAAAGGGATAGGGGAGAGAGGCTCTGGGCTTCCTTAACTGCAAGCTGTAGTCACTAGGATCACGTACATGTGTGAGGTATTCCAGTCCTGAGGGAAATGGGGTGGGACTTGGTCATCCTCTCTCCTCTCAATGCTCACCCTGCTCTGCCATATTTCCCCTCCAGTCAGCACTCCTCTGCTTGCCTAAAACTCTCCAAAAGTTATCTTCTAACTGAGCAAACCTACCTCAGGGTCCTCCTGCTGCCGCCTGCCAGCTGTCTTACCCTCCTTAGGCCACCCGTCTGCCTCAGTCTCTTTCTACAGTTCTTCAGGTTAACGGGCTACTCTGCTGTTTATTTCACTGTCTGAAATCTTTCCTATCAGTTCTCAATAGACTTTGATGTTAAATATGCGTGAATTTCATGGTCTCAAAAAGGGGGAAACCTTTATTTCATCTGTCTGAAAGTTGACCATGTGGATGTCCTAGAGGAGTACTACAATCCCTCTGTATGTTGTTCCGTTGGGGTAGAAAAACAAGAAGGCACAGACTTGACAGTGTGGTGTACGTGTCTCTTCCAGTGAAACAAAAGGGAAATGATAATGAAGTCAAGTTATGAAACTGGAAATTCAGGAATGACACAAAGGCATACCAAACAACAATACAATCAATTTGGGTATTAATTACAAAATTAAAGAATGAAACCAACTTCCATGCATCAATCTGCCATGCCTGGCTGAAACCCTTCTCCATCTGCTCTATGAGAGGTGGGTCGCCAAGCATTCTGAGCCTCATGGAGCTTGGGAGGGACCACTGGGTGAAGTTATTGGCTGCTGGTGTCTCTTGGAAGTTTACAAAAGGGGATTATACCACTTAAGGGCTCACAATTTGCAAATCAACCAGTCATGCATCCCATGACCTCATTCCGTCCATGTTCACCCAGCTCGCTTGCTTTCATCTCCAATGGACCTCTGAAGAGAACAGCTGGAATGCCACCCAAGATCTTCCTTCTTCTCCCCCAACGAGCTGCACATCAAATACTTCAGTTAAGGAGGCCACTTCCTTCCACGCAATGAACCAACCCACTCCCCTCTCACCTGTATCAAATTTGGGAGCTGATCCTTCATCAGCTTCTGCATTCTTTCCTTGGTGACTGTGGGAGGATTCCTTCCATCCTCCTTGTATTGGTTGAAAATGTTGGCAATAGTTTGCAATGCTGATTCTAATGGGGTTAGAGACATCTTGAGTTGGTTGCTGATCTGGAAAGACAACACCTAGTTCAGTGTGTGTATGTGTATGAGGGAAAGGTCAACTCAATCACTGGTTTCTTCTCACAACAGTTTTGGACTGAACCTCCAAGTTCAGAGGTAGCATATCCTGAGTTACTGTTAAATACCATAGTGATTGTAAAAAAAATACATAAATGTTAAAATTAACACTGAAAAACTTCTGCAATATCTGAACTTTGTAAACCTTTTGTGGAATAAGCATTAATTTTTAGGAAAATGAAGTTGTAATCTTATTCTTGTGTAAGTGGGAAAGGTCAACTCAATCAAACCTATTGAATAGTTTCTTCTCACAACAGTTTTGGACTGAACCTCCAAGTTCAGAAGAAGCATATCTCAATGCAAAGGGTAATGATTGTGGAATGCAATAGGCAACTTACACATAACCCTGCAGGTGAGCCTCCCTCAAAACATCTAGCAGGTCCTCCCTTTAAAAGAAATCACAGTATTTCTGGGGAAACATTTTTTGGCTGACCCCCCTTTTCCATTTTGTCTTTATGTGTTACTTTATTAAAATATTTATGTACCACTATTCCTCCTAGAAATTACAATTAAGAACTGATGTACTAAAAGAAACCTTTAAATACCCCATTCTCTCATAAAAATGTCTACAGTCTACACCCCATTGAGAGCCTTGTGGAATTTCCTACATATTCATAGAAATGGTGACCCATAAAGTGTGAGCTGCAAGAGAAAAGACACTGGCTATTTCGAATGCCAGGTGCGCTGCTTTAAAGAGGAGGACACTGAATGATGACCATAAGAATGTAGGCATTAGAAAACATCTTAATAAATAACACAAATACGTTTTGTCTTTTATTATTTTTTTTACTAGGGACTCTACCCCTGCTTGCCCCTCACACCAATGCTGGAGTTTCTTGTGTGTCATATTTAATGGTAATTTAAATACTGAATGAGCAAAGTTATATTTATAACAAATGTCATACTCTACCTTTCCTCCCAAAGGGGACCCAAAGAGCCTTATGTTGTTCTGGTTTTCTCCATTTTCTCCTGAAAACTACCCTTTGAGGTAGGTTTGGCCAAGAGTGTATGACTTGCCCAAGGTCAGCCAGCAACCCCCAGTGACAGAGCAGAGATTTGTACCTGAATCTCCTTGATTCCAGCCAGACACTCTCGCTACTACACCACACAGGCTCAGAGAAGTCAAGAAAGCTGTTGCATCCATGTTGTTTTGTCACAGAGGTGTGGTTTTCCATTCTCCCTGCCTATATTGCATCCCCCTGATGGCTTCTCATGGTTGTCCAATGGTTTCTTTGGGAGATAATGTCTGGTAATTTGTCACAGTAACCTCAGCAAGGAATTTCTGATTCCTTACACAATTAAGATTAAACATCTCATAATCATACTGAAGCTGGGGGCCAATGCTGAAGCTCCAAGCTATACTGTTGGATGAGTAATGCCTGGCCTGCTGGGGCAATGGCAAACTACCTCTCTTAATCACTTGCCTTGAACATCCCAGCAGGGATCACCATAAGTTGGATACAACTTGACGGGACTTTCCACCACCAACTCCTGCAACTGTCAACTTTCAGTGGAAATGGGAAGATCTGCCAATAACCTGGGGCAGTGTGTTCTAGCAACTCGCATCCTCATCTTGAAGTAGAGGCCAATTTTGAGGCTTATAGCTTTCTGAGGGTTTTTTTTTCCAGGGATTGTGCAGGGCTAGAATGTTCCAATTCATTTTATATTTGGTACCACAGCAGTCATAATTATCTTGAAGCCAGCAGTCTAATTTGAAGCACCTAGGTTTATTCCTGAATGAGATACCCTCTAGTTCAAAGGAGAGAGGCTGAGCCAGATGGTTCCGATTCCGTTCATTGTGGGAACAGCAACTTCTATCATCATCCTGAAATAACAGGCCTATTTTAACTCTTCTAGTTTTAGTTTTCTGTGAGTTTTGTCTAGACATGGGCATGAACCGAAAAAAAATTAATGAACTGGCAGTTTGTGGTTTGGTGCCGATGACGAACCCGAACCATCGAACTGAAACCAACTTTTCCCGTTGCCGAACTGGTTTGAAGTTCGTGGTTCATGTGCGTCAGACCGGCCCCCGTTGGAATTAGAGAGCCCATATTCCTGGGCAGTGTTTAAGAAGCTCTCCAGACATTACCCAAGTTTGGTCATGATTGCAATAGGGACCTTGGAGTTATACCCTCTTCAATCCGAGGCCGCCAGAAAACTCCCACTCGATACAATTAGAGCCACTGGTTGACATTGGCCCAGTGTACAAGGGGTGTACTTGAAGGCGTGCCACCTCCCCACAGGGGACAGAGGGTCTGGGTACTCACTGGCGGCAAACCCCATGTGCCTGCCTGCCAGGCCTTAGAGGAGCATGCATGTATTCCCGGCGCAGGCCGGAAGGTGAGTGCTGATGGCGGTTGCTGGGCCTGGTGGTCACGGGGAGGTGGCAGCATGCCTCCTCCACTCAAGGGGCGGGGGGGGGTCTGGCAGCTCGCTGGCAGCACCCCCCATGTGCCTGCCAGACAGGTCTCAGAGGAGCACATGTGTATTCCTGGTGCAGGCTGGAAAGTGAATGATGATGGTAGCTGCTGGACCTGGCAGGCATGGGGAGGCAGCAGCTGCCTCCTCCCCTCAGGGGGTGGGGGGTATGGCCATTCGCTGGTGGCACCCCCGTTTCCTGCTCACCAGTCCTCAGAGGAGCATGCAGGTATTCCTGGCACGGACTGGAATATGGGTGGTGATGGTGGCTTCCAGGCCTGGTGGGCATGGGGAGGCAGTGCCTTCCCCCTCATTGGGTGGGGTGTCTGGCTGGTCACCGGTGGCACCTCCCATGTGCCTGCGCAACAGACCTCAGAGGAGCATGTGTGTATTCCCTGCACAGGCTGGAAAATGATTGTTGATGGCGGCTGCCAGGCCTGGCATGCACAGTGAAGCAGTAATGTGCCACCTCCCCTCAGGGGGAAGGGGGTATGGCCACTCACTAGTGGCACCCTCATGTGCCCGCCCACCAGGCCTCAGAGTAGCTCACGTTTATTCCCGGCGAGGGTCAGAACGTGGGTGATGACGGTGGCCACCGGGCTTGGCGGGCACGGGGAGATGGTGGCGTGCTGCTTCCCTTCAGGGGGCAGGGGGGTTATGGATGATCACAGGCAGCACACCCCATGTGCCTGCCCACTGGACCTCAGAGGAATATGGTTATTCCCGGTGAGGCCTGGAAGGTGGGTGCTGATAGCAGCTGCCTGGCCTGGCGGGCACGGGAGGAGGCGGCATCCCTCATCCCCTCAGGGGGTGGGGGGGTCTGGCCCATCACCGGGGGCACCCCCCAAGTGCCTGCCCACCAGGGCTCAGAGGATCGTGCAGCTATTCCTGGTGAGGACTGGAAGGCAGGTGATGTCTCCCCTCTTTCTATTTCTATCTTTTTCTACATGCAGTTGTCCTCACCCGAGGGTCCCACTGAGGAATAATACAGCGGCAGCCAACAGCACCCACATTCCTGTCTTGCCAGAAAGGATGGGAGAGAGAGGACATGTCATTGCGGGGGCAGGGAGTGGGAAGATTCCCCTGCAACCGCCTGGCCTCACAGGAGCGCACATTTATTTTCGGCAAGGGCCGGAGGGCAGGTGATGTCCTTTCTCTTTCTATTTCAATCTCTATTATTTTCTCCATACTATATGCCATTCTCTCACTTTTAACATTCTCTAAGGTGTGCACATACATTCTAGTGTATTGTTCATTATACTTATACATTCTGTAATGTTTGTATCTTTCTCTGTTTTTGATTTTCAATCCTTTTCTCCATGGACGTGTCATGTTCTGTTCAATTCTATATATCTTTGTTGCATTCGCATTCTGTTTCTAGTTCTAGAACAGTTGACGTCTCTGTGCCCCTTTCTATTTGATTCTCTGTATCGCCCTCTCACTATTTGCAACTTTCTATCTCTCTGTTTCTTATCTGATTCCACCACTATTTATCTGAATCTATATCTTTCTACATATATCTGCCCTTTATTATTTCTTTCCATCTCTAGCTGTCTTTTTTCTCTTTCTATAACTATATCGTTTTCTACATTCCTTTCTCTATCTTCATCTATATGTCTGCTCGTGTGTTGATCTTTTCCCAGTGTTTTTGTTTTTCCATATATCTTTCTATCTGTCTCTCTATTTTGTTCTGTCTGACATGTGGAGGGGGAGTGGCAAGATCCCCCAGCAACCACGGGTCCTCACCCAAGGGTCCCACTGAGGAATAATACAGTGGCAGCCAACAGTACCCACCTTCCTGCCTTGCCAGAAAGGATGGGAGGGAGAGGGCATGTCTTGTGGAGGGCGAGTGGGAAGATCCCCCTGCAACCGCCTGACCTTACAGGAGTGTGTGTTTATTCCTGGCGAGGGCTGGAGGGTGGGTGATGTCCCCTCTCTTTCTAATTCAATCTCTATCGTTTTCTACATACAATTTCCCCACTATATACCATTCTCTCACTGTTAACAGACATTCCTTCATGTATGCACATACATTCCAGTGTATTGTTCATTCTACTTATACATTCTCTAATGTTTGTATCTGTCTCTGTTTTTTATTTTCAATACTTTTATCTATGGATGGGTCATGTTGGCATGTCATGGGGGGGGGGGTTGAAATGGCAAGTTCCCCCAGAAGTCTCAAGGCAAAACTCGAGTGTCCCCCTGAGGATTGCTCTGGCAGCAGCCAACACAACCCACCTTCCTGCCTTGTTGGAAAGGACGGGAGTTGCAGGACACATTCCCACCCAGTTGAAAGATGTCCCATCAGTCCCATTGTCAGGGGAGCCACCATGCTGTGCAACCGACTGTATCCCTATATGATACAATTGGTTGTGTGATCTCAGTGGAGCTGTTCCTTGTGACCAAGGAGGGAGCAGCAGCAGGATAGTCCCTCATGAAGAAGGGGCAGACATGACCTGCTGTCCTGCCTTTGTGAAAAGAAGGGGATGGGCAGGACAGGAGACATTATTGGATGGGTCAGAGTGGTTTCTGAGAGGGGGAGACAGAAATGGGACAGAAGCAGCAGCAGCTGATATTGACCACCTTCCTGCCTTTGCGGGAAGGACATAATTCTAGGGACCCATTCCCCCCTGCTCAGTGGGCTCAGCATTTGCAATTGATAGGGACACCATGCAGCTCAAATATATGTGCAACAGCTCATGAGCTGTTGTGCAAGTGCCCAAAGGAGGCTGCCACCATCATCACTCACTTTCCTGCCTTTGCAGAAAGGAGGTGTCATAATGATCTGGCTGTTCCAGGAAGGCCTATCAAGGTCTCAGAAGCCTGTTAGCAGTGGGAGTGGACCTGGCTAAACCTGACCCAAACATGCCAGCCCTCATTTGAGATACCCACAGGACTCAACAGGCAAGGGTGCGCAGCAACGGTATGGAGAACCTAGGGGCGAAATGATTTAGTAGCCTGCAGAACGCCATGCACTCCACACTGGATAGGGGCAAGCCATATAGGGCAATCGTCTCTGCCAAGACATGAAGGCCTGCCTCCTGAAGCATCAACCTTGAGGTTCTAAGCAGCACTGTCCCAGACCATGAAGGGACAATCTCCACGAGCTCGGCCTGCCGGAGCGCTCTGCTCCCACCAGCGTGACCCTCAGGCAAAGTGACCCTTCCACTGATGCCTGTTCAGAAGAGTTGGTCGCCCCCTTTCACCCCCCCCCCCATGGATCTTTCACTTGGCAAGGAGGGAGATAGGCTTGGGTGGTGCATCTCCAGGTGCTGAGTCAGGGCCGTTGAAGACAGGTGCTTTGGGGTTTTGCCCCTGCGCACCAAGACATCACAGGCATGGCACTGCACCACACAAGGGTCATTAGTAAGGACCCGAAAGTGCCTCCATATGGAGGCGTTGAAACATGGATCGCTAACTGTCCCAGGGGAAGGAGGATGAACGGTTACAGGCTGCACTGCAGAGCTGGCCACGGACGATGGGGTGAGGGAATCGGGAAGGATCTATCCTGGAATCGGGAATCAATGGGGAATCGGGATCAATGGGGAATCGGGAATCAATGGGGAATCGGGATCAAGTGCCTCCATATGGAGGTATTGAAACATGGACCTTTAACTGTCCCAGGGGAAGGAGGATGAACGGTTACAGGCTGCACTGCAGAGCTGGCCATGGACGAAGGGGTGAGGGGTGGACACCACCGAGAGTTTGGGATGCGGATGGGAGGGATCTTTCATAGCACACAAACCATTCCTCCAGGGATGCGTCGCCCACCCCATCCTCAAACTGTTGAAAGAGATTCTCTCCCCCCTGCAGAAAGACCTCTTTGGCCTCCTCCACAGCCTCCACAGGTGAATTGGGGGGAGCGGGAGGAATCTATGCTGCCTTTGAGCCACACCCAATACTGCTTTCCCCAAGTAAACCAGGAGGACTCCCCTCGCACTTCATCCCACAACCACCCTTGCTGGCCAACACAACAGGAAGACTCATTTTGCCACCAAACTAGAATTAAGGAGGACAGAAAAGGAGATGACTCTATGTGCCCTCCGCCACAGTGCCCACTGTGCTTGACCGCAGGGCCTGGCAGCAACTTTGGAACCAGAGGCTGAGGCTAGAGCCTGAGTCTAGAACAGCAAGTTGCCTGACCACCAGATCAGGCACTGGTAATAATACTGTGAGCCTTCAGCCAAAGTGCCCACTTAGCTTGGCCCCAGGGCCTGGCAGCAGCCCTGGCACCAGAAGCTGAGGCTAGAGCCACAGCCCAGCACACCAAGATGCCTGGACAGAACAGGCACAGAGACTTTTAATAATAATAGTGATGATAATAATAATGATGATGATAATGTCTACGATAATAATAATCATTTGGTGAGCCCTCAGCCGAGCCTGGCAGCAGCCCTGGAACCAGAGGAAGGGAGGGACTAGAGCCCTAGCCCACCACTCCCATAGACCTGACCAGATCAGGCAATAATAATACTGTGTGAGCCCTCAGCCAAGATGCCCACTGAGCTGGGCCCTAGGGCCTGGCAGGAGCCCTGGAACCAGAGGAAGGAAGGGACTAGAGTCCTAGCCCACCACTCCCACAGACCTGACCAGATCAGGCACTGATAAATAAGAATCAATGTGAGCCCTCAGCTGAGGTGCCCACTGAGCTTGGCTCCAGGGCTTGGCAGCAGCCCTGGCACCAGAAGGAAGGAGGGACTAGAGCCCTAGCCCACCACTCCCACAGACATGAACAGACCTGGGAATAATAATATTGTGTGAGCCCTCAGCCAAGGTGCCCACTGAGTTTGGCCCCAGGGCCTGGCAGCAGCCCTGGAATCAGGTGCTGAGGCTAAAGCCATAGCCCAGCACACCAAGATGTCTGGACAGAACAGGCAAAGAGACTATTAATAATAATAGTGATGATGATGATAATAATGATGATAATGTCTATGATAATAATAATCATTTGGTGAGCCCTCAGCCGAGCCTGGCAGCAGCCCTGGAACCAGAGGGAGGGAGGGACTAGAGCCCTAGCTCACCACTCCCACAGACCTGACCAGATCAGGCACTGATAACACTGTGTGAGCCCTCAGTTGAGGTGCCCACTGAGCTTGGACCCAGGGCCTGGCAGCAGCCTTGGCACCAGAGGGAGGGACGGACTAGAGCCCTAGCTCACCACTCCCACAGACCTGAACAGATCAGGCACTAATAACACTGTGTGAGCCCTCAGCTGAAGTGCCCACTGAGTTTGGAGATAGATCCTTCCCGATTCCCAAAATCCAAGCTCAATTATACCCTCTCTGTCTCTCTCCCCAAAGGCTAGCAAGTAGCAAGCAGCAGCTCTGTCACACTCCAAAAACTCGTCAGCTCATGCAACGACCCAAATGGAGTGGAGGATTTGCAGGCCATCTATTTCAACTGCCTGCTTGCGGAATCCCCTGCGATTGCAGTCTAGCTTCATTTAAAGACATCCAGTGAAGGTCAAGCTCTCTTCCACAAAGATATTGGGTTCTGTTCTTGAACTGTTTATCCAATTAGGAATGTTCTCGTTAGGTTCCACTGAAATCTATTGCCAGGTCATTTAAACCCACTACTTCTAATCTTTGCTCTGGAGCATCAGAAATCATTTCCTTGCCGTCTTTATGTGACAGCCCTCCATCTATGTGAAGAGAGCTCTTATATCCCCTCTTTACTCTTCTCCAGGCTCAGTATTGCCAGTTCCTGCCATCTAACCTATCCTGATAAGCTTTGTCCTCAGTACTTACCAAACTCTCTGAAGTCCTTGATCAAGAGATGAGTTAAGAAACTGGATGCAGAATCTTGTCCTGATGGTGTTTTTATACAGGCTTTAGAGGGGTGAGGAGGGAACAGACTCATATCCTCAACATGCAATTTCCCTCTGGTGCTGGAGGCCTGATTGCTTTCTTCTTGATATCATTTATGGACATCTGCCCATTTCCTCCCCTGTCTAATTTATTTTTCGTTAACATACTTACGTTTTTATTATAGTTGGCCTTTCTTACTGAGACTCCAGGCTGATTACACAGTATAAGCCAAGACAATGAACAGCTGGAACATTCAATAAACAATACAATAAAACAGGGACTATGAAAATAATCATATACCTAATACAGAGCAGAAACTATGCTGAAACAAAACATAATAGACAGATTAAATGATTTGGAAACTATCCAGTAGGAGCATGCTTACAGCAAAATTCAGTATGCAGAGTCTACAGCCTATCCCTTAACCAACACATCTCTCTGAACCATTTCCCTACAGCATAGACCTTTTCTCTGGGTAAAAAAGCCCTCTTGAATAATTCAGTTTTGCCTAGTTTGTAGAGAGCCAGGAGAATGGGAACTTTCCTGACTTCTTCAGACAGTCCATTCCATCAAGTGGGAACCAGCAAAGAGAAGAAATTTGGATGAAAAACTATAAGCTACAGGCTGTGTTTTATTTTTTGCTTCTCTCTGTGTGAACGGAGAGAGCTAATAAGATCTTCAGCTCTCCATTAAATGCCATAATTTATTTTATATTTGGAAACTTAGGTTTAAAATTTGGATACTTGACTTCAAAATAATGGGTACTGTGTTTTAATTTGCAAACTTCTTGTCTACAAGAATTTACAGAGTTTAATTGGACACAGTCCTTAACACAGATATAAACCACCATTTTATTTCAGCAACCTAATTGACTATTAAAGGAATATAAGAATATTTTATAAATAAGATCCAAAAAATACTCCAAATCAGGATATTAGCTTTCTGTGTTAAGGGTTCGTTTATGTGGTCATTGCCTGATTTTAGCAATAATGTACTTTGCTCCTGGTGGTTAATTAGAACCAGTGTCAAGAAGTTCTTCAAAGTGCTATTTATTTTAACATTTTTATTTTATCCCATCTGGTAGGCAATGTACCTGAATTAAGTATATAAAATCATAGACTCAGAGGGCTTCAATGAGCCACGTAAGCCCTCAAGCTCAAAGTCCTGATTAAGTCATCCCCTTCGGAGGACTCTCTAGCCTCAGGTCCAGGAACACCATGAAAGAGAACCTTCCTTCAGCACAGATAATGGACCTGTTTTCGAGCTCCTCTGCCCATTAGTCACTTCCTCACTGTGATTCGGTTTCGTTTTCTCAGCCATGTCGGACGCTCCTCTTCGCTGGCTCGAGAGGAAGCAGCCGAGCACCCTGTCCGGGCGGCTGATCTGCGAAGATTAGCCCCCAAAACTCCCAGTGAGGGAGGCTGGGTCCGGGACGCTGCGGGAAGAGCCCCCCGGAATCAATGCGGGGGGTTAATTGCCCATTTGTCCCTACGGAGGCCAGCGGACGTGCGCGGCACCTCGAGTGCTGCCAGGCCATGGAAAACGGCAAAGAACAGAACTAGGCGAGAGCCTACAAGTAAGCGAATTCCTTCTGTTATTACAAGCATACGTGAAGGAGAGGTGGGATCTGAAGCTAAGAAGGCTCATTCTTCCCCTTTGCTGAGTTTCAAAATTCGGTTGGCGCCCCCCCCCCCCTAAAATGGCAACAAAAAACAAAGTCCTGCCCTTGGCAAGTCAGTTTCGGCTGCCTTAAAGGGAGAATCGCTGGAGGAAGTAGTACGGAGGGCGGTTGGTGAAGCTATAAAACCCTTTGTTGACAAGCTGAATGAAACAGATCAAAGGGTGGGCTTAATTGAGAGCGAAGTGAAAACCATCAAGGAAGCAGCGGGGGGGGGCAGAGAAGTCTGCTCGGGAAAGTGCGTCACTCGTGAAGGCTACGAATAAAGAGCTTAAACTGGTGGAGAATCAGTTGATCGGGCTACAAGTGGAACGAACACAGACAATTTTGCGCCTCCAGAATGT
Source organism: Eublepharis macularius (assembly GCF_028583425.1). Taxonomy (NCBI): domain Eukaryota; kingdom Metazoa; phylum Chordata; class Lepidosauria; order Squamata; family Eublepharidae; genus Eublepharis; species Eublepharis macularius. The sequence continues at coordinate 241,289,360 of NC_072790.1, forward strand.
GAAAGAGGAGGAAAACGAGGATTTACGGGGTCTTGTCTCGGAACTACTGGCGACACCCGCGAGGGCAACTAAAGAAGAAGTAAAAAGCGCCATTTTGGAAGCCCGTTGGGCTACTTCAAAATATGCAATGAAGCGTCAGTTGCCGCGCGAGATCATTATCGATTTTTCATCTAAGAGGATCCGGGACACTATCCTATATAATTCATACAATGCGGATTTGGACTTTTTGGGTAACAAAGTTAAGATATTGAAAGACGTCCCATTTCTAGTTCGGAAAAGACGTTTTAAGTATAAAAAGTTCGCAGCTCTTCTGAGAGAACGTGGAATAAAGTACAAATGGTTATTCCCGGAAGGAATCTGGTTCAGTCACAAAGATCAAGCCTTTAAGATATCATCAGAAGATCAACTAAGGGATTTTGAGGACAGAAATCCAGAATTCCAGTCCACCAAGCAAGACGAAAAGGAGAAGTCTGAGGGGGAGGGGGAGGAAACGAGCACTGCGGCTGCAGTTGCTCAGAGAGAACTGTGTCCGGGACCCAGGAGGGGAAGAAAAATTTAACTTGAAATTAAACTGTAATTTGCATTTAGTAAGGTCAACCACTCCATCAATATAACATAAAGCTTTAACTTTTGAATAATGGCAGTATGAAGGGAAAACATTTTGTGTAGTATAGCTGTTACATGTTGTAGTTGTTGTGGTATTTTTCCCTTCTTCCCCTTGATTCCTGTCTTCCCTTTGTATTGTTAGTTAATGTAGTTAATAAAAAATAAAAAATGTCAAAAAAAAAAGTCACTTCCTCACTGTGTTTAGCTGAGGTCTGCTTTAGGCTTTTACGTCTACTCCTGAGCTCTGGTACAGCAGACACCAAATCTTTCCTCTCTTCTGACCTTCCCAATGTCCAACGCCCACCAAATTTGCAGGGGACATAGTCCTCACTGTCCTCTTAAGACCCCCAAGTTTCAGAGAGATTGCATCCAGGGAAAGGCATGCTCCATGGGTCCCTCCCTTTCCTGCCATTGTCTTTTCACAGTGGCAAAAGCTGGACTGTCTGCTGGAAGCTACTTTGAGAGGTTACAAGCCAGAAGGAAAGCCAGAAGGAGTTCAGAAAGAGTTCAGACAGTCCACGCTTATGTTGCCAGGGGAATTGATTGAAAGGTGCCAGACTGTCTGGCTTTATGAACGTGTTATGCCAATATATATTAAAACCATATGGCAATAATCAATACTGAAAAATACTAAGCCTAGCTTCTTTATTCTCTAGATGAACTTTTAAACTTTGCATGAACTTTCAGTGTATTTTTTCTATGTGTAAGGTAATTCAGCAGGTGTGCTTACATCCTTTGACAATTAATTAAAATAGTGGACTCTACTGAGATTGATGTTCCTCTATCTGAGATTCAACCAATGGTGATCGCCCAACTTAACCTTTTCTTGACACTTGTCAGAGATTTATAGTATTCTCTTGCAGATCAGACTATGACATAATTTTTTAACTAATTGGAAGGCTGTACTATGAAATTATGAATATTCAGTGAAGTGTCAAACCAATCATTATTTGTTTGTGCTATCATGTGAATAGACCCTAAATATTTGCATATGATTAGGTATATAATTGCATACACAGATAGAATAAGCAGGGTACTGATGGAAGAGATCGCTTGGGAGAATCTAGGTGAGAACCTATCTCTACCTATGTATTTCATAGAAACTTTGAGCAATGTTAAACTTAGGATTTATTAAGAAATGTTAGTGAACTTATTTCTTATTGCCTTTCTATGTTCTGTTGTTATAGGATTCATATTAATAGTCATTTATATTTTGATTACTTGCTTCATTAAAAGACTAGGGTATATTTTCAATAAAGTGAAATAAACTCTAGATTGGTGTCTGTGTGTTTGATAAGGAGTTGCAAAGCAATATTGAACCCCATATAAATAAATGTACTGATAAACAGCTGGTTCAAAGAACCTATCTGTTTGACAGGTCTAAAGACTAACTGCTTTCGGCTCCCTGGAGAGAGATCCATCTTTCTCCTGGCTAGTTGAAGCTTAGTTTTAGACACGGGCAACGGCCCGCTACAAACGGCTGATGAATGCCATGAAGAGGGCTTGGAACAAACACGTGTTCACCGGGAATGGGGTCTGACGAACAACTTGCTCGCGAACCACGAATTGGGCTGTTCGTGGCTTTTCATTTGTTCGTCCTGCTCTTCATGCCCATCTCTACTCCTGAGCTCTGGTACAGCAGACACCAACTCTTCCCTCTCTTCTGTTTGGCAGCCCTTTATGTGCTTGAGGAGTTTTTCCACCTCTCAATTTTCTCTTCTTCAGGGGAAACATTAGCTGTTCCTGCCACCTTTCCCGGTGACATTTATACTTAATATTTAACAAATTCACAGAGGTGTTCCATCATGAGAAGACCTTTTAAAAGCTGAAGGAAAATAACTGTACTGAGTGTTCCTTTATATATTTAGGACAGATGTGGGCATGTGAATCCTCTCTGGAATGTTAAATTTCCTTCTATTGTTAAAAGGCCTGATTACTCACTAATAGAACGTGCATTTTCCAAGATGGAAGGTTGTAGACACTACGACCACTACTATTTGAGAACTCTCTGCTCAGACTTGCGACACTGTAGCAGCAGAGATTTTCACGAGAGGCGCTTCTGCAGAGATACACATGCCATGTGCCATGAAAGACTTTGTCAGTTAATAACCAGCATCCTGAACTGAATGCAGAAAAGTAATGTATGCAGCTCCGACCTCTCTGAGGGTGAAGTGAGGATGTCCTAGACATCTGGACAGAGTCAAAGATTAAACAGCCTAGAAGATAGAACTGAGGGCTCAAATAGAGGATGCACCCAACACGTATTGGGTCTATGGGTGAGCATGGGACTGTTCTTTGTCAGGGGGAACTGACCTTCAACAGTGCTCCCACTCAGCATTGCGAGGGAACAGTGAGGGGAAAAGAAGGAGTTTAGGGTTTCCTCCTGACCCGTTTTTGCCTATGGAAATGGCTGGAGGGTATGGCCTTTCCTTCTCTTTTCTCTGTCTCCATCTTTCCTTAGGATCTTTGGCACCAGAGAAAAGGGGCAAGCCCTCTCCCTACTGTTTCCACTAAAGAAAACTGGACGAGAAAGAAAACAAGCACCTTCTCCCTCCTCGCACCGTTCCTTCTCATTGCCAAGCAAATGTACACTGCACAAGTTCCCTTTATGTATATCTGACTGCAAATCTGTTCATGCAAGCAAGAATCTCAGCCCTGAGCCTTGTGAAACACCATAGCACAAATCCCAGTGACAGACAACTCATCTCTGACTGCCTACCTCTGTCGTGGATCTGCAAGGAACTGCCACATCTTGTCAAAGGCTGCTGATAAATTCTACAAAAACTATGATGCACAACCCTTGCCTACTTACAGAAATACAAATAGATACCATCAACTGAATCCTATAATTCAACTTCTGGAACACGGCAGGATCATTTGCCTGTCCCAAATGCTTATGCTTGGAAATGACAGTGAATTTGAATGAGCATAATTTCAAGGGAACCATCAAGGTTTCATCAAAGTAGGAGGATGTTCTAGAAGGGAGGAAAAGGGATCTAAATAAAAATTGCATGCTTTCTTGTTGCAGTAGCCTTGGAGACATCCTCAAAAACTGATTTTCAGTAGACTGTAAAAAATAAAAACAAGTACTGCAAAGAAACAATAAAATATGGTTGGATGGAATGCAAAATTAGAATATAAGGATGAGTACAACTTTTTTTTAATACATTTTTATTGGGTGAGTTAATACATAAGTCATTTCATACATAATCTGTTATCCCCCATATCCTAGTTTCCCCCACCCATTCCTCCCCCTTTTTCATTGTAGACTTCCAACAGTTTTCCAACTCCTTATCTAATTATATCTACTATATATTGTTATATTATTTAAAATAAAATGTTATTTCTTAATACCATTCTCTTATCTTAAACTCACAAATATATATTCCCTCCATAAAGATCACTTTACCCCCCCTTTAAAAATTCTCCAATATACATAATTTCCCTTTGATATCCCACTTCGAAAGGATGGTATTAGCGGACTAATAGCCTTAGTCCGCTAATACCATCCTTTCATAAGCCGTAGGAGAGTGTGTCTTGAGCATGTAACGTACTTGTGTCCGGTCCGAACTGTTCTATGCCCAAGATGAAGTGAGTTTTTCACTCACGAAACGGGTTAATGATAATTCCCTGCTTATTCCCGTTGGCGTTTTTTGAAGCATTAATTCAAGTTGTTGGACTGTGAATGAAATAACATCCTGCACAACTCCCTACCTTCTGGCTTTTCTACTACTGCTGGCATTCTGCACTTTAAATGATTTGAAAGAGTTCTACGGACTTTGAATATTTACTTAGGATTTCATGTGTTATATATGAATGGACTCTGTATTTTTGTATTCTGTATTTATATTGTAAAATCAATTTTGTATTTATTCACATTGGCACTTTTGCACTTTTGCACTTCAAAATTTGATAAACAGAAAAACATACAAATTAATTCATAGTTGTGGATCCCAGGAATTAAGAGTGAGGCAAAAGGCAATGCCTACCACCTAACTCGACTGATATTAGGAGTTACCACTTAACTGATATTAGGAGTGAAGCAGGTGGCAATGCCCACCCCCTGCCTTAACCCAGCTGGTATTTGAAGCAGAGCAAGAGACAATGTCACCCCGATCTTAACCTAGCTGGTATTAGGAGTGGAGCACTTGGCAATGCCCACTCCCCCTTCACCCAGCTGGGATCAGAATCAAAACAGGTGGTTTTACTCAACCACTCCCTTAATCCAGCAGGAGCAGAGCAGGTGGCAATGCCTGCCCCCTGCCTTAACTGAGTTGGTATAAGGAGTGGAGAAGGTGCCAATGCCCCCCATGCCTTAACACAGCTGGCATTAGAAGCGGAGTAGGTTGCAATGCCCGCCCCATGCCTTTAACCAGCTGATATTATGAGCAGAACATATGGCAATGCCCACCCCCACCTTAACCCAGTTGGTATTAGGAGCAGAGCAGGTGGCAATGCCCACTGCCTACCTTAACCCAGCGAGATGGGCACAAACAAGGAAAATAAATGAACACCATGTCCATTGTTTGTTGCCATCCATGAACAGGGATTCACAAACATGAACAAACATGACATGTTCACGAACATGTTTGTAATTGGAGGTTTGTGGGAGCCAGAATGCCCCCCTTGGGACTTAGCTGAACTTGAGCTGGGGAAAGGAGAGTCCATGGGTCTCCCCATTTCATGCAATTTTCTCTTCACAGTGGCGAAAACTGGACTGTATGTTGAAAGCTCATTGAGGAGTTACCAACTGACCTTCCCAATGTCCAATACCCACCAAATTTGCAGGGGACATAGTCCTCACTGTCCTCTGAAGACCCCCCCCCCCCAAGTTTCAGAAAGATTGCACCCCAGGAAAGGCATGATCCATGGGTCTCCCCCTTTCATATTGTAGGAAATGGATTTAATGAAAGGGATTTTATGTACCTTATGTGCCTTATATCACTGTTACACACTTTTACTATTCTCAGGACCTAATGTAGTATTTTGTAACGCAATTATTTGTAACACCATAGTGTTGTGCTGGAATATCTTCCATTCCCAAGTTCAGTAGCAGCAATTCTGGGTTTCTATTAACTTGAAACTGTAAAATCTCATTAATCACTTCTATTATTCCTCCCCAGTATTGCTTAGCTACCTCACAAGTCCACCACATATGATACAAAGATCCTTCATGCTTTTTACATTTCCAGCATTTATTTGACATATTACTATTTCCTAGCGCAATTTTCTTTGGTGTCAGGTACCACCGATATATCATTTTATAAACGTTCTCTTTTATATTTGTACATGTCGTGATCTTCAAAGTCGTTTTCCACAGGTATTCCCACGCCTCCATTGTTATCTCCTTATGAAAATTTATCGCCCATTTCACCATTTGAACTTTAACTGTCTCATCTTCTGTGTACCATTTTAAAAGTACTTTATAGATCTTTGAAATTTCTTTTTTACCCTCTTGAAAGATTACCTCTTCTAGTTCTGAATTCTCTATTCTCAGTCCTCCTTTCATACAGTCCGAGTTATAAAGATCTCTTATCTGTCCGTATTGGAACCATCCATAACTTGAGGACAGCTCCTCTTTCGTCTTTATTGTCAATTTAGAGGATTCCAATAATGTTATCTCCTTGTATGTTAGACACTGTTGTTCATTTTCAACAGTTCTTGGATCTATTACTTCGAACGGAACCACCCACAGGGGAATTCCGTCCTTCAGGTAATTTTTGTACTTCTTCCAGACAGTAAAAAGGCTTGGTTGTTGGGGGTTTTCCGGGCTGTATTGCCGTGGTCTTGGCATTGTAGTTCCTGACGTTTCGCCAGCAGCTGTGGCTGGCATCTTCAGAGGTGTAGCACCAAAAGACAGAGATCTCTCAGTGTCACAGTGTGGAAAAGATGTAGGTCATTTGTATCTACTCAGGAGGGGTGGGGTTGAGCTGAGTCATCCTGTAAGAGTTTCCCAGGGTGTGGAATGCTAATGGCGGGAGGCTTCACTGTATCCTGAGGAGGTTCTTTTGCATATGGATTGGTGCTTGATGTGCTAATCTTCTCTGCAGGGCTATTGTCGGGTGTGGAGTGTTTTGTTGGCCTGGTGTTTTTCAGAACTGGAGCCCATGCTCTGTTCATTCTTAAGGTTTCTTCTTTCCTATTGAAGTTTTGCTTATGCTTGTGAATTTCAATGGCTTCCCTGTGCAGTCTGACAAAGTAGTTGGAAGTGTTGTCCAGTATTTTGGTGTCCTGGAATAAGATACTGTGCCCTGTTTGAGTTAGGCTATGTTCAGCCACTGCTGATTTTTCAGGCTGTCCAAGTCTGCAGTGTCTTTCATGTTCTTTTATTCTTGTCTGGATGCTACGCTTTGTGGTCCCGATGTAAACTTGTCCACAGCTGCAGGGTATACGGTATACTCCTGCAGAGGTGAGGGGGTCTCTGCTGTCTTTTGCTGATCGTAGCATCTGTTGTATTTTTCGGGTGGGTCTGAATACTGCTTGAAGGTTATGCTTTTTCATAAGCTTTCCCATCTGATCAGTAATTCCTTTGATATATGGCAAAAACACTTTTCCTGTAGGTGACTGTTTTTCCTTGGTTGTTTGATTCATCCTGGGTTTGATTGCTCTTCGGATTTCATTTCTGGAGTAGCCATTTGCCTGAAGTGCATGGTTTAGATGATTAATTTCCTCATTGTTCCTTATTCCATCATTGTCTGACAACCAGTTACTTCCAATGGGACAACGAATTCTATGAACAGATGGATGGGGTGGCCATGGGGAGCCCACTCAGCCCAGTTATAGCAAACTTCTACATGGAACATTTTGAAAAAACAGCTCTAGAATCAGCACCCCACAAACCCAGTGTATGGTTCCGGTTTGTGGATGATACATTCATCATTTGGAGCCATGGGGAGGAAGAATTGATGGAGTTTTTGAATCATCTCAACAACATCCACCTGAACATACAATTCACAATGGAGAAAGAAAGTGAGGGAAAACTCTCATTCCTGGATACCTTGGTCATCCGCAAAGCAAACTCTCAGTTAGGTCACAAGGTCTACAGGAAACCAACTCACACTGATCGGTACTTACACAAAAACTCCAATCACCACCCCCGACAGAAAAGAGGCATAATGAAAACATTAGTGGATCGTGCAAGACGGATATGTGAGCCGCGCTTTCTCAATGAGGAAATTAATCATCTAAACCATGCACTTCAGGCAAATGGCTACTCCAGAAATGAAATCCGAAGAGCAATCAAACCCAGGATGAATCAAACAACCAAGGAAAAACAGTCACCTACAGGAAAAGTGTTTTTGCCATATATCAAAGGAATTACTGATCAGATGGGAAAGCTTATGAAAAAGCATAACCTTCAAGCAGTATTCAGACCCACCCGAAAAATACAACAGATGCTACGATCAGCAAAAGACAGCAGAGACCCCCTCACCTCTGCAGGAGTATACCGTATACCCTGCAGCTGTGGACAAGTTTACATCGGGACCACAAAGCGTAGCATCCAGACAAGAATAAAAGAACATGAAAGACACTGCAGACTTGGACAGCCTGAAAAATCAGCAGTGGCTGAACATAGCCTAACTCAAACAGGGCACAGTATCTTATTCCAGGACACCAAAATACTGGACAACACTTCCAACTACTTTGTCAGACTGCACAGGGAAGCCATTGAAATTCACAAGCATAAGCAAAACTTCAATAGGAAAGAAGAAACCTTAAGAATGAACAGAGCATGGGCTCCAGTTCTGAAAAACACCAGGCCAACAAAACACTCCACACCCGACAATAGCCCTGCAGAGAAGATTAGCACATCAAGCACCAATCCATATGCAAAAGAACCTCCTCAGGATACAGTGAAGCCTCCCGCCATTAGCATTCCACACCCTGGGAAACTCTTACAGGATGACTCAGCTCAACCCCACCCCTCCTGAGTAGATACAAATGACCTACATCTTTTCCACACTGTGACACTGAGAGATCTCTGTCTTTTGGTGCTACACCTCTGAAGATGCCAGCCACAGCTGCTGGCAAAACGTCAGGAACTACAATGCCAAGACCACGGCAATACAGCCCGGAAAACCCCCAACAACCATCGTTCTCCGGCCGTGAAAGCCTTCGACAATACAGTAAAAAGGCTTCTCCGAATATAATGGTGTAGGAACATAGAGTCAATTTTTACTTTATCATACCACAGGTATGCATGCCATCCGAATATTTTTTTATATCCCTCCAGAGCCAGTAGCTTGCAATCCTTCAACTTCATCCACTCTTTTATCCAAGTCATGCAAATTGCTTCATAATATAGTCTTAAATTGGGCAGCTGCATTCCACCTCTCTCTTTAGCATCCTGTAGTACTTTCATTTTCACCCGAGGCTTCTTGCCTGCCCACACAAAGTCCGATATTTTCCTTTGCCATTTTTCAAATTGTTTAGAGTCACGAATAATTGGAATTGTTTGTAACAGGAACATCACTCTCGGCAATACATTCATCTTTACTGCTGCAATTCTTCCCAACCATGACAAATTCAGCCTATTCCATTTAATCAAATCTTGCTCTATTTGAGTCCACAATTTCTCATAATTATTCTTGAATAGGTCTATATTCTTCGCAGTCAGTTCGACTCCCAAATATTCGTTACTTCACAATCTGCTATTTCCTCTAGTTCCTGCAGTTTCTGTTTAGTCCTATTCTTACATAGTATTTTTGACTTCTTTTTATTTACATAAAATCCAGCCAAATCTCCGAATTCCCTAATTTTCTCTATTACCTTTGGCATATTCTCAATTGGATCGTCCACAATTAACATTATATCGTCCGCAAACGCTCTGACCTTGTAGGAAAACTCTCTTATTTTTATTCCTCGGATTGCATCATCCTCTCGAATTTGAATCATCAATATTTCCAAAACTAAAATGAACAACAATGGTGACAGCGGGCAACCCTGTCTAGTACCTTTACCTATTGTCAATTTCTTAGTCACATCTTCATTCACCACAATTGCTGCACTCTGGTCCCTATAGATTTCTTTCACTGCACGAATGAACTTTTCTCCCATTTGCAGCTTCTCCATCGCGGCAAACATAAAGTCCCAGTTCAAATTATCAAATGCTTTCTCAGCGTCCACGAAGAAGAAACCAACTTCTCTATCGCAACTCCAAGTAGCTGGAGTCCTTTGATCTCGCATGATTCCATTGATCACCTCTTTCAGAAAAGGCGCCAGCTCATTTGCCAGTACTTTATAAAATTTAGCTGTAAGTCCATCCGGACCTGGTGCCTTTCCTAATTTTGTCGACCGTATTGCCTCTTTTATTTCTTCTTCCGTCACTTCTCTATTCAATTTGTCTCTCCATCCTTCAGAAATTGCAGGGAGCTTCATCTTTCCCAAATAGCTCATTATTAAATTTTTATTGACTTCTTTTTTTTGGTACAACTTTGCATAAAATTTGAAAAAGGTTCTACTAATGGCTGTCTGTTCCAAATGTATTTTGTTCTCCTCGCAAATTTTGTTTATGGTTCTTTTCTCCTTTCTTTTTTCCAATTGCCATGCTAAGTATTTCCCAGGTTTATTTGCACCCTCAAACGACTTTTGATTAATTCTCTTAAGATTCCATTCCATTTCTTTATTATTCATTGCCGTCAACTGATCTTGAAGGATTTTAATATCCTGATATAACTTCTTTTTCCCTGGTCTCGTCTTTAGTTGGGTCTCTTTGGCTTTTATTTTTCCCATAATCTCCAATCTCTTCTCCTCTCTTTTCTTCCTAGCTCTAGCATTTAAGTCCATTAGTATGCCTCTAGTCACTGCCTTATAAGTGTCCCATACCTTATTTGTTGATACTTCGTTGTTCATGTTGTGTTGTATAAAAAACTTAGTCTCTCTTCGCAGCAATTCAATATTTGCCTCTTCTTGCAATATATCTTCGTTTATTCTCCAACCTCTTCTTTTTATTCTTTTCCCAAACCTCCACATGATTGGATTATGATCTGAGCCTACCATAGGCATTATTTCCACGTCCTTAGTCCAAAGCACTAGGTCTTTGGACGCCCAGATCATGTCAATTCGTGACAAAGTGGAGTGTCTTGCAGAATAAAATGTATATTGTCTACTTTTAGGATTCTGTCTCCTCCATACATCTTCTTGTTCTTTTATTGCAAAAAAAGACTTTGGTAATAGTCCTCTTTTCTTTTGTGCAGTTACAGATTTCTTACCTTCATCCAAGTTAGTAACTCCATTGAAGTCTCCAGCTAAAATCATCTGGTCATAAGATAGCTCATCAAGTTGTTTACCCAAGTCATCAAAAAACTTTCTTTTGCTCCATTAGGTGCATATATTCCAATCACCAACAGTTTCTTTAAATTCCACATAATTTCCACTGCTAGATATCTAGCTTCGACATCACACACCACTAATTTTGGCTGCAATTCCTCTTTTATATACAACACCACACCTTTTTTCTTCCTTTTTGAAGCAGCCACAAATTCACTTCCCAATTTTGCAGATTTTAAATATTTTACATCCTGCTTTTTAATATGAGTTTCTTGCAAACAAACAATGTCACATTTTTGTTTTAATAACCAATGGAAAATATTTTTCCTCTTACTAGGTGAATTGAGTCCATTTACATTCCACGATAAAATTTTACACTCCATATTCATGATCTTGCTGTTGGTAAGTCCTTTTCATTGTCCCTAATAAACTTTTCCATCTCCAGTTCAGATCTGATGCGCTTTTTAACACCACCAAATTCAAAGGACACTCCTTCAGGCATTTCCCATCTGTATCTTATTTTCATATCCTTCAGAATCTGGATTAGATTTTTGTATTTTTTCTGGTCTAGCAGCACCGATCTGGGCAATTCCTTCATAATAATAACAGTCTTGCCGTTGACTGCTAATGGATCCTGAAATTGTTTACTCACAATCATTTCTCTTGTATTTCTGGTCGTAAACTGCACAATTATATCTCTTGGTAATTTCCTCTGGGTCGCAAATCTTGAGTTTATTCTGTAAACCACATCTAGGATAGCCGCAACGTCCCCCTCTTCTTTCCCCAGATATTCAGCCAACAGTTCTGTAATCTGTTCTTGGGCAGTCTTTCCTTCAGTTTCCGGCAAACCACGAAACCTTAGCTGCGTCTCCATATGTTTACTTTCCGCAACTGCCATTCTACCTCTCATCACCCTCATCTCAGTTCGTTGCATGTCTGCTAAAGTATCTACCACATTTTCTACTACATTAACTGTTTGCTGTGTGGCTTGCAAGTCGTTTTGTATCTTTTCCATACCTTTCGTCACTTCCGCCAATTCTTTTCTGAGTGTCTCTTTAAACTCTTTCGCCATCTCTGGTATCATGTCTTTGAGCTCTTTAATTCCTTCTGAAACTTTTTTATCCAAACTTTCAATTGCTACTTGCCACTCCTTTTTCGACATCGTGGGGCTAGCTTTGCCTCGCTCCCAAGTGTCTGCCCTTTTTCTCAACTCTGTGGCATTTAACTTTATGTACTTTTACTTTTAAAAGTCCCAAATTCACTTTGTTTCTTAAAAAAAATCAATTACAGAGTCCAAAATGTCGGGTGTCTTTTCTCTATGGTTTCTCTATGATTGTTCCCCCTTTATTTGTAATCCAAGATGGCCTACTTCCTGTTCCGCTGAAGCCACGCCCCTTCCCCTTTCCAAAATGGCATTAATCTACTTCCTATAACGTGGAGAAGGCCGCTTCTCTCCAGCTTCTCTATCATTGTGACGTACTTCCTGTTCCTCAGCCACACACAGCAGTTCTCGCGATGTTAAAACTTTCTCACAGTCCACTATCTCTTTGTCACCGCAGGTATGTAAAACAATAATCAAATTTCTTTAATAACTCCGTTATACTTAGTCCTTCTTTAAAAAATTTTCTTGCCGGGATTTCCCCTCCTTATATTCAGTCTGTCGCAGTTTTAAAATTAGCTTTAATACTTGGTTTCTTAAATTAATCTGTCCTGTTTCAAGAGATAGTGATCTTTACCTTCTTAGACGATTTCTCGGGTTGTAATCACTGTTCCAATCTTCCATTCACATCAATTCCCTTTATCCCTGTTTGAAGCTTGGGCATATAGGTCTTATGCCAACCGAATTGGCTCCGGAGCTACTGCAGAGATCTTGGCAAAACCTGTCATAGGGTGGGACCTCAAGGGATGGGAGAGAGTCCGTTGCGCACGACCCCCCCTCACCCGAGATCAACGCGCCCTGAGGTTCTTGAGCATTCTAAGCCTGCTCTCCACCTGAGAGCAGTTGGCTGAGGGCGATTTTAGCCCCTCCAGCCATCAAAACAGCAGCCCGGACAGCTCAGCTTTTAGAGCTGCATTAGACCTCCATGGATCCGAAACCGGAAGTCGCACCGTAGTGCAAATCCCAGTGGCAGACAACTCATCTCTGACTGCCTACCTCCAGCGTTCCCTGTAGAGTGCGCTTGTGCACAATTGCACAGGAAATTTCACCTCTTGGCGCACAGAATTCCTTCTGGAGTGCAGAGGAGATTCCTCTCCAGTGGCCTTACCTTCCTGCTCAGCTGGCTCCCTCTGAAAGGTAAGAATGGCGCAGGATTTCGCCCGGGCAGGCCTGGGCTGTGCCTCTGAAGATCCTCAGGTGAAGGATGGCACAGGATTGTGCCTGGACATGCCTGGGCCGTGTCTCTGAGGGCCCATGAGGAAAAGATGGCACAGGATTGCACCCTGGCAGGCCTGGGCGGTGGCTCTGAGGGCCCTCAGGTGAAGGATGGCACAGGATTGCGCCCGGGCAGGCCTGGGCGGCGGCTCTGAGGGCCCTCAGGCGAAGGATGGCACAGGATTGTGCCTGGACATGCCTGGGCCGTGCCTCTGAGGGCCCATGAGGAAAGTATGGCGCAGGATTGTGCCTGGGCAGGCCTGGGCCGTGCCACTGAGGGCCCTCGGGCAAAAGATAGCACAGGATTGTGCCTGGACATGCCTGGGCTGCGTCTCTGAGGGCCCATGTGGAAAGGATGGCACAGGATTGTGCCCGGGCAGGCCTGGGCTGTGCCTCTGAGGGCCCTCAGGCAAAGGATGACACAGGATTGCACCCTGGCAGGCCTGGGCGGTGGCTCTGAGGGCCCTCAGGTGAAGGATGGCACAGGATTGCACCTGGGCAGGCCTGGGCTGCGCTGTTGAGGGCCTGTGGATGAAGGATGGCACAAGAGTGCACCCAGGTAGGCTTGGTGTGGACTTGTGTGGGACATTCTGCATGCAAGCAGTTGTTTTCTCCCCAACATACATCCCTCCCCTTTATGGTTGCCAGCTCCAGGTTGTGAAATTCCTGGAGATTTAGGATGTGAAGCCTGGAGAAGGCAGGAATTGGGGAGGGGAGGGACCTTAGCAGGGTATAATGCTTTAGTGATCACACACCCCTCCCCCAAAGCAGCTATTTTATCCAGGGGAACTGATCTCTGTTGCCTGGAGATCAGTTGTAATTCTGGGGGTCTCTCCAGTCACCACCTGGCAACCATACGTCTCCTGCTCATGTAGAAGAAATTCTTCTTCTACCACCTTTGAGCTTGAGCATTAGGGCATTTCTCTGAGCAGTTTCTTTCCCTCTCTTTTTTACTTGCATAAAACTGACACCTTTGTTTAAATTTAAGTAAAAATGCACCTTTTTGTGCCTTGTTGCAAGCACAAAGCAAGCTCTCCCTGTCTTTCTCCCTCCTTTCCTTTGTTCTTCATAACATGAAATCTCAGGATCTGCCTCACCAACAAACACCCCTGAGTTTGGGTTGAGGAGGGTTGCCCTAAAAGTTGAGCATTCTGGGAGAAGGAAGGCATGTGAAATTCTAAACAGATCCACTCTCCCTTGTTTCTCCTTTGGTGGCAATGGTGGAGGGAGGGGGCTGGGGTGGGAGGAATGATCCCAGGTGAGCAAGGGAAGGGACCAAGATGGTTGGGCTTCAAAGTCCATCAGATGCATCATCTTTAGGCCCTTTGCTATGGCTCTTGGCTCCCTCCCCGCTTCCTTCTTGCTCCACTTCAGTTTGGATCCCGTTCAGAGGCAGCATCTCTATTCTCTTTGACTCACCCATATCCCCTCTTAACTCTGCTGCCGAAGAAGACATTTGTCTTGTGTTTTATAATCTGGCCCTTTCATCCCCTTCCTCAACATGTCTTTCTTTCTCAGCCCTATTTGGCTTGGTTCATTTTTTCACATGCATAGCTTTCCTCCCAGACTCCCCTCTGCTCCAGACTCTTTTGGCTCAATATCAATAAAATACACACAACGTAGGTAGGACAGGGTGCCTGGACCCACTGCTAAACCTAACCCTTAATTCTCAGATTTTTTAAAGGTTGTAATTATAAGCGTCTAAAAATGGATTTATGTGATAGTCAAATGTTTGTATAGTTGTATTTTTGTATGTGAACTGCATTTTTTTTAAAGGCACTCTCAAAACTTTTGTGCAAGTCAGTTCCAAAATAAATTTTTATGCAACTTTCAGCTCACAAACTAAATTTGTGGCTCACAACACTGCAGACCTTAGAGGGAACATTGCCTACCTCTGTCGTGGATCTGCAAGGAACTGCCGCATCTTGTCAAAGGCTGCTGATAAATTCTACAAAAACAGTGATGCACAACCCTTGCCTACTTACAGAAATACAAATAGATACCATCAACTGAATCCTATAATGCAACTTCTGGAACACGGCAGGATCATTTGCCTGTCCCAAATGCTTATGCTTGGAAATGACAGTGAATTTGAATGAGCATAATTTCAAGGGAACCATCAAGGTTTCATCAAAGTAGGAGGATGTTCCAGAAGGGAGGAAAAGGGATCTAAATAAAAATTGCATGCTTTCTTGTTGCAGTAGCCTTGGAGACATCCTCAAAAATGGATTTTCAGTAGATTGTAAAAAATAAAAACAAGTACTGCAAAGAAACAATAAAATATGTTTGGATGGATAATACGAACCCAGAACTGCTGCTACTGAACTTGGGAATGGAAGATATTCCAGCACAACATAGGACATTGTTATTTTACATGGCAGCAGCGGCTAGACTTTTGTATGCGCAAAAGTGGAAAGTACAAGAAGTGCCAACTATGGAGGATTGGATTTACAAATTGCTGCACATGGCAGAAATGGACAAAATGATAAGGAAACTGAGAGATCTCGATCCAGGACAGTTTAATATGGATTGGGAGAAGCTGAAGCAATATTTGGTGAAAAAATGGGAGGTGGGAGGAGAACTGTGGCAGTTTGAAAATTACTGAAATACAATAAAAGAAGAGAGAAGTGACTTTACCGGGGGGAGGGAAGTTAAATAAGAACTTCTAAGCAATTGTTTTATTAGATTATTATATACAGTATTAAACAATAGAGGTGTTATTTTAAGAATTATAAGGATATAAGTTAACTAAGTATGTTTCTGGCAGATAATTGTATAATAGGTAAACTATATAATTAAAATAGAATGAATATAAGAAAGGTGGAAGGAAGTAAATAGTAACATATAGATTATAAGTTAAATTGTTTGACTTATATTGAATGTATACAATGTTTATAGAAGTACTTAGAGTTATGCAGAACAGGGGACAAATTGATTGTCCCATATTGACGAGACTAGAATGATCAAGTTAGAGAATAGAGAATGAAAATCAGATAAAATGTTACATTATTAAAGAATATATGTTAGGAATGTAATACTTAGTTTGATAAGTTAAGTGGGAAAGGGAATAGAGATAGCACTGTGTTATAATAGATAAGCTTAGAAGACAACGAAAGTTCAATAGAATAAAGTAAGTTTGAAATGAGTAAGGGAAAAATAGATAAGAGGTTGGAAAACTGTTGGAAGTCAACAAAAGGGGGGGAAGGGAGCGGGTTAGAATTGGAATATTTAAAGGGAATTTATTGTAATGAACAATAATTTGATTTCTAATCCAATAAAAAAATTTTAAAAAAAAGAAATATAGTTGGATGGAATGCAAAATTAGAATATAAGGATTGAGAATACAACTTTTTAAAAGGAATAAACCAATAAGAAAGGGAGGAAGTAGTTGCATTATATGTCAAGGATGTATAGACTTCTGAGGAAATGCCTACATCCGAGCATGAAATGCTCCGCTCCTGGCTGACCCCATTTCCCCACCGATGGGGAATTGCCAAGGGGGTGCTCACCAGCCCACTCCCTATTGCCAAACCCTGTCCTGCTCATGACCACCAATCCAGCACCACCTCAGCCAATTACCTCAAACATCTGTCAGCAGCACAAGGTAGGTGAAAACCTCTTCTCTTCCTTGGCCAGTGTGGGGAAATGGGGGAAAAAATTCCTACCTGGCTCTGAAACAGCAGCTGGATAATCCTGCACTACAACTGGGTGGGCCAATCGCGTGGAGCAACTGCCAGCCGGGGAGCGGAGCCATCTTTTAAGGCATCCATCTCACCCCCCCCCAATTCAGTCCCTGAATGCTCGGGAAGACAGTCTGTCTCCTCCTCCAACTGAGGAGGCAAATCTCAGCCCCTGGCTCAAGCCATGGCGCAGCTGCCGGTACGGGGCCGCATAATTTGAAGAATCTCAGACAATATATAATGCAACATATTATAGCTTGGACAGTGGTTTGCTTCTGTATGTCTTTCAAATCTAACTTATGATCATCCGGCTTTATCTAACAAACATACAACGAATATTTTTCACCCACAGAAGTAAACCCGGAGTTTTTCATATCAGAATACCACTTGTAGCCTATCTAGTTGGGCAATCTGTTTCACACCATGTCCAACCAGTTCTCCTGAAGGGCCGACACGCAGGGCGTGGAGGCCAAGGCCTTCCCCTGGTGCTGCCTCCTAGTTGTGGGTTTCAGACTTTTACTGCACCTGGATGTGGAAAGTTCCATAAAGCGCCATGGCTAGTTGTCACAGATTGACTTTTCTCGATGAACCTTTTAAAGCCGTTTGTGCTTGCAGCCATTACTACAAATTCTGCCATGTTCAAGGGCAGCAAATTCCACAATTAAATGACATGTTGAGTTTAGAGGAGTTTTTTTGGCATCTCTTGAATCTGTTGCCTTAGTATTAGTGATATTGGAGAGGCAGAGAATGTTATCTTTAACAAAACCCACATAAGACACAGGGCCCGGTACTGCCTCAGTCTGAACCTTCCAACCAGGTTCCTTCAGCTTCCTTATTTCACTCATTCCCGTTACTCCAATGCCCCCTGTTTTTTATTCAGAATCCTACTCCTGCCAAAAAATTGCCCCACCATAAAAGTTCCTGAGATGTTCCATGCTGAGCCTTTCAACAGTTTGGATTGTGTGCAAAGCTCCACTGACCACTCCTCAGCATCAGGTCACCAGACCCTCCAATCTAGGTTTCTGCCTGCCCTGAATAATATGCATGGGATGGGGAAGAAAATTAAATTAATCATGCCACAATGGCATGAAAAAAGCCAAACACCATCCAGGGACTTTTCATCAGGTCTTTATTATCTCTTAGTAACATCATGCAGCTTGATGTAGAATCATCTGTATCTAGAAACAAGCACTTGAATGACAGAATTCAGGAACCTATCCCAATCTCCCGATGTGCGTCTCTCCTCAGAAGTCCCTGGGATGTTTTCCTGCGGTGGATAAAAAATGGAAATTGTTGGCTTGTTATATGATTTACTAATATATCACAGGTCCTTTAGATACCCTTCCAGATTATCTAGGTAGAAATAGTCCAAACACAAAGGTTTAATATCCAAGCATGGCTCAGATATGGTCTAACATACTAAACATTCCTTAAGCTTACTCTTCTTTCCCCCCAAAAAATACCTATATGATAAAATAAAAGGATATGCATAATAATAAGAACATGCTTAATAGGTACAAGGGGAGCATGTCTGCCTAAGCCATCACAACCCTGTGAACTCTTATCTCTCACATTCTGTTGAAAGTTCCATCCTCTACACCATTGTCAACTATATGGAGTCTAATCTAGACTCTTTTCTTATGGCAAGTGTTTCACAGTTCTGGAGTGTTTTATCATTATTGCAATTAATATGAAAGCAAAACAAAGTTTCCATCTAAAGCACCTACAATGGAGAGGAAACATAAAAATAAAACCCGGTTTTGTTTTTATGTAGACTCTGCCTCTATTGAGTTCACTTTTAAAGGGCAGCCGGTGGTTTTCTAAAAACTGTTCCTTAAAGGGATAGGGGAGAGAGGCTCTGGGCTTCCTTAACTGCAAGCTGTAGTCACTAGGATCACGTACATGTGTGAGGTATTCCAGTCCTGAGGGAAATGGGGTGGGACTTGGTCATCCTCTCTCCTCTCAATGCTCACCCTGCTCTGCCATATTTCCCCTCCAGTCAGCACTCCTCTGCTTGCCTAAAAGTCTCCAAAAGTTATCTTCTAACTGAGCAAACCTACCTCAGGGTCCTCCTCCTGCTGCCTGCCAGCTGTCTTACCCTCCTTAGGCCACCCGTCTGCCTCAGTCTCTTTCTACAGTTCTTTAGGTTAACGGGCTACTCTGCTGTTTATTTTACTGTCTGAAATCTTTCCTATCAGTTCTCAATAGACTTTGATGTTAAATATGGGTGCATTTCATGGCCTCAAAAAGAGGGAAACCTTTATTTCATCTGTCTGAAAGTTGACCATGTGGATGACCTAGAGGAGTATGTTGTTCCGTTGGGGTAGAAAAACAAGAAGGCACAGACTTGACAATGTGGTGTACGTGTCTCTTCCATTGAAACAAAAGGGAAATGATAATGAAGTAAAATTATGAAACTGGAAATTCAAGAATGACACAAAGGCATACCAAACAACCAAACAACAATACAGTCAATTTGGGTATTAATTACAAAATTAAAGAATGAAACCAACTTCCATGCATCAATCTGCCATGTCTGGCTGAAACCCTTCTCCATCTGCTCTATGAGAGGTGGGTCGCCAAGCGTTCTGAGCCTCATGGAGCTTGGGAGGGACCACTGGGTGAGGTTATTGGCCGCTGGGCAAAAGTGAGGCCCCAGAGATTAAAAGCCATGGGTGGAAAAGCTACAAAATGGAGAAGGAGGCACAAAGGGTGACATAAAATGACTCCTCCTTCAGAAGCTGGTGTCTCTTGGAAGTTTACAAAAGGGGATTATACCACTTAAGGGCTCAGAATTTGCATATCTGTCAGACTATGGAATCCCAGTTATCTGAGTTCGTCTCCCACCCCTTCTGCAAGAAGCACAAGGTCTCTTGATTCCAAAAGGTTTATTGAAAGACTATGCTCAGGATACAGGTGTCCATAATCCAAAGGCTGTAGAGGCCTTTGGCTGAACGAAAGCTTTGTTGAGATTGGCATGTAAAACGAAAGTTACAACACTTCAAACACCCATTCCCAGCCTCCCCTCTAGTCCTGTCTGCGAAGGCATGAGAAGACGAGGACATCAAAGTCGTTGGCTGGACTGGATAAATAAGACTCTTTGCTCCCATAGATATGAGCGGCCTGGACGACACCTGGGCCTAGAGGGAGGAAAACTAGACAACTACTGATTATAATACAAGTTAACATGGCGTTACTCTGGCTAGAAAATTGACATCCTGACAATATCAACCAGTCATGCATCCCATGACCTCATTCCGTCCATGTTCACCCAGCTCGCTTGCTTTCATCTCCAATGGACCTCTGAAGAGAACAGCTGGAATGCCACCCAAGATCTTCCTTCTTCTCCCCCAACGAGCTGCACATCAAATACTTCAGTTAAGGAGGCCACTTCCTTCCACGCAATGAACCAACCCACTCCCCTCTCACCTGTATCAAATTTGGGAGCTGATCCTTCATCAGCTTCTGCATTCTTTCCTTGGTGACTGTGGGAGGATTCCTTCCATCCTCCTTGTATTGGTTGAAAATGTTGGCAA
Organism: Eublepharis macularius; assembly: GCF_028583425.1. Classification (NCBI taxonomy): domain Eukaryota; kingdom Metazoa; phylum Chordata; class Lepidosauria; order Squamata; family Eublepharidae; genus Eublepharis; species Eublepharis macularius. The sequence continues at coordinate 241,309,825 of NC_072790.1, forward strand.
TAGTTTGCAATGCTGATTCTAATGGGGTTAGAGACATCTTGAGTTGGTTGCTGATCTGGAAAGACAACACCTAGTTCAGTGTGTGTATGTGTATGAGGGAAAGGTCAACTCAATCACTGGTTTCTTCTCACAACAGTTTCGGACTGAACCTCCAAGTTCAGAGGTAGCATATCCTGAGTTACTGTTAAATACCATAGTGATTGTAAAAAAAATACATAAATGTTAAAATTAACACTGAAAAACTTCTGCAATATCTGAACTTTGTAAACCTTTTGTGGAATAAGCATTAATTTTTAGGAAAATGAAGTTGTAATCTTATTCTTAAAAAAAAACCCTTGAGTTTACAAATTATATTGCCTGGGAAGTGTAAATAATATGAACATGATTACCTGACAGTGTGGCACTTTTAGAATCAACTTTATGTTGTCATTAAACAGTCAGTTTTAAAATACATATTAAGAAGTAAACTACAACCATCAAATACAGTAAGACTAAAAATGTTTTTCAAGCCTTCCTCATAGCAAAATCATCCAAAACTTCATCAAAATTTGTTTTTCTAAGTTTGTCACTTGCAATGTACAGAATGCTCAGTGCAGACAACCTCTCTTGAGACATCGTGGCCCGTAATTCATTTTTAATTCTTTTGAGTCTTGAAAAACTCCTCTCTCCCGAGCAGTTAGTGACCATAAAGCTAAGAAACAGCTGCAAGCTTGCTTCCACATTAGGAAAGGCCATCTGAATTTTTTCCTTGTATATAATTTGATAAAGGTCTGTATGAGACAGAGAGTGCTCTTCTGTAAGCCTATGGCTTTGTCTCATGTACAGGTGAAAGTGCAAAAGTTCATCAATAAGTTTCAGGTCAATATCTTCTGGGGATGTTTCCATCAACAGTTCAACACCTTGCTGAATTTCTTGCTAAGATGCTGTCAGATTAGCAAGAATGGGAAACCATTGTGCAACATCACTGTACACAGTATTTCTTCTCTTTAAATTGGCTTCAAGTGCATCTAATATAGGAATAAAGGATTTTATCCTAAACATATCTCTTGAAGAAAGTGCATCTAAGGCATCAGGTGCACTTCTGCCATTTCTTTGCCATTCCCTTACTCTTTGTCTCCTTGTTTTGTAGTTAACATTTGGCAAGGTGGCTTTTGCTTGTTTCTCATCAAAATCTTCTGTAATTTTCCTTTAAAAATCTAGAAGTGAACTGTGCAAACTCGCACAAGAACTCAGTAAGAGGTCTGATTTCTGAAGGGCTTTGCTGACCTTGTGAAAATGACCTAGCACACGGGTCCAAAAATGCAGCATAAACACAAATTCCAGTTCTTCCATTTTCTGCAAAAGATTGTTAGCTTGAAGCCTGGTCTCCCCCTTCCCATTAATGTCAGAGTACAAATGACTGAGGGCATAAGTGATAGCACTGTAACTTTCCAAAACAGCTTCTGTGGCTTTTGCGTGTGCGTCCCACCTAATGTCTGACAAGTATTTAGGCACTTTAGACTGAGGTGGCAAAAATGATTTTAGATCTGCCCATCTCTTTGTGGAGGATGAAAAGAAGGTATACATTTCATTGATAATGCCAAAACAGTTCAAGGCAGCAATCCACAGCAGAACGGCCCACCAGATTTAAAGAGAGACCTGCGCATGGAATAAATCTTGCAAATTGTTTTTTTTAATGATTTTTTGCTGCATACCGTTGTACTTACCAGCCATGCTGGCAGTGTTGTCATAAGAGTGCCCAAGGCATTTTCTGAAGTCAATTTCAAGCTCAGTAGTGAAATGGTTGAACAATAAATCAGCCATGCTTTCTCCTGAGTGGTCTTTTAGCTCAAGGAAAGTTAAAAATCTCTCAGTTGGCAAACCATCTTCAGGTGATACATATCTGATAATTAAAGACAACTGACCAGTATGTGAAATGTCAGGAGTGGAATCTACTGAAAAGCTGAAATATCCAGCTTGCCTCACATCAGCCAGAATTGCATCCTTAACTTTTGTTGCCATGAGTTGAATAATTTCCTCACATATAGTTTTTGACAAATAAGAGAGATCGCCTGATCCAGAATGTCCATACCAATTGATATGAGCAAGTAAAAATGGATCAAACGTTGCCACTAGTTCTAAAAGACCAAGATAATTAACATTATTTGGAGATCCAAAGTGTTAATTGTCTCCTCTGAATGGTAAGCCTAGTTCTACAAGAGTGCATATTACAGCAATAATTCTCTCCATGACATGCCGCCGGTACTGCTGTTCTGCTTTTATTTGTTCCTCTAGCTTTGAAGTTAACGTTTGCCCTCACTTCCTTGTTAGGTAGGCCAACACGGCATTCCTATGCTTCTCTGAGTTTTCATGAGTTTTGATAAGAAGGGGGTTTTGCCAGTCATCAAACCCTTCAGTAGCTAAAGCTGTGGAAGAAGATGCAAGATTTGGAGTTTAAACGCAAAGCAATAAATCTGGCCTTTTGAGGGAGAATAATCTCCCTGCCTGTGCATGTAATGTCCCAGCAGATCGCACAAAAAACACGGAAGATTGCATTTCCTCGCATGAGATTTGAGCAATGTCACACGACGTCGCGCAAATCTTGCACGAGGAAACGCGATCTTCCGCGTTTTTTGTGAGATCTGCCGGGACACCTCTTTGGCCTCCTCCACAGCCCCCACAGGTGAATTGGGGGGAGCGGGAGGAATCTATGCTGCCTTTGAGCCACACCCAATACTGCTTTCCCCAAGTAAACCAGGAGGACTGCCATCGCACTTCACTCCACAACCACCCTTGCTGGCCAACACAACAGGAAGACTCATTTTGCCACCAAACTAGAATTAAGGAGGACATAAAAGGAGATGACTCTATGTGCCCTCCGCCACAGTGCCCACTGATCTTGGCCCCAAGGCCTGGCAGCAGCCCTGGCACCAGAGGCAGGGAGGAACTAGAGCCCTAGCCCACCACTCCCACAGACCTGACCAGATCAGGCACTGATAAATAAGAATCAATGTGAGCCCTCAGCTGAGGTGCCCACTGAGCTGGGCCCTAGGGCCTGGCAGCAACCCTGGCACCAGAGGGAGGGAGTGACTAGAGCCCTAGCCCACCACTCCCACAGACCTGAAAAGATCAGGCAATAATAATACTGTGTGAGCCCTCAGCCAAGGTGCCTACTGAGCTTGGCCCCAGAGCCTGGCAGCAACCCTGGAACCAGAGGCTGACGCTAGAGCCATAGCCCAGCACACCAAGATGCCTGGACAGAACAGGCACAGAGACTATTAATAATGATAGTGATGATAATAATAATAATAATGAGAATGATAATGGCTATGATAATAATAATCATTTGGTGAGGCCTCAGCCAAGCCTGGCAGCAGCCCTGGAACCAAAGGGAGGGAGGGACTAGAGCCCTAGCCCACCACTCCCACAGACCTGACCAGATCAGGCACTGATAAATAAGAATCAATGTGAGCCCTCCGCTGAGGTGCCCACTGAGCTTGGCTCCAGGGCCTGGCAGCAGCCCTGGCACCAGAGGGAGGGAGGGACTAGAGCCCTAGCCCACCACTCCCACAGACATGAACAGATCAGGCACTAATAACACTGTGTGAGCCCTCAGCTGGAGGTGCCCACTGAGCTTGGACCCAGGGCCTGGCAGCAGCACTGGAACCAGAGGAGATAGATCCTTCCCGATCCCCAAAATCCAAGCTCAATTATACTCTCTCTGTCTCTCTCCCCAAACGCTAGCAAGTAGCAAGCAGCAGCTCTGTCACACTTCAAAAACTCATCAGCTCATGCAAAGACCCAAATGGAGTGGAGGATTTGCAGGCCATCTATTTCAACTGCCTGCTTGCTGAATCCCCTGCGATTGCAGTCTAGCTTTAAAGACATCCAGTGAAGGTCAAGCTCTCTTCCACAAAGATATTTGGTTCTGTTCTTAAACTGTTTATCCAATTAGGAATGTTCTCTTTAGATTCCACTGCAATCTATTGCCAGGTCATTTAAACCCACTACTTCTAATCTTTGCTCTGGAGCATCAGAAATCATTTCCTTGCCGTCTTCATGTGACAGCCCCCCATCTATGTGAAGAGTGCTCTTATATCCCCTCTTTACTCTTCTCCAGGCTCAGTATTGCCAGTTCCTGCCATCTAATCTATCCTGATAAACTTTATCCTCAATACTTACCAAACTCTCTGAAGTCCTTGATCAAGAGATGAGTTAAGAAACTGGATGCAAAATCTTGTCCTGATGGTGTTTTTATACAGGCTTTAGAGGGGTGAGGAGGGAACAGACTCATATCCTCAACATGCAATTTCCCTCTGGTGCTGGAGGCCTGATTGCTTTCTTCTTGATATCATTTATGGACATCTGCCCCTTTCCTCCCGTCTAATTTATTTTTTGTTAACATACTTACGTTTTTATTATAGTTGGCCTTTCTTACTGAGACTCCAGGCAGATTACACAGTATAAGCCAAGACGATCAACAGCTGGGACATTCAATAAACAATACAATAAAACAGGGACTATGAAAATAATCATATACCTAATACAGAGCAGAAACTATGCTGAAACAAAACATAATAGACAGATTAAATGATTTGGAAACTATCCAGTAGGAGCATGCTTACAGCAAAATTCAGTATGCAGAGTCTACAGCCTATCCCTTAACCAACACATCTCTCTGAACCATTTCCCTACAGCATAGACCTTTTCTCTGGGTAAAAAAAGCCCTCTTGAATAATTCAGTTTTGCCTATTTTGTAGAGAGCCAGGAGAATGGGAACTTCCCTGACTTCTTCAGGCAGTCCATTCCATCAAGTGGGAACCAGCAAAGAGAAGAAATTTGGATGAAAAACTATAAGCTACAGGCTGTGTTTTATTTTTTTGCTTCTCTCTGTGTGAACGGAGAGAGCTAATAAGATCTTCAGCTCTCCATTAAATGCCATAATTTATTTTTTATTTGAAAACTTAGGTTTAAAATTGTTAGAGCGAGTCTTAAACTACGCTGCGGAATTAAACGTCGAGCTGGTCAGAGAGGCAAAAGCTTTATTTGAGGAAGTTACATACTTGAGGGAAAGGGGGAGAGATAGATCCTAGCTATCTGACTACATCTTGCAGAGACAGAGAAGAAGTGTGGCAGGAGAGAGAAGAAGCAGGATATTGCCCTGTTTAGCCCAATAGGAGACAAGACAAGGAAATGACCCCCAGGAAACAAGAGAGGTGCTACTCTCACTGTCCTAACTAAGTGATCCTTGCTGCCCCCTGCATGGTAGGCTCTTCTTACTTCTTGCTGCTGCAGTACACCAGACATTGTTTTTTCTAACACCCCTTCTCAATGTCTAGTGTACAAAGTCCACAAAGTTCAGTCTTTCTCGTAGACTTTGAAATTTCTCTTTGGCAAGTGGCTTGGTGAGGATGTCTGCTGTCATTTCTTCTGTAGGGCAGTACTGTAGCTCAACAAGCCCTTCTTCTTGCATATTTCTCACAATGTGATTCTTTATGTCAATGTGCTTGGTTCTTGATCCAATTCTTTCTGTATTTGCAAGCTTTATGCAAGATTGATTATCTTCAAAGAGTTGTATAGGTTTGGGTTCATTTATCCCAAAGTCTTCTAATAGTTGTAGAATCCACTTGAGTTCTTGGCATGCTTCTGCTGCTGATATGTATTCAGCTTCTGTAGTTGATGCCGCTACTAGGTCTTGCTTTCTGCTTGTCCAACTGATTGCTCCTCCACCATAAAAGAATACTCGTCCACTGGTAGACTTTCTGTCTGTGATGTCTTCTGCCCAGTCAGCATCCATGAATCCCACTAGTCTGGGATTGTCGCTTGCTGGTAGCTTGAGCTTCAATTGTGCAGTACCTCTCAGGTATCTTGCCAGTCTTTTGACTGCTTGCCAGTCATTCACACTTGGTGATGCACTTTTCCTGCACAGTATTCCAACTGCTGCTGCTATGTCAGGTCTGGTCACTGTACTTATGTAGAGCAGTTTTCCAATTGCTTCTCTGTACACTTTGATGTTTCTCAGAGGTTCATTGTTTCCATTTTGTTTCAGGAAATCTGTTTCCATTGGAGTACATGTTGGTTTTCCATCTTTCATGTCCATGTAGTCTAGGAAATCCATGATCTTTTGCTTTTGATTGAGAAGATAGCTTCCATCTTCCTCTCGCTCTATTTGAACTCCAAGGTAAAAGCTGACATTTCCAAGACGCTTTACTTCAACCTCTTGGTTCAGGTGCTGAATTATTTCATCACAATCTTGTTGATCCTCATAACAAAGAAGAATATCATCTACATAAATCAGGATAAAAGTCCATTTGTTGTCTTTCTTTCTTGAGTACAGGCAGCGTTCTGCCCCGCCTTGCTTGAATCCTTCTTTGATGAGCATTTGGTTCAGTTTCTGATTCCAGGCTCTTGCAGCCTGTTTTAGTCCATAAATGCTCTTCTGTAGTTTGCATACAAGTCCTCTGTCTTTGGACTGTTCAAATCCAGGAGGCTGTGTCATATACACGTCTTCTTCCAGCTCTCCGTGAAGAAAAGCAGTTTTCACATCCAGATGCTCCACATGCATCTTCCTTGCGGCTGCTATGCTCAGTAGTGTTCTTACTGAAGTGTGTTTCACTACTGGTGCGAAGGTTTCATCATAGTCTTCTCCATACTTCTGGGAATATCCCTTTGCAACTAGTCTTGCTTTGTACTTTTGTACTTCTCCATCTGCATCAAGTTTGGTTTTGAAAATCCATTTGCATCCTACTGTCCTTTTTCCAGGTGGTAGTTCTGTGAGAATCCATGTCTTGTTCTGGATCAGAGAGTTAATTTCTTCTTTTGCAGCTTTTCTCCATTTCTCTGCTTCTCTTGCTGGCATTCCTTCTATGTCTTCCCAGCTAGAAGGTTCTGGTACAGCTTCTGTTTTTGCCAGGTAAGAGAATTTCAGTGGTGGAACTCCTTTGTTTGTTCTGTCTGAGCATCTGACACTTGGCTCTGCTTCCCCTTCTCTTTCTGTGGGCTCTGCAGGTGTCTCTTGCGTCTCAGTCAGGTCCCAGAGTTGCACAATCTCTGGCTGCTGTGCTGCATCAGCTTCCTTTGGTGTAGACTCTCTGATGTCAGGCTTGCTTGCCTTCTCTTCTTCATCAATGTGCACCACATGGCGGATCTTCACCGTGTCTGTCTCTGGGTTGAGGATTCGATATCCCTTGCATCCCAGTGCATATCCAACAAATATGCCTGCTTCTGTTCTGAGATCCATCTTAGACCTCTTTTCCTTCGGAACATAAGTGTAGGCTTTTGATCCAAACACTCTCAGATGCCTTACATTGGGCTTGCGGTTGTACCACAGTTCAAATGGTGTGCTGCTTGCACCCTTTGTAGGTAGCATGTTCTGCAGATAGGCAGCAGTGTTGATAGCTTCTCCCCAATATTTTTGAGGTAGCTGTGCTTCTTGCAGCATGCTCCTGCACATTTCTGTGAGAGAACGATTTTTCCTCTCTGCTATCCCGTTGAGTTCGGGGGTGTATGGCACGGTCAGGTGATGCTCTATTCCTTCTGCTGCTAGGAAGCTTGTCATCTCCTTCCCCACGTACTCGCCTCCATTGTCTGTGCGGATAGCCATTGGTTTTCTCTGGAATCTGTTCTGCACCATTGCTAGGTACATCTTGAATTTTTCCAGTACTTGGCTCTTTTCCTTGAGCAGGTAAATCACAGTAAATCTTGAAAAATCATCAGTAAAAGTCAGAAAGTACTTACTTCCACTGGGTGTTTCTGTTCCCATGGGTCCACAGACATCACTGTGAATCAGCTCCAGTGGTCTTGTCGTCTGCTTCTCACTCTGTTTGGTGAAAGAAGGTCTTGTGCCTTTGGCTTGAATACAGCAAACACATTTCTCTGCATCAGGACATTTTCTCATTTGCAAATCATTAGTCAGATTCTGCCTTTCAAGCTGATATATATAATCCATATTAGCATGTCCAAGCCTTCTATGGATAAGACTAGTACAATTCTTGTGAGTGCACTTTTCAATTAAATTCACTGTGCCTTCAGAGCAATCCAGCATATACAGGCCATCTTCTAATGTGCCTTGTGCAATTAATTCACCATCATTGCTAATAAAACATTTCTCTCCTTTGAATACAGTCTCAATTCCTCTTTTGGCCATCACAGAAACCGATATTAAATTAGATTTAAGTTCAGGTACATATAGACAATCAGTGATCTGCACTTCTCTAGTTTGGCCACTGGGTAGTGCACAACATGCAGATACGGTCCCTTGTCCCTGAGCCGTTAAAGCCTCTCCATTTGCTGTATACAATTTGTCGTGGCTTTCTTTCATCTCATTAAAAAACTTCTCGTTGTTGCAAAGATGGTTAGTACATGCACTGTCAATTGCCTATTTGCATATGCTTTGATCATTTTTACCAACATTTAAACAATTCTTATCAGATCTGCTTTTCCTTTGACCATCGGCATTAGGTGACTTAATGGCTGCATTAGCATTCCTAAAGCCCTTTGTTCCCATCCCTCGTGGCGGTGGGTTGCTCACTCTCTGTGAATCACGAAACCAACAGTCTTCCTTTAAATGTCCTTTCTTTCTGCAGAAGCTGCAGGAGAAATCCCTTCTTGAACTGACTCTTAAAGCTAGCTCTCTTGGCTCACTTATATGATCCAGTTTGCTAAAACTTTCCTCTTGCAGTCTTGCAAGTACATAGTTTAAGCTTAAATTTTCTCTCATTTCCAAAACATGTACAATGCTTGCATAAGATTGAGGAAGACTAGACAGCAAAATTATAGCTAGATCCTCATCCTGGATCTCCTTTCCAAGGGATCTTAATTTCTGTGTTAATTCCATGAAATTTGCAATATGATCTTTCAGTTTTTCCTGAGGCTTCATCTCAATCCGATACAATTGCCTCATTAGCAAAATTTTAGTTTTAATTGATTCTTGACGGTTTATTTCTAGAAGAGACGTCCACATTTGTCTAGAAGTGGGCTCATGAATTACTCTTATCAATTGTTTATCACTTAAAGCATTAATGATAATAGATCTTGCCTTATTGTCGTGCTTGACCCATTTGGCTTCCTTCTGAGGATCTCCAGTCGGTTTTTCATCTGTTACTGCAGACCAGACGTCCAGTTGAATAAGATGGGCTTTTATTCTTTCTGCCCAAAGATCATAGTTCCTCCCGTCTTGTAGTCGGTCGATCTGGAACCCCTGCTGTGCACTGTAGGAGTCAGCCATCTTTCCTCTATTGTCTGCCCTCTGTGCTTTAGCCTGCGGCTACGGCAGAACTTTTATTGCTCTCTCTTAACTTCAGCTTGCGTTAATTGCCTCTGTGGCCCATTACCCTGTTAGAGCGAGTGTTAAACTACGCTGCGGAATTAAACGCCGAGCTGGTCAGAGAGGCAAAAGCTTTATTTGAGGAAGTTACATACTTGAGGGAAAGGGGGAGAGATAGATCCTAGCTATCTGACTACATCTTGCAGAGACAGAGAAGAAGTGTGGCAGGAGAGAGAAGAAGCAGGATATTGCCCTGTTTAGCCCAATAGGAGACAAGACAAGGAAATGACCCCCAGGAAACAAGAGAGGTGCTACTCTCACTGTCCTAACTAAGTGATCCTTGCTGCCCCCTGCATGGTAGGCTCTTCTTACTTCTTGCTGCTGCAGTACACCAGACATTGTTATTTTTAACAAAAATTTGGATACTTGACTTCAAAATAATGGGTACTGTGTTTTAATTTGCAAACTTCTTGTCTACAAGAATTTACAGAGTTTAATTGGACACAGTCCTTAACACAGATATAAACCACCATTTTATTTCAGCAACCTAATTGACTATTAAAGGAATATAAGAATATTTTATAAATAAGATCCAAAAAATACTCCAAATCAGGATATTAGCTTTCTGTGTTAAGGGTTCGTTTATGTGGTCATTACCTGATTTTAGCAATAATGTACTTTGCTCCTGGTGGTTAATTAGAACCAGTGTCATGAAGTTCTTCAAAGTGCTATTTATTTTAACATTTTTATTTTATCCCATCTGGTAGGCAATGTACCTGAATTAAGTATATAAAATCATAGACTCAGAGGGTTTCAATGAGCCATGTAAGCCCTCAAGCTCAAAGTCCTGATTAAGTCATCCCCTTTGGAGGACTCTCTAGCCTCAGGTCCAGGAACACCATGAAAGAGAACCTTCCTTCAGCACAGATAATGGACCTGTTTTCAAGCTCCGCTGCCCATTAGTCACTTCCTCACTGTGTTTAGCTGAGGTCTATTTTAGTCTTTTACGTCTACTCCTGAGCTCTGGTACAGCAGACACCAAATCTTTCCTCTCTTCTGACCTTCCCAATGTCCAACGCCCACCAAATTTGCAGGGGACATAGTCCTCACTGTCCTCTGAAGACCCCCAGGTTTCAGAGAGATTGCATCCAGGGAAAGGCATGCTCCATGGGTCCCTCCCTTTCCTGCCATTTTCTTTTCACAGTGGCAAAAGCTGGACTGTCTGCTGGAAGCTACTTTGAGAGGTTACAAGCCAGAAGGAAAGCCAGAAGGAGTTCAGAAAGAGTTCAGACAGTCCACGCCTATATTGCCAGGGGAATTGATTGAAAGGTGCCAGACTGTCTGGCTTTATGAACGTGTTATGCCAATATATATTAAAATCATATGGTAATAATCAATACTGAAAAATACTAAGCCTAGCTTCTGTATTCTCTAGATGAACTTTTAAACTTTGCATGAACTTTCAGTGTATTTTTTCTATGTGTAAGGTAATTCAGCAGGTGTGCTTACATCCTTTGACAATTAATTAAAATAGTGGACTCTACTGAGATTGATGTTCCTCTGTCTGAGATTCAACCAATGGTGATTGCCCAACTTAACTTTTTCTTGACACTTGTCAGAGATTTATAGTATTATCTTGCAGATCAGACTATGACATAATTTTTTAACTAATTGGAAGGCTGTACTATGAAATTATGAATATTCAGTGAAGTGTCAAACCAATCATTATTTGTTTGTGGTATCATGTGAATAGACCCTAAATATTTGCATATGATTAGGTATATAATTGCAAACACAGATAGAATAAGCAGGGTACTGATGGAAGAGATCTCTTGGGAGAATCTAGGTGAGAACCTATCTCTACCTATGTATTTCATAGAAACTTTGAGCAATGTTAAACTTAGGATTTATTAAGAAATGTTAGTGAACTTATTTGTTGTTGCCTTTCTATGTTCTGTTGTTATAGGATTCATATTAATAGTCTGTTTGACAGGTCTAAAGACTAACTGCTTTCGGCTCCCTGGAGAGAGATCCATCTTTCTCCTGGCTAGTTGAAGCTTCGTTTTAGACACGGGCAACGGCCCGCTACAAACGGCTGATGAATGCCATGAAGAGGGCTTGGAACAAACACGTGTTCGCCGGGAACGGGGTCTGACGAACAACTTGCTCGCGAACCGTGAATTGGGCTGTTCGTGGCTTTCCATTTGTTCGTCCTGCTCTTCATGCCCATCTCTACTCCTGAGCTCTGGTACAGCAGACACCAACTCTTCCCTCTCTTCTGTTTGGCAGCCCTTTATGTGCTTGAGGAGTTTTTCCACCTCTCAATTTTCTCTTCTTCAGGGGAAACATTAGCAGTTCCTGCCACCTTTCCCGGTGACATTTATACTTAGTATTTAACAAATTCACAGAGGTGTTCCATCGTGAGAAGACCTTTTAAAAGCTGAAGGGAAATAACTGTACTGAGTGTTCCTTTATATATTTAGGACAGATGTGGGCATGTGAATCCTCTTTGGAATGTTAAATTTCCTTCTATTGTTAAAAGGCCTGATTACTCACTAATAGAACATGCATTTTCCAAGATGGAAGGTTGTAGACACTACGACCACTACTATTGGAGAACTCTTTGCTCAGACTTGCGACACTGTAGCAGCAGAGATTCTCACGAGAGGCGCTTCTGCAGAAATACACGTGCCATGTGCCATGAAAGACTTTGTCAGTTAATAACCAGCATCCTGAACTGAATGCAGAAAAGTAATGTATGCAGCTCCGACCTCTCTGAGGGTGAAGTGAGGATGTCCTAGACATCTGGACAGAGTCAAAGATTAAACAGCCTAGAAGACAGAATTGAGGGCTCAAAGAGAGGATGCACCCAACACGTATTGGGTCTATGGGTGAGCATGGGACTTGCAGTCTGTTCTTTGTCAGGGGGAACTGACCTTCAACAGTGCTCCCACTCAGCATTGTGAGGGAACAGTGAGGGGAAAAGAAGGGGTTTAGGGTTTCCTCCCGACCCGTTTTTGCCTATGGAAATGGCTGGGGGTGGGGTGGGCTTTCCTTCTATTTTCTCTGTCTCCATATTTCCTTAGGATCTTTGGCACCAGAGAAAAGGGGCAAGCCCTCTCCCTACTGTTTCCACTAGAGAAAACTGGACGAGAAAGAAAACAGAAGCACCTTCTCCCTCCTCGCACCTTTCCTTCACATTGCCAAGCAAATGTACACTGCACAAGTTCCCTTTATGTATATCTGACTGCAAATCTGTTCAAGCAACCAAGGATCTCAGCCCTGAGCCTTGTGGAACACCATAGTGCAAATCCCAGTGGCAGACAAGTTATCTCTGACTGCCTACCTCCAGCGTTCCCTGTAGAGTGCGCTTGTGCGCAATTGCGCAGGAAATTTCACCTCTTGGCACACAGAATTCCTTCTGGAGCACAGAGGAGATTCCTCTCCAGTGGCCTTACCTTCCTGCTAAGCTGGCTCCCTCTGAAAGGTAAGGATGGCGCAGGATTTCGCCCGGGCAGGCCTGGGCTGTGCCTCTGAAGGTCCTCAGGCGAAGGATGGCACAGGATTGTGCCTGGACATGCCTGGGGCGTGTCTCTGATGGCCCATGAGGAAAGGATGGCACAGGATTGCACCCTGGCAGGCCTGGGCGGTGGCTCTGAGGGCCCTCAGGTGAAGGATGGCACAGGATTGCGCCCGGGCAGGCCTGGGCGGCGGCTCTGAGGGCCCTCAGGCGAAGGATGGCACAGGATTGTGCCTGGACATGTCTGCGCCGTGCCTCTGAGGGCCCATGAGGAAAGGATGGTGCAGGATTGTGCCTGGGCAGGCCTGGGCCGCGCCGCTGAGGGCCCTCGGGCGAAAGATGGCACAGGATTGTGCCTGGACATGCCTGGGCTGTGTCTCTGAGGGCCCATGAGGAAAGGATGGTGCAGGATTGTGCCCGGGCAGGCCTGGGCTGTGCCTCTGAGGGCCCTCAGGCGAAGGATGGCACAGGATTGCACCCTGGCAGGCCTGGGCGGTGGCTCTGAGGGCCCTCAGGCGAAGGATGGCACAGGATTGCACCTGGGCAGGCCTGGGCTGCGCTGCTGAGGGCCTGTGGGTGAAGGATGGCACAAGAGTGCACCCAGGTAGGCTTGGTGTGGACTTGTGTGGGACATTCTGCATGCAAGCAGTTGTTTTCTCCCCAACATACATCCCTCCCCTTTATGGTTGCCAGCTCCAGGTTGTGAAATTCCTGGAGATTTAGGATGTGAAGCCTGGAGAAGGCAGGATTTGGGGAGGGGAGGGACCTTAGCAGGGTATAATGCTTTAGTGATCACACACCCCTCCCCCAAAGCAGCTATTTTATCCAGGGGAACTGATCTCTGTTGCCTGGAGATCAGTTGTAATTCTCGGGGTCTCTCCAGTCACCACCTAGATGCTGGCAACCATACGTCTCCTGCTCATGTAGAAGAAATTCTTCTTCTACCACCTTTGAGCTTGAGCATTAGGGCATTTCTCTGAGCAGTTTCTTTCCCTCTCTTTTTTACTTGCATAAAACTGACACCTTTGTTTAAATTTAAGTAAAAATGCACCTTTTTGTGCCTTGTTGCAAGCACAAAGCAAGCTCTCCCTGTCTTTCTCCCTCCTTTCCTTTGTTCTTCATAACATGAAATCTCAGGATCTGCCTCACCAACAAACACCCCTGAGTTTGGGTTGAGGAGGGTTGCCCTAAAAGTTGAGCATTCTGGGAGAAGGAAGGCATGTGAAATTCTAAACAGATCCACTCTCCCTTGTTTCTCCTTTGGTGGCAATGGTGGAGGGAGGGGGCCGGGGTGGGAGGAATGATCCCAGGTGAGCAAGGGAAGGGACCAAGATGGTTGGGCTTCAAAGTCCACCAGATGCATCATCTTTAGGCCCTTTGCTATGGCTCTTGGCTCCCTCCCCGCTTCCTTCTTGCTCCACTTCAGTTTGGATCCCGTTCAGAGGCAGCATCTCTATTCTCTTTGACTCACCCATATCCCCTCTTAACTCTGCTGCCGGAGAAGACATTTGTCTTGTGTTTTATAATCTGGCCCTTTCATCCCCTTCCTCAACATGTCTTTCTTTCTCAGCCCTATTTGGCTTGGTTCATTTTTTCACATGCATAGCTTTCCTCCCAGACTCCCCTCTGCTCCAGACTCTTTTGGCTCAATATCAATAAAATACACACAACGTAGGTAGGACAGGGTGCCTGGACCCACTGCTAAACCTAACCCTTAAATCTCAGATTTTTTTAAAGGTTGTAATTATAAGCTTCTAAAAATGGATTTATGTGATAGTCAAATGTTTGTATAGTTGTATTCTTGTATGTGAACTGCATTTTTTTTAAAAGGCACTCTCAAAACTTTTGTGCAAGTCAGCTCACAAAAATAAATTTTTATGCAACTTTCAGCTCACAAACTAAATTTGTGGATCTTCAAGGAACTGCCGCATCTTGTCAAAGCCTGCTGATAAATTCTACAAAAACAGTGATGCACAACCCTTACCTACTTAAAGAAATACAAATAGATACCATCAACTGAATCCTATAATGCAACTTCTGGAACACGGCAGGATCATTTGCCTGTCCCAAATGCTTATGCTTGGAAATGACAGTGAATTTCAATGAGCATAATTTCAAGGGAACCATCAAGGTTTCATCAAAGCAGGAGGATGTTCCAGAAGGGAGGAAAGGGATCTAAATAAAAATCGCATGCTTTCTTGTTGCAGTAGCCTTGGAGACATCCTCAAAAACTGATTTTCAGTAGACTGTAAAAAATAAAAACAAGTACTGCAAAGAAACAATAAAATATGGTTGGATGGGATGCAAAATTAGAATATAAGGATGAGTACAACTTTTTAAAAGGAATAAACCAATAAGAAAGGGAGGAATTAGTAGCATTATATGTCAAGGATATATAGACTTCTGAGGAAATGCCTAAATCTGAGCATGAAAGTCAGTTGAGAGCCTCTGCGTAAAAAGGAGAAAGAAATAATAATAATCCACCAGAGCTCATTTAACCTCTCCAGGGTCCGGAATAATGTATTAGAAGCCCCTTTGACACAGCATTTTTTGGATTTGAACCATAATGTATGGGACATTAAAGTAGCTATTTTGTTTGTTGGACGAAAAGGCTCAAGCCAGTGCGCTGTCAGAGATTTGCTCAGGCAAGAAGCCCAGTGGATTTTTTTGTTGAACACCTTGAAGCCACGTGGCTTGAATAGTGAGTTAGAATTAAATTACTTTCTAGGTTGAATGAGCTGTGTTGGGTTACTGCAACTTTAACTTGAATAGGTTACTGCAACTTTAACTTGAACAGGATGGGCTTCTCTATATAAGCTAATTAGAAGCCTAAGGAGGTACGCATGATCACTGTATCTGCTTCACTCTCCAGGTTCTGTGAGGGAATGGACAGCTGAAATAATTAATCTCCAAATGGGTAAGTGTGGCAACATGAATTGTCGAAGGCTTTCACGGCCGGAGAACAATGGTTGTTGTGGGTTTTCCGGGCTGTATTGCCGTGGTCTTGGCATTGTAGTTCCTGACGTTTCACCAGCAGCTGTGGCTGGCATCTTCAGAGGTGTAGCACCAAAAGACAGAGATCTCTCAGTGTCACAGTGTGGAAAAGATGTTGGCAGGTCATTTATATCTACTCAGGAGGGGTGCGGTTGAGCTGAGTCATCCTGTAAGAGTTTCCCAGGGTGTGGGGCAGCAAAAGACAGTAGAGACCCCCTCACCTCTGCAGGAGTATACCACAAAGCGTAGCATCCAGACAAGAATAAAAGAACATGAAAGACACTGCAGACTTGGACAACCTGAAAAATCAGCAGTGGCTGAACATAGCCTAACTCAAACAGGGCACAGTATCTTATTCCAGGACACCAAAATACTGGACAACACTTCCAACTACTTTGTCAGACTGCACAGGGAAGCCATTGAAATTCACAAGCATAAGCAAAACTTCAACAGGAAAGAAGAAACCTTAAGAATGAACAGAGCATAGTTTCCAGTTCTGAAAAACACCAGGCTAACAAAACACTCTATACCCGACAATAGCCCTGATGAGAAGATTAGCACATCAAGCACCAATCCATATGCAAATGAACCTCCTCAGGATACAGTGAAGCCTCCCGCCATTAGCATTCCACACCCTGGTAAAGTCACTTCTCTCTTCTGTTTAAAATGTCTTATTTCAAAAGTTCTCAAACTGCCACAGTTCTCCTTTCACATCCCATTTTTTTCCAAAAATTGTTTCAGTTTCGCCCAGTCCACCAAATACTGTCCCGGATCTAGGTCTTTAAGTTTTCTTGTCATTTTATCCATCTCTGCCATGTACAGCAATTTGTAAATCCAGTCCTCTACAGTAGGTACTTCTTGCACTTTCCATTTCTGCGCATACAGTAATCTTGCTGCAGTAATCTTGCTGTCATATAAAATAACAATGTTCTATTTTGCACTGGAACATTCTCCATTCCCAAATTTAGTAGTAGCAGTTCCGGATTCTTATTTATTTGGGTCTGTAACACCTCATTAATTACTTCTATTATATCTCCCCAGTACTGCTTCGCTACTTCACAAGTCCACCACATATGGTATAATGATCCTTCATGCTTTTTGCATTTCCAGCACTTATCTGACATTTTAGCGTTCCCCAGCGCAATTTTCTTCGGTGTTAGGTACCATCTGTATATCATCTTGTATACATTATCTTTAATATTTGTACACATTGTAATCTTAATTGTATTCTTCCACAAGTGCTCCCATGCCTCCATTGCTATTTCTTTATGAAAATTTATTGCCCACTTCACCATCTGTACTTTCACTGTTTCATCCTCAGTGTACCATTTTAGAAGTATCTTATAGATCTTTGAGATTTGTTTCTTGCCTTCTTGTAGCATTACTTCTTCCAATTCTGTATTTTCCATTCCTATTCTTCCCCTTGAACAGTCCGATTTATAAAGATCCCTTATCTGTCTGTATTGAAACCAACTATAGCAAGGAGACAATTCTTCTTGTGACTTTATTCTTAATGTTGAATATTGTATTTGTGTTATCTCCTTATAAGTTAAACGTTGCTGTTCGTTCTCGACAGTTCTCGGGTCTATTACTTCATACGGGACCACCCGAGAGGGGATGTTGGTAATTTTATTTTCAATTCGTCTCCTAATATTGCCCACCAGAGAGTTTGCCTTTTTCACTTATTTAAAGATTCTTGTGTAGCTTTTGGCCCTTCCAAATACAATGCAATACAATACAATACAATATTTCTCACCGTAAGCTGCAGAGAAAGCCAGGTTGTAGAGTTCAGTGATCTGATACTTAGCGTAAGTGCTCTAACTTGGATGCTCCGAGTGTTCCCTAGGTAGCCTCTAAGATAGAGAATCCCACCTCTTTTTCTAGGACTTGTGCTTTATCCCATAGGAAATCATAAAAGGGCACTGTGTGATGGCAATCAATCAAAATTTGTTAATGTAGAGGAATGCCAATGCAAGGAGAATCTCAGTTGTGTGTGCCTACGATGATAACTTACATAAATTGAATAGTTGCCTCTTTACCCAAAACAATAATTATTCTAAATGCTTTCACAACTTCAAGGCTGAAGACAGCTCAGCAGTTAATTTACATTGAAAATGCTGTGTTTGTATAAGAGCACAATGTGATATACTGATTATAGATGAACTTATTGTGCAGCTTATGGTGCATGCAATTAATAGGTGTTCCTGTAATGTAACTAGCATGCAACATCTCCTTCCAGAGGTGTAGCACCAAAAGACAGAGATCTCTCAGTGTCACAGTGTGGAAAAGATGTTGGCAGGTCATTTATATCTATTCAGGAGGGGTGGGGTTGGGCTGAGTCATCCTGTAAGAGTTTCCCAGGGTGTGGAATGCTAATGGAGGGAGGCTTCACTGTATCCTGAGGAGGTTCTTTTGCATATGGATTGGTGCTTGATGTGCTAATCTTCTCTGCAGGGCTATTGTCGGGTATAGAGTGTTTTGTTAGCCTGGTATTTTTCAGGACTGGCAACCATGCTCTATTCATTCTTAAAGTCTCTTCTTTCCTGTTGAAATTGTGCAGTGGCTGAACATAGCCTAACTCAAACAGGACACAGTATCCTGTTCCAGGACACTAAAATACTTGACAACACTTCCAACTACTTTGTCAGACTGCACAGGGAAGCCATTGAAATTCATAAGCATAAACACAAAAAATTTCTCTTTGAAAAATCCTTTAAACATCAAACATAAAATGCATATGTCCTGTAGGTTGCATTGTGAGGTGCAGCATGGCATCAGCGCTTGTTAAAGATTAAGGAAATGTATTTTGTACTTTGTGTTGTCCTTTGATATATGCCATCAATGCTTGTTAAAATTTAGGGATGGTGTACTGTACCTTTAAACATGAATGTATATACATGTGATAATTGGGGTGTTTCCCTATGTGGCATTGTTCCAGCTGCATTACTTGACTGAGCCATGAGAGAGAAGGAGATTGTGGTTTAGTGAGTATTTCATTACTTGCAATTACTTGTTAGCACTTGCATGCTGTAAAAGTGAACTGTATGTGGCTGAACATAGCCTAACTCAAACAGGGCACAGTATCTTATTCCAGGACACCAAAATACTGGACAACACTTCCAACTACTTTGTCAGACTGCACAGGGAAGCCATTGAAATTCACAAGCATAAGCAAAACTTCAACAGGAAAGAAGAAACCTTAAGAATGAACAGAGCATGGGCTCCAGTTCTGAAAAACACCAAACACTCCACACCCGACAATAGCCCTGCAGAGAAGATTAGCACATCAAGCACCAATCCATATGCAAAAGAACCTCCTCAGGATACAGTGAAGCCTCCCGCCATTAGCATTCCACACCCTGGGAAACTCTTACAGAATGACTCAGCTCAACCCCACCCCTCCTGAGTAGATACAAATGACCTACATCTTTTCCACACTGTGACACTGAGAGATCTCTGTCTTTTGGTGCTACACCTCTGAAGATGCCAGCCACAGCTGCTGGCGAAACGTCAGGAACTACAATGCCAAGACCACGGCAATACAGCCCGGAAAACCCCCAACAACCATTGAACTGTATGTGATTTGTAAAAATTATTTGGAACCATTTTCTTCCATTCCAACAGATATTGAAGCCTGAGGAAGTTGAAACTATACGAAACGGGTATTGGAAACTTGCTAGCTAAAACCCGTAACTGAAGTTACCTCTTAGCAGCAGCATTTCACGCTGCATTTGGATGGGGGTGGAAGCAACCCCTACAACCCCTACATTGCAACCATTGTGCTATATTGTGGAGGTGGAAGACAACTTTTTGGCAATTTGGTTGGTTGTGTGCTGAAGTTACCTCTCAGCAGCAGCGTTTCACGCTGCACTTTGGATAGGGGTGGAAGCAACCCCTACACTGCAACCATTGTGCTATATTGTGGAAGTGGAAGACAACGTTTATGGCAACTTGGTTGGTTGTGTAATATATACCTATTCCTTACAGGACCAAGGACTACTAAATTCTACCAGTTGGACTCAGTCATATATCTGTGTGCTTTACCTATGAAATTCATTGTCTGTTATTTATTGTTATTTTTTGGTCATCACTGTATGCACGTTTAGAGCACTTTTGCACTTTAAAAAAAAGGAAAAAGCAAAATAGAAATTTTCTACAAGTGAAGCGTGGAACTTTGAGTTCTTTAACACCGGTAATTGTTTTGCTTTGGCATTGTTTAACTCCTAATACCAGCTGGGTGAAGGCTGGAGTCTGGCATTGCCACTTGCACCCAACCTGCTCTTGGCCTGGGCTTTCCACCATGACACATTTTCTGGAGGTGCCCTCCCTAGTCTTCCCTCTGTGGCAGTGCCCTCTAGTGGTGCACCAGGGTATAAAATGAGTTGTCTGTAATACGCTTACTCAATTATATAGTAAAACTAGAAACAAAGCCCACTGTGCAAATAAATACAAAGGGCTATAGAAAGCTAGGGCTAGGGAGGGCTTGTGGGAGGAGTTTGGAAGGGCTGGCAGGCAGGCAATCTGGGAAGAGCTAACAGGCAGGAGGGATCTGGGGAGTGATGGCAGGTAGGGGAAAATGGGGTCTGGGGAGGGCTGAGGGGCAGGAGGGGTCTGGGCACGGATGGCAGGTAGGGGGGCAAGGGGGATCTGGAGAGGTCAGAGAGGCAGGAGGGGTCTGGGGAGGGATGGTAGATTGGGGGCAAGGGGGTCTGGGTCTGGGGAGTGTTGGCAGGTAGGGGGCAAGGAGGGGTCTGGGGAGAGCTGAGAGGCAGAATGGATCTGGGGAGGGTTGGTAGGTAGGGGGAAAGGAGGGGTCTGAGGGGAGCTGAGAGGCAGCAGGGGTCTGGGGAGGGTTGGCAGGTAGGGGGTAAGTGTCAGGACTGTGACCCACAGCACTTCCATCTTGCATTCCCACTGCTGTATTTTTCCAGTATTGTTTTTCTGTGCAGGTTCACAGGAGCAGCTTTGGTTCCCAAGACATGGGAATACAAACCAAAGTTCATCATAAACCAGGCCAGTTTTTCGTTCATGAATCATCGGTTCGTTAGAATGCATTTCTGATGAACCACACACTCTCTCTCTCTCTCTTTCAAAAATCCTCTGGGAGCTCAGGTTGGGGTGAGGGGGCTGGGAAGAATGTAACAAGAAGCAGGAAAGAAGCAGAGGTGTTTTGCGAGTGAGAGAGAAACCCAGTCACTCCCATTCTTGTTCTCGTGGCAGGATCCTGTTACATCCCCCACCCTGTCTCTGAGCTACTGAAGGAAACTCAGTTTGGTGTAGTGGTTAAGAGCACAGGACTCTAATCTGGAGAACCGGCTTTGATTCCTCACTCCTCCACTTTAAGCCAGCTGGGTGGCCTTGGGTCAATCACAGCTTCTAGCTCTCTCAGCCCCACCCACCTCACAGGATGTTTTGTTGTGGGGATAATAATAACATATTTTGTAAACTGCTCTGAGTGGGTGTTAAGTCATCCTGAAGTGCAGTATAAAAATAGAATGTTGTTATTATTCAAATTATCCGAAACACAACCAACAGTAAGCAGAGGTCACATGTTATCATTGATTGGCCTTGCTAAGCTGATACAAGTTCCTACTGGAGACCTAAGTATCAACCAGATATCAGCATAATAGCCAATGAATCAGCTTTGCGACCCTGTCATGTCTAGCTTTGTAATCCGTCTGTGCAATTTTGCTGCATTCAGAGATAAGGTGGGACACAGTTTCATCTTTTTCCTGGCAAAGTTGACTTCTTGGACTTTTACTGATTTTCTGAATTATCAGCAGCAGCAGCAGTAGCAGCAGCATCAACTGATTGGATTTTTGAAAGAGAGAATCTCTCCAGTTGAGTGACTGTTCTTTGCAAGAAAATCCACCTCGGTTTTCCTCCAGGTGCTTGGAGAGGGGGAGAGGCAAGACTACCATTCCCAGGGAAACTTACAGGATCAATCAAGTGCTTTTCACGTGAAATTTTTCTCATGTGTTTCCAGCAGGCAGTTAGCTTGCACATGAGATTCTGGTGATTCAGGGCTCTGAAGCACCTGCTTCTATTCCATATCCAAGCTTAGGGGCTAAGCCTAGTGGGTTACTCATCTGAGGAATCTATTATATAATAATAGTATATATAATCTAATAGTAATATAATCTATTAATAATAATAATAATAATAATACTTTTTATTGGATGGGTCATTATTCAAATATAAAAACATACACAGTTAACTTTCCATCATATTGTAATACCCCCCACCCTTCCCACCCTTTTCCGTTGACTTCTGACAGTTTTCCACTCCCTTTATTACCTCTTAAATAAAACCTTAACCAAGCTAAACTATATATAAAATAATAATACCTATCTAATGATAAATACCATTATCTAACATTCCATATCTTTTAGTACTATCTATCAATAATATCCAATAACCTACAATATAATATGTCCCCTATATTAATAGCTATATACTACATTCTAAGAATGGATCGTATTAATATATTTTATACCATTGCATATCTTTAGATAGCACTATTACATATATCTATCATATCTATAATGTTCAAAATTATTAATATCCTTTATATTGTTATCCAATTAATAACGTTATAACCTAGTAAATTATAACATATTATACCTACATATATCAATAAAATGGTATATTATCACAGACTAGATTTTTTACCTCTAATATAATATGATTACTACCTCTATATTAATTCAAAGTAACAGAACACTCTCCTCCCCTCAGAGAGTATCCAAAGACCACACCTTCCCTTTAATGTCCCACTTTTTTTCTATATAATTCTTAAATTTCTCCCATCTTGTTACATACTCTTCCATATCTTCCTCTCGAAGTTTCCTCGTTAGTTTATCCATTTCAGCCAAGCTCAATGTTTTTAAAATCCAATCTTCCACCGATGGTATCTCTTTTGTCTTCCACAGCTGTGCATAAATTATCCTAGCCGCCGTAGTCATATAAAATACCATTATCCTGTCCATTTTGTCAAAGTCTTCTAGGTTCATACATAACAGTAACAATTCTGGGTTTCTAACAACCTTTTTCTTCAATATATCTCACATTGCGTCTACTATTTCCCCCCAGAAATGCTTAGCTTTTTCACATGTCCACCACATATGATAAAAAGAACCCTCATGCTTTCCACATTTCCAACATTTATCTGATATCTGACTATTTCCATTGGCTAGCTTTTTTGGCGTGAGATACCATCTATAAATCATTTTATACACATTTTCTCTTATCGTGGGACATGTTGATATCTTTATAGTATTTTTCCACAATTTCTCCCAAGCTTCCATCAATATATCTTTATTACAATTTATTGCCCTCTTTACCATTTGAACTTTAACTATCTCATCTTCTGTAAACCATTTCAACAAAATCTTATACACTTTAGATATCAATTCCCCCCCCCTTGCAGTAGACATTGTTCCAATTCTGAATTTTCCACTCTAAACCCTACTTTCCTCCGATCAGTGTCATACAAATCTTTTATCTGCATATATTGAAACCACCCATATCGAAGTGGCAATTCATCATATTTTTAATATTGTATAAATTCTGATCCACTTTAAGAACGTTCTGATATGTCATCCACTCCGCTCCTTCATAGTCAGTTTTTGGATTCACAACCTCTGCAGGTACAATCCACATTGGTGTTCTTTCATTCAAATATCACTTGTATTTAGTCCATACTGCAAATAGACTCTGCCTCACAAAGTGATGCAAAAACATCGCATCAGCCTTATTCTTTCCATACCATAAATATGCATGCCATCCAAAGGTTTTATTGTACCCTTCCAATATCAATAATTTATGATTTTCTAACAACATCCAATCCCTCACCCAAACTAAGCATATGGCTTCATGATATAGTTTCAAATTTGGTAGTTGGAGTCCTCCTCTTTCCTTTGCATCATATAACACCTTCATCTTCACTCTAGGCTTTTTTCCTGCCCACACAAAGGTTAAAATTTTTCTTCGCCATTTTTCAAATTGCTTATTATCTATCACAATTGGAATTGTCTGCATTAAAAACATTATTCTTGGTAACACATTCATCTTAATTGCCGCAATACGACCCAACCACGATAGATTTAACTTAATCCACACCGTCATGTCTCTGTCTATTTGGTGCCAAAGCTTATCATAATTGTTTTTAAATAGATCAATATTTTTTGCAGTCAACTCAATACCTAAATATCTTATTTTATGAACCACTTCACAATCCGTTATCCTCATTAACTCTTGTTGTTCTTGCCTAGACATATTCTTACAAAGCAGTTTAGATTTCTTTCTATTTCTATAAAATCCTGCCAGATCTCCAAACTCTTTTATCTTCTCCATTAACCTTGGCATATTTTGTAGAGGGTCCTCCACTATCACCATCACATCGTCTGCAAAGACCCTCGCCTTGTATGTATATCCTTTAATCTTCAAACCTTTAATTTCATCATCTTCTCGTATTTCTCCAAGTAAAATTTCCAACACCATCACGAATAACAGTGGAGAGAGTGGACATCCTTGTCTTGTTCCCTTTCTTATGTCCAGCTTTTTTGTTATTTCTCGGTTGACAACTATGGCTGCAGATTGATTCTTATATATCGCCTTAACTGCTTGAATAAACATCTTACCCATCTGTACTTTTTCCATCATTGCAAACATAAAATCCCAGTTCAAATTGTCAAACACTTTTTCAGCATCCACAAAGAAGAAACCAACTTGTTTTCCTGGATTTTTATCATAATATTCTATTGCATTCAATACCGTCCTCAGGTTGTCTTTTATCTGCCTATCTGGTAGAAAGCCTGCCTGCTCCTCCCCTACAAACTCCACCAGCCAGGCCTTCAGCCTTTCAGCCAATATTTTCGCAAAAATCTTGTAGTCATTGTTTGTTAAAGATATTGGTCTATAATTTTTTACATTGGTTAAATCTTGTGTTTCTTTTGATATTAATGTAATATTAGCTTCATTCCACGTTTCCGGCACATCATCACCTTCTAAGATTGCATTAATCACTTTTTGCAGCAACTCTTTCAAATCTTCTGCCATTACTTTATAAAATTTTGCTGTAAGGCCATCTGGTCCTGGCACCTTTCCCATCTTTGTAGCTTGTATTGCTTCCACAATTTCTAACGTTATTTCAGCATTTAATTTATCTCTCAATTTCTTGGGCACCGTTGGTAAAGTCAACTTTTGAAAATAATCCTCTATTGAATTCTTATCTATTAGTTTCTTCTGATACAACTTTGCATAATATTTTTAAAAAGCCCTCTCTATTGAAATTTGATCAAACCGTTCTTTCCCGTCTTCCACGATCTTACTAATTATTTGTTTCTCTCTTTTCTTCTTTAACTGCCACGCTAAATATTTCCCTGGTTTGTTAGCTCCTTCAAATGATTTTTGTCTCAGCCTTTTCAACTCCCATTCCACTTCCTTATTTTCCATTGCTCTTATTTGTTCCTGCAATATTTTAATTTCCTGTTGTATTTCTTTTTCCCGGTCTTTTCTTTAATTGCTGCTCTTTAAATTTGATTTTTTCTTGAATTTCTTTCAACCTCGACTCTTTGTTTTTCTTATCTTTGGCATTTAAGTCCATAAGAACTCCCCGAATCACAGCTTTATCCGCATCCCATACTTTATAAATTACCACTCCGTGATCCACATTGTACTGTATAAAGCTTTTAGTCTCTTTCTTAAGAACATCCACATTAACATGACTACTTAACAAATCCTCATTTATTCTCCATCTCTTTTTTCCCCCTTTCGTTCCAAATTTCCAGAACACAGGATTATGGTCTGAACTAATTTTTGGCAAGATATCCGTTTCTTTTGTACATACAGCAATCTCTTTTGATACCCAAATCATGTCAATTCTTGAAAGAGATTGATGTCTTGCCGGAAAAAAAGTATATTGCTTAGCACCCGGATTCTGTTTCCTCCATACATCCTCTAAACCTTCCTGTCTTTGAAATTCAAAAAAGATTTTTGGAAGCTTACCTCCTTTGTTTCTTATCAACTTCATTGTTTTATCAACTTGTGGATCTACCACTCCATTAAAATCCCCCATCACAATCACTTGATCATATGTCATCTGTCCAAGTCGATCCTTAATTTCATCAAAAAATTGTTCTTTCGCCCCGTTTGGCACATATATTCCCACAATCAGGGCTTTTTTGGCATTCCAATCAAATTCCACAGCCAAATATCTCCCCTCCTGTAGGCCGGAGTAGGCATGCCACACAGTCTCCATTAATTGCTCTTTACATTTCTACATTCCTGATCTCCTGGTCAGTTGGCATGCCACACAGGAAGACTCAGGACGTAGTTTAAATGTTTCACAATAACTCTCTCATCTTTCACAGAGCACAATATTCCCATACACTCAAAGTAATATTCTTACATGTCTTAAGGTTCACTGTGTTCCTCTCACTATGCTTCATAGATAAGACAAAAGCATGATCACAGCATATCTGTCCAGTGGCCTGTAACTGGTTCAGAACTAGTTTAGAACACGCTACTATTGTTGTAACTATTGCTATAGACATATTTGGACATTGCTCTTTTCCGGGTTCCTGAAAGCTTTCTCAATAAAACACTCACCTCCATGTTGGAGGGACAGACTTTGCATCCAGATCTCGGTCTTGTGTCATTACTACATCTGGCGCCCGAGCAGCCAGGGACCCTCCCCCATCTACCAGTGCCTGGAACAGGCTCCTCTTCGAGTGCACTCCATCGTTTCTGCGACCCCTTATCACTGGTAAGCATGGGAACTTCGTTAACACTGCCTCAGCAAAGGCATGTGAAAGAATTGTGTTTTTTAGTCAAGAAGTCTGGCGGGACCAGCACTTCAGCTCAGATAACAAGTCTCATTCAACATCTTCACCTCCATTGTCCGGCATATCCGGAAGGAGGTTCCCTGTACCTACGGGACTGGGAGAAAGTAGGGAGAATTTTGCACATGGAGCCACGAGCTCCGGTGGAATTGCTGCAAACTTGGCACCAATGTTGCCATGCTGTGGAGTGCTTTAGCTCACCTTCAAAACCTCCAGCAGCTTCCCTTCTAAACGTCCCCCCTTCATCTTCCTCCTGCCATCTCTTGCCTCCTTTGGCACCTGCTGTTCCTTCAGCTCAATTATCTAAGGACTGTCCACCAAAGTATGCTGAGGTGCAGTTGCTTCCTCCAGCACCGCTCAGCTTTCCCTCTTCTCCACAACCTTCTGCACCCCCCAGTCAAGATTTCAATCCTCCACCTTCTGCTGGAACAATCTCAGCAAGTGTTGTGAGGGAGGTACTGGAACGGAATCGCCTCCAGGCTGCTCTAGCCGAGGCTCCCACTGAAAACATTCCAGAATCAACAGAAATGCTGTCAGTGAGCTCAGTGCATTTCACAGGGAATGTGGATGCTGCAGAATTAACTGAAATGGCTAAATCTGAGGATGTGGCAGAATTAACTGAAATGCCAGTTCATCAGGCTGATAATCAGAGCCACCAGACTATGGAATATAAGCCTCTCTCTTATACTGTTCTTACTGAGTTGAGAAAAACCACAGAACCCTATCCAGATTTTATCAAGTGTCAAGTTGATAACACTGACGCTCAAGAAAAGTTGCTCCTTAACTTGGCTAAAGAGAATGCTACTTCTGAGTACCAAAGGGTTATTGCAGGTCTGGGAAGAACCCCGGAGTTGGCAGACATGGTTAGAGCTTGCCAAGAGATAGAAAATTCCTTTCATTAAGACTTTTTGCTTGCTGCCACTCTCCCTCAGGGAGAATGCCAGGATCCTGGGGGAGGAGGTGTAAAACCAAAACCTACCAGCCCAACTGGAAATGGAAACCCCTGGACACTTGTAGCTTTACAACAGCTTCTGGGAACTCTAAATTGGGTCAATCCCTCTTTTGCTCTTCCTACCAGTCTCCTAAGCCTCCTGTTCTCTTCACTGACCACTATAAAAAACATCCAAGTTATGTTATTCAAGTCTTACAATCAATTAATGGCATTCTGGCTCAGCAGTGTGTCAATCAGATTCCTTCCACGAATTCAGGATTTTCCTTGTGCATTTTTCCTACCACTCAGACTCTCCTACAGGAGTTTTAGCAATTTCTCAAGAGTCTCTCCAACCTTATGGCCTCATTGTAGCTCCTGAAACAGTGCAAATTGTGGAAACTTATACCTCTCTGATAGTTCCTTATTCAAAATTCCCATCTCCGCTCACCCTCGTTGCTTTGCAGCAGCTCCTAGGCAACCTTAATTGGGTGCAACCTTATTTTTCTTTACCTACCAGTCTGTTAAGTCCGTTGTTTTCCTCGCTTACTACCACGAAACATCCCAGCAATCTTATCACTGCTCCCCTGCCAGCCCAGGCAGCTTTACAACAAGTAAACGAGATTTTAGCTCAGCAGTGTGCTAACAGAATCCCTGCGGGGCTTGATAGCTTTCGCCTTTTCATCCTCCCCACACTCCCACTGGAGTTCTGGGAATACTATGGGAATGTCTTTCTTGTAAAATGATTGTATATCTCTCATGACTCACAAAAATGTTCATGCCACGACTGATCTCTGTGCTGTGGCACAAGAGCGTGCTATTGAGGACACTGGTTATGTTTTGCTGTTCATAAATCTGGCTTTTCCTAAAAATGATTTCAATCACCTCCTGTGTAATTCTTTGCAGTTCCAGACTGCTCTTGCAAACTTTGTGGAGGATGTCCTTTTTCAGTTACCTAAAGATAATTGTTTCTCTCCCCTACAATCAGTGCCTGTTTTCTTTAATCGCTGCACGAAGCAGCCACAGTTTTTTCTAATAGTAGCCGCTCCAGAGGAGTTATGTTTTTCAGAGCGAAGGTCACTGAATTACTAAATATTCTCTTCAAGCTCATCTCTAACTCACACTATGTTTATAAACTAATCAGCTGTCTTCCTGGTGCTTATTTAGCACCCCCTATCAATTCTAATCTTATAGCTCTGTTTCTACACTCCTTCTTTCACTGTTATAAGTGACATTCTATCTTAAAATCTTCTGCCTTGTAGGATTAACAGAGATCCTGGTATCAAGGTACACAAAGCCTAAAAATTTTCTGAAAGCTCTCAGTCATCTGCCTAAAAACTTCTTTGGTTTGATTGGTTGTCTGTTTCTTAATTATTCACATTATTTCTAGTCTGTCTTTCTGACTGAAACTTCAAGTGAATTACAGCATGAGTCTGTAGATTCTCCTTAAAATCTTAAATCTCTAAAGCACTTGTTTAGCAAGTGTTTACTTTCAGTCAAAAGAAATAAAAGTTCAACTGTTTGTGTTACTTATTTGCATGTAACCACTTAGTTTCTAGTAAGGATTCCCACCATGGAAAGGGGAGTCTCTATTCTTCATGAGGTAGAGTTAGAATTCTCTATTAGACCACTCCTCAGAGGGGAAAAACTGCTTCTCATGTTCTTTCCCATCTCCTGGGATATAACACTAACAGTTACTCTAGAATATAACAAAACAAAATTAAATGTTTATTTTTCAAAAAGCATATTGGTTTCATAAAAGTAGTTCTTAGTTCTTAAAGTTACTTCATCCCAACTCATTCACACAGATCTCTTGTAAGGCTTTACACACAGCTATCCTCTCTGACTCTTATTCACAGATAATATTTCTCTCATCACCACTTCAACATATTCAGGCAGCGCACAGCTAGCCTGTTTTCTTCTCACCCCCCCTCTCCCCCACACTTCCACAAACAAAGCTAAGTTAGTGAACATTCCGGAGGTGGGAGATGCTTGACACTCAGCTTGCCAGCCACAGTTTCCAAGTGGCTCAGACATTATTCTTACTCAAAAAATCCCTTACAATTCTACAGGTCAGGTGATTGTAAAACATGCCAATCGCTCTATTAAAACCCTCCTCTCTAAACAAATAAAACAAGGGGGGAGGAGGGTCCCAACTCCCAATGCTGGGAATGACCATGCAGCAAATTCATAAATGTTTATTCACGTATAATCAGCTTAATTTTTCGCAGCCACAAGCTGCTGCCTCCCCAAATACCTCTGCCTTTGATAGACATTTCTTGCAGAAACCACAGTTACCTACTCCGCAGGTGTACTATCAGAGCCTGCCAGAAAGACCTGGCAGGAGCCGGTCCCCCTTTTACCGTGGGGGAAAGGGTATGTTTCTGTTTTGTCATCCACAGGTCCTTTGTGGGTCCCTACCAGGTATCTCCAGCCAGCTCATGGCATCAAGTGGCTGTCAGGTCCAGAGTGTATATGTGCTGTACCGACTCCATTTTCTAATGCTTCTAGTGTTTAAGTGCTTCCTCCGCAGGTGCCAAGGTTCCCAGGCAGATATCTCACAGAGAAGGAATGTTTTGGCTACAGACGTTCCACCCAAGACCGGCCTTGAGAGACTCTAACTTCCCAAGCTTCAAAGACTATGTTTTGAGAACTATGGGGGGAGGCTGGTTCAGCTGGGAACTGTTACTTTGTACCTTATACTTTGCTTGTCATTGGTAACAATGCTCTTGTACCATCCTGAATATTGTATTCAGGCCAGTGGACTATAATGAACTAATTCTTCAGTAAACTCCTTTTGAAAACAATGGACTTTTGTCTGATTGCAGAAGGTAGTCTGGAGTAGAGGCATTATCTAGCCACAAGTCTGACATTTTGTTACCAATCATGCCTAAGCCGGATACAACGGAATCCAAAGCAGTCCCAGTCAGGGACCCTTTGTTTGATCCGTATGCATCTCCCGGTACCCAAGGATTGGATCCTCAAGGTCCTGCACCAAGTGGGAACGGTACTTCAGTTACCACCCTTTACACCCTCGATCCCGGCAGTGTGAATAATCGGCCTCGAGCTGCAGCCGACCCACTGTTTTCTATGCCCACACCTTTGGAGTGGGGAGCTAGACCTAGGGAGACGAGGGAACGCAGGGCCAGCGCAATGTTCAATCAACCATCGTTGGATGGCAGACGAAGTCTAGAAGCAATCCCTGAACAAGCCAGCAGCCAACCTTGGCTCTTCTGGAACAGGACGTCCGAACAAGCAGACTGGGAAGCATCTCGCCGTGGTGTCCTAAGTTGGGATTATTCAGAAATTACCCCGTGGTCGGGGCAACCAGATGTAAGTGAGCACCGGTGGGTGCAAATACAAAGCAGGACTATTGCTATTGATTCGGGGATTTCTGCAGTCACCGGGTTGGCAAAAGGGATTTTAGCTGCGAGGTCCCAAGAAGACCAGGCCATGGGGGGCCCCTTGCCTTGGTAGCAGTCCGCAGCCGCGGGATGCCAACAGGAGTTCGGATCGTCTACGCAAATTATGGAGCAAGAGGTAGACAACCCTAATAGAGTACAGGTGTTAGAGTCCAGACTAGCAAATATGGAAGAGAGTCTGGCCCATGCGATCCACCTGCTGTCAGTAATGGTGACTGGAGACGAAGAGTGTCAGCTGCCGAGAGAGGTTGCACAGAGGCTAGCCACGCTCCAAAGTTTTCTTCCAAGACCAGAGGGACCAAACCAGACGTGGCCACAACAGCCTGAGGATCCCAAGTTGGAAGGTGAGGGAGAACCTTGTCCAGAAGGCCCCTGCCCTAACGACCCATGCCCGGGTGATCCGGGGTTGGAAGATGAAAAAGGTCTCTACCCTGAAGACCCTCGCTTGGGAAGCCCCCAGCCAGATAATCAAGATGTTGTCGGAGGCGCGGGGGCAGAAGGGGGAGGGGAGCCGGAACGCCCGACGGGAGCAACCTCTCTGATAGTGCCTCCACCGGCTTCTCCAGTTGTACTTCCGCTGACCCCACACGGGGAGCAACCACCACCGAGGGGAGAATCTCCACGACTCATCCCGGCGGGCAGTATGGTTGGAAGGGGTGCCATACCGTGTCTAACACCGGTGCCCGGAAGAATCCCGGTCCAACTCCTTCCGGGAGGAACTATACCTGTGATACCAGCTTCTCCCCATGCGGGCCCGGTACAACCGGTGCCCCAAGGATTAACGCCACTTCCAAGGTTACCGGCACCGGAAGGACCGGTCCAACCTGTTCTACAGCAGCCGCCGCCAGGCCAACCCATACCACAGCAGCCGCCGCCCGTCCAACCCGCGCCGCAGCTACCGCCGCCAGGACAACCGATGCCCAGAGGACCCCCTAGGCAACCACCACCGCAACAGCCAGCACCCTTAGGCAATCCGCCTCGGGCGCTGCCGGTTCCAGGGGGTCTACCTCAACACCCTGTACCACATCCGCAATCGTGGCCTCAACAACCCCCAATCATGCAGCCGCCTCCGGCACCGCAGATGGCTCCGATCGACTATTACCAGATGCCCGCACCGATTCCCCGTCAAGAACTTCCTATGGGCTGGGTAAAGCTAGAGGCCACCTTCGATGGGGACCCTTCCAAACTAGGATTTTTCTTGGTACAGGCGGTGCAGTTTTTCAATAGATGGGGGCACCTCTTTGGGAGTGAAGCCAGTCAAATTGAGCATCTTGGGTCGAGACTTCAAGGTAAAGCGGCAGACTGGTATGTAGGACTTTACGATATTGGGGCCCCCGAATTAAACACTCTCCAAGGTTTAGTGGATGTGCTACGGGCTCAATACGAAGACCCATTGGAGGAGACTAGAGCCCGAACTGAGTTACAAGCTATCAGACAGGGCAACATGTTGGCTAGAGACTATGTTACAAAATTCCGACAGCTTGCCGCCAAGTGCCCTAGATGTGAGGAGTCCACCAAGATCATCTTGTTTAAACAAGGACTAAATCCGAAATTGTTGGATAGAGCCCTCATGCAAGACAATCCCCCTACGCTGCTGGGATGGATACAGTTGACTTGTGAAGTGGAAAACCACATGCTAGAAGTTCGCTTAGTGGAACAACAACAACAGCATGCGGGCCAAAGACGCCCCTCTGTACTGGTTAGAGGAGGAAGAGGGGCTGGATATGCTACTCGGGGAGCGAGAGATGCTAGATGGCAACAAGGTCTGTGCTTGCAGTGTGGTCAAGGTGGTCACTTTGCAGCGCAATGTCCGTACCGGCCTGTGCAGAGACCTCCGCTCCAGCTAAGACGTCCAGCCCCTGCTATGTATTCAGCGCCACAGCACCCAACACCCGCTCCCAGATCCACATGGGGTAGAGGAGCTCCTCGAAGAAGCCTCCCCGATAGAGGATTAGAGTTGGAAGAACTCATGGAATATGATCCCACTGCTCTTTCCGGGGAAGAGAATCCAGAGAGTCCTCCTTCGGGAAACGAAATGGATCTGTCGTAAAAGGACCCAAACGGCAGATCAAACCTCAGTCCGTTCCGGCATTGAACAGACCTCAAGGGTCCATACTCTTCATACCTGTAATTCTAGTAAACCCAGAGAGAAAGATGCACATCCGAGTGCAAGCCTTAATAGATTCGGGCTGCTCTAGAGACATTATTGCACCAGCCCTCGTAAACGGACTAGTGCTTCCCGTACAAGAGTTGGAAAACCCAGTTATTTTTGAACAGATGGACGGCACTAATATGAATCCTGTCACCACTGAAACCACTCCGGTAGTAACCGGCATGGGACAGCATTGGGAAGTAAGATCTTTTGTCATCAGTGCCACTGCCAAATACCCGTTGATTTTGGGCAGCAGATGGTTGTGCGATCACAACCCCTACATAAACTGGGCAGAAGGAAGCATCACGTTCAGTCATGATGCTTGTAAAAACCATCGGTGGGACCAAAATTGGGGCAACAATCCTACTCACACCGAATCAGCTCTTCTTACCCACGAAGAAATCAACCAAATACCTAAACAATATAGAGCCTACATCCAAGCATTCACCGAAGAAGAGGCCAACACTCTACCTTCTCATAGGAGGACAGACTGTGCTGTGGAAATTTTACCAGGAGCCTCGCTCCCCAAAGGCCGTCTCTATCCCATGAGTCCCTATGAAAGGGAAGAGCTTTGGAAATTTATTGACACTAACCTTCAAAGAGGATTTATCCGTCCAGCTAACAGCCCACATGCTGCACCGGTACTTTTTGTCAAGAAGAAAGATGGAGGCTTACGACTGTGTATGAACTTTAGGGGACTTAATGCTGTGTCATCCAGTAATGCCTACCCTATCCCACTCATCAGAGATCTTCTCAACGTCGTGGCTCAAGGTAAGATCTTTACAAAATTGGATTTAAAAGATGCTTACTTCCACGTTCGTATCAGAGCAGGAGATGAGTGGAAAACCGCTTTTAATACGCCCCTTGGCCAATATGAATATTTAGTTAAGCCATTTGGTTTAACTGGAGCCCCATCAGTGTTCATGTCCATGATCAATGAAGTGCTGCATGAGTTTTTATATAAGGGCGTAGTGGTGTATCTAGATGATGTTTTGATTTACTCAGAATCTGAGGAAGAACATGTGGACTTGGTCAAAAAAGTCCTGACCACCCTGATGTGTAATAAACTACCCATCAAATTGTCTAAATGTGAGTTCCACAAAACAGAACTCACCTATCTGGGCTATTGCATTTCCCAAGATGGTCTAAAAATGGACCCGAGTAAAGTACAAGGAATCCAAGAATGGCAAACTCCCACTACCCGCAAAGAACTGGAGTCCTTTCTGGGATTTGCCAACTTTTACCGAGAATTCATTGCAAACTTTGCTCAGATTACACTCCCCCTAACTGAACTGTTAAAAACTAAAGACAAGGGGGACCAAGCAAAAAAGCCCAGCACCAAGTTGCTGTGGACATCAGATTGTCAAACGGCTTTTGAGCAGCTAAAATCGCAATTCATTTCTGAACCCGTTCTCCAACACCCTGATGAAAATCGCCCCTTCGTAGTGCAGGTTGACGCAAGCGATACCGCAATTGGAGGCGTACTTTTGCAGAAGGGGGAGGACGAGAAACTTCGGCCTTGTGCCTTCCTATCCCGAAAGTTTTCAGAAGCCGAGAGGAATTGGAATGTGTGGGAAAAGGAAGCGTTTGCAGTGAAAGCAGCTCTCACTAATTGGCGGCATTGGTTGGAGGGAGCGCGCCACCCATTCGAGGTCTGGACAGACCACAAAAATCTGGAAGCCCTGCGAAGCCCCCGCAGATTAAACGCCAAACAACTGCGGTGGGCTGAATACTTTTCCAAATTCAACTTCACCTTAAACTTCTTGCCGGGCAAAACTAACTTTTTCGCAGATGCCCTTTCGCACATGCCCCAACATAAGAGCAAAAGGGAGGAGACTATAGACACCGTCTTCTCGCCTACGCAATTGGGAGGCGTGGTAACTATGCGCAGCCGCACGGCCCAGCCCCTTCAGGCAAACCAAGAATGGAGGCTGAAGCTAAAAGCTGAAGTGGAGAAGGAGGGGGATAAAGTACCCAAAGACAAACTGCAACAATCGCCCCAGGGGGATTGGTTATGGGGAAATCATTTTTATGTGCCTGACAGTTTACGAAAAGAAATCCTGCAACGTTGTCACGATGCCCCTACGGCGGGACACTATGGGTATTTAAAAACGCTACACTTAGTGCAGCGCCAATTTTGGTGGCCAGGCATGCGCAAGGACATTTCCCAATACGTAGCATCCTGCCCCATTTGCCTCAGCGCCAAGACCCGCAAAGGAAAACCCCCTGGACTGTTGCAACCACTAGAAACACCAAACAGACCATGGGAAGTAATATCCATGGACTTTATCACCGATTTACCTCTGTCCAGGGGACACAACTGCATTTTGGTTGTAGTGGATCTGTTTTCTAAGCAAGCCCATTTCATACCTTGCACCACAATACCTTCAGCTCGAAAGCTAGCAGATATCTTCCTGAAGCACATTGTAAAATTACATTCTTTTCCGTCTAAGGTGGTTTCGGATCACGGCGGACAGTTCGTTGCCAACTTCTGGCGGGAGCTTTTGCAAATGTTGAACATTGAACAAGGGATCAGTTCAAGTCACCACCCACAAACCGACGGACAGTCGGAGAAAACTAATCAAATATTAGAACAATTCCTTCGTTGTTATATCAATTTTCAGCAAGAAAACTGGGTGGACTTGCTTCCCCTAGCTGAATTCTCATACAATAACAGTGTGCACGCATCTACGGGGGAAACACCCTTCAAAGTCGTATATGGGTTCCACTTTGATCCTTTCCCCTTGGAAGCTCTTCCCCCTCTCAACGCCACTTCCAAAGATGTCTCTGAATGGTGGGGGGAGGCCACCCAACAATGGACTATCATTAAAAAGCACTTGGAAAAAGCCAAACAGGATTACAAAAAGTACGCCGACCGCCACCGTGCGGCCGAATGGGAATTACAACCAGGGGATCTTGTTTATATATCCACCAAGAATTTAAAGCTGGCACAGGTTAGCCGTAAACTGGCATTGAAATTTCTTGGACCTTTTCCTGTGCGCAAAGTGATCAACAAAGTGACTGTTGCCATAGATTTACCAAAAATCTGCGCCATGTCCACGATACCTTCCATGTCAGCTTGTTAAAGAAGGCCCCAGCAGCTGACAGATGGCACACCAGAGCACCTCCCATTCCAACTCTAATCGATGACCAAACCCACTACGAAGTACAACAAATCTTGGACTCTAAAGTCAAACGTAATCAGTTGTTTTACCTTATCAGATGGAAGGACTTTGATTCTGGGTATGATGAATGGGTGAATTCTGTACATGTTCATGCTCCTAGATTAACCAAAGCTTTTCATGCTCGCTATCCATATAAACCTGGGGGGGATTTATTTTAGAGGGGGCAGAATGTCAGGTCCAGAGTGTATATGTGCTGTACCGACTCCATTTTCTAATGCTTCTAGTGTTTAAGTGCTTCCTCCGCAGGTGCC
The DNA here is from genome assembly GCF_028583425.1 of Eublepharis macularius. Lineage (NCBI taxonomy): Eukaryota > Metazoa > Chordata > Lepidosauria > Squamata > Eublepharidae > Eublepharis > Eublepharis macularius. Next base: position 241,346,365 of record NC_072790.1, read on the forward strand.
AAGGTTCCCAGGCAGATATCTCACAGAGAAGGAATTTTTGGCTACAGACGTTCCACCCAAGACCGGCCTTGAGAGACTCTAACTTCCCAAGCTTCAAAGACTATGTTTTGAGAACTATGGGGGGAGGCTGGTTCAGCTGGGAACTGTTACTTTGTACCTTATGCTTTGCTTGTCATTGGTAACAATGCTCTTGTACCATCCTGAATATTGTATTCAGGCCAGTGGACTATAATGAACTAATTCTTCAGTAAACTCCTTTTGAAAACAATGGACTTTTGTCTGATTGCAGAAGGTAGTCTGGAGTAGAGGCATTATCTAGCCACAAGTCTGACAGTGGCAACCAACCCGAAATGGAAAAAAGTCAGCCTGAAGCAAACCTCAGACTGCCTATTCACTTCTCTTTCCTTGTGTGCTGTCCTCGCAACTTAATGTATCACCTTTTGCCTCGAGGAGTCTACTGATTAATTGCTTCTCTGTTGAAAAGTGCTATGCTAGATTCCAGCTGTGACTCTACAGTGAATCTCCTAAGTGATGCGAGGCCTTGGGTCTTGCAGCCTATGTTGGTCTTCCAGTGTTCACCATTGTGAACCATCGAACTCTTAGCAAAATAGCTTGCAGCCTGACTAAGACAATGAATGCAACTTCTATTGTAATTGCTGCCCTGAATGCTGAGCTCATAGAGCTCAGACGTGCTGCTTTGGACAATCGTGGTGTCATCTTTGCGGTTATTGCTGCCAATTCTACACTCATTCTGTGTGTGCTTCTGTTTTCTGCCAATGACTGTACACACTGACACCCGGCCTCTGCAGGACTGTCTTCAGTACAATTTGTGGAAACGGCTTGCTGCACAAGTGAACAGTACCAACTATTGCCTGCAGCAAACAAATGACATGAACTTCTTGCTAGCTTCTTGCCTTATTCCTGTGTGTGCCCCTCTTGCCTTACTTTTGAATGACACGTCTTTAAGCATTTTTTTGAAACATAGTAACATGAAATATACTCAAATGTATGATTGGGGTCCAACTGTGTCCCGACTTCCATTGTTTCAATGTCTCTTTACACTCCTTATGTAGCTTCCAATTCATCACAAAATCAAACTGTCTGTGCTCAAATAGTGAACTGCACCAAGCACAAATCCAAGCCTCACTGTCTTTCTGTAGGACCAAATGTGCTTAATTGTTCAAAAACAGAAAAATGTGTTCTTTTGCATATGCATATACCCAATTACCCCAAGGTTGGTTCTTTACCTGTGGCTCAAGAACTTTTAATTACATACCTGCTAATTTGTCTGATTCTCTTTGCTGCTTAAGTCGTTTAGCTATTGCTTTACCTTCTAAAGCCATGCTTACTGCTTCTTGTGAGTATCACTGTTACCCTTGATGCTACATGCTCTGAAGAAACCTTTCTCGTTAATAAAGCTGAAGCTGTTGCTTTAGGGGCTTCTCTTATAGGGGTTCCAGCTCTTGCTGTACTTAATGCTAACAATTTAAGACACTTGGCTTGCAATTTAGCTAAAACTATTAATGCCACTTCTGTAGCTTTAGCAGCACTAAATTCTGAGCAACAAGAACTTTGCAGTGCTGTTTTAGATAATAGAGCTGCTATTGATTATCTTTTACTTATCCATCATCATGGCTGCGAAGCTGTAAAAAATATGTGTTGTTTTAATTTGTCTGATAATTCAAAAACTGTCAGCAAGCAATTGCAACAACTTTCTCATTTACAAACTTCCATAAAAGATGTTTTACCCTCCTGGTGGAAAGCTCTATGGAGCTGGTTGTCAGGTGGTCTCTTAGGTACCATTGTACAATATGGTGCATATGCTCTAATAGCGCTTATTGCAGGATGCTGTTGTATTCAATGTATTCAATGTACTTGTTTTAGTAATTCCAAAACCACATCCTGCTGCATATTCTGTTACCACATCAGTGTCTAGTTTTCCAGCTCTTGGCTTACATCCTCTGATGATGAGGATGAGGAAGATGACTGCTCTTGGAATGATGTAGAGAACGGCCCTTTGTTGCCACTTTAATTAAATAAATAAAACGGAGTGAAATGTAGGCCGGAGTAGGCATGCCACACAGTCTCCATTCATTGCTCTTTACATTTCTACATTCCTGATCTCCTGGTCAGTTGGCATGCCACACAGGAAGACTCAGGACGTAGTTTAAATGTTTCACAATAACTCTCATCTTTCACAGAGCACAATATTCCCATACACTTGAAGTAATATTCTTACATGTCTTAAGGTTCACTGTGTTCCTCTCACTATGCTTCATAGATAAGACAAAAGCAAGATCACAGCATATCTGTCCAGTGGCCTGTAACTGGTTCAGAACTAGTTTAGAACACGCTACTATTGTTGTAACTATTGCTATAGACATATTTGGACATTGCTCTTTTCCGGGTTCCTGAAAGCTTTCTCAATAAAACACTCGCCTCCATGTTGGAGGGACAGACTTTGCATCCAGATCTCGGTCTCGTGTCGTTACTACACCCTCCTTATCATTAAAAATCAATTTCGGTTGGAATTCTTCTTTAATATATAACACAATCCCTCTTTTCTTTTGCTTAGTTGTTGCCACAAATTGCTTCCCTAATTTTTTATTTTGTAAATATTTTACATCCTGTTCTCTTATCTGGGTTTCTTGTAGACAAATCACATTACATTTTTGTTTGGCCAACCAATGAAATATTGCTTTCTCTTTGAAGGTGAATTAAGTCCATTTACATTCCATGATATTAATTTTTATTCCATAATTACAGTCTAGTTGATTTTGATGTCCTTTTCAAATTCTGTCAAAAACACATCCGTTGCATGTCTTGATTTGATGACTCGCCTCACAGATTGAAACTCAAAACTCTGGAATTTCCCACCTGTATCTTATGTTCATTGTTTTTAATTTTTGAGTCAGGTCTCTGTATTTTTTTCGGTCTTGCAAGACCGATCTTGGTAACTCCTTCATAATTCGAACACGCTTCCCTTCTATTCATAATTCGAACATGCTTCCCTTCAATTTACTTAAAAATGCCGCAATTTTTTCAGTGACTTGTTTCAATGCAGATCCCGCCATTACCTCTTGAATACCTCGAAAACGAAGCTGTTTTTCCATAGCTCTGCATTCCATTACAACAACTCTATCACTCACTCCCGCTGCCTCTGCTCTTATACTTTCTGTTTTCTCCTCCACCTCTTGCACTTTTTGTTTTGTAGTTTGGAGCTCTGTTCTTATTTCATCAATACTCTTTGTCAATTCTGCAACCTCTGATTTTATTGCCTCTTTAATCTCTTTAACTAAATTCAATTGTGAGTCTTTCACTTGCTTCTGTAATTCCCGGACCATTTCTTGTGTTTTTTGTATAGCCTCATTTGTTTCCTTATTGCCTTCTGTTATTTTTTTGTCTAAACTTTCAATCGCTGCCTGCCACTCTTTATCCTTTTCCCCCACCATTGGACTTTTCTTGGGACCCCACATATCGGCTCTCTTTCTCAGCTCCGTCTTTTCTATTGTATTTTACTTAATTAGTTAAGTCCAATAATATAAATGGGAAAGAGGGAAAATAATTTAATCTTTTGCAAACCTTCAAAATATTGGGCCTTTTTTCTCAATGGTACTCTCTATGGTTGCCCTCAATTTTCCCCTTGTCCAAAATGGCGTACTCCGCTTCTTCTTTAAAATATCAGGTACACTTTCTCTCTACTGAAGCCTTCTGAAGCCTTCTGCCCTTTCCACACTCAAAATAGCTAACATCCACTTCCTCTTCTGGACTCTTGATCTGCTTTGTTTTTTTCCCTCTGTTCCTTCCATCTTCCTGCCCTTCTAGCCACCACTCACTTGTATTGCAGGCAATTACAGGCAGTTCACTTCTCACGATGTTTCAGCCTCTTCCCAAACTCTCCCTCTCATGTCGTTATCTCCCAAACCACAGGTATGAAAAACAAAAGTTCTTTTTGCTCTTTTTAAGCTCTTTACGTCATTAAAATCACTTTCTTCACTCCCCACCACTTTTTAACGCCTTTTGCTTTAGGAATTTGTCTCTTTACTTTAAAACGTTTCAATCTTTGAACAGAGATTAAGTCCGTTAGGGGAGATAGTGCTCTTTACTCTCTCTCACTCTCATAGGGTTGTACTCACTGTCTCTTTGGCTCCACTCCGGTTAAAATCTGTTTCTGAAGCTTGGGTACGAAGATCCTATGCCAATTAAATGATGCCAAAGGTTGCTGCAGAGATATTAGCCGCCAGTCTGGGAGGAGATCTTCAAAGCAGATGGTGAATCCTAGATTCAGAACCCCCCCCCCTCTGCCAAGATCACACCCTTTTAGGGCTATCGAGCATCCTTGCCCAACTTCTAGCTGAAATTTGGGGGCTGTGGGTGATCAAAGCACCCCACTAGCCCAAAAACAGCAACCTGGATGGCTCAGCTCCTGGAGACACTTCAGATCTCCATGATCCCCAGCCTGAAGTCAAATCTTTTATTATTATATTGAGCACCTCTCCCGGTACCAGCCTCAGGGGCCAAGGCTAGTGGGTTCCTGTAAGGACTCACTGAATGCTTTTATATAAAAGCATTTTATATAAAACCTCCACTCACCTGCCAGTGGCTAGGAGAAGGTGCCTGGTGGTCATACACATATCCTCTCCTTGTTGCTCTGGAAATTGATTTACATTTCATGCCAGGGACAATTCATTAAAAATCACCCCCAAATTTAGTATTTACTAAGGATGGGCTCTAGAAGCTGATCTAGGAGCAGCTCCCAAACTTGATATAAGTAAGAAGGGGTGAGGTGGGGTGTCTCATTGCTTGAAGAAACTGGTCTCCTTAACTGGGCTATTTGATGCACGTACAATTTGGAGGAGAAGAAATCAGCTCTCTAATCGCTTTTCACCCACCTGCCACATAGGTCTGTAGGAGGTGACAAGAGGTTGGCTGGATGAACTGAACTGGGATAAGATTGCAGGGTGCACCCTTGGTTTGTGTGCAAGTTCCGAACTCTTAATGGGTATATTCCTCTTAAGTAAAGCTCCAAGAGAGACCAGTTTCAGACAGAGGAGACAGGTTATGTCAACTTTCTCCCGCACCCCACATTTGAAGGCTGTTCAGCCATGGCCAGCAAGGAGAATCTTGGGGGTACTTGAGGAGTGGCTCCCCTTCCTGTCCAGCAACCTCCACAGAAAATCAGAGTTGTCAGCCAAGCAATGGCAACTGATGGGAGATGTTTGGGGTAGGGTTGTCAGGCACGATTTGGGAACCAGTGGGAGATGGGGTGGGTGGGGACTTAGGATGGAGCAGTGTGTAATTGGCATTCCCTGAGTGATGATGCCAATTCTGGCACAACCCGGAAAAGATGCCATCATCTCAGTGGTGACACTCTAACATTCACTCAAAACTCTATGGGAACAAGTAAATTCTGTGTAGGAACTCAACCATGCATATCCCATTTCAGAAATGTTTACATAAATCTGGCAAGTCTTGTATGGAATGAAGCCATGTTGTTCCACTGGCATTCTTCTCCAATCAAACCAGGACCCTGCTACTTTTTTTGAAGCAAGTTGGTGTGGACATACATACACAGATAAATGGAAAAACCAGAATACAATTTTCTTGGCCCTCATGGCACATCCAGATAGCTCTGATCTATGTGAGAGTTTGGAACTGGTTCCACCAAAAGTCAAGAACTTCCATGTCATCCAGACACCTAAGTTCAGCTTCAGTGGGGACACGTATCAAGGTGTGTGCTTCCCTCCCCGCTGCTGTTTTGGCACATGAATAAGTGTGTTGGGGCAGACCTGTTTAAAATCTCTTTAAAATAGAGAAGTGACACCAGGGGTCAGCATATATTTACCATTGTATTTTGTTTGTCCCTAAGTGTGTGTGCGTGATGTGCTGTCAAGTTGCTTCTGATTTACAGAATCTTATGAATCAACCACCTCCAAAAAGTCCTATCGTTAACAGCCTTGCTGAGATCTTGCAAACCGAACTCTACGGCATCATTCATTGAGTCAAGAGATCTCAATTTGGGCCTTCCTTTTTTCCTACTTCCTTCAACTTTTCCTAGCATTGTTGTCTTTTCCAATAATTTTCTTTTCTTGTATGACAGCTTCAGTTTATTTGTCTTTTTGTGTGTTAATGTTATTCATGAAACACTCCTCCCTCACCACATTTCAAACCAGTCAATTTTCTTCCTGTCAGATCTTCATTTTCCAAATTTAAAATTCACACATGCTGATTGAGAATACCATAGTATTAATGATCTTGAACTAAGTCTTAAATAGATGTGCCTTTTTCTCTTCAGAGGGAGCTGAAAACAAAACCCACATAAGACACAGGGCCCGGTACTGCCTCAGTCTGAACCTTCCAACCAGGTTCCTTCAGCTTCCTTATTTCACTCATTTTCATTACTCCAATGCGCCTTATTTTTTATTCAGAATCCTGCTCATGGCAAAAAATTGTCCCACCATAAAAGTTCCTGAGATGTTCCATGCTGAGCCTTTCAACAGTTTGGATTGTGTGCAAAGCTCCACTGACCACTCCTCAGCATCAGGTCACCAGACCGTCCAGTCTAGGTTTCTGCCTGCCCTGAATAATATGCATGGGATGGGGAAGAAAATTAAATTAATCATGCCACAATGGCATGAAAAAAGCCAAACACCATCCAGGGACTTTTCATCAGGTCTTTATTATCTCTTAGTGACATCATGCAGCGTGATGTAGAATCATCTGTTTGTAGAACAAAGCACTTTGGCGACAAGATTCTGGAACTCATCAAAACTCAATTCGACATCATATCTGTGCATATCCTGCAGTGGATAAAAAATGGAAATTGTTGTCTTGTTATATGGTTTACGAATATATCACAGGTCCTTTAGATACCCTTCCAGATTATCTAGGTAGAAATAGTCCAAACACAAAGGTTTAATATCCAAGCATGGCTCAGATATGGTCTAACACACTAAACATTCTTTAAGGATACTCTTCTTTTTTCCCAAAAACTACCTATATGATAAAATAAAATGATATGCATAATAATAAGAACATGCTTAATAGATACAAGGGGAGCATGTCTGCCTAAGCCATCACAACCCTGTGAACTCTTATCTCTCACATTCTGTTGAAAGTTCCATCCTCTACACCATTGTCAACTACATGGAGTCTAATCTAGACTCTTTTCTTATGGCGAGTGTTTCACAGTTCTGGAGTGTTTTATCATTATTGCAATTAATATGAAAGCAAAACAAAGTTTCCATCTAAAGCACCTACAATGGAGAGGAAACCCTATGGTTTTGTTTTTATGTAGACTCTGCCTCTATTGAGTTCACTTTTAAAGGGCAGCCGGTGTTTTTCTAAAAACTGTTCTTTAAAGGGATAGGGGAGAGAGGCTCTGGGCTTCCTTAACTGCAAGCTGTAGTCACTAGGATCACGTACATGTGTGAGGTATTCCAGTCCTGAGGGAAATGGGGTGGGATTTGGTCATCCTCTCTCCTCTCAATGCTCACCCTGCTCTGCCATACTTCCCCTCCAGTCAGCACTCCTCTGCTTGCCTAAAACTCTCCAAAAGTTATCTTCTAACTGAGCAAACCTACCTCAGGGTCCTCCTCCTGCTGCCTGCCAGCTGTCTTAGCCTCCTGAGGCCACCCGTCTGCCTCAGTCTCTTTCTACAGTTCTTCAGGTTAACGGGCTGCTCTGCTGTTTATTTCACTGTCTGAAATCTTTCCTATCAGTTCTCAATAGACTTTGATGTTAACTATGGGTGCATTTCATGGTCTCAAAAAGAGGGAAACCTTTATTTCATCTGTCTGAAAGTTGACCATGTGGATGACCTAGAGGAGTATGTTGTTCCGTTGGGGTAGAAAAACAAGAAGGCACAGACTTGACAATGTGGTGTACGTGTCTCTTCCATTGAAACAAAAGGGAAATGATAATGAAGTAAAATTATGAAACTGGAAATTCAAGAATGACACAAAGGCATACCAAACAACCAAACAACAATACAGTCAATTTGGGTATTAATTACAAAATTAAAGAATGAAACCAACTTCCATGCATCAATCTGCCATGCCTGGCTGAAACCCTTCTCCACCTGCTCTATGAGAGGTGGGTCGCCAAGCATTCTGAGCCTCATGGAGCTTGGGAGGGACCACTGGGTGAGGTTATTGGCCGCTGGGCAAAAGTGAGGCCCCAGAGATTAAAAGCCATGGGTGGAAAAGCTACAAAATGGAGAAGGAGGAACAAAGGGTGACATAAAATGACTCCTCCTTCAGAAGCTGGTGTCTCTTGGAAGTTTACAAAAGGGGATTATACCACTTAAGGGCTCAGAATTTGCATATCTGTCAGACTATGGAATCCCAGTTATCTGAGTTCGTCTCCCACCCCTTCTGCAAGAAGCACAAGGTCTCTTGATTCCAAAAGGTTTATTGAAAGACTATGCTCAGGATACAGGTGTCCATAATCCAAAGGCTGTAGAGGCCCTTGGCTGAACGAAAGCTTTGTTGAGATTGGCATGTAAAACGAAAGTTACAACACTTCAAACACCCATTCCCAGCCTCCCCTCTAGTCCTGTCTGCGAAGGCATGAGAAGACGAGGACATCAAAGTCGTTGGCTGGACTGGATAAATAAGACTCTTTGCTCCCATAGATATGAGCAGCCTGGACGACACCTGGGCCTAGAGGGAGGAAAACTAGACAACTACTGATTATAATACAAGTTAACATGGCGTTACTCTGGCTAGAGAATTGACATCCTGACAATATCAACCAGTCATGCATCCCATGACCTCATTCCGTCCATGTTCACCCAGCTCGCTTGCTTTCATCTCCAATGGACCTCTGAAGAGAACAGCTGGAATGCCACCCAAGATCTTCCTTCTTCTCCCCCAACGAGCTGCACATCAAATACTTCAGTTAAGGAGGCCACTTCCTTCCACGCAATGAACCAACCCACTCCCCTCTCACCTGTATCAAATTTGGGAGCTGATCCTTCATCAGCTTCTGCATTCTTTCCTTGGTGACTGTGGGAGGATTCCTTCCATCCTCCTTGTATTGGTTGAAAATGTTGGCAATAGTTTGCAATGCTGATTCTAATGGGGTTAGAGACATCTTGAGTTGGTTGCTGATCTGGAAAGACAACACCTAGTTCAGTGTGTGTATGTGTATGAGGGAAAGGCCAACTCAATCACTGGTTTCTTCTCACAACAGTTTTGGACTGAACCTCCAAGTTCAGAGGTAGCATATCCTGAGTTACTGTTAAATACCATAGTGATTGTAAAAAAAATAAATAAATGTTAAAATCAACACTGAAAAACTTCTGCAATATCTGAACTTTGTAAACCTTTTGTGGAATAAGCATTAATTTTTAGGAAAATGAAGTTGTAATCTTATTCTTAAAAAAAAAAACCTTGAGTTTACAAATTATATTGCCTGGGAAGTGTAAATAATATGAACATGATTACCTGACAGTGTGGCACTTTTAGAATCAACTTTATGTTGTCATTAAACAGTCAGTTTTAAAATACATATTAAGAAGTAAACTACAACCATCAAATACAGTAAGACTAAAAATGTTTTTCAAGCCTTCCTCATAGCAAAATCATCCAAAACTTCATCAAAATTTGTTTGTCTAAGTTTGTCACTTGCAATGTACAGAATGCTCAGTGCAGACAACCTCTCTTGAGACATCGTGGCCCGTAATTCATTTTTAATTCTTTTGAGTCTTGAAAAACTCCTCTCTCCCGAGCAGTTAGTGACCATAAAGCTAAGAAACAGCTGCAAGCTTGCTTCCACATTAGGAAAGGCCATCTGAATTTTTTCCTTGTATATAATTTGATAAAGGTCTGTATGAGACAGAGAGTGCTCTTCTGTAAGCCTATGGCTTTGTCTCATGTACAGGTGAAAGTGCGAAAGTTCATCAATAAGTTTCAGGTCAATATCTTCTGGGGATGCTTCCATCAACAGTTCAACACCTTGCTGAATTTCTTGCTTAGATGCTGTCAGATTAGCAAGAATGGGAAACCATTGTGCAACATCACTGTACACAGTATTTCTTCTCTTTAAATTGGCTTCAAGTGCATCTAATATAGGAATAAAGGATTTTATCCTAAACATCTCTCTTGAAGAAAGTGCATCTAAGGCATCAGGTGCACTTCTGTCATTTCTTTGCCATTCCCTTACTCTTTGTCTCCTTGTTTTGTAGTTAACATTTGGCAAGGTGGCTTTTGCTTGTTTCTCATCAAAATCTTCTGTAATTTTCCTTTAAAAATCCAGAAGTGAACTGTGCAAACTTGCACAAGAACTCAGTAAGAGGTCTGATTTCTGAAGGGCTTTGCTGACCTTGTGAAAATGACCTAGCACACGGGTCCAAAAATGCAGCATAAGCACAAATTCCAGTTCTTCCATTTTCTGCAAAAGATTGTTAGCTTGAAGCCTGGTCTCCCCCTTCCCATTAACGTCAGAGTACAAATGACTGAGGGCATCAGTGATAGCACTGTAACTTTCCAAAACAGCTTCTGTGGCTTTTGCATGTGCGTCCCACCTAATGTCTGACAAGTATTTAGGCACTTTAGACTGAGGTGGCAAAAATGATTTTAGATCTGCCCATCTCTTTGTGGAGGATGAAAAGAAGGTATACATTTCATTGATAATGCCAAAACAGTTCAAGGCAGCAATCCACAGCAGAACGGCCCACCAGATTTAAAGAGAGACCTGCGCATGGAATAAATCTTGCAAATTGTTTTTTTAATGATTTTTTGCTGCATACCATTGTACTTACCAGCCACGCTGGCAGTGTTGTCATAAGAGTGCCCAAGGCATTTTCTGAAGTCAATTTCAAGCTCAGTAGTGAAATGGTTGAACAATAAATCAGCCATCTGATAATTAAAGACAACTGACCAGTATGTGAAATGTCAGGAGTGGAATCTACTGAAAAGCTGAAATATCCAGCTTGCCTCACATCAGCCAGAATTGCATCCTTAACTTTTGTTGCCATGAGTTGAATAATTTCCTCACATATAGTTTTTGACAAATAAGAGAGATCGCCTGATCCAGAATGTCCATAGCAATTGATATGAGCAAGTAAAAACGGATCAAACGTTGCCACTAGTTCTAAAAGACCGAGATAATTAACATTATTTGGAGATCCAAAGTGTTAATTGTCTCCTCTGAATGGTAAGCCTCGTTCTACAAGAGTGCATATTACAGCAATAATTCTCTCCATGACATGCCGCCGGTACTGCTGTTCTGCTTTTATTTGTTCCTCTAGCTTGGAAGTTAACGTTTGCCCTCACTTCCTTGTTAGGTAGGCCAACACGGCATTCCTATGCTTCTCTGAGTTTTCATGAGTTTTGATAAGAAGGGGGTTTTGCCAGTCATCAAACCCTTCAGTAGCTAAAGCTGTGGAAGAAGATGCAAGGTTTGGAGTTTAAACGCAAAGCAATAAATCTGGCCTTTTGAGGGAGAATAATCTCCCTGCCTGTGCATGTAATGTCCCAGCAGATCGCACAAAAAACACGGAAGATTGCATTTCCTTGCATGAGATTTGAGCAATGTCACACGACGTCGCGCAAATCTTGCACGAGGAAACGCGATCTTCCGCATTTTTTGTGAGATCTGCCGGGACACCTCTTTGGCCTCCTCCACAGCCCCCACAGGTGAATTGGGGGGAGCGGGAGGAATCTATGCTGCCTTTGAGCCACACCCAATACTGCTTTCCCCAAGTAAACCAGGAGGACTGCCATCGCACTTCACTCCACAACCACCCTTGCTGGCCAACACAACAGGAAGACTCATTTTGCCACCAAACTAGAATTAAGGAGGACATAAAAGGAGATGACTCTATGTGCCCTCCGCCACAGTGCCCACTGATCTTGGCCCCAGGGCCTGGCAGCAGCCCTGGCACCAGAGGCAGGGAGGAACTAGAGCCCTAGCCCACCACTCCCACAGACCTGACCAGATCAGGCACTGATAAATAAGAATCAATGTGAGCCCTCAGCTGAGGTGCCTACTGAGCTGGGCCCTAGGGCCTGGCAGCAACCCTGGCACCAGAGGGAGGGAGGGACTAGAGCCCTAGCCCACCACTCCCACAGACCTGAAAAGATCAGGCAATAATAATACTGTGTGAGCCCTCAGCCAAGGTGCCTACTGCGCTTGGCCCCAGAGCCTGGCAGCAGCCCTGGAACCAGAGGCTGACGCTAGAGCCATAGCCCAGCACACCAAGATGCCTGGACAGAACAGGCACAGAGACTATTAATAATGATAGTGATGATAAGAATAATAATAATGAGAATGATAATGGCTATGATAATAATAATCATTTGGTGAGGCCTCAGCCAAGCCTGGCAGCAGCCCTGGAACCAAAGGGAGGGAGGGACTAGAGCCCTAGCCCACCACTCCCACAGACATGAACAGATCAGGCACTGATAAATAAGAATCAATGTGAGCCCTCCGCTGAGGTGCCCACTGAGCTTGGCTCCAGGGCCTGGCAGCAGCCCTGGCACCAGAGGGAGGGAGGGACTAGAGCCCTAGCCCACCACTCCCACAGACATGAACAGATCAGGCACTAATAACACTGTGTGAGCCCTCAGCTGGAGGTGCCCACTGTGCTTGGACCCAGGGCCTGGCAGCAGCACTGGAACCAGAGGAGATAGATCCTTCCCGATCCCCAAAATCCAAGCTCAATTATACTCTCTCTGTCTCTCTCCCCAAAGGCTAGCAAGTAGCAAGCAGCAGCTCTGTCACACTCCAAAAACTCATCAGCTCATGCAGCGACCCAAATGTAGTGGAGGATTTGCAGGCCATCTATTTCAACTGCCTGCTTGCTGAATCCCCTGTGATTGCAGTCTAGCTTTAAAGACATCCAGTGAAGGACAAGCTCTCTTCCACAAAGATATTTGGTTCTGTTCTTAAACTGTTTATCCAATTAGGAATGTTCTCTTTAGATTCCACTGCAATCTATTGCCAGGTAATTTAAACCCACTACTTCTAATCTTTGCTCTGGAGCATCAGAAATCATTTCCTTGCCGTCTTCATGTGACAGCCCTCCATCTATGTGAAGAGTGCTCTTATATCCCCTCTTTACTCTTCTCCAGGCTCAGTATTGCCAGTTCCTGCCATCTAATCTATCCGTATAAGCTTTGTCCTCAATACTTACCAAACTCTCTGAAGTCCTTGATCAAGAGATGAGTTAAGAAACTGGATGCAGAATCTTGTCCTGATGGTGTTTTTATACAGGCTTTAGAGGGGTGAGGAGGGAACAGACTCATATCCTCAACATGCAATTTCCCTCTGGTGCTGGAGGCCTGATTGCTTTCTTCTTGATATCATTTATGGACATCTGCCCATTTCCTCCCCTGTCTAATTTATTTTTCGTTAACATACTTACGTTTTTATTATAGTTGGCCTTTCTTACTGAGACTCCAGGCAGATTACACAGTATAAGCCAAGACGATCAACAGCTGGGACATTCAATAAACAATACAATAAAACAGGGACTATGAAAATAATCATATACCTAATACAGAGCAGAAACTATGCTGAAACAAAACATAATAGACAGATTAAATGATTTGGAAACTATCCAGTAGGAGCATGCTTACAGCAAAATTCAGTATGCAGAGTCTACATCCTATCCCTTAACCAACACATCTCTCTGAACCATTTCCCTACAGCATAGACCTTTTCTCTGGGTAAAAAAAGCCCTCTTGAATAATTCAGTTTTGCCTATTTTGTAGAGAACCAGGAGAACGGGAACTTTCCTGACTTCTTCAGGCAGTCCATTCCATCAAGTGGGAACCAGCAAAGAGGAGAAATTTGGATGAAAAACCAGGAAAGCTACAGGCTGTGTTTTATTTTTTTGCTTCTCTCTGTGTGAACGGAGAGAGCTAATAAGATCTTCAGCTCTCCATTAAATGCCATAATTTATTTTTTATTTGAAAACTTAGGTTTAAAATTTGGATACTTGACTTCAAAATAATGGGTACTGTGTTTTAATTTGCAAACTTCTTGTCTACAAGAATTTACAGAGTTTAATTGGACACAGTCCTTAACACAGATATAAACCACCATTTTATTTCAGCAACCTAATTGACTATTAAAGGAATATAAGAATATTTTATAAATAAGATCCAAAAAATACTCCAAATCAAGATATTAGCTTTCTGTGTTAAGGGTTCGTTTATGTGGTCATTACCTGATTTTAGCAATAATGTACTTTGCTCCTGGTGGTTAATTAGAACCAGTGTCAAGAAGTTCTTCAAAGTGCTATTTATTTTAACATTTTTATTTTATCCCATCTGGTAGGCAATGTACCTGAATTAAGTATATAAAATCATAGACTCAGAGGGCTTCAATGAGCCACGTAAGCCCTCAAGCTCAAAGTCCTGATTAAGTCATCCCCTTTGGAGGACTCTCTAGCCTCAGGTCCAGGAACACCATGAAAGAGAACCTTCCTTCAGCACAGATAATGGACCTGTTTTCAAGCTCCTCTGCCCATTAGTCACTTCCTCACTGTGTTTAGCTGAGGTCTGCTTTAGTCTTTTACGTCTACTCCTGAGCTCTGGTACAGCAGACACCAAATCTTTCCTCTCTTCTGACCTTCCCAATGTCCAGCGTCCACCAAATTTGCAGGGGACATAGTCCTCACTGTCCTCTGAAGACCCCCAGGTTTCAGAGAGATTGCATCCAGGGAAAGGCATGCTCCATGGGTCCCTCCCTTTCCTGACATTTTCTTTTCACAGTGGCAAAAGCTGGACTGTCTGCTGGAAGCTACTTTGAGAGGTTACAAGCCAGAAGGAAAGCCAGAAGGAGTTCAGAAAGAGTTCAGACAGTCCACGCCTATGTTGCCAGGGGAATTGAATGAAAGGTGCCAGACTGTCTGGCTTTATGAACGTGTTATGCCAATATATATTAAAATCATATGGCAATAATCAATACTGAAAAATACTAAGCCTAGCTTCTGTATTCTCTAGATGAACTTTTAAACTTTGCATGAACTTTCAGTGTATTTTTTCTATGTGTAAGGTAATTCAGCAGGTGTGCTTACATCTTTTGACAATTAATTAAAATAGTGGACTCTACTGAGATTGATGTTCCTCTATCTGAGATTCAACCAATGGTGATCGCCCAACTTAACTTTTTCTTGACACTTGTCAGAGATTTATAGTATTCTCTTGCAGATCAGACTATGACATAATTTTTTAACTAATTGGAAGGCTGTACTATGAAATTATGAATATTCAGTGAAGTATTGTCGAAGGCTTTCACGGCCGGAGAACGATGGTTGTTGTGGGTTTTCTGGGCTGTATTGCCGTGGTCTTGGCATTGTAGTTCCTGATGTTTCGCCAGCAGCTGTGGCTGGCATCTTCAGAGGTGTAGCACCAAAAGACAGAGATCTCTCAGTGTCACAGTGTGGAAAAGATGTAGGTCATTTGTATCTACTCAGGAGGGGTGGGGTTGAGCTGAGTCATCCTGTAAGAGTTTCCCAGGGTGTGGAATGCTAATGGCGGGAGGCTTCACTGTATCCTGAGGAGGTTCTTTTGCATATGGATTGGTGCTTGATGTGCTAATCTTCTCTGCAGGGCTATTGTCGGGTGTGGAGTGTTTCGTTGGCCTGGTGTTTTTCAGAACTGGAGCCCATGCTCTGTTCATTCTTAAGGTTTCTTCTTTCCTGTTGAAGTTTTGCTTATGCTTGTGAATTTCAATGGCTTCCCTGTGCAGTCTGACAAAGTAGTTGGAAGTGTTGTCCAGTATTTTGGTGTCCTGGAATAAGATACTGTGCCCTGTTTGAGTTAGGCTATGTTCAGCCACTGCTGATTTTTCAGGTTGTCCAAGTCTGCAGTGTCTTTCATGTTCTTTTATTCTTGTCTGGATGCTACGCTTTGTGGTCCCGATGTAAACTTGTCCACAGCTGCAGGGCATACGGTATACTCCTGCAGAGGTGAGGGGGTCTCTGCTGTCTTTTGCTGATCATAGCATCTGTTGTATTTTTCGGGTGGGTCTGAATACTGCTTGAAGGTTATGCTTTTTCATAAGCTTTCCCATCTGATCAGTAATTCCTTTGATATATGGCAAAAACACTTTTCCTGTAGGCGACTGTTTTTCCTTGGTTGTTTGATTCATCCTGGGTTTGATTGCTCTTCGGATTTCATTTCTGGAGTAGCCATTTGCCTGAAGTGCGTGGTTTAGATGATTAATTTCCTCATTGAGAAAGCGCGGCTCACATATCCGTCTTGCACCATCCACTAATGTTTTCATTATGCCTCTTTTCTGTCGGGGGTGGTGATTGGAGTTTTTGTGTAAGTACCGATCAGTGTGAGTTGGTTTCCTGTAGACCTTGTGACCTAACTGAAAGTTTGCTTTGCGGATGACCAAGGTATCCAGGAATGGGAGTTTTCCCTCACTTTCTTTCTCCATTGTGAATTGTATGTTCAGGTGGATGTTGTTGAGATGATTCAAAAACCCCATCAATTCTTCCTCCCCATGGCTCCAAATGATGAATGTATCATCCACAAACCGGAACCATACACTGGGTTTGTCTTACATCAAAGATTCAGCAGATTTCATCAACAAAATCAGTTCTCTGAAACTCAATCCACAAGACATACTCGTCAGTTTTGATGTTGTATCCCTGTTTGCTAAGGTTCCAGTAAAAGACACTATTGCACTTATGAATCAGATTTTCTCAGAGGATGTAACAGCCTTATTCCACCATTGTCTGACAACCAGTTACTTCCAATGGGACAACGAATTCTATGAACAGATAGATGGGGTGGCCATGGGGAGCCCACTCAGCCCAGTTATAGCAAACTTCTACATGGAACATTTTGAAAAAACAGCTCTAGAATCAGCACCCCACAAACCCAGTGTATGGTTCCGGTTTGTGGATGATACATTCATCATTTGGAGCCATGGGGAGGAAGAATTGATGGGGTTTTTGAATCATCTCAACAACATCCACCTGAACATACAATTCACAATGGAGAAAGAAAGTGAGGGAAAACTCCCATTCCTGGATACCTTGGTCATCCGCAAAGCAAACTTTCAGTTAGGTCACAAGGTCTACAGGAAACCAACTCACACTGATCGGTACTTACACAAAAACTCCAATCACCACCCCCGACAGAAAAGAGGCATAATGAAAACATTAGTGGATGGTGCAAGACGGATATGTGAGCCGCGCTTTCTCAATGAGGAAATTAATCATCTAAACCACGCACTTCAGGCAAATGGCTACTCCAGAAATGAAATCCGAAGAGCAATCAAACCCAGGATGAATCAAACAACCAAGGAAAAACAGTCGCCTACAGGAAAAGTGTTTTTGCCATATATCAAAGGAATTACTGATCAGATGGGAAAGCTTATGAAAAAGCATAACCTTCAAGCAGTATTCAGACCCACCCGAAAAATACAACAGATGCTACGATCAGCAAAAGACAGCAGAGACCCCCTCACCTCTGCAGGAGTATACCGTATGCCCTGCAGCTGTGGACAAGTTTACATCGGGGCCACAAAGCATAGCATCCAGACAAGAATAAAAGAACATGAAAGACACTGCAGACTTGGACAACCTGAAAAATCAGCAGTGGCTGAACATAGCCTAACTCAAACAGGGCACAGTATCTTATTCCAGGACACCAAAATACTGGACAACACTTCCAACTACTTTGTCAGACTGCACAGGGAAGCCATTGAAATTCACAAGCATAAGCAAAACTTCAACAGGAAAGAAGAAACCTTAAGAATGAACAGAGCATGGGCTCCAGTTCTGAAAAACACCAGGCCAACGAAACACTCCACACCCGACAATAGCCCTGCAGAGAAGATTAGCACATCAAGCACCAATCCATATGCAAAAGAACCTCCTCAGGATACAGTGAAGCCTCCTGCCATTAGCATTCCACACCCTGGGAAACTCTTACAGGATGACTCAGCTCAACCCCACCCCTCCTGAGTAGATACAAATGACCTACATCTTTTCCACACTGTGACACTGAGAGATCTCTGTCTTTTGGTGCTACACCTCTGAAGATGCCAGCCACAGCTGCTGGCGAAACGTCAGGAACTACAATGCCAAGACCACGGCAATACAGCCCGGAAAACCCACAACAACCATTCAGTGAAGTGTCAAACCAATCATTATTTGTTTGTGCTATCATGTGAATAGACCCTAAATATTCGCATATGATTAGGTATATAATTGCAAACACAGATAAAATAAGCAGGGTACTGATGGAAGAGATCTCTTGGGAGAATCTAGGTGAGAACCTATCTCTACCTATGTATTTCATAGAAACTTTGAGCAATGTTAAACTTAGGATTTATTAAGAAATGTTAGTGAACTTATTTCTTATTGCCTTTCTGTGTTCTTTTGTTATAGGATTCATATTAACAGTCATTTATATAGAAAATCTATAAGCAAGAAAGAAGAACTAAATGAGACTTGCACTCTCTAAGAAGCACAGTACTTACCTGCTATTGGACTTGGAGTTGGCATCCTGCTTCCTTGGAATGTTTGGGAGGGGAATGTGTGGCCCTTGTTCTTAGAACTTTGTATTTTGTATTTAATATGTGATCTTGTTGTATGAATTGCATGCTGTAAATGTATATGAATTTGGGAGCACTAGCACTTTAAATAGATCATATTACTGTTTCTTTAATCCCCGGTGGTGTTCTTCTCCACTCTACTTTTGAGCTGTTGCTCCGGAATTTGCCCTGTTTGTTTGCTAGGTATTAGGAGTGAGGCAAAAGGCAATGCCTACCGCCTAACTCAACCCAGCTGATATTAGGAGCGGAGCAGGTGGCAATGCCCACCTCCTGCGTTAACCCAGCTGGTATTTGAAGCAGAGCAAGTGACAATGTCACCCTGACCTTAACCTGGCTGGTGTTAGGAGCGGAGTACTTGGCAATGCCCCCCCCCTTCACCCAGCTGGGATCAGAATCAAAACAGGTGGTTTTACCCAACCACTGCCTTAATCCAGCAGGAGCAGAGCAGATGGCAATGCCTGCCTCCTGCCTTAACCAAGTTGGTATAAGGAGTGGAGAAGGTGGCAATGCCCCCCGTGCCTTAATGCAGCTGGTATTAGAAGCGGAGTAGGTTGCAATGCCAGCCCCGTGCCTTAAACCAGCTGCTATTAGGAGCGGAACATATGGCAATACCCACCCTCACCTTAACCCAGTTGGTATTAGGAGCAGAGCAGGTGGCAATGCCCACTGCCCACCTTAACCCAGCTGATACTAGGAGTGGAGCAGGTAGAATTTCCCTCCCACCTTAACACAGCTGTTATTAGGAGCAGAACAAGTCACAGTGCCACTCCTGACCTTAACCCAGCTGGTATTAGGAGTGAAGCACTTGGCAATGCCTCCCCCTTTCACCCAGCTGGGATCAGAAGCAGAGCAGGTGGCTTTGCAAACCCACTGCCTTAACCCAGCAGGTATTAGGAGTGAAACACGTGGCAGTGCCCACCCCCCATCTTAACCCAGCTGGGATCAGGAGCAGAGCAGGTGACAATACCCATTCCCTTCACCCAGCTGGGATGAAGAGCAGATCAGATGGCAATGCTCACCCTCCTTCACCCAACTGGGATCAGGAGTGGAACAGGTGACAATGCCCCCCTGCCTTAACCCAGCTGGTATTAGGAGCAGAGCAGGTGGCAATGCCCACCCCCACCTTAACCCAGCTGGTATTAGGAGTGGAGCAGTTGGCAATGACCTTGCCTGCCTTAACCTGGCTAATATTAGTGGCAGAGCAAGTGGCAATGGCCACCCCTCTGCCATCACCCATTTGAGATCAGGAGTGGAGCAGGTGGCAATGCCCACCTTGCATCTTCACCTGGCTGGGATCAGGTGCAGAGCAGGAGGCAATTCCCTTCTACCCTTCACCCAGCCAGGATAAGCAGCATGGCAGGTGACAATGCCCACCCTCTTCAACACAACAGAATAAGCCACTGAGCATGTGGCAATGCCCACCCTGTCTTCACCCTGCCAGAGTCAGGAGCCAAGGATGCAGAAATGCCCCCCCTTCAACCTGCTGGAATCAGGAGCAGAGCAGGTGGCAATGTTCACACCCCCTTCACCCTGCTGGGATCAGGAGCAGTGTATTGGCCATATGGGATGTTATTAACTATACGCCTGTGGTGAAAAGAACAAAAAGACAGGTAAGAATTCCTATCCGTAGGTTTTTTAAAAGGTCTGACCCCAAGCACATTCTGTTCATTTCGATAAGTAACCACGTCTAGGAAACTAATGCAGGTGGGGCTCGTCTGTGTAGTAAATTTTATATTAGGGTCTATATTATTCATCCATGTGGCAAATTCCTCAACCAATTCTGCCCCTTCGAATAAAAGGTAAAGATCATCTATGTACCTCTTGTAATATCCTGTGCAGTGAAAAAAAGGATTATTAGCTCCAAATTAGTATTAGCTCCACTCCTAGTATCAGCTGGGTTAAGGTGGGCAGTGGGCATTGCCACCTGCTCTGCTCCTAATACCAACTGGGTTAAGGTGGTGGTGGGCATTATTTTGCTCCAAATTAGCCGTATAAAGGTTGGCTACACTGGGGGCAGCCGAACATCCCATGGCCACCTCCTTTGTCTGGTAGTAGTATTGAGTCTGGAATCTGAAACAGTTTTTTTCTAATACTAAATCAAGCAATTGTAACAGGAATGGAGTGCTTGGGCTCTGCAAGTCCCTTTTATTCGAAGGGGCTTTACCTTTTATTCGAAGGGGCAGAATTGGTTGAGGAAAATCAGTGGTTGCGGCAGGGTACCCAGAGTAGGTTTCCGGTGCACCAAAAGTTTCAAAGATATGGTGGGGCATTTGGACCTTTATTTGGGGGGGAGAGGTAATGACTTACCTCAAGGACATTTTCCATGCGGGCATTGCAGGATCTGCCCGCTGGCCATAGCAGGGAATAGCTTGCAGTTTGATAAACCACAACTGAAAGTAACCTTGAAACATTTTTCTACATGCCAAACTAAATCAGTGGTGTATGTCATTATTTGTACGTGTAAAAAGGTGTATGTTGGGAGCACCATGTGCCCCGTGAGGACAAGGATTATGGAACATATGTCATGCATTAAAAACTACGTGACTGAGGCTCCACTGGTTGAGCATTTTTCCAGATATCACCAGACCGAGGAAGAGTTTAGGTTCTCGGTCCTATATGTCTCTACATGCAAAAATCAGCCTACTACCCATAAGGACCTATTTAGACGGGAAGCAGAATGGATCCATCGGCTGGGTTCTTTAAAACCAGAGGGGCTCAATCTGGAAATAATTTGTCTTGTTTTTTGTAAAACTAACCCATTTTGATCTTGCTGGATTTGGAGTATGGGTTTGGGTCACTATTATGTGAGTTGTGGTCTGTATACAATGTGCCTTTAAATCATGTGAGCTGAGTACTGTTAGTAATGTACCTTTAAATCATTGTAATTTGTACTATGTGTATGTATTTATTGTGGGCGGGGAGCACTTTCCTCAAGACCATTCGGTTTGTCCATTGAATTTCTGCACATGAATGTTTGTGGTTCAGTCATAGGTAAGCAACAAGGATGCCATTAAGACTGTATTGGTATTGCCTTTATTGAGTCTCTTAATTTGATATTGGCATTGTTATCTTGTTTATAGAATTTCATTAGTGTTATGGTGACACAAGAGCGGCTCCTGATGAAGATTGTGCATCCTGAAACAAGCTGAGAACATTAAGCCGGCAGCTTGTAGAGCCGAGCTAGGGGAGCCTGGGCGGGGGTTTCTTCCTTTTGTTTCTGGACTCGCTTTTTGAAATAGAAGAGATAAAAGATTCAAGAACGTTCTTTCCTATTTGGCTGTTTTGCCACGTTTTCTCATGAGTCGAACTAAGGGAGTCCCGGCAAGGGGTATTTTCCCCTCCTGTTTTCTTGGTTTTCGCCTGGAATAAAAGAAAAAAGAGAGATTGATAAACGTCCATTTCAAGTCAGCTGTTGTACCACATTTACCTGTGTTCCCGACTCTGGGCTGGGGGAGCCCCGTCGTGGCTTCTCCCCTTTGAGTTCCACCTGAAGTTATAAGAAGAGAGAACGATAATAAACAGGTTCTAGTAGGCTACTTCGCCGTAGCTCCAAGTAAATATTTCATTTGTAAATATTTCTTACAAGCACATCAAGTCCCTGTGTGCTACTGTGCCCTTGGTCGGGAGTCTTGAGCTCTTCAAGCAAGATAACAAAGCAGTGAGGAACTAGAGACACCTCAGGGACTCTTCTTAAGGACTGTTGTGGATTGGAGTTTGAACCTTTTGTATATTTGCAGCACGGAGCACTTTAATGAATTTAAGAATTTGTGATTACATAAATAGAAGGGTGTGTCTTTAAATCGTATGCGGGTGCTTTTGTTAGGGGATCACGAGCAGAGCACGTAGTAAAGCCTGCTGCACACCTTCACTTGCCAGGATCAGGCACGGGGAAGGAGGCAATGCCTGTTCCTCACTTCACCCATCAGGGAGCAGGTGGCAATGTCCACCCCCCCTTCACCCAGTTAGGATCATGCTTGAGCAGGCAGCAATGCCTGCCCCCCTTTATCCAGCTGTAGTCAGGCGCAGAACTGGAGCCAATGCCCCCCTTTATCCGGGATGTATGAGGCATGGAGCAGGTAGCAAAGCCCACCACCCCTTCACATGGCCGAGATCAGGCAGATCAGGCATGGAGCAAATGACAGTGCCCACCCCCGTCCTTCACTAGCTGGAATCAATGGTGGAGGAGGAGTGAATGCCTGCCTGTCCGCCCTCCCCTTTCTAGAGCCCGTTGTATATTTTTCCCACTTAATATTTAACAAATTCACAGAGGTGTTCCATCATGAGAAGATTTTTTAAAAGCTGAAGGAAAATAATTGTACTGAATGTTCCTTTATATATTTAGGACAGATGTGGGCATGTGAATCTACTCTGGAATGTTAAATTTTCTTCTATTGTTAAAAGGCCTGATTACTCATTAATAGAACATGCATTTTCCAAGACAGACCACTACTATTTGAGAACTCTCTGCTCAGATTTGCGACACTGGAGCTGCAGAGATTATCAGGAGAGGCGCTTCTGCAGAGATGTATGTGCCATGTACCATGAAGGACTTTTTCAGCTAATAACCAGCATCCTGAACTGAATGCAGAAAACTAATGTATGCAGCCCTGACCTCTGTGAGGGTGAAGTGAGGATGTCATAGACATCTGGACAGAGTCAAAGATTAAACAGCCTAGAAGACAAAATTGAGGGCTCAAATACAGGATATGTTGAACATGTATTGGGTCCATGGGAGCAAAAGAAATTTGCAGTCTGTTCTTTGTCAGGGAGGAACTCACCTTAAACAGTTCTCTTTCACTCAGCATTGTGAGGGAGCACCAAGGAGAAAAGAAGGAGTTTATGGTTTCCCTCCTGACCCATTTTTGCCTATAGAAATGGCTGGGGATGTGGCCTTTCCTTCTCTTTTCTCTGGCTCCACATTTCCTTAAGACCTATGGCACCAGAGA
Source organism: Eublepharis macularius (assembly GCF_028583425.1). Taxonomy (NCBI): domain Eukaryota; kingdom Metazoa; phylum Chordata; class Lepidosauria; order Squamata; family Eublepharidae; genus Eublepharis; species Eublepharis macularius. The sequence continues at coordinate 241,369,842 of NC_072790.1, forward strand.
AAAGGGGCAAGCCCTTTCCCTACTGTTTCCACTGGAGAAAACTGGAAGAGAAAGAAAACAGAATCACCTTCTCCCTCCTCGCAGCTTTCCTTCACATTGCCAAGCAAATGTATAGTGCACACATTCCCTTTATGTACATCTGACTGCAAATCTGTTCATGCAACCAAGACCTGACACATGTTCAGCATCTCATGGATTTCAGCCCTGAGTCTTGTAGAACATCACAGTGCAAATCCCAATGGCAGACAACTCATCTCTGACTGCCTACCTCTGTCTTGGATCTGCAAGGAACTTGACACATCTTATCAAAGACTGCTAATAAATTCTGTAAAAACTGACTCACAACCCTTGCCTCCTTACATACATACAAATAGATAACTTCCACCGAAGCTTGTAATGCAACCTGTGGATCATGGCAGGAGCATTTGCCTGTCCCAGATCCTCATGGTTGGAAATGGTGGTGAAATTGAATGAAGATAATTTCAAGGGAACCATCAAGGTTTCATCAAAGCAGGAGGATGTTCCAGAAGGGAGGAAAACGATCTTGAACTTCATGATCTAAATAAAAATTGCATGCTTTCTTGTTGCATTAGCCTTGGAGACATCCTCAAAAACTTATTTTCAGTAGACTGTAAAAAATAAAAGCAAGTACTGTAAAGAAACAATAAAATATGGTTGGATGGAATGCAAAATTAGAATATAAGGATTGAGAATACAACTTTTTAAAAGGAATAAACCAATAAGAAAGGGAGGAAGTAGTTGCATTATATGTCAAGGATGTATAGATTTCTGAGGAAATGCCTACATCCGAGCATGAAATGCTCCACTCCTGGCTGACCCCATTTCCCCACCGATGGGGAATTGCCAAGGGGGTGCTCACCAGCCCACTCCCTATTGCCAAACCCTGTCCTGCTCATGACCACCAATCCAGCACCACCTCAGCCAATTACCTCAAACCTCTGTCAGCAGCACAAGGTAGGTGAAAACCTCTTCTCTTCCTTGGCCAGTGTGGGGAAATGGGGGAAAAAATTCCTACCTGGCTCTGAAACAGCAGCTGGATAATCCTGCACTACAACTGGGTGGGCCAATCGCGGGTGGGCCAATCGCGTGGAGCAACTGCCAGCCGGGGAGCGGAGCCATCTTTTAAGGCTTCCATCTCACCCCCCCCCCCAATTCAGTCCCTGAATGCTCGGGAAGACAGTCTGTCTCCTCCTCCAACTGAGGAGGCAAATCCCAGCCCCTGGCTCAAGCCATGGCGCAGCTGCCGGTACAGGGCCGCATAATTTGAAGAATCTCAGACAATATATAATGCAATATATTATAGCTTGGACAGTGGTTTGCTTCTGTACGTCTTGAAAATCTAACTTATGATCTTCCGGCTTTATCTAACAAACACACAACGAATATTTTTCACCCACAGAAGTAAACCCGGAGTTTTTCATATCAGAATATCACTTGTAAGTAACATGAATGATGTGACCATAAGCAAGTGAGAAAAGTAATGCTGGATCAGACCTGTAGCCTATCTAGTTGGGCAATCTGTTTCACACCATGTCCAACCAGTTCTCCTGAAGGGCCAACACGCAGGGCATGGAGGCCAAGGCCTTCCCCTGATGCTGCCTCCTAGTTGTGGGTTTCAGACTTTTACTGCACCTGGATGTGGAAAGTTCCATAAAGCGCCATGGCTAGTTGTCACAGATTGACTTTTCTCGATGAACCTTTTAAAGCCGTTTGTGCTTGCAGCCATCACTACAAATTCCGCAATGTTCAAGGGCAGCAAATTCCACAATTAAATGACATGTTGAGTTTAGAGGAGTTTTTTTTGGCATCTCTTGAATCTGTTGCCTTAGTATTAGTGATATTGGAGAGGCAGAGAATGTTATCTTTAACAAAACCCACATAAGACACAGGGCCCGGTACTGCCTCAGTCTGAACCTTCCAACCAGGTTCCTTCAGCTTCCTTATTTCACTCATTCCCGTTACTCCAATGCCCCCTTGTTTTTTATTCAGAATCCTACTCCTGCCAAAAAATTGCCCCACCATAAAAGTTCCTGAGATGTTCCATGCTGAGCCTTTCAACAGTTTGGATTGTGTGCAAAGCTCCACTGACCACTCCTCAGTGTCAGGTCACCAGACCGTCCAGTCTAGGTTTCTGCCTGCCCTGAATAATATGCATGGGATGGGGAAGAAAATTAAATTAATCATGCCACAATGGCATGAAAAAAGCCAAACACCATCCAGGGACTTTTCATCAGGTCTTTATTATCTCTTAGTGACATCATGCAGCGTGATGTAGAATCATCTGTATGTAGAACGAAGCACTTTGGCGACAAGTTTCAGGAACCCATCAAGACTCAATTCGACATCATATCTGCATCTCTCCTCAGAAGTCCCTGGGTTGTTTTCCTGCGGTGGATAAAAAATGGAAATTGTTGGCTTGTTATATGATTTACTAATATATCACAGGTCCTTTAGATACCCTTCCAGATTATCTAGGTAGAAATAGTCCAAACACAAAGGTTTAATATCCAAGCATGGCTCAGATATGGTCTAACATACTAAACATTCCTTAAGCTTACTCTTCTTTCCCCCCCCAAAATACCTATATGATAAAATAAAAGGATATGCATAATAATAAGAACATGCTTAATAGGTACAAGGGGAGCATGTCTGCCTAAGCCATCACAACCCTGTGAACTCTTATCTCTCACATTCTGTTGAAAGTTCCATCCTCTACACCATTGTCAACTATATGGAGTCTAATCTAGACTCTTTTCTTATGGCGAGTGTTTCACAGTTCTGGAGTGTTTTATCATTATTGCAATTAATATGAAAGCAAAACAAAGTTTCCATCTAAAGCACCTACAATGGAGAGGAAACCCTATGGTTTTGTTTTTATGTAGACTCTGCCTCTATTGAGTTCACTTTTAAAGGGCAGCCGGTGTTTTTCTAAAAACTGTTCCTTAAAGGGATAGGGGAGAGAGGCTCTGGGCTTCCTTAACTGCAAGCTGTAGTCACTAGGATCACGTACATGTGTGAGGTATTCCAGTCCTGAGGGAAATGGGGTGGGACTTGGTCATCCTCTCTCCTCTCAATGCTCACCCTGCTATGCCATATTTCCCCTCCAGTCAGCACTCCTCTGCTTGCCTAAAACTCTCCAAAAGTTATCTTCTAACTGAGCAAACCTACCTCAGGGTCCTCCTGCTTCTGCCTGCCAGCTGTCTTAGCCTCCTTAGGCCACCCGTCTGCCTCAGTCTCTTTCTACAGTTCTTCAGGTTAACGGGCTACTCTGCTGTTTATTTTACTGTCTGAAATCTTTCCTATCAGTTCTCAATAGACTTTGATGTTAAATATGGGTGCATTTCATGGCTTCAAAAAGAGGGAAACCTTTATTTCATCTGTCTGAAAGTTGACCATGTGGATGTCCTAGAGGTGTATGTTGTTCCGTTGGGGTAGAAAAACAAGAAGGCACAGACTTGTAAATGTGGTGTATGTTTCTCTTCCATTGAAACAAAAGGGAAATGATAATGAAGTAAAATTATGAAACTGGAAATTCAAGAATGACACAAAGGCATACCAAACAACCAAACAACAATACAGTCAATTTGGGTATTAATTACAAAATTAAAGAATGAAACCAACTTCCATGCATCAATCTGCCATGCCTGGCTGAAACCCTTTTCCATCTGCTCTATGAGAGGTGGGTCGCCAAGCGTTCTGAGCCTCATGGAGCTTGGGAGGGACCACTGGGTGAGGTTATTGGCCGCTAGGCAAAAGTGAGGCCCCAGAGATTAAAAGCCATGGGTGGAAAAGCTACAAAATGGAGAAGGAGGCACAAAGGGTGACATAAAATGACTCCTCCTTCAGAAGCTGGTGTCTCTTGGAAGTTTACAAAAGGGGATTATACCACTTAAGGGCTCAGAATTTGCATATCTGTCAGACTATGGAATCCCAGTTATCTGAGTTCGTCTCCCACCCCTTCTGCAAGAATCACAAGGTCTCTTGATTCCAAAAGGTTTATTGAAAGACTATGCTCAGGATACAGGTGTCCATAATCCAAAGGCTGTAGAGGCCCTTGGCTGAACGAAAGCTTTGTTGAGATTGGCATGTAAAACGAAAGTTACAACACTTCAAACACCCATTCCCAGCCTCCCCTCTAGTCCTGTCTGCGAAGGCATGAGAAGACGAGGACATCAAAGTCGTTGGCTGGACTGGATAAATAAGACTCTTTGCTCCCATAGATATGAGCAGCCTGGATGACACCTGGGCCTAGAGGGAGGAAAACTAGACAATTACTGATTATAATACAAGTTAACATGGCGTTACTCTGGCTAGAGAATTGACATCTTGACAATATCAACCAGTCATGCATCCCATGACCTCATTCCGTCCATGTTCACCCAGCTCGCTTGCTTTCATCTCCAATGGACCTCTGAAGAGAACAGCTGGAATGCCACCCAAGATCTTCCTTCTTCTCCCCCAACGAGCTGCACATCAAATACTTCAGTTAAGGAGGCCACTTCCTTCCATGCAATGAACCAACCCACTCCCCTCTCACCTGTATCAAATTTGGGAGCTGATCCTTCATCAGCTTCTGCATTCTTTCCTTGGTGACTGTGGGAGGATTCCTTCCATCCTCCTTGTATTGGTTGAAAATGTTGGCAATAGTTTGCAATGCTGATTCTAATGGGGTTTGAGACATCTTGAGTTGGTTGCTGATCTGGAAAGACAACACCTAGTTCAGTGTGTGTATGTGTATGAGGGAAAGGTCAACTCAATCACTGGTTTATTCTCACAACAGTTTTGGACTGAACCTCCAAGTTCAGAGGTAGCATATCCTAAGTTACTGTTAAATACCATAGTGATTGTAAAAAAAATACATAAATGTTAAAATTAACACTGAAAAACTTCTGCAATATCTGAACTTTGTAAACCTTTTGTGGAATAAGCATTAATTTTTAGGAAAATGAAGTTGTAATCTTATTCTTAAAAAAAACCTTGAGTTTACAAATTATATTGCCTGGGAAGTGTAAATAATATGAACATGATTACCTGACAGTGTGGCACTTTTAGAATCAACTTTATGTTGTCATTAAACAGTCAGTTTTAAAATACATATTAAGAAGTAAACTACAACCATCAAATACAGTAAGACTAAAAATGTTTTCCAAGCCTTCCTCATAGCAAAATCATCCAAAACTTCATCAAAATTTGTTTTTCTAAGTTTGTCACTTGCAATGTACAGAATGCTCAGTGCAGACAACCTCTCTTGAGACATTGTGGCCCGTAATTCATTTTTAATTCTTTTGAGTCTTGAAAAACTCCTCTCTCCCGAGCAGTTAGTGACCATAAAGCTAAGAAACAGCTGCAAGCTTGCTTCCACATTAGGAAAGGCCATCTGAATTTTTTCCTTGTATATAATTTGATAAAGGTCTGTATGAGACAGAGAGTGCTCTTCTGTAAGCCTATGGCTTTGTCTCATGTACAGGTGAAAGTGCAAAAGTTCATCAATAAGTTTCAGGTCAATATCTTCTGGGTATGCTTCCATCAACAGTTCAACACCTTGCTGAATTTCTTGCTTAGATGCTGTCAGATTAGCAAGAATGGAAAACCAATGTGCAACATCACTGTACACAGTATTTCTTCTCCTTAAATTGGCTTCAAGTGCATCTAATATAGGAATAAAGGATTTTATCCTAAACATATCTCTTGAAGAAAGTGCATCTAAGGCATCAGGTGCACTTCTGTCATTTCTTTGCCATTCCCTTACTCTTTGTCTCCTTGTTTTGTAGTTAACACTTGGCAAGATGGCTTTTGCTTGTTTCTCATCAAAATCTTCTGTAATTTTCCTTTAAAAATCCAGAAGTGAACTGTGCAAACTTGCACAAGAACTCAGTAAGAGGTCTGATTTCTGAAGGGCTTTGCTGACCTTGTGAAAATGACCTAGCACACGGGTCCAAAAATGCAGCATAAACACAAATTCCAGTTCTTCCATTTTCTGCAAAAGATTGTTAGCTTGAAGCCTGGTCTCCCCCTTCCCATTAACGTCAGAGTACAAATGACTGAGGGCATCAGTGATAGCACTGTAACTTTCCAAAACAGCTTCTGTGGCTTTTGCATGTGCGTCCCACCTAATGTCTGACAAGTATTTAGGCACTTTAGACTGAGGTGGCAAAAATGATTTTAGATCTGCCCATCTCTTTGTGGAGGATGAAAAGAAGGTATACATTTCATTGATAATGCCAAAACAGTTCAAGGCAGCAATCCACAGCAGAACGGCCCACCAGATTTAAAGAGAGACCTGCGCATGGAATAAATCTTGCAAATTGTTTTTTTAATGATTTTTTGCTGCATACCATTGTACTTACCAGCCACGCTGGCAGTGTTGTCATAAGAGTGCCCAAGGCATTTTCTGAAGTCAATTTCAAGCTCAGTAGTGAAATGGTTGAACAATAAATCAGCCATCTGATAATTAAAGACAACTGACCAGTATGTGAAATGTCAGGAGTGGAATCTACTGAAAAGCTGAAATATCCAGCTTGCCTCACATCAGCCAGAATTGCATCCTTAACTTTTGTTGCCATGAGTTGAATAATTTCCTCACATATAGTTTTTGACAAATAAGAGAGATCGCCTGATCCAGAATGTCCATAGCAATTGATATGAGCAAGTAAAAACGGATCAAACGTTGCCACTAGTTCTAAAAGACCAAGATAATTAACATTATTTGGAGATCCAAAGTGTTAATTGTCTCCTCTGAATGGTAAGCCTCGTTCTACAAGAGTGCATATTACAGCAATAATTCTCTCCATGACATGCCGCCGGTACTGCTGTTCTGCTTTTATTTGTTCCTCTAGCTTGGAAGTTAACGTTTGCCCTCACTTCCTTGTTAGGTAGGCCAACACGGCATTCCTATGCTTCTCTGAGTTTTCATGAGTTTTGATAAGAAGGGGGTTTTGCCAGTCATCAAACCCTTCAGTAGCTAAAGCTGTGGAAGAAGATGCAAGGTTTGGAGTTTAAACACAAAGCAATAAATCTGGCCTTTTGAGGGAGAATAATCTCCCTGCCTGTGCATGTAATGTCCCAGCAGATCGCACAAAAAACACGGAAGATTGCATTTCCTCGCATGAGATTTGAGCAATGTCACACGACGTCGCGCAAATCTTGCACGAGGAAACGCGATCTTCCGCATTTTTTGTGAGATCTGCCGGGACACCTCTTTGGCCTCCTCCACAGCCCCCACAGGTGAATTGGGGGGAGCGGGAGGAATCTATGCTGCCTTTGAGCCACACCCAATACTGCTTTCCCCAAGTAAACCAGGAGGACTGCCATCGCACTTCACTCCACAACCACCCTTGCTGGCCAACACAACAGGAAGACTCATTTTGCCACCAAACTAGAATTAAGGAGGACATAAAAGGAGATGACTCTATGTGCCCTCCGCCACAGTGCCCACTGATCTTGGCCCCAGGGCCTGGCAGCAGCCCTGGCACCAGAGGCAGGGAGGAACTAGAGCCCTAGCCCACCACTCCCACAGACCTGACCAGATCAGGCACTGATAAATAAGAATCAATGTGAGCCCTCAGCTGAGGTGCCTACTGAGCTGGGCCCTAGGGCCTGGCAGCAACCCTGGCACCAGAGGGAGGGAGGGACTAGAGCCCTAGCCCACCACTCCCACAGACCTGAAAAGATCAGGCAATAATAATACTGTGTGAGCCCTCAGCCAAGGTGCCTACTGCGCTTGGCCCCAGAGCCTGGCAGCAGCCCTGGAACCAGAGGCTGACGCTAGAGCCATAGCCCAGCACACCAAGATGCCTGGACAGAACAGGCACAGAGACTATTAATAATGATAGTGATGATAAGAATAATAATAATGAGAATGATAATGGCTATGATAATAATAATCATTTGGTGAGGCCTCAGCCAAGCCTGGCAGCAGCCCTGGAACCAAAGGGAGGGAGGGACTAGAGCCCTAGCCCACCACTCCCACAGACCTGACCAGATCAGGCACTGATAAATAAGAATCAATGTGAGCCCTCCGCTGAGGTGCCCACTGAGCTTGGCTCCAGGGCCTGGCAGCAGCCCTGGCACCAGAGGGAGGGAGGGACTAGAGCCCTAGCCCACCACTCCCACAGACATGAACAGATCAGGCACTAATAACACTGTGTGAGCCCTCAGCTGGAGGTGCCCACTGTGCTTGGACCCAGGGCCTGGCAGCAGCACTGGAACCAGAGGAGATAGATCCTTCCCGATCCCCAAAATCCAAGCTCAATTATACTCTCTCTGTCTCTCTCCCCAAAGGCTAGCAAGTAGCAAGCAGCAGCTCTGTCACACTCCAAAAACTCATCAGCTCATGCAGCGACCCAAATGTAGTGGAGGATTTGCAGGCCATCTATTTCAACTGCCTGCTTGCTGAATCCCCTGTGATTGCAGTCTAGCTTTAAAGACATCCAGTGAAGGACAAGCTCTCTTCCACAAAGATATTTGGTTCTGTTCTTAAACTGTTTATCCAATTAGGAATGTTCTCTTTAGATTCCACTGCAATCTATTGCCAGGTCATTTAAACCCACTACTTCTAATCTTTGCTCTGGAGCATCAGAAATCATTTCCTTGCCGTCTTCATGTGACAGCCCTCCATCTATGTGAAGAGTGCTCTTATATCCCCTCTTTACTCTTCTCCAGGCTCAGTATTGCCAGTTCCTGCCATCTAATCTATCCGTATAAGCTTTGTCCTCAATACTTACCAAACTCTCTGAAGTCCTTGATCAAGAGATGAGTTAAGAAACTGGATGCAGAATCTTGTCCTGATGGTGTTTTTATACAGGCTTTAGAGGGGTGAGGAGGGAACAGACTCATATCCTCAACATGCAATTTCCCTCTGGTGCTGGAGGCCTGATTGCTTTCTTCTTGATATCATTTATGGACATCTGCCCCTTTCTTCCCGTCTAATTTATTTTTTGTTAACATACTTACGTTTTTATTATAGTTGGCCTTTCTTACTGAGACTCCAGGCAGATTACACAGTATAAGCCAAGACGATCAACAGCTGGGACATTCAATAAACAATACAATAAAACAGGGACTATGAAAATAATCATATACCTAATACAGAGCAGAAACTATGCTGAAACAAAACATAATAGACAGATTAAATGATTTGGAAACTATCCAGTAGGAGCATGCTTACAGCAAAATTCAGTATGCAGAGTCTACAGCCTATCCCTTAACCAACACATCTCTCTGAACCATTTCCCTACAGCAAAGACCTTTTCTCTGGGTAAAAAAAGCCCTCTTGAATAATTCAATTTTGCCTATTTTGTAGAGAGCCAGGAGAACGGGAACTTTCCTGACTTCTTCAGGCAGTCCATTCCATCAAGTGGGAACCAGCAAAGAGAAGAAATTTGGATGAAAAACCAGGAAAGCTACAGGCTGTGTTTTATTTTTTTGCTTCTCTCTGTGTGAACGGAGAGAGCTAATAAGATCTTCAGCTCTCCATTAAATGCCATAATTTATTTTTTGGTTGTTGTGGGTTTTCCGGGCTGTATTGCCGTGGTCTTGGCATTGTAGTTCCTGATGTTTCGCCAGCGGCTGTGGCTGGCATCTTCAGAGGTGTAGCACCAAAAGACAGAGATCTCTCAGTGTCACAGCGTGGAAAAGATGTAGGTCATTTGTATCTGAGTCTGAGAGATCTCTGTCTTTTGGTGCTACACCTCTGAAGATGCCAGCCACAGCCGCTGGCGAAACGTCAGGAACTACAATGCCAAGACCACGGCAATACAGCCCGGAAAACCCACAACAACCATCGTTCTCCGGCCGTGAAAGCCTTCGACAATACATCAATTTATTTTTTATTTGAAAACTTAGGTTTAAAATTTGGATACTTGACTTCAAAATAATGGGTACTGTGTTTTAATTTGCAAACTTCTTGTCTACAAGAATTTACAGAGTTTAATTGGACACAGTCCTTAACACAGATATAAACCACCATTTTATTTCAGCAACCTAATTGACTATTAAAGGAATATAAGAATATTTTATAAATAAGATCCAAAAAATACTCCAAATCAAGATATTAGCTTTCTGTGTTAAGGGTTCGTTTATGTGGTCATTACCTGATTTTAGCAATAATGTACTTTGCTCCTGGTGGTTAATTAGAACCAGTGTCAAGAAGTTCTTCAAAGTGCTATTTATTTTAACATTTTTATTTTATCCCATTTGGTAGGCAATGTACCTGAATTAAGTATATAAAATCATAGACTCAGAGGGCTTCAATGAGCCACGTAAGCCCTCAAGCTCAAAGTCCTGATTAAGTCATCCCCTTCGGAGGACTCTCTAGCCTCAGGTCCAGGAACACCATGAAAGAGAAACTTCCTTCAGCACAGATAATGGACCTGTTTTCAAACTCCTTTGCCCATTAGTCACTTCCTCACTGTGTTTAGCTGAGGTCTGCTTTAGTCTTTTACATCTACTCCTGAGCTCTGGTACAGCAGACACCAAATCTTTCCTCTCTTCTGACCTTCCCAATGTCCAGCGTCCACCAAATTTGCAGGGGACATAGTCCTCACTGTCCTCTGAAGACCCCCAGGTTTCAGAGAGATTGCATCCAGGGAAAGGCATGCTCCATGGGTCCCTCCCTTTCCTGACATTTTCTTTTCACAGTGGCAAAAGCTGGACTGTCTGCTGGAAGCTACTTTGAGAGGTTACAAGCCAGAAGGAAAGCCAGAAGGAGTTCAGAAAGAGTTCAGACAGTCCACGCCTATGTTGCCAGGGGAATTGAATGAAAGGTGCCAGACTGTCTGGCTTTATGAACGTATTATGCCAATATATATTATAATCATATGGCAATAATCAATACTGAAAAATACTAAGCCTAGCTTCTGTATTCTCTAGATAAACTTTTAAACTTTGCATGAACTTTCAGTGTATTTTTTCTATGTGTAAGGTAATTCAGCAGGTGTGCTTACATCTTTTGACAATTAATTAAAACAGTGGACTCTACTGAGATTGATGTTCCTCTATCTGAGATTCAACCAATGGTGATCGCCCAACTTAACTTTTTCTTGACACTTGTCAGAGATTTATAGTATTCTCTTGCAGATCAGACTATGACATAATTTTTTAACTAATTGGAAGGCTGTACTATGAAATTATGAATATTCAGTGAAGTATTGTCGAAGGCTTTCACGGCCGGAGAATGATGGTTGTTGTGGGTTTTCCGGGCTGTATTGCCGTGGTCTTGGCATTGTAGTTCCTGACGTTTCGCCAGCAGCTGTGGCTGGCATCTTCAGAGGTGTAGCACCAAAAGACAGAGATCTCTCAGTGTCACAGCGTGGAAAAGATGTAGGTCATTTGTATCTACTCAGGAGGGGTGGGGTTGAGCTGAGTCATCCTGTAAGAGTTTCCCAGGGTGTGGAATGCTAATGGCGGGAGGCTTCACTGTATCCTGAGGAGGTTCTTTTGCATATGGATTGGTGCTTGATGTGCTAATCTTCTCTGCAGGGCTATTGTCGGGTGTGGAGTGTTTTGTTGGCCTGGTGTTTTTCAGAACTGGAGCCCATGCTCTGTTCATTCTTAAGGTTTCTTCTTTCCTGTTGAAGTTTTGCTTATGCTTGTGAATTTCAATGGCTTCCCTGTGCAGTCTGACAAAGTAGTTGGAAGTGTTGTCCAGTATTTTGGTGTCCTGGAATAAGATACTGTGCCCTGTTTGAGTTAGGCTATGTTCAGCCACTGCTGATTTTTCAGGTTGTCCAAGTCTGCAGTGTCTTTCATGTTCTTTTATTCTTGTCTGGATGCTACGCTTTGTGGTCCCGATGTAAACTTGTCCACAGCTGCAGGGTATACGGTATACTCCTGCAGAGGTGAGGGGGTCTCTGCTGTCTTTTGCTGATCGTAGCATCTGTTGTATTTTTCGGGTGGGTCTGATTACTGCTTGAAGGTTATGCTTTTTCATAAGCTTTCCCATCTGATCAGTAATTCCTTTGATATATGGCAAAAACACTTTTCCTGTAGGAGACTGTTTTTCCTTGGTTGTTTGATTCATCCTGGGTTTGATTGCTCTTCGGATTTCATTTCTGGAGTAGCCATTTGCCTGAAGTGCGTGGTTTAGATGATTAATTTCCTCATTGAGAAAGCGCGGCTCACATATCCGTCTTGCACGATCCACTAATGTTTTCATTATGCCTCTTTTCTGTCGGGGGTGGTGATTGGAGTTTTTGTGTAAGTACCAATCAGTGTGAGTTGGTTTCCTGTAGACCTTGTGACCTAACTGAAAGTTTGCTTTGCGGATGACCAAGTTATCCAGGAATGGGAGTTTTCCCTCACTTTCTTTCTCCATTGTGAATTGTATGTTCAGGTGGATGTTGTTGAGATTATTCAAAAACCCCATCAATTCTTCCTCCCCATGGCTCCAAATGATGAATGTATCATCCACAAACCGGAACCATACACTGGGTTTGTGGGGTGCTGATTCTAGAGCTGTTTTTTCAAAATGTTCCATGTAGAAGTTTGCTACATCAAAACTGACGAGTATGTCTTTTGGATTGAGTTTTAGAGAACTGATTTTGTTGATGAATGATGAATGTATCATCCACAAACCGGAACCATACACTGGGTTTGTCTTACATCAAAGATTCAGCAGATTTCATCAACAAAATCAGTTCTCTGAAACTCAATCCACAAGACATACTCGTCAGTTTTGATGTTGTATCCCTGTTTGCTAAGGTTCCAGTAAAAGACACTATTGCACTTATGAATCAGATTTTCTCAGAGGATGTAACAGCCTTATTCCACCATTGTCTGACAACCAGTTACTTCCAATGGGACAACGAATTCTATGAACAGATAGATGGGGTGGCCATGGGGAGCCCACTCAGCCCAGTTATAGCAAACTTCTATAATTTATAGATTTTTTAAAAGCTGAAGGAAAATAATTGTACTGAATGTTCCTTTATATATTTAGGACAGATGTGGGCATGTGAATCTACTCTGGAATGTTAAATTTTCTTCTATTGTTAAAAGGCCTGATTACTCATTAATAGAACATGCATTTTCCAAGACAGACCACTACTATTTGAGAACTCTCTGCTCAGATTTGCGACACTGGAGCTGCAGAGATTATCAGGAGAGGCGCTTCTGCAGAGATGTATGTGCCATGTACCATGAAGGACTTTTTCAGCTAATAACCAGCATCCTGAACTGAATGCAGAAAACTAATGTATGCAGCCCTGACCTCTGTGAGGGTGAAGTGAGGATGTCATAGACATCTGGACAGAGTCAAAGATTAAACAGCCTAGAAGACAAAATTGAGGGCTCAAATACAGGATATGTTGAACATGTATTGGGTCCATGGGAGCAAAAGAAATTTGCAGTCTGTTCTTTGTCAGGGAGGAACTCACCTTAAACAGTTCTCTTTCACTCAGCATTGTGAGGGAGCACCAAGGAGAAAAGAAGGAGTTTATGGTTTCCCTCCTGACCCATTTTTGCCTATAGAAATGGCTGGGGATGTGGCCTTTCCTTCTCTTTTCTCTGGCTCCACATTTCCTTAAGATCTATGGCACCAGAGAAAAGGGGCAAGCCCTTTCCCTACTGTTTCCACTGGAGAAAACTGGAAGAGAAAGAAAACAGAATCACCTTCTCCCTCCTCGCAGCTTTCCTTCACATTGCCAAGCAAATGTATAGTGCACACATTCCCTTTATGTACATCTGACTGCAAATCTGTTCATGCAACCAAGACCTGACACATGTTCAGCATCTCATGGATTTCAGCCCTGAGTCTTGTAGAACATCACAGTGCAAATCCCAATGGCAGACAACTCATCTCTGACTGCCTACCTCTGTCTTGGATCTGCAAGGAACTTGACACATCTTATCAAAGATTGCTAATAAATTCTGTAAAAACTGACTCACAACCCTTGCCTCCTTACATACATACAAATAGATAACTTCCACCGAAGCTTGTAATGCAACCTGTGGATCATGGCAGGAGCATTTGCCTATCCCAGATCCTCATGGTTGGAAATGGTGGTGAAATTGAATGAAGATAATTTCAAGGGAACCATCAAGGTTTCCTCAAAGCAGGAGGATGTTCCAGAAGGGAGGAAAACGATCTTGAACTTCATGATCTAAATAAAAATTGCATGCTTTCTTGTTGCATTAGCCTTGGAGACATCCTCAAAAACTTATTTTCAATAGACTGTAAAAAATAAAAGCAAGTACTGTAAAGAAACAATAAAATATGGTTGGATGGAATGCAAAATTAGAATATAAGGATTGAGAATACAACTTTTTAAAAGGAATAAACCAATAAGAAAGGGAGGAAGTAGTTGCATTATATGTCAAGGATGTATAGATTTCTGAGGAAATGCCTACATCCGAGCATGAAATGCTCCACTCCTGGCTGACCCCATTTCCCCACCGATGGGGAATTGCCAAGGGGGTGCTCACCAGCCCACTCCCTATTGCCAAACCCTGTCCTGCTCATGACCACCAATCCAGCACCACCTCAGCCAATTACCTCAAACCTCTGTCAGCAGCACAAGGTAGGTGAAAACCTCTTCTCTTCCTTGGCCAGTGTGGGGAAATGGGGGAAAAAATTCCTACCTGGCTCTGAAACAGCAGCTGGATAATCCTGCACTACAACTGGGTGGGCCAATCGCGGGTGGGCCAATCGCGTGGAGCAACTGCCAGCCGGGGAGCGGAGCCATCTTTTAAGGCATCCATCTCACCCCCCCCCCAATTCAGTCCCTGAATGCTCGGGAAGACAGTCTGTCTCCTCCTCCAACTGAGGAGGCAAATCCCAGCCCCTGGCTCAAGCCATGGCGCAGCTGCCGGTACAGGGCCGCATAATTTGAAGAATCTCAGACAATATATAATGCAACATATTATAGCTTGGACAGTGGTTTGCTTCTGTACGTCTTGAAAATCTAACTTATGATCTTCCGGCTTTATCTAACAAACACACAACGAATATTTTTCACCCACAGAAGTAAACCCGGAGTTTTTCATATCAGAATATCACTTGTAAGTAACATGAATGATGTGACCATAAGCAAGTGAGAAAAGTAATGCTGGATCAGACCTGTAGCCTATCTAGTTGGGCAATCTGTTTCACACCATGTCCAACCAGTTCTCCTGAAGGGCCAACACGCAGGGCATGGAGGCCAAGGCCTTCCCCTGATGCTGCCTCCTAGTTGTGGGTTTCAGACTTTTACTGCACCTGGATGTGGAAAGTTCCATAAAGCGCCATGGCTAGTTGTCACAGATTGACTTTTCTCGATGAACCTTTTAAAGCCGTTTGTGCTTGCAGCCATCACTACAAATTCCGCAATGTTCAAGGGCAGCAAATTCCACAATTAAATGACATGTTGAGTTTAGAGGAGTTTTTTTTGGCATCTCTTGAATCTGTTGCCTTAGTATTAGTGATATTGGAGAGGCAGAGAATGTTATCTTTAACAAAACCCACATAAGACACAGGGCCCGGTACTGCCTCAGTCTGAACCTTCCAACCAGGTTCCTTCAGCTTCCTTATTTCACTCATTCCCGTTACTCCAATGCCCCCTTGTTTTTTATTCAGAATCCTACTCCTGCCAAAAAATTGCCCCACCATAAAAGTTCCTGAGATGTTCCATGCTGAGCCTTTCAACAGTTTGGATTGTGTGCAAAGCTCCACTGACCACTCCTCAGTGTCAGGTCACCAGACCGTCCAGTCTAGGTTTCTGCCTGCCCTGAATAATATGCATGGGATGGGGAAGAAAATTAAATTAATCATGCCACAATGGCATGAAAAAAGCCAAACACCATCCAGGGACTTTTCATCAGGTCTTTATTATCTCTTAGTGACATAATGCAGCTTGATGTAGAATCATCTGTATCTAGAAAAAAGCACTTGAGCGACAGAATTCAGGAACCTATCAAGACTCAATATGACTTCATATCTGCGTCTCTCCTCAGAAGTCCCTGGGTTGTTTTCCTGCAGTGGATAAAAAATGGAAATTGTTGGCTTGTTATATGATTTACTAATATATCACAGGTCCTTTAGATACCCTTCCAGATTATCTAGGTAGAAATAGTCCAAACACAAAGGTTTAATATCCAAGCATGGCTCAGATATGGTCTAACATACTAAACATTCCTTAAGCTTACTCTTCTTTTCCCCCCAAAAATACCTATATGATAAAATAAAAGGATATGCATAATAATAAGAACATGCTTAATAGGTACAAGGGGAGCATGTCTGCCTAAGCCATCACAACCCTGTGAACTCTTATCTCTCACATTCTGTTGAAAGTTCCATCCTCTACACCATTGTCAACTATATGGAGTCTAATCTAGACTCTTTTCTTATGGCGAGTGTTTCACAGTTCTGGAGTGTTTTATCATTACTGCAATTAATATGAAAGCAAAACAAAGTTTCCATCTAAAGCACCTACAATGGAGAGGAAACATAAAAATAAAACCCGGTTTTGTTTTTATGTAGACTCTGCCTCTATTGAGTTCACTTTTAAAGGGCAGCCGGTGTTTTTCTAAAAACTGTTCCTTAAAGGGATAGGGGAGAGAGGCTCTGGGCTTCCTTAACTGCAAGCTGTAGTCACTAGGATCACGTACATGTGTGAGGTATTCCAGTCCTGAGGGATATGGGGTGGGACTTGGTCATCCTCTCTCCTCTCAATGCTCACCCTGCTCTGCCATATTTCCCCTCCAGTCAGCACTCCTCTGCTTGCCTAAAAGTCTCCAAAAGTTATCTTCTAACTGAGCAAACCTACCTCAGGGTCCTCCTCCTGCTGCCTGCCAGCTGTCTTAGCCTCCTTAGGCCACCCGTCTGCCTCAGTCTCTTTCTACAGTTCTTCAGGTTAACGGGCTGCTCTGCTGTTTATTTCACTGTCTGAAATCTTTCCTATCAGTTCTCAATAGACTTTGATGTTAAATATGCGTGAATTTCATGGTCTCAAAAAGGGGGAAACCTTTATTTCATCTGTCTGAAAGTTGACCATGTGGATGACCTAGAGGAGTATGTTGTTCCGTTGGGGTAGAAAAACAAGAAGGCACAGACTTGTAAATGTGGTGTATGTGTCTCTTCCATTGAAACAAAAGGGAAATGATAATGAAGTAAAATTATGAAACTGGAAATTCAAGAATGACACAAAGGCATACCAAACAACCAAACAACAATACAGTCAATTTGGGTATTAATTACAAAATTAAAGAATGAAACCAACTTCCATGCATTGATCTGCCATGCCTGGCTGAAACCCTTCTCCATCTGCTCTATGAGAGGTGGGTCGCCAAGCGTTCTGAGCCTCATGGAGCTTGGGAGGGACCACTGGGTGAGGTTATTGGCCGCTAGGCAAAAGTGAGGCCCCAGAGATTAAAAGCCATGGGTGGAAAAGCTACAAAATGGAGAAGGAGGCACAAAGGGTGACATAAAATGACTCCTCCTTCAGAAGCTGGTGTCTCTTGGAAGTTTACAAAAGGGGATTATACCACTTAAGGGCTCAGAATTTGCATATCTGTCAGACTATGGAATCCCAGTTATCTGAGTTCGTCTCCCACCCCTTCTGCAAGAATCACAAGGTCTCTTGATTCCAAAAGGTTTATTGAAAGACTATGCTCAGGATACAGGTGTCCATAATCCAAAGGCTGTAGAGGCCCTTGGCTGAACGAAAGCTTTGTTGAGATTGGCATGTAAAACGAAAGTTACAACACTTCAAACACCCATTCCCAGCCTCCCCTCTAGTCCTGTCTGCGAAGGCATGAGAAGACGAGGACATCAAAGTCGTTGGCTGGACTGGATAAATAAGACTCTTTGCTCCCATAGATATGAGCAGCCTGGACGACACCTGGGCCTAGAGGGAGGAAAACTAGACAACTACTGATTATAATACAAGTTAACATGGCGTTACTCTGGCTAGAGAATTGACATCTTGACAATATCAACCAGTCATGCATCCCATGACCTCATTCCGTCCATGTTCACCCAGCTCGCTTGCTTTCATCTCCAATGGACCTCTGAAGAGAACAGCTGGAATGCCACCCAAGATCTTCCTTCTTCTCCCCCAACGAGCTGCACATCAAATACTTCAGTTAAGGAGGCCACTTCCTTCCACGCAATGAACCAACCCACTCCCCTCTCACCTGTATCAAATTTGGGAGCTGATCCTTCATCAGCTTCTGCATTCTTTCCTTGGTGACTGTGGGAGGATTCCTTCCATCCTCCTTGTATTGGTTGAAAATGTTGGCAATAGTTTGCAATGCTGATTCTAATGGGGTTAGAGACATCTTGAGTTGGTTGCTGATCTGGAAAGACAACACCTAGTTCAGTGTGTGTATGTGTATGAGGGAAAGGCCAACTCAATCACTGGTTTCTTCTCACAACAGTTTTGGACTGAACCTCCAAGTTCAGAGGTAGCATATCCTGAGTTACTGTTAAATACCATAGTGATTGTAAAAAAAATACATAAATGTTAAAATTAACACTGAAAAACTTCTGCAATATCTGAACTTTGTAAACCTTTTGTGGAATAAGCATTAATTTTTAGGAAAATGAAGTTGTAATCTTATTCTTAAAAAAAACCTTGAGTTTACAAATTATATTGCCTGGGAAGTGTAAATAATATGAACATGATTACCTGACAGTGTGGCACTTTTAGAATCAACTTTATGTTGTCATTAAACAGTCAGTTTTAAAATACATATTAAGAAGTAAACTACAACCATCAAATACAGTAAGACTAAAAATGTTTTCCAAGTCTTCCTCATAGCAAAATCATCCAAAACTTCATCAAAATTTGTTTTTCTAAGTTTGTCACTTGCAATGTACAGAATGCTCAGTGCAGACAACCTCTCTTGAGACATTGTGGCCCGTAATTCATTTTTAATTCTTTTGAGTCTTGAAAAACTCCTCTCTCCCGAGCAGTTAGTGACCATAAAGCTAAGAAACAGCTGCAAGCTTGCTTCCACATTAGGAAAGGCCATCTGAATTTTTTCCTTGTATATAATTTGATAAAGGTCTGTATGAGACAGAGAGTGCTCTTCTGTAAGCCTATGGCTTTGTCTCATGTACAGGTGAAAGTGCAAAAGTTCATCAATAAGTTTCAGGTCAATATCTTCTGGGTATGCTTCCATCAACAGTTCAACACCTTGCTGAATTTCTTGCTTAGATGATGTCAGATTAGCAAGAATGGAAAACCAATGTGCAACATCACTGTACACAGTATTTCTTCTCCTTAAATTGGCTTCAAGTGCATCTAATATAGGAATAAAGGATTTTATCCTAAACATATCTCTTGAAGAAAGTGCATCTAAGGCATCAGGTGCACTTCTGCCATTTCTTTGCCATTCCCTTACTCTTTGTCTCCTTGTTTTGTAGTTAACATTTGGCAAGGTGGCTTTTGCTTGTTTCTCATCAAAATCTTCTGTAATTTTCCTTTAAAAATCCAGAAGTGAACTGTGCAAACTTGCACAAGAACTCAGTAAGAGGTCTGATTTCTGAAGGGCTTTGCTGACCTTGTGAAAATGACCTAGCACACGGGTCCAAAAATGCAGCATAAACACAAATTCCAGTTCTTCCATTTTCTGCAAAAGATTGTTAGCTTGAAGCCTGGTCTCCCCCTTCCCATTAACGTCAGAGTACAAATGACTGAGGGCATCAGTGATAGCACTGTAACTTTCCAAAACAGCTTCTGTGGCTTTTGCATGTGCGTCCCACCTAATGTCTGACAAGTATTTAGGCACTTTAGACTGAGGTGGCAAAAATGATTTTAGATCTGCCCATCTCTTTGTGGAGGATGAAAAGAAGGTATACATTTCATTGATAATGCCAAAACAGTTCAAGGCAGCAATCCACAGCAGAACGGCCCACCAGATTTAAAGAGAGACCTGCGCATGGAATAAATCTTGCAAATTGTTTTTTTAATGATTTTTTGCTGCATACCATTGTACTTACCAGCCACGCTGGCAGTGTTGTCATAAGACTGCCCAAGGCATTTTCTGAAGTCAATTTCAAGCTCAGTAGTGAAATGGTTGAACAATAAATCAGCCATCTGATAATTAAAGACAACTGACCAGTATGTGAAATGTCAGGAGTGGAATCTACTGAAAAGCTGAAATATCCAGCTTGCCTCACATCAGCCAGAATTGCATCCTTAACTTTTGTTGCCATGAGTTGAATAATTTCCTCACATATAGTTTTTGACAAATAAGAGAGATCGCCTGATCCA
The DNA here is from genome assembly GCF_028583425.1 of Eublepharis macularius. Lineage (NCBI taxonomy): Eukaryota > Metazoa > Chordata > Lepidosauria > Squamata > Eublepharidae > Eublepharis > Eublepharis macularius. Next base: position 241,390,055 of record NC_072790.1, read on the forward strand.
GAATGTCCATAGCAATTGATATGAGCAAGTAAAAACGGATCAAACGTTGCCACTAGTTCTAAAAGACCAAGATAATTAACATTATTTGGAGATCCAAAGTGTTAATTGTCTCCTCTGAATGGTAAGCCTCGTTCTACAAGAGTGCATATTACAGCAATAATTCTCTCCATGACATGCCGCCGGTACTGCTGTTCTGCTTTTATTTGTTCCTCTAGCTTGGAAGTTAACGTTTGCCCTCACTTCCTTGTTAGGTAGGCCAACACGGCATTCCTATGCTTCTCTGAGTTTTCATGAGTTTTGATAAGAAGGGGGTTTTGCCAGTCATCAAACCCTTCAGTAGCTAAAGCTGTGGAAGAAGATGCAAGGTTTGGAGTTTAAACACAAAGCAATAAATCTGGCCTTTTGAGGGAGAATAATCTCCCTGCCTGTGCATGTAATGTCCCAGCAGATCGCACAAAAAACACGGAAGATTGCATTTCCTCGCATGAGATTTGAGCAATGTCACACGACGTCGCGCAAATCTTGCACGAGGAAACGCGATCTTCCGCATTTTTTGTGAGATCTGCCGGGACACCTCTTTGGCCTCCTCCACAGCCCCCACAGGTGAATTGGGGGGAGCGGGAGGAATCTATGCTGCCTTTGAGCCACACCCAATACTGCTTTCCCCAAGTAAACCAGGAGGACTGCCATCACACTTCACTCCACAACCACCCTTGCTGGCCAACACAACAGGAAGACTCATTTTGCCACCAAACTAGAATTAAGGAGGACAGAAAAGGAGATGACTCTATGTGCCCTCCGCCACAGTGCCCACTGATCTTGGCCCCAGGGCCTGGCAGCAGCCCTGGCACCAGAGGCAGGGAGGAACTAGAGCCCTAGCCCACCACTCCCACAGACCTGACCAGATCAGGCACTGATAAATAAGAATCAATGTGAGCCCTCAGCTGAGGTGCCTACTGAGCTGGGCCCTAGGGTCTGGCAGCAACCCTGGCACCAGAGGGAGGGCGGGACTAGAGCCCTAGCCCACCACTCCCACAGACCTGAAAAGATCAGGCAATAATAATACTGTGTGAGCCCTCAGCCAAGGTGCCTACTGCGCTTGGCCCCAGAGCCTGGCAGCAGCCCTGGAACCAGAGGCTGACGCTAGAGCCATAGCCCAGCACACCAAGATGCCTGGACAGAACAGGCACAGAGACTATTAATAATGATAGTGATGATAAGAATAATAATAATGAGAATGATAATGGCTATGATAATAATAATCATTTGGTGAGGCCTCAGCCAAGCCTGGCAGCAGCCCTGGAACCAAAGGGAGGGAGGGACTAGAGCCCTAGCCCACCACTCCCACAGACCTGACCAGATCAGGCACTGATAAATAAGAATCAATGTGAGCCCTCCGCTGAGGTGCCCACTGAGCTTGGCTCCAGGGCCTGGCAGCAGCCCTGGCACCAGAGGGAGGGAGGGACTAGAGCCCTAGCCCACCACTCCCACAGACATGAACAGATCAGGCACTAATAACACTGTGTGAGCCCTCAGCTGGAGGTGCCCACTGTGCTTGGACCCAGGGCCTGGCAGCAGCACTGGAACCAGAGGAGATAGATCCTTCCCGATCCCCAAAATCCAAGCTCAATTATACTCTCTCTGTCTCTCTCCCCAAAGGCTAGCAAGTAGCAAGCAGCAGCTCTGTCACACTCCAAAAACTCATCAGCTCATGCAGCGACCCAAATGTAGTGGAGGATTTGCAGGCCATCTATTTCAACTGCCTGCTTGCTGAATCCCCTGTGATTGCAGTCTAGCTTTAAAGACATCCAGTGAAGGACAAGCTCTCTTCCACAAAGATATTTGGTTCTGTTCTTAAACTGTTTATCCAATTAGGAATGTTCTCTTTAGATTCCACTGCAATCTATTGCCAGGTCATTTAAACCCACTACTTCTAATCTTTGCTCTGGAGCATCAGAAATCATTTCCTTGCCGTCTTCATGTGACAGCCCTCCATCTATGTGAAGAGTGCTCTTATATCCCCTCTTTACTCTTCTCCAGGCTCAGTATTGCCAGTTCCTGCCATCTAATCTATCCTGATAAGCTTTGTCCTCAATACTTACCAAACTCTCTGAAGTCCTTGATCAAGAGATGAGTTAAGAAACTGGATGCAGAATCTTGTCCTGATGGTGTTTTTATACAGGCTTTAGAGGGGTGAGGAGGGAACAGACTCATATCCTCAACATGCAATTTCCCTCTGGTGCTGGAGGCCTGATTGCTTTCTTCTTGATATCATTTATGGACATCTGCCCCTTTCTTCCCGTCTAATTTATTTTTTGTTAACATACTTACGTTTTTATTATAGTTGGCCTTTCTTACTGAGACTCCAGGCAGATTACACAGTATAAGCCAAGACGATCAACAGCTGGGACATTCAATAAACAATACAATAAAACAGGGACTATGAAAATAATCATATACCTAATACAGAGCAGAAACTATGCTGAAACAAAACATAATAGACAGATTAAATGATTTGGAAACTATCCAGTAGGAGTATGCTTACAGCAAAATTCAGTATGCAGAGTCTACATCCTATCCCTTAACCAACACATCTCTCTGAACCATTTCCCTACAGCATAGACCTTTTCTCTGGGTAAAAAAAGCCCTCTTGAATAATTCAGTTTTGCCTATTTTGTAGAGAGCCAGGAGAACGGGAACTTTCCTGACTTCTTCAGGCAGTCCATTCCATCAAGTGGGAACCAGCAAAGAGAAGAAATTTGGATGAAAAACCAGGAAAGCTACAGGCTGTGTTTTATTTTTTTGCTTCTCTCTGTGTGAACGGAGAGAGCTAATAAGATCTTCAGCTCTCCATTAAATGCCATAATTTATTTTTTATTTGAAAACTTAGGTTTAAAATTTGGATACTTGACTTCAAAATAATGGGTACTGTGTTTTAATTTGCAAACTTCTTGTCTACAAGAATTTATAGAGTTTAATTGGACACAGTCCTTAACACAGATATAAACCACCATTTTATTTCAGCAACCTAATTGACTATTAAAGGAATATAAGAATATTTTATAAATAAGATCCAAAAAATACTCCAAATCAAGATATTAGCTTTCTGTGTTAAGGGTTCGTTTATGTGGTCATTACCTGATTTTAGCAATAATGTACTTTGCTCCTGGTGGTTAATTAGAACCAGTGTCAAGAAGTTCTTCAAAGTGCTATTTATTTTAACATTTTTATTTTATCCCATCTGGTAGGCAATGTACCTGAATTAAGTATATAAAATCATAGACTCAGAGGGCTTCAATGAGCCACGTAAGCCCTCAAGCTCAAAGTCCTGATTAAGTCATCCCCTTTGGAGGACTCTCTAGCCTCAGGTCCAGGAACACCATGAAAGAGAACCTTCCTTCAGCACAGATAATGGACCTGTTTTCAAACTCCTTTGCCCATTAGTCACTTCCTCACTGTGTTTAGCTGAGGTCTGCTTTAGTCTTTTACGTCTACTCCTGAGCTCTGGTACAGCAGACACCAAATCTTTCCTCTCTTCTGACCTTCCCAATGTCCAGCGTCCACCAAATTTGCAGGGGACATAGTCCTCACTGTCCTCTGAAGACCCCCAATTTTCAGAGAGATTGCATCCAGGGAAAGGCATGCTCCATGGGTCCCTCCCTTTCCTGACATTTTCTTTTCACAGTGGCAAAAGCTGGACTGTCTGCTGGAAGCTACTTTGAGAGGTTACAAGCCAGAAGGAAAGCCAGAAGGAGTTCAGAAAGAGTTCAGACACTCCACGCCTATGTTGCCAGGGGAATTGAATGAAAGGTGCCAGACTGTCTGGCTTTATGAACGTGTTATGCCAATATATATTAAAATCATATGGCAATAATCAATACTGAAAAATACTAAGCCTAGCTTCTGTATTCTCTAGATGAACTTTTAAACTTTGCATGAACTTTCAGTGTATTTTTTCTATGTGTAAGGTAATTCAGCAGGTGTGCTTACATCTTTTGACAATTAATTAAAATAGTGGACTCTACTGAGATTGATGTTCCTCTATCTGAGATTCAACCAATGGTGATCGCCCAACTTAACTTTTTCTTGACACTTGTCAGAGATTTATAGTATTCTCTTGCAGATCAGACTATGACATAATTTTTTAACTAATTGGAAGGCTGTACTATGAAATTATGAATATTCAGTGAAGTATTGTCGAAGGCTTTCACGGCCGGAGAACGATGGTTGTTGGGGGTTTTCCGGGCTGTATTGCCGTGGTCTTGGCATTGTAGTTCCTGACGTTTCGCCAGCAGCTGTGGCTGGCATCTTCAGAGGTGTAGCACCAAAAGACAGAGATCTCTCAGTGTCACAGTGTGGAAAAGATGTAGGTCATTTGTATCTACTCAGGAGGGGTGGGGTTGAGCTGAGTCATCCTGTAAGAGTTTCCCAGGGTGTGGAATGCTAATGGAGGGAGGCTTCACTGTATCCTGAGGAGGTTCTTTTGCATATGGATTGGTGCTTGATGTGCTAATCTTCTCTGCAGGGCTATTGTCGGGTGTGGAGTGTTTCGTTGGCCTGGTGTTTTTCAGAACTGGAGCCCATGCTCTGTTCATTCTTAAGGTTTCTTCTTTCCTGTTGAAGTTTTGCTTATGCTTGTGAATTTCAATGGCTTCCCTGTGCAGTCTGACAAAGTAGTTGGAAGTGTTGTCCAGTATTTTGGTGTCCTGGAATAAGATACTGTGCCCTGTTTGAGTTAGGCTATGTTCAGCCACTGCTGATTTTTCAGGTTGTCCAAGTCTGCAGTGTCTTTCATGTTCTTTTATTCTTGTCTGGATGCTACGCTTTGTGGTCCCGATGTAAACTTGTCCACAGCTGCAGGGTATACGGTATACTCCTGCAGAGGTGAGGGGTTCTCTGCTGTCTTTTGCTGATCGTAGCATCTGTTGTATTTTTCGGGTGGGTCTGAATACTGCTTGAAGGTTATGCTTTTTCATAAGCTTTCCCATCTGATCAGTAATTCCTTTGATATATGGCAAAAACACTTTTCCTGTAGGCGACTGTTTTTCCTTGGTTGTTTGATTCATCCTGGGTTTGATTGCTCTTCGGATTTCATTTCTGGAGTAGCCATTTGCCTGAAGTGCGTGGTTTAGATGATTAATTTCCTCATTGAGAAAGCGCGGCTCACATATCCGTCTTGCACGATCCACTAATGTTTTCATTATGCCTCTTTTCTGTCGGGGGTGGTGATTGGAGTTTTTGTGTAAGTACCGATCAGTGTGAGTTGGTTTCCTGTAGACCTTGTGACCTAACTGAAAGTTTGCTTTGCGGATGACCAAGGTATCCAGGAATGGGAGTTTTCCCTCACTTTCTTTCTCCATTGTGAATTGTATGTTCAGGTGGATGTTGTTGAGATGATTCAAAAACCCCATCAATTCTTCCTCCCCATGGCTCCAAATGATGAATGTATCATCCACAAACCGGAACCATACACTGGGTTTGTGGGGTGCTGATTCTAGAGCTGTTTTTTCAAAATGTTCCATGTAGAAGTTTGCTACATCAAAACTGACGAGTATGTCTTGTGGATTGAGTTTTAGAGAACTGATTTTGTTGATGAATGATGAATGTATCATCCACAAACCGGAACCATACACTGGGTTTGTCTTACATCAAAGATTCAGCAGATTTCATCAACAAAATCAGTTCTCTGAAACTCAATCCACAAGACATACTCGTCAGTTTTGATGTTGTATCCCTGTTTACTAAGGTTCCAGTAAAAGACACTATTGCACTTATGAATCAGATTTTCTCAGAGGATGTAACAGCCTTATTCCACCATTGTCTGACAACCAGTTACTTCCAATGGGACAACGAATTCTATGAACAGATAGATGGGGTGGCCATGGGGAGCCCACTCAGCCCAGTTATAGCAAAATTCTACATGGAACATTTTGAAAAAACAGCTCTAGAATCAGCACCCCACAAACCCAGTGTATGGTTCCGGTTTGTGGATGATACGTTCATCATTTGGAGCCATGGGGAGGAAGAATTGATGGGGTTTTTGAATCATCTCAACAACATCCACCTGAACATACAATTCACAATGGAGAAAGAAAGTGAGGGAAAACTCCCATTCCTGGATACCTTGGTCATCCGCAAAGCAAACTTTCAGTTAGGTCACAAGGTCTACAGGAAACCAACTCACACTGATCGGTACTTACACAAAAACTCCAATCACCACCCCCGACAGAAAAGAGGCATAATGAAAACATTAGTGGATCGTGCAAGACGGATATGTGAGCCGCGCTTTCTCAATGAGGAAATTAATCATCTAAACCACGCACTTCAGGCAAATGGCTACTCCAGAAATGAAATCCGAAGAGCAATCAAACCCAGGATGAATCAAACAACCAAGGAAAAACAGTCGCCTACAGGAAAAGTGTTTTTGCCATATATCAAAGGAATTACTGATCAGATGGGAAAGCTTATGAAAAAGCATAACCTTCAAGCAGTATTCAGACCCACCCGAAAAATACAACAGATGCTACGATCAGCAAAAGACAGCAGAGAACCCCTCACCTCTGCAGGAGTATACCGTATACCCTGCAGCTGTGGACAAGTTTACATCGGGACCACAAAGCGTAGCATCCAGACAAGAATAAAAGAACATGAAAGACACTGCAGACTTGGACAACCTGAAAAATCAGCAGTGGCTGAACATAGCCTAACTCAAACAGGGCACAGTATCTTATTCCAGGACACCAAAATACTGGGCAACACTTCCAACTACTTTGTCAGACTGCACAGGGAAGCCATTGAAATTCACAAGCATAAGCAAAACTTCAACAGGAAAGAAGAAACCTTAAGAATGAACAGAGCATGGGCTCCAGTTCTGAAAAACACCAGGCCAACGAAACACTCCACACCCGACAATAGCCCTGCAGAGAAGATTAGCACATCAAGCACCAATCCATATGCAAAAGAACCTCCTCAGGATACAGTGAAGCCTCCCGCCATTAGCATTCCACACCCTGGGAAACTCTTACAGGATGACTCAGCTCAACCCCACCCCTCCTGAGTAGATACAAATGACCTACATCTTTTCCACACTGTGACACTGAGAGATCTCTGTCTTTTGGTGCTACACCTCTGAAGATGCCAGCCACAGCTGCTGGCGAAACGTCAGGAACTACAACGCCAAGACCACGGCAATACAGCCCGGAAAACCCACAACAACCAATCAGTGAAGTGTCAAACCAATCATTATTTGTTTGTGCTATCATGTGAATAGACCCTAAATATTCGCATATGATTAGGTATATAATTGCAAACACAGATAGAATAAGCAGGGTACTGATGGAAGAGATCTCTTGGGAGAATCTAGGTGAGAACCTATCTCTACCTATGTATTTCATAGAAACTTTGAGCAATGTTAAACTTAGGATTTATTAAGAAATGTTAGTGAACTTATTTCTTATTGCCTTTCTGTGTTCTTTTGTTATAGGATTCATATTAACAGTCATTTATATAGAAAATCTATAAGCAAGAAAGAAGAACTAAATGAGACTTGCACTCTCTAAGAAGCACAGTACTTACCTGCTATTGGACTTGGAGTTGGCATCCTGCTTCCTTGGAATGTTTGGGAGGGGAATGTGTGGCCCTTGTTCTTAGAACTTTGTATTTTGTATTTAATATGTGATCTTGTTGTATGAATTGCATGCTGTAAATGTATATGAATTTGGGAGCACTAGCACTTTAAATAGATCATATTACTGTTTCTTTAATCCCCGGTGGTGTTCTTCTCCACTCTACTTTTGAGCTGTTGCTCCGGAATTTGCCCTGTTTGTTTGCTAGGTATTAGGAGTGAGGCAAAAGGCAATGCCTACCGCCTAACTCAACCCAGCTGATATTAGGAGCGGAGCAGGTGGCAATGCCCACCTCCTGCGTTAACCCAGCTGGTATTTGAAGCAGAGCAAGTGACAATGTCACCCTGACCTTAACCTGGCTGGTGTTAGGAGCGGAGTACTTGGCAATGCCCCCCCCCTTCACCCAGCTGGGATCAGAATCAAAACAGGTGGTTTTACCCAACCACTGCCTTAATCCAGCAGGAGCAGAGCAGATGGCAATGCCTGCCTCCTGCCTTAACCAAGTTGGTATAAGGAGTGGAGAAGGTGGCAATGCCCCCCGTGCCTTAATGCAGCTGGTATTAGAAGCGGAGTAGGTTGCAATGCCAGCCCCGTGCCTTAAACCAGCTGCTATTAGGAGCGGAACATATGGCAATACCCACCCTCACCTTAACCCAGTTGGTATTAGGAGCAGAGCAGGTGGCAATGCCCACTGCCCACCTTAACCCAGCTGATACTAGGAGTGGAGCAGGTAGAATTTCCCTCCCACCTTAACACAGCTGTTATTAGGAGCAGAACAAGTCACAGTGCCACTCCTGACCTTAACCCAGCTGGTATTAGGAGTGAAGCACTTGGCAATGCCTCCCCCTTTCACCCAGCTGGGATCAGAAGCAGAGCAGGTGGCTTTGCAAACCCACTGCCTTAACCCAGCAGGTATTAGGAGTGAAACACGTGGCAGTGCCCACCCCCCATCTTAACCCAGCTGGGATCAGGAGCAGAGCAGGTGACAATACCCATTCCCTTCACCCAGCTGGGATGAAGAGCAGATCAGATGGCAATGCTCACCCTCCTTCACCCAACTGGGATCAGGAGTGGAACAGGTGACAATGCCCCCCTGCCTTAACCCAGCTGGTATTAGGAGCAGAGCAGGTGGCAATGCCCACCCCCACCTTAACCCAGCTGGTATTAGGAGTGGAGCAGTTGGCAATGACCTTGCCTGCCTTAACCTGGCTAATATTAGTGGCAGAGCAAGTGGCAATGGCCACCCCTCTGCCATCACCCATTTGAGATCAGGAGTGGAGCAGGTGGCAATGCCCACCTTGCATCTTCACCTGGCTGGGATCAGGTGCAGAGCAGGAGGCAATTCCCTTCTACCCTTCACCCAGCCAGGATAAGCAGCATGGCAGGTGACAATGCCCACCCTCTTCAACACAACAGAATAAGCCACTGAGCATGTGGCAATGCCCACCCTGTCTTCACCCTGCCAGAGTCAGGAGCCAAGGATGCAGAAATGCCCCCCCTTCAACCTGCTGGAATCAGGAGCAGAGCAGGTGGCAATGTTCACACCCCCTTCACCCTGCTGGGATCAGGAGCAGTGTATTGGCCATATGGGATGTTATTAACTATACGCCTGTGGTGAAAAGAACAAAAAGACAGGTAAGAATTCCTATCCGTAGGTTTTTTAAAAGGTCTGACCCCAAGCACATTCTGTTCATTTCGATAAGTAACCACGTCTAGGAAACTAATGCAGGTGGGGCTCGTCTGTGTAGTAAATTTTATATTAGGGTCTATATTATTCATCCATGTGGCAAATTCCTCAACCAATTCTGCCCCTTCGAATAAAAGGTAAAGATCATCTATGTACCTCTTGTAATATCCTGTGCAGTGAAAAAAAGGATTATTAGCTCCAAATTAGTATTAGCTCCACTCCTAGTATCAGCTGGGTTAAGGTGGGCAGTGGGCATTGCCACCTGCTCTGCTCCTAATACCAACTGGGTTAAGGTGGTGGTGGGCATTATTTTGCTCCAAATTAGCCGTATAAAGGTTGGCTACACTGGGGGCAGCCGAACATCCCATGGCCACCTCCTTTGTCTGGTAGTAGTATTGAGTCTGGAATCTGAAACAGTTTTTTTCTAATACTAAATCAAGCAATTGTAACAGGAATGGAGTGCTTGGGCTCTGCAAGTCCCTTTTATTCGAAGGGGCTTTACCTTTTATTCGAAGGGGCAGAATTGGTTGAGGAAAATCAGTGGTTGCGGCAGGGTACCCAGAGTAGGTTTCCGGTGCACCAAAAGTTTCAAAGATATGGTGGGGCATTTGGACCTTTATTTGGGGGGGAGAGGTAATGACTTACCTCAAGGACATTTTCCATGCGGGCATTGCAGGATCTGCCCGCTGGCCATAGCAGGGAATAGCTTGCAGTTTGATAAACCACAACTGAAAGTAACCTTGAAACATTTTTCTACATGCCAAACTAAATCAGTGGTGTATGTCATTATTTGTACGTGTAAAAAGGTGTATGTTGGGAGCACCATGTGCCCCGTGAGGACAAGGATTATGGAACATATGTCATGCATTAAAAACTACGTGACTGAGGCTCCACTGGTTGAGCATTTTTCCAGATATCACCAGACCGAGGAAGAGTTTAGGTTCTCGGTCCTATATGTCTCTACATGCAAAAATCAGCCTACTACCCATAAGGACCTATTTAGACGGGAAGCAGAATGGATCCATCGGCTGGGTTCTTTAAAACTAGAGGGGCTCAATCTGGAAATAATTTGTCTTGTTTTTTGTAAAACTAACCCATTTTGATCTTGCTGGATTTGGAGTATGGGTTTGGGTCACTATTATGTGAGTTGTGGTCTGTATACAATGTGCCTTTAAATCATGTGAGCTGAGTACTGTTAGTAATGTACCTTTAAATCATTGTAATTTGTACTATGTGTATGTATTTATTGTGGGCGGGGAGCACTTTCCTCAAGACCATTCGGTTTGTCCATTGAATTTCTGCACATGAATGTTTGTGGTTCAGTCATAGGTAAGCAACAAGGATGCCATTAAGACTGTATTGGTATTGCCTTTATTGAGTCTCTTAATTTGATATTGGCATTGTTATCTTGTTTATAGAATTTCATTAGTGTTATGGTGACACAAGAGCGGCTCCTGATGAAGATTGTGCATCCTGAAACAAGCTGAGAACATTAAGCCGGCAGCTTGTAGAGCCGAGCTAGGGGAGCCTGGGCGGGGGTTTCTTCCTTTTGTTTCTGGACTCGCTTTTTGAAATAGAAGAGATAAAAGATTCAAGAACGTTCTTTCCTATTTGGCTGTTTTGCCACGTTTTCTCATGAGTCGAACTAAGGGAGTCCCGGCAAGGGGTATTTTCCCCTCCTGTTTTCTTGGTTTTCACCTGGAATAAAAGAAAAAAGAGAGATTGATAAACGTCCATTTCAAGTCAGCTGTTGTACCACATTTACCTGTGTTCCCGACTCTGGGCTGGGGGAGCCCCGTCGTGGCTTCTCCCCTTTGAGTTCCACCTGAAGTTATAAGAAGAGAGAACGATAATAAACAGGTTCTAGTAGGCTACTTCGCCGTAGCTCCAAGTAAATATTTCATTTGTAAATATTTCTTACAAGCACATCAAGTCCCTGTGTGCTACTGTGCCCTTGGTCGGGAGTCTTGAGCTCTTCAAGCAAGATAGCACAGCAGTGAGGAACTCGAGACACCTCAGGGACTCTTCTTAAGGACTATTGTGGATTGGAGTTGGAACCTTTTGTATATTTGCAGCACGGAGCACTTTAATGAATTTAAGAATTTGTGATTACATAAATAGAAGTGTGTGTCTTTAAATCGTATGCGGGTGCTTTCGTTAGGGGATCACGAGCAGAGCACGTAGTAAAGCCTGCTGCACACCTTCACTTGCCAGGATCAGGCACGGGGAAGGAGGCAATGCCTGTTCCTCACTTCACCCATCAGGGAGCAGGTGGCAATGTCCACCCCCCCTTCACCCAGTTAGGATCATGCTTGAGCAGGCAGCAATGCCTGCCCCCCTTTATCCAGCTGTAGTCAGGCGCAGAACTGGAGCCAATGCCCCCCTTTATCCGGGATGTATGAGGCATGGAGCAGGTAGCAAAGCCCACCACCCCTTCACATGGCCGAGATCAGGCAGATCAGGCATGGAGCAAATGACAGTGCCCACCCCCGTCCTTCACTAGCTGGAATCAATGGTGGAGGAGGAGTGAATGCCTGCCTGTCCGCCCTCCCCTTTCTAGAGCCCGTTGTATATTTTTCCCACTTAATATTTAACAAATTCACAGAGGTGTTCCATCATGAGAAGATTGTTTAAAAGCTGAAGGAAAATAATTGTACTGAATGTTCCTTTATATATTTAGGACAGATGTGGGCATGTGAATCTACTCTGGAATGTTAAATTTTCTTCTATTGTTAAAAGGCCTGATTACTCATTAATAGAACATGCATTTTCCAAGACAGACCACTACTATTTGAGAACTCTCTGCTCAGATTTGCGACACTGGAGCTGCAGAGATTATCAGGAGAGGCGCTTCTGCAGAGATGTATGTGCCATGTACCATGAAGGACTTTTTCAGCTAATAACCAGCATCCTGAACTGAATGCAGAAAACTAATGTATGCAGCCCTGACCTCTGTGAGGGTGAAGTGAGGATGTCATAGACATCTGGACAGAGTCAAAGATTAAACAGCCTAGAAGACAAAATTGAGGGCTCAAATACAGGATATGTTGAACATATATTGGGTCCATGGGAGCAAAAGAAATTTGCAGTCTGTTCTTTGTCAGGGAGGAACTCACCTTAAACAGTTCTCTTTCACTCAGCATTGTGAGGGAGCACCAAGGAGAAAAGAAGGAGTTTATGGTTTCCCTCCTGACCCATTTTTGCCTATAGAAATGGCTGGGGATGTGGCCTTTCCTTCTCTTTTCTCTGGCTCCACATTTCCTTAAGATCTATGGCACCAGAGAAAAGGGGCAAGCCCTTTCCCTACTGTTTCCACTGGAGAAAACTGGAAGAGAAAGAAAACAGAATCACCTTCTCCCTCCTCGCAGCTTTCCTTCACATTGCCAAGCAAATGTATAGTGCACACATTCCCTTTATGTACATCTGACTGCAAATCTGTTCATGCAACCAAGACCTGACACATGTTCAGCATCTCATGGATTTCAGCCCTGAGTCTTGTAGAACATCACAGTGCAAATCCCAATGGCAGACAACTCATCTCTGACTGCCTACCTCTGTCTTGGATCTGCAAGGAACTTGACACATCTTATCAAAGATTGCTAATAAATTCTGTAAAAACTGACTCACAACCCTTGCCTCCTTACATACATACAAATAGATAACTTCCACCGAAGCTTGTAATGCAACCTGTGGATCATGGCAGGAGCATTTGCCTGTCCCAGATCCTCATGGTTGGAAATGGTGGTGAAATTGAATGAAGATAATTTCAAGGGAACCATCAAGGTTTCCTCAAAGCAGGAGGATGTTCCAGAAGGGAGGAAAACGATCTTGAACTTCATGATCTAAATAAAAATTGCATGCTTTCTTGTTGCATTAGCCTTGGAGACATCCTCAAAAACTTATTTTCAGTAGACTGTAAAAAATAAAAGCAAGTACTGTAAAGAAACAATAAAATATGGTTGGATGGAATGCAAAATTAGAATATAAGGATTGAGAATACAACTTTTTAAAAGGAATAAACCAATAAGAAAGGGAGGAAGTAGTTGCATTATATGTCAAGGATGTATAGATTTCTGAGGAAATGCCTACATCCGAGCATGAAATGCTCCACTCCTGGCTGACCCCATTTCCCCACCGATGGGGAATTGCCAAGGGGGTGCTCACCAGCCCACTCCCTATTGCCAAACCCTGTCCTGCTCATGACCACCAATCCAGCACCACCTCAGCCAATTACTTCAAACATCTGTCAGCAGCACAAGGTAGGTGAAAACCTCTTCTCTTCCTTGGCCAGTGTGGGGAAATGGGGGAAAAAATTCCTACCTGGCTCTGAAACAGCAGCTGGATAATCCTGCACTACAACTGGGTGGGCCAATCGCGGGTGGGCCAATCGCGTGGAGCAACTGCCAGCCGGGGAGCGGAGCCATCTTTTAAGGCATCCATCTCACCCCCCCCCCCCAATTCAATCCCTGAATGCTCAGGAAGACAGTCTGTCTCCTCCTCCAACTGAGGAGGCAAATCCCAGCCCCTGGCTCAAGCCATGGCGCAGCTGCCGGTACGGGGCCGCATAATTTGAAGAATCTCAGACAATATATAATGCAACATGTTATAGCTTGGACAGTGGTTTGCTTCTGTACGTCTTGAAAATCTAACTTATGATCTTCCGGCTTTATCTAACAAACACACAACGAATATTTTTCACCCACAGAAGTAAACCCGGAGTTTTTCATATCAGAATATCACTTGTAAGTAACATGAATGATGTGACCATAAGCAAGTGAGAAAAGTAATGCTGGATCAGACCTGTAGCCTATCTAGTTGGGCAATCTGTTTCACACCATGTCCAACCAGTTCTCCTGAAGGGCCAACACACAGGGCATGGAGGCCAAGGCCTTCCCCTGATGCTGCCTCCTAGTTGTGGGTTTCAGACTTTTACTGCACCTGGATGTGGAAAGTTCTATAAATCGCCATGGCTAGTTGTCACAGATTGACTTTTCTCAATGAATCTTTTAAAGCCGTTTGTGCTTGCAGCCATCACTACAAATTCCGCAACGTTCAAGGGCAGCAAATTCCACAATTAAATTGCATGTTGAGTTTGTCAGTTTCTGACTATGTTTCTTGTGTGTTCAAACCAAAGAGACTCCATTTTAATCCTGTCAGTATTTTAAGTGCTTCTTTTGCAGATGGCAAGCAGTTCAGTAGCAGTTATCTTAGAGAAGAGGAATGTTATGACTACGACCTTTCCAGCCTTGGGAAACTTTCACTTTCTCAGCCTCAAGCCGTTTGTTTTGAGAACTGTGGGGGGAGGATGGGGCCTGCAGGGGTATGCTATTCTGTACCTTAACTTGTAGTGCTTGCTGTGCATTTCGAGGTCTTTACATTGTTAATGTTAATTGCAGGAACAATGTTAAACAGAAAGGGTGCAGGTGTCAGGTCTGACATTTATTCCTTATGTGATCTAACCAAAGAGACTCCATTTTAATCCTGTCAGTGTTTTAAGCTTTTCTTTTGCAGGTGACAAGCAGTCCAGTAACAGTTATCTCACAGAAGAAGAATGTTTTGACTACAGCCCTTCCAGCCTTGGGAAAGTTTCACTCTCTGAGCTTCAAGCCGTTTGTTTTGAGAACTATGGGGGGAGGATGGGGCCTGCAGGGGTATGCTATTCTGTACCTTAACCTTTGCCTGTCATTCGTAACAATACTCATGTACCAGCCAAGATATTGCATCTTGGATAGTGGACTATAAGGGTTGTTTATATTCAGTAAAGTCTTTTGAAACCAATGGACTCATGTCTAATTGCAAGAGCTAGTCTGGATTGCAACTTTTAGTAAGCCACTGTCTGACAGAGTTAAGAGGAGTTTTGTTTGGCATCTCTTGAATCTGTTGCCTTAGTACTAGTGATATTGGAGAGGCAAAGAATGTTATCTTTATCCATGGTTTCTATCTCATGCATAATTTTATATTCTACTATAATTTTCTACGAAGTCATTTTAAAAACACTAAGGTATAATTAATGCCCAAGGGCATGTTGATGTTGGTAATTTTATTTTCAATTCGTCTCCTAATATTGCCCACCAGAGAGTTTGCCTTTTTCACTGATTTCCCCAAGATTTCCCCAAGATCTCTTTCTCTCTCACTTACTAATGGAACTTAGAATGGGGATTGTGTCTAGTCTGTGTCTATATTGATATTATCATATTAAAGAAGCCAAATAATAAGGGGAATAAATATATTCTTTGGGAGAAAAGTGTTTGACATTGTGCAATAGCCCAACCATATATGAGCCATGCTTGAGTCATGAACTTTTGTGCCATAGTAGGAGTGGTTCAAATGCAAAGAGATTGTTTCTTTCTGTCTGGGATACCCGGCAAGGTTATCTGCCACATTTTAATAAGCATCCTACAACATTCATTTCATCTACAGTATGGACATGTCCCAAGAGCCATTAACTACAGAAGCCAAGCAGATGAAGAGGCAGAATTAGTGCCCATGAAAATATCTATAAATATACTAACGTACGTTCACAGATTATATTGGATCTGGTATAAAAGTGGTATATTCCAATCCAGAAGCACTGTAAAACTCAACTATATTTCTAGGGGAAGAAATTTCGGGGGTTAAGCTCCCTTTGTCAAATTCCATCCCATGATCCACCCCATTCCATAGACTATTATCATGAGAAAATAAAGAGCTGATTAAAAGATTATTGTGTATTGTTTGGCCCTTCCATGAAAAAGTTCCTGTATGTTTTCCCATCTAATCCAATTCGTATTTCTCACTGTGAGCTGCACTGGAAACCACATTATGGGGTTCAGTGATCTGATACTTAGCATAAGTGCTCTAACCTAGATCCTCTGAGTGTGCCCTAGATAGTCTCTAAGATGGAGCATGTTGCTTCTTTTTCTAATGCTTCTGTTTGTAGCAAGAACCTGTGAAAGCTATTGATGTTGAGGTGATGGTAGTTTTGGTAGAAGAGCAAGTGGACTCTATGGAAGAGACTGTCTAGTGAGCACAGAATTTATTTATATGGTGCAAGGCCATGGCATTTCACAATCATTCCATACTGGTGGAGGGAAGGTTTGAGGAATGTGATTATAAATAGACATGGGCACAAACCACATTACTAACTTCAAAAACCCATGAAATTGGTGATCGTGAGATCACAATCCGGCAGTTCGTGATTGTCCTCGGCCAACGAAGCAGTGTTTGGAAGAAGCCTGGTTCGGAGCATTTGGCCACGGTTCAGGAAGCCAGTCAGGTGCCATAAATCAATTCCCCTGGAAATGGAGCCGGGGGAATGCCTGAACTCTGTCTGCGCTCCTTCTATCGCCCTGGAAACTCGAATGGAAGCCCAGCTTACCTTGATCAGCAGGTCTTCCTTCCAACCAAGAAGCTGCAAAGCGGTTACAAGTTGGGAGAAGACACCTGGGAGAGGGAGGGGGAGGGGGGTGTTCTGTAGCCATGGGCACTCCAATCTCATCCCTACAAACCCTGATAGGCAGCTCTGACGGCCAACCACAGACCTTCTGCTTTGCTCATTGGGACCTCAGCTTATAAAAAGCACTGGGCTCCCAGGCTGGGTTTCACTTTCAGCGAGCAATGGAGTGTGTCAGAGCTGTTGCTTGCTACTTGATAGCCTTCAGGGAGAGAGACAGAGAGTTTAATTGAGCTTGGATTTTGGGGATAGGCATCTATCTCCTCTGGTTCCAGGGCTCCTGCCTGGCTCTAGGGCCAAGCTCAGTGGGCACCTCGGCTGAGGGCTCACATTGATTATTATTGATCAGTGCCTGATCTGTTCAGGTCTGTGAGAGTGGTGGGCTAGTGCTCTAGTCCCTCCCTCCCTCTGGTGCCAGGGCTACTGCCAGGCCCTGGGGCCAAGCTTGGTGGGCACCTTGGGTGAGGGCTCACATTAGTGCCTGATTTGTTCAGGTCTGTGGGAGTGGTGGGCTAGGGCTCTAGTCCCTCCCTCCCTCCCTCTGGTGGCAGGGCTGCTGCCAGGCCCTGGGGCCAAGCTCGGTGGGCAGCTCAGCTGAGGGCTCACAGTGTCATCTCCTTTCCTCTCCTCAATTGTTGTTTGCTGGCAGTATGAGGCTTCTGGTGGGGGACAAGAGTGGGGGGAAGTGCAGAGATTGTCCTGGTTGCACCACAGGAAGCAGTGCTGTGCAGGGTTCTGGAGCAGCAGAGACTCCCGCTCCCAAAAAATCACCTGTTGCAGCTGTGGAGGAGGCCGAAGAGCTCTTGTCACTGGCGGAAGAGGAGCTCCTGAAAATTTTGGGGGAGGAGGAGGCTGAGGGATCCTTGGAGGAACGGTTGGGGTTTGAGGAAACATCCAGCCCTTCCCCATCCCAAACTATTGGTGATGCTGTCCCTGCCTGCAGTACACCCAGCTCCGTGGCACAGCCAGCAGTAACCCTTCATCCTCCCTCCCCTGGAACCATAAGTGGGCCACGGTTCAACCTCAATGTTTGGAGGCACTTTCGGGCCCTTCCTACTGACCCCCGTGCGGTGCGGTGCTGTGTGTGTGATGGCCTGGTGTGCACGGTCAATGACCCGAAGCACCTGTCATCGATGGCCCTGACTCGGCACCTGAAGAGGCACCACCCGAGCCTGTGGTCTCCATCCTTGGCCAGCAAAACATCCATCGGGGGAAGACAGCGGGCCACCAGCTCGTCTGATCCGGGATCGGTGGGAGGGTTTCTGGAATGCACCCCGAGCAAGAAGCCTTGCTCGTACTTACCGAACTCTCTGAAGTCCTCGATCGAGAGGTGACGAATGAAAGTGTATGCAAAGTCTTGTACTGGTAATGCTTAGATACAGGATTTGGAAGTGTGAAGGGACATATGATTCATATCCACATCGTTCATGTATGTCTATTAATTTCCTGCCCCGTGTCATATAATGTCTACTTTTCTCCTGTAGTCTTCCTTCATTTTACAAGATTATACCCCTTGTCAGGATGTTTTAGTAATTATTTTTTATTCAGTGTTTTAAGGGTTTTTTTTATTCCATCAAGGCAACAATACGTCTGAGTAAAGCAAATTCTTTAATCATTCTAAGGTGAGCAAGATTTCTCATAAGGCTTCTGATGAATATTATTATAATTCACATGGTCTCATTTCATCCTACTTATTACTTATTATAGAGAATTAGAATTCCGACTGCTCTATTTCTTCCTCTAGCCAGATATTTACCATCACCTTTCTTTGGTGCTACTCTCTGGAAGTCTCTCTAGATGGAGCAGTGGAAGACGCTCTGTAGAGAGGAAGACCATTTGTGGGAGGGCAGGAGGGTCAGGTCCTCGCCAAAGATGCTGTGATTGATATTAAGTATGGTGTCTTGGGAATTAACCCCACTAGGAGAAGGGGGGGAAAGGAAGTTTCTATGTCTCTCCTTGTCATATAGTTCACTGGGTATATTAAAGTATAATGAGGGTAAAGTTCTAAAAAAGATGTGAAGTATTACGAGCACCGATGTGACCTCATATATTATAAATGGAGCATGCCTATTAAGTTTTTCTAAAGGAAAATACATAATTTGTCATATTATCTCCATGAAAATGGTTGGGTAAAGTTAAGTGGGCATGGCCTTTTTTTTACTCTCCCACCTTTTTTTGCCTCTGAGAAAACCCTCTTGATCATATCAAAAAATATTAAAATTGTCATAGGTGGATGAATTTAGAAGGCCTCTTCAATTACTTGCAGTCAGAACCCTCTCTCTGAATGCCAGTTTTTAGATATAAAATCATAAACACCCCTGCCTTAAATATCAGAAAGAAATTAAATGTCAGCCAGGGAAGAATCTGGGAAAATATTTTAAAGGAAGGTCATGCTGGCTGACTGACTAAAGACCTCTTCCACATCCCAGAGAAATGCATAAATTAGGACAATGAGGCTCCCATCAAACTCTTCTTAACCCATCTCACCAACACCTAGGCACACTTCTTAACACTCATTTATTCTAATCAAACAACACCCGGGCTATTTAACAATTATCGTGTTTGCAGAAAATACATTAGTTTGCTCTCGGGAGCATTTTGCCTTATATCTGGAGTCTCTAGCTACCATTGTGTTTATGTGTATGTGGTTTTGGATCCATACATACATCCTTCTTCCCATAAAACACTGGTTGTTTTGCTGTTTCCTCTGTTTTTGAGACTGGTAATTATATCTTTCCCTGTAACTGCTTTCTCGCCTATCCTCCCTGATTTCCTCTTAGTTAGCCATGTATGTGTGCTGTGTGTGGATTTCTGTATGTTTTCCCTTTCATGTCTCTTTTAATAAAAACCCTTTACGATTGAACAACTGCCTGGTTTATTTTGAGAGTTTGCTTAAGAGAACAATCTCTGTAAATGTTGGGAAGAATCTCAGTTACTGTGTCTCGCTGTGTCTTCTTTAATCTAATTCCCCCAACTAATTAGGAGACTCCCTATTTAGGTAACAGATTAATAGTGTATCACTGCAAATCTAAGTATCATAAGCTGACACAGAAGCCTAAGAGTGTAGACACAGGAAGAGTTCCAAAGAGAAACTCTCGCAGGAGCGTGTGTGTATGTATGCAGATCCAGGTGTGTGATGCTATAAGAGCAACTTCTAGGATTGGAATCTTTTCCCCCTTTCATCTCTTGGGCCTCTATCATTCAGCCAGACTTATTGTACCATAAGTCTCTGCAAATGGTTGTGAGTTTCTTTAGAGTGCAAGGGGGTGACATGTGATTCTTCCCAAACTTTTCCACATCTTGGGTTGATCAGGGTTGGTTGGAATCAAGGGTCAGAATTCCTAAGAATTGGCCACAAGTCACCAGTTCTCACTTGGTAATGAGAGGGAGTTCCCAGTACAATAGTTTTAGTTCCCAATGTCCACAACCCTTGGAAGGAAAACTGTGTGCATCTGTTGTGCTGACGGACTTGTTAGGGTTTAGCAATTTTCCTGGACTTTGGCCCAAGATATCCCACCCTTCCAAATGATTTGGAATTTGAATTTGTATCTGGAAGCTCATTTTGATTCCCTTCTTTCTCCTGCTGTGCAACACACCTCAGCAGAGTGACTGCCTTAAGTTTCAAAGAGTTTGTTTTCCAATGGTTGTTGTGGGTTTTCCAGGCTGTATTGAGAGATCTGTATGAGAGATCTCTGTCTTTTGGTGCTACACCTCTGAAGATGCCAGCCACAGCTGCTGGCGAAACGTCAGGAACTACAATGCCAAGACCACGGCAATACAGCCCGGAAAACCCACAACAACCATCGTTCTCCGGCCGTGAAAGCCTTCGACAATACAGTTTGTTTTCCTCTTGTCACTTCATCAGATAGAGGAGCCAAAGTCATTCTAAGGAGTAGGACAAAATCCTTCTTGAACCTTGGTTAAAGGCCATATTTTAAGTTCATAATTAGTGATTAACTAACCAAGGAGTATGGATCTTTTAAGGAATCTTTGGAGTTGAACAATGAGGTCGTGATAGTATGAACTCCTTGGCCTCCCAACTAAAACCCTCTTGTGCAAAGCCACAATAATGTTAAAGCCAAGCATGGAAACTTAACTAAGTTCACACATAGTGGGTTGTAGAATCTCCCAGATAGGTTTAAATAGCCTGCATTTTAGAATATCTAATGCAAAGGTAAACTTTTTAAAATAAGAGGCAGTAACAGGGAAGGAATATTCAGGAAAGAATGAGTACTGAGAAATATAATTTAGGTTTACAGAACAGTAGCTTCTAATCCTAAAATGTTCCAAGAAAAAACTAGAGATGGTCAATGCTATGGCAATGGCCAGCCAAAATAAAGTAGGATGTCTGGAACAGCAATTAGAGGAAGCCAAACAGGCAGCTAAATTCTCCCCCCCCCATTAAAACCCAGAAGGTTTAGGTCAGCCACCAGGCCTGCCATGTCAAGATAAAGATACTAAAGAGTTGACTAGGGGCCAAGCTACACATGACGAATGACACTTGAACAGCAAGTGGATTGAGTGGAGGGCAAGTGAACAGGGAGAAATACACTTGCTGTTCAAGTGTCATTCGTCATGTGTAGCTTGGCCCCTAGTTTGCATGGAGGGTTGATTGCCATCCCAGCGGCTTGCCAGAGCTCCCTCTCTCAAACTGCTTGTGTGCTGTGTCCTTAGCCAAATACCCCCATAATCCAGAGTGTGTGAGAAATGCCCCTGTAGCTTCCATTAACACCAAGGTTATACAGAGGACTACAGAAAGAGGGGTCCCATAAAGGGAGGAAGTTAGAGAAACTGTGTTTTGGTCTTCCACTGAATCCCAGGCAACTGCAGGTCAGTTGGGACCTACCCCTTCCAACAGGAATGATGATAATAATAATAAATGAGAAAGTTGAGATCTTGTGGGACTTCAAGCTCCAAACAGATAAGCAGTTAGAAAACACATAATAAGTCGGATGTTACTGTAGTTGAAAGTAAGATGGTCAAGCTGACCAATGCGGCAATCTGTTAGGGAATTTGCGGGAGCCCCTTATATACCAGTTAAAATCCATTGATCTAGATTACTTAATGCTTATGAATTGTAGGAACAAGAATGTTTAACAGTCTTGTTCCTGCAATGAGCAATAATTATATAAAGGCCTCAAAAAGCACAGCAAGCTCCACAAGTTAAATTTTCATTACACACCAAAGCATATAATTGTTTATGTCCTCAACTTTTAGTTCCAGCCTTAGGCATGCTCCTTCCTATATTATGTTATATAAACTGTGGTGCCATGTAGAGTGTTTTTATTACAGTGACCTTTCTAAATGCTAATCATGACCTGTCAATCCATCATATTGAGGAAATCATGTAACTTTGATTTGTTTATTTGAAGAACTGACTGTTTGCTTACAGAACTGTATGAGATCTTCTGTGTTGTAAACAATATTGTCTTGTAATGCCGGAAAGGCATAAATGCAGATGCTGACAATTTATTATTATGCATCCTGCATATGTGCATCTATATTATTTGAGAACTTCTCATAATAAATCTTTTCTGCTTCTATGATCACCAACTTCGAAGCCTTGGTTTATTATTCTAACTAGAACAGAAGGGGGACCTCGAAACTGGCAAACAGAGGTAGTAAAAGTTTCCTGTGGTGGTTCAAAATCAGCAAGTAGCCTTGGCATCTCCCCGTGTGTGAACAACGGCAAATGTTTCAACCAACCCCACCACCAGAAAGTATGATACAACCACCTGCTATTATTGTTACAATCCCAGGTCCCATTATTTTAGCTTCTTTTAAACTTTTTTGGGGTTGGAAGGTAAACCATCTGTGGTGGTCGCACCTGTAGTTCCCCCTGATAAGGTGTAAAGGAATCTTCAACGGAATGGAAAAGAAATGGATACCGGAACAGTATGGAATATCTTGACAGATGAGGACTTCATGGACTTGGGTCTCAGACCCTCCTCAGTTTAAGTCAGAATTAGTTGGTGTTCAACTGCATTTCAAAAACCCATGACCACCAACATGTTACAGTGAATTTGTCTTCTCTCTACTCTCCCCTGTACAAAATTCTTTCCGAGCTTTATTTTATTTGCCTTCACATATTTTGCTCCGGAGACCAGAAGGGTTGGAAAATCTTCCTTCTGGAGCCTGTAAACATATCAGGGGCTCACAAAATTCTTCCAACTTAAACACTCCCCATAACCTATGTCTATCTCCATATTAATTTGTCCTGAAACATTTAAGTTATCCCAGCTATATCTGCAGAGTAAAGCCCATTTGCTGAATAAGGAATGTATGTTTGACATCCATGAACCTGCTTCACTGCAAATGATATCACTCTCTCCCTCTTCCTTTTGAATAAAATTTCTGCCTGCATCAAAAATTGGTCTTATGAATTCAGTAACTTTTTATTTCAAAGAACTTGAAATGTGGGAAGGCTGCATGATTCAATGGTAGAGCACACAAAGGTAGACCCAGATTCAAAATCCTTATGTATGTATCATGAAAACAGAGGAATACAAAAAGAAGATTAAGGAACTCCTGGACCCCTCCACCTACAAAAAACTAAAATGAGATCCCACCTGCAAAATCACCAGGCTAACAAATGCGCTGATCAAGAATTCCTCACTACATCCCGACACGCACAGAAAACTATGCAAGAT
Source organism: Eublepharis macularius (assembly GCF_028583425.1). Classification (NCBI taxonomy): domain Eukaryota; kingdom Metazoa; phylum Chordata; class Lepidosauria; order Squamata; family Eublepharidae; genus Eublepharis; species Eublepharis macularius. The sequence continues at coordinate 241,413,449 of NC_072790.1, forward strand.
AGAAGCACAGCCACCTAGACTATATGGACTCCCTAAAATACATAAGGATTCAGTCCCACTCCGACCCATTGTGAGTGCCATTGGTTCACCGACATATGAATTAGCTAGACATCTAGCCGATCTCCTACAGGACCACATCGGGAAAACCTCATCTTACATCAAAGATTCAGCAGATTTCATCAACAAAATCAGTTCTCTGAAACTCAATCCACAAGACATACTTGTCAGTTTTCATGTTGTATCCCTGTTTACCAAGGTTCCAGTAAAAGACACTATTGCACTTATTAATCAGATTTTCCCAGAGGATGTAACTGCCTTATTCCATCATTGTCTGACAACCAGTTATTTCCAATGGGATAACGAATTCTATGAACAGATGGATGGGGTGGCCATGGGGAGCCCTCTCAGCCCAGTTATAGCAAACTTCTACATGGAACATTTTGAAAAAACAGCTCTAGAATCAGCACCCCACAAACCTAGTGTATGGTTCCGGTTTGTGGATGATACATTTATCATTTGGAGCCATGGGGAGGAAGAATTGATGGGGTTTTTGAATCATCTCAGCAACATCCACAGGAACATACAATTCACAATGGAGAAAGAAATCGAGGGAAAACTCCCATTTCTGGATACCTTGGTCATCCGCAAAGCAAACTTTCAGTTAGGTCACAAGGTCTACAGGAAACCAACTCACACTGATCGGTACTTACACAAAAACTCCAATCACCACCCCCGACAGAAAAGAGGCATAATGAAAACATTAGTGGATCGTGCAAGACGGATATTCTCAATGAGGAAATTAATCATCTAAACCACACACTTCAGGCAAATGGCTACTCCAGAAATGAAATCCGAAGAGCAATCAAACCCAGGATGAATCAAACAACCAAGGAAAAACAGTCTCCTACAGGAAAAGTGTTTTTGCCATATATCAAAGGAATTACTGATCAGATGGGAAAGCTTATGAAAAAGCATAACCTTCAAGCAGTATTCAGACCCACCCGAAAAATACAACAGATGCTACGATCAGCAAAAGACAGTAGAGACCCCCTCACCTCTGCAGGAGTATACCGTATACCCTGCAGCTGTGGACAAGTTTACATCGGGACCACAAAGCGTAGCATCCAGACAAGAATAAAAGAACATGAAAGACACTGCAGACTTGGACAACCTGAAAAATCAGCAGTGGCTGAACATAGCCTAACTCAAACAGGGCACAGTATCTTATTCCAGGACACCAAAATACTGGACAACACTTCCAACTACTTTGTCAGACTGCACAGGGAAGCCATTGAAATTCACAAGCATAAGCAAAACTTCAACAGGAAAGAAGAAACCTTAAGAATGAACAGAGCATGGATTCCAGTTCTGAAAAACACCAGGCTAACAAAACACTCTATACTCAACAATAGCCCTGCAGAGAAGATTAGCACATCAAGCCCCAATCCATATGCAAAAGAACCTCCTCAGGATACAGTGAAGCCTCCCGCCATTAGCATTCCACACCCTGGGAAACTCTTACAGGATGACTCAGCTCAACCCCACCCCTCCTGAGTAGATACAAATGACCTGCCAACATCTTTTCCACACTGTGACACTGAGAGATCTCTGTCTTTTTGTGCTATACCTCTGAAGATGCCAGCCATAGCTGCTGGCAAAACGTCAGGAACTACAATGCCAAGACCACGGCAATACAGCCCGGAAAACCCACAACAACCATCATTCTCCGGCCGTGAAAGCCTTCGACAATACAGCAGGAGAGGGCCTTTAAACTATCAAATGTCCGACCCACGAACCATAAACTGGTTTGTGAACTTGCCCCAGTTCGTGGGAGTTCATGGTTCCTGGTTTGTGAAAAACCCATGAACTACGAACCACATGGTTCAGGGTTTTTTTGTGGTTCGTGCCGAGGTCTAGTCTCTTCACAGCCTCATCTGGATCATTTATAAAAATATTAAACATCACTGGCCCCAGAAAAAAATCTTGTGATACTCCATATGACGCCCCCATCCAATCCCTTTTTAAATCATCTAGGATTGTTGCCATCCTTAATAAGTTCTATAAATGAATGTTGTATTGTTTATAGAAGCTGTTGGCTTTCGTCTATCCGGAACATTCTATCAGCCAATTACTTTTTTCCCACTAGAATCCTTTCACTATGTCCCAGCATTGCTGGATGCAGGGTCCTTTGTGTGTGTGTGTGTGTGTGTGTGTGCACGCGCGCACACACACACACACGCCTCTGTGTGTGTGCGCATCAGCTTAGAACTGCCTTTTGATCTCCATTCCAAATTTTACCACATTCTACTCCTTGCAAGGATGGATGCAACTAGAATGGGCTTTAGAGCTTAGGTGATCTAAGGTGATCTAACATGCTGGGATTGGTTTTGTTGTTGTTGTTGTTGTTGTTGTTGTTGTTGTTGTTGTTGTTGTTGTTGTTGTTAACTCCATCCAAAATTTACTGTATTGAAGTAGCCAAGTTTCCCGAGTCAGATGCTGAAGCTTAGGTGGTTAGGGGAATTGTCTATGATACTCCAAGCACCACAGTAAATCAAAATCTCTAGCACACCTTTAGGGACTTATGCAACCAGAGACACAAGGAATGTCCGTCTTATATCAAAACACTGCACCAGGACTGTATGCATTCACACAGTTTCAGGAAGGTAGCCATGTTGGTTTTGAAGTAAAAAAAGCAGAATTTGAGTCCAGTGGTAACTTAGAGACCAATGGGTTTTTCAGAAAGACACACTGACTCATGAAAACTGTGGTGCCATCTTAATCCTTATGTTAGTCAGTCAGGTGTCCAAACACTGATGTCACCCAAAGGTAGGTGTGTATGTGTGTGTGTTTAAATTTTGTGTGTGTGTTTAAATTTCTGTGGGCTGAATGAAAGGAGACTTTGCCAACAAGGGGAGCCCCAAAGACTCCTGGAAAGCCCAGAGACAGGTTCCAGTGATGCCAGAGGGAGATTAAGAGGCTATCCTGCCTAACCAGCACCCAAGACAGGGACAGTGGTGGCAGCAATACCCTGAGGCACTGGAGTGAAACGGCCCCTTCATGTGCTGGGATAGGCATAGGAGGTGTCAGATTCATGGAAGTCCAGTTACTTTGATTTCATCTCCCACCCCTTGATTACAAGAACGTCAAGGTTTCTTGGCTCAAAGGTTTTATTGAAAGATTATATTCAGAGTACAGGTGTCCACGAGGATTCCAGAAGCAGGATAGCATCTGGCTGAACAAAGTCTTTGTTGAGAATGATGTGTTAGTTAGAAGTAGTAATACATCAAACATCCCTTCCCTGCCTCCCCTGCCTGCCTGCCTCCCCCCTTGCGGCTTGTTTGCGGAGGCCTGGGAAGGAGCAGGAGTCCCAAGGTCGTTGTCTAGTCCAGGTAACAGCAACCAATTAAGCGAGCCTTCTATAAGTACTAAGCGAATTTATTTCAAAAGAAGACAACAGACTTGAGGAATATTGACAACTATTTGCAGAAAGCAAATCTACCAACTATTTCAATTAATGTGAAAGACAAACTAAATGCGCCTATAACTGTGGAAGAAATTAATCAAGCCATAGATGCAGCCAAGACAGTGAAGGCACCCAGTCCAGATAAATTTTATAAAGTAATGGAGGAAGACCTCGTGCCAATTCTACAAAAAGTGATGAATGATATACTGAAAGGAAAAGACTTACCAGACACGTGGAATGAAGCTAATATTGCTTTGATACCAAAGGAGTCACAAGAAGTAACGGATGTCAAAAATTGCAGACCAGTTTCTTTAATAAATAATGATTATAAAATATTTGCAAGAATATTAGCAGAGAGACTGAAAGTTTGGTTGATGGATTTTGTTGAAGAAGATCAGGCTGGATTTTTGCCTAATAGACAGCTAAAGGACAATTTGAGAGTAGTTTTAAATGCCACTGAGTATTATGATAAACGCCCAGATAAGGAAGTAGGTCTTATTTTTGTGGATGCAGAAAGGGCATTTGATAATTTAAACTGGGAATTTATGTTTGCAACAATGGAAAAGATGGATCTTGGTAAAGAATTTATAGGGGCAGTAAGAATCATTTATAAAAATCAAAGAGCGGCATTAGGTGTCAATGACGACCTGACGGAGAAATTTGAAATAAGAAAAGGTACAAGACAAGGATGTCCACTTTCACCATTATTATTTGTTATGATAATAGAAGTGCTATTAAGACAAATAAGAAAGGACGATAATATTAGAGGAATAAAATTAAAAGGTTTTTCATATAAGCTGAGAGCATTTGCTAACGATGTAATGTTTATAGTGGAAGATCCAATCCAAGTTTTACCAAGATTATTAGTTAAGATTAAAGAATTTGGAGATTTGGCAGGCTTATACATCAATAAAAATAAATCAAAAATAATAACCAAAAACATGACTAAGAAGAAACAACAGGAGCTGATGGAAGTAAAAGGATGTGAGGTGGTACAGAAAACAAAATATTTAGGAATAGAATTAACAGCCAAGAATATTGACTTGTTCAAAAATAATTATGAAAAACTATGGTCGCAAATAGAAAAAGATATGTTGAAGTGGAACAAATTGAATTTGTCATGGATGGGTCGGATTGCTACAATTAAAATGAATGTACTACCTAGAAAAATGTTTCTGTTGCAAACTATACCAATAGTAAAGGACAAAAAACAGTTTGAAAAATGGCAGAGAAAAATATCAGAATTTGTTTGGGCAGGGAAGAAACGAAGAGTAAAAATGAAGGTACTCTGTGACGCTAAAGAAAGGGGTGGTCTGCAAGTAGCGAACTTAAGATTGTATCATGAAACAATATGCTTAGTATGGTTAAGAGATTGGGTGTCATTATCTAATCATAAATTGTTGACATTGGAAGGCTATAACAAGCTTTTTGGATGGCATGCATATCTATGGTATGATACACATAAAATGGATGCAATGTTCCAACACCATTATTTGAGACGAAACATATTTGCAACCTGGCTGAAATACAAGAAATTTATAAATGAAGAAAAACCTATGTGGATTGTTCCAGCTGAGGTGGCAAATCCGAATTTGGAACACAAAGGAGACGAATAGATTACTTATAAGGACCTTTTAAAATTTGAAAAGAATGTATTTAAGATTAAAATGAATGAAGAACTTCCATTTAAATATGGATGGCTACAATACCGGCAAATTAAAGATATATTTGAATCCGACCAAAGAAAGACACAACTTAGAGTTAAAAATTCTGAACTAGAAGAACTTTTATTGGGGGAAGGGAACAAAATAATTTCTAGAATATATAAACTGCTGTTGAAGTGGTATACAGAAGATGCGACGATTAAGGTTCAAATGGCTAAATGGGCAATCAATTGTAATAAAGAGATTAAAATGGAGGCATGGGAACATTTATGGAAGAACACTAAAAATTTCAACATGTACTAGTATTAGAGAAAATGGGTACAAAATGATATATAGATGGTATGTAACGCCTAAAAAATTAGCTATTGCTAATAACCAATTATCGAATAAGTGTTGGAAATGTAAAGAGCATGAAGGTTCTTTGTATCATATGTGGTGGACATGTGAAAAGGCTAGGGACTTCTGGTCTAAGATGTGCGCTGAAATGTCTTTAATACTTAAAAAAAGTTTTGTAAAAAATCCAGAAATGTTATTGCTATCTCTGCGTTTAGAGGATATAAATAGTAAAGATAGAGTGCTACTTTATTATATGATAACGACGGCAAGAATTCTATATGCACAATATTGGAAAAAAGAAGAAATTCCAGAAGTTGGACAGTGGATTCAAAAATTGTTGCACATGGTGGAAATGGACAAGTTAACGAGAAAACTGAGAGACAATGATCCAAAAGAATTCATGGAGGACTGGGGGAAATTGAAAGAGTATATGGGGAAAAAATGAGATGTTAAAGGACATTTATGGTCTTTCGAGAATTACTAAATAAGACAAGATCTAGTATAATGTAATCTTTTACCTTTAAAACAATATTAACAAATAATAAGAAGAATTAGAATTAGAATTTTGGGAAGGTAAAGGGGTTGTAGTGCTGTTGGAAGTCAATATAGAAAAAGGTGGGGGGGATGGGGAACATATGAAGAATTAACGGGGTTATTAATGTTATGTAGTAATATATATTGTATGTTAACCCATCTAATAAAAATCTTTTATTAAAAAAAAGAAAGAAAGGTTAAACACTGAGAAACATCAACACCAAGATGGCGTTACTCTGGCTAGCTAAACTGACATCCTGACATTCTGCCCCCCTTAAGGCCTCCTTCACCCCTCAGGCCCTGCTTTCTCTGGGTATTTTCTGTGAAACTTAGCTACAAGCTGAGGAGTATTAACACTGGAAGCCTCCACCCACTCCCGGAAGCTGTCAGCAAAGTCCTTCCACTTGACAAGATAAAACACTTTATTGTGTTTTTTCTTTGAGTCCAATAT